>NC_060120.1:830381893-831006893 GCF_021461395.2 Schistocerca americana | reverse complement strand
AGCTATGTATATGTACGTTACCCTGTCTTAAATTTTTAAAGTTCAAAAAAAATAAATTTTGTGCTTCCATCAATGTAGCTTTTCTTTCTCTCTATATTTCGTAAATCCATAGGTGGTTCGTCAACAACTATTTTTTTTGTTTACGACTGGTTACCGTGCGAAATCACCTGCGTTTAAGTCGACTTTCCAGATGACCGTGGCTGCGGTATTCTACAGGGAAGAGCACTAGACATCGGCCCTGGTGGTCACGGGTTCGGTCCTGGGTTGGTGCGGCGACTTTTCCTCGTTCCAGTACATCCAGGATGGCTTTAGGTCCGCTCAGTCGGTTGTCAAATAAGTACCCATAATCTTCCCACACTTAAATGGCACCCAGGGCGCTGGGCTCGGGGACTTCTCCTAGTGCCGCGGCGGAGAGAAGCTGCGCTCTGGCTGCAGTCATGCCAACTGCCCCGCCATGCTCTTGTGCCAAAAATTTATCTCTGCCTTACCTACGCTACCTGTGGTAAAGGAGTGATAAAAAAGCACACGGCGATCACATCATGGCCACTGGCTACACTACGAATTGCTTATTTGTGAAAGTATTACTGGAGAAAGTCAATGATCAAAATAGAATATTTGATATTAATTATAAAACAGTCTAGAAAGCAAAGGAACGCCTATAAAAAGTGACCGGTTTCGGTCTTCATATGATCATCTTCAGATCTGCAAAACCATACTGACGGACAATGGCTGTACACAGAGGTCAGCAGTTGACTAATGTAATTCAGCGGCTCCTGCTCCTTGTACAGCCATTGTCCAGAAATATGGTTTTCAAGGTCTGAAGCTAATCATGTGATGATCGAAACCGGTCACCTTGTAATAAACGTGCCTTTCTGACCCTCATTGTTTTATAATTAATTTCAACTACGAATTGCTTCTAATCCGATTGAAAAATTCTACACCGAGAACAAAAAGATACTCTACTCAATACATTATTAGAAACTCAAATCTATGATAACATAAAGAATGACAACATGAATTTCCTAAATGAACCATGACGCTCACCTGTAGCTGCAGATCGCTAGCAGTTACCTTTGGTACTGCATGTTGAAGACCACACAATTTCCGATTTTCCTGGCTGTACCTTCTTGAGTCTTCCGCTATCCTCTTGTGTGAGAGTGTACAGTCCAGATAACTTCAGTTTTTGTTGCTGTTAAGTGTTGATTTGTTTTTAAAATTGCGTTTTACGTGGTGCAAGTTATTGCTATGTGTCAGCTTTCATTCTAAACGGGGTAATGATGTCCAGTTTCAGTCTATAACCGCCGTTTGGTAAGAGTTGAGTCATGTCCTCTACTCGCCGATGGTCCTATAGAACGCAATCCTGTGGTGCTGATCTCATCAGCTACTATACGAATTACCACGTGATCAAAATTCAGTAACCTCTGACAGTGACAATGAAAATGAAAACTGTGGTACTGCGTCATGATCATTGTCCTGATGTGGTAGTATCCAGTACCATCATAATCTTTAACGAAATTAGTGCCACATCATACGAAGCATACGTGACAGACATGAAGAATTGGACTCCAGATTTGTAGTAGTAGCTGTTTTACAGAGTAAAAGCTAAAAAATAAAAAAATAAAAATAACAAAATAAAAATGAACAGTCCCTAGTTTTCCTGTGGTTTCAAGGTGAAACCACGCAGAACAAAAATACTGTAAAGCACTTTTTGTCGAAATTACTTGTGTATATTTAGTTTGTTACAGATTATACCAATATTACGAAAATAATAATTCTAATAAAATTTTATTGTTCGTTAGCAAAGGGACAGTGCTATCAAGAGAGTAAATTCGTATTTCAGCCTTCTTTCTTTGTAATACCTTCCCTCGAACAGTGCGAGAGCGACCCGACGCTGGCGGCCAGGCATGCGTTCCACCTGTGCGGACACATCCGGAAACGGGAAGCCCGTATTGATCTGTACGCCGTGAGGCAGTGAGGCGCAACTGAACGACGGGCTGCCAGATCCGTTGCTACGTCCTGACACTCACTGTTCTGGTAGTACAGCCTAGTGCCTATGACAAATCGTCACGAAGTTTCACATTGACTATTACGAACTTTGACTACAGTGCAGCATGCGCAGAGTCAGTAATTTCAATGACACGTTACTTCCTCTTTCAGACGGGCGAGCTAGGGATTAATGTTTATCTGCGATGTTAACTTTCTCCTGCGTCTAAAGATGACTATTTTAGAAGGATCTACAGAAAAGGAGGAAAGAAGATTAGGGTTTAACGTCCCGTCGACGTCGAGGTAATTAGTTGGAGCACAAACTTGGATTGTTACGAAAGTGAGGAAGAAAATCAGTCATGCCTTATAAAGGATATTTGCTGGAGTGATTTAGGGAAATCACGGAATACCTAAATCTGGATGGCCGGACGCGGATTTGAATCGTCGTCTTCCCGGAGGCGGGTTCAATGTGCTAACCGATGTGCCCACCTTGATCGGTGCGGCAAGGATAATCGAGAAGACTGTAGAAAGAACCGTCAAAAGGAGACCAGATTCGTTAAGGTGGCATAATATTGTTCAGGACCCTGATTCTCCCAGTTCGTTAAAATTTCTCCAGCCAAAGGCAGTTTTACCGTAATTGAAGGTAACAATTTTTTGTCCTAACATATTCAGAATTTTAGGATATAAAAAATTTCCGCTGTCACATGATTGTCTTAAAAGCCTATGCCGAGTCATTCGACTGCAGCTGTGTGCAGTGCTGTAAGAGACACAAAATGTGCTGTTTTCCTCAGCTACTCATGTTTCAGAACATCTACAAAAGGAACACAAGGCCACATTGGGGCTGTTTACGCTATTACTCCACCACTGCCACCAAAACATAACGCCTGCGGTAATACGTCACTACCCGTACATGCGTTCAATGTTGATTCATTTGACACCATGTGATTGCCTTTGTAGACTAAAATCGTTTCGGCTCTTTATACAGGATGGCGCGCTGAAAAGTAACGCTTCCTAATTTTTTATATGAAAACTCTTAAAGCGTTATTAACGTTATTAATGTTCTACATCTTTATTCACCACGTCCACATATTTACGGAACGGCCTTTCCGCAGTGTATACACCGGTTCCCGTGAGATCACCGAAGTTAAGCGCTGTTGGGCGTGGCCGGCACTTGGATGGGTGATCATCATGCCACCATGCGCTGTTGCCATTTTTCGGGGTGCACTCAGCCTCGTGATGCCAATTGAGGAGCTACTCGACCGAATAGTAGCGGCTTCGGTCAAGAATACCATCATAACGGCCGGCAGAGCGGTGTGCTGACCCCATGCCCCTCCTATCCGCATCCTCCTCTGAGGACGACACGGCGGTCGGATGGTCCGGTAGGCCACTCGTGGCCTGAAGACGGAGTGCTACATATTGACAGTCCTCCGCCGCTAGAGGGCTCCGAATTGTAGCGTGTACCATGGCGGCTTTAGGTTAGGTTAGGTTAGTGTTGTGTAACGTCCCGTCGACAACGAGGTCATTAGAGACGGAGCGCAAGCTCGGGTTAGGCAAGGACGGGGAAGGAAATCGGCCGTGCCCTTTCAAAGGAACCATCCCGACATTTGCCTCAAACGATTTAGGGAAATCACGGAAAACCTAAATCAGGATGGCTGGAGACGGGATTGAACCGTCGTCCTCACGAATGCGAGTCCAGTGTGCTATCCACTGCGCCACCTCGCTCGGTCATGGCGGCGTATAACGTAAGTACGGCGGTGCGTGTGAACGTGCTGTAATCTAGTTCAGAATTCAAAGAGGTCATCCTCACATGGAGCACTCTCTTTTGGCGTGCAACGTAAGTACGTCGGTGCGTGTGAACGTGCTGTAATCTAGTTCAGATTCAAAGAGGTCATCCTCACATGGAGCACTCTCTCCTTCATCAAGACAATTCAAGACTACACACGAGCGTACGGCATCTGCAACAATCGGACATCTTGGGTTCACTGTCATCGATCATTCTCCTAACAGACCCGATTTGGCTCATTTGACATTCATCTGGTTCCAGAACTTAAAGAAAACCTTTGATCGTGATGAAATGGTGCAAGGAGGGGTAGTCATGTGGAGCACAGTGCATATGCCATTCTGCAGGGTGACATTAAAGCATATGAATAAGAACGTAAATTAGTTACAAACTACGGCGTGCACACACTTTATTCAACATGTAAATGTCATTACAGATATTCGGGAGGACGACGGTTCAATCCCGCGTCCGGCCATCCTGATTTAGGTTTTCCGTGGTTTCCCTAAATCGCTCCAGGCAATTGCCGGGATGGTTCCTTTGAAAGGGCACGGCCGACTTCCTTCCCCGTCCTTCCCTAATCTGATTAGACCTATGACCTAGCTGTCTGGTCTCCTTTCCTGAAACAACCCAGCCCAACAGATATTCGGATTTAGGTTATGACATCTTCGATATGCCTGCCATCATTTCCGATCACGTGTCGCGGACGAATAGCGAAATTCTGCATGACCCGCTGAAGTGTCGGAACGTCGAAGCTGTCGATGACTTCCTGAATGGCTCTTTTGAGGTCAGCAATGGTTTTGCGGTTATTGTGTAGATCTTGTCTTTAATAAAGCCACACAAAACGGCATCACATGTGTTCAGATCCGGAGAATATGGCAGCCATTCGAGGCCCACGCCAGTGACCTCTCGGTACCCTGAAGCAAAATACGATCCCCAAAGTAGACATCAAACACTCTATTGCTCCGTCTCGCATGAACCACACCTTGTCGAAATCAAGGTCATTTTGAACAATGGGGATGACATCATCTTCTAAAACGTTAACCTACCATTCGGTAGTCACCGTGCCATCAAGGAATATCGCACCAATTATTCCGCGACTGGACACTGCACACCACACAGTTACCGGTTGGGGGTAAAGAGTCCTTCAAATGCGCCAAATTCACCTATTGACGAACCTATCCAAATGAAAGTGAGCTTCGTCACTAAACCAAACCATAGGCGCATACTAGTTCCCATCATACCCCGCGGCCAACCGTGTCAATAATCATCACCCTGTATTTGAACATGCAATATGATCCCCACGACATCTATAATATGCTTTATACACTTGCTTACCTTTGACTCTCCCTAATAATGCGATTATTATATTCTTCTGAAGAAGGGCATTGGGTGCCTGCTACTAGTAAGAAAATATTTTTTTTTGTGCACCTGGTTGCTGATTTTTTTTCAGTTAGTATACATATAGTTGGTGAACCCTATTTGCGGGGGTGTGGGGGGGGGGGGGGGGGAGGGAGGGCTGGCAGTGAAGTGACGATATTGCGAGTCTTCACTCATTTCATTATATAATTTACAATGTTAACATTAAAGCAAAGATATTGCAGATTTATGACACAATGTTGTGACGTGATGTACATTCTCTTCATTACGACAATGACATGATTGGTACTCCTGACAATTCTATGCAGATACTGTGATACATTAAAGAGGATGTTATACGGGAAATAATGTGGGATACGATACACCTACTGACCACTAGATGTCACGAGAGGTGGGTGTGGTGTCACCGCCAGACACACCTTGCTAGGTGGTAGCCTTTAAATCGGCCGCGGTCCGGTAGTATACGTCGGACCCGCGTGTCGCCACTGTCAGTGATTGCAGACCGAGCGCCGCCACACGGCAGGTCTAGAGAGACGTCCTAGCACTCGCCCCAGTTGTACAGCCGACGTTGCTAGGAATGGTTCACTGACAAATACGCTCTCATTTGCCGAGACGATAGTTAGCATAGCCTTCAGCTACGTCATTTGCTACGACCTAGCAAGGGGCCATTACCAGTTAATATTGAGATTGTAAAACATGTACCGTCAAGAGCGATGTACACCAATTATGGATTAAAGTTAAGTATTCCAGCAACAACGTACCTTATTGGCTATATTAATTACATTGTCCTGTTCCAGACCTCACGCCAGTTTGCGTGAGCTTAAACGCGTGCATTTCGGCCTCCTCTAGCTACACTGTGTTGGCTCTTCTGCCAACACATCACATGGCGACGAGGATTTTTCGTTCCTAACTATATTACCGTAATTTACTTGTGTCATGGCTTCGCCACAATCTCCAGATGTACTGTCCGAATTTTATCGCTTGCAGAATCAGCAGACGCAGGCCTTATTGGATGCCCTTGGACAGCTCGTCCAGGGTCAACGTGCAATGCAAAACGATGCGGCCGCCGCCGCTCCACCGCTACCGCAGCCACAAATCGCTGTTGCACCACCTTTTCGTCCTTTTGATGTGGCACTGGAAAGCTGGACGGAGTGGTCACGCCAATTTGGATTCCATCTCGCCGCCTACAGAATTCAAGGGACTGAGCGGCAGCCTTTTCTGCTTTCTTGTGTCGGCGTGTCCACTTACCGTGTGATAGTGAAATTGTTTCCCCGACGCGACGTAGCAACTCTGTCCTCAATAATCAGTCAATGTAGTTGCAAAAAGGTATACCTTCTTTCGTACAAAACGTACAGCCGGTCAAACTAATCGGGAGTGGGTTGCAACCTTGCAAGGCCTTACTAGGGATTGTGCTTTTGAGTGTGAATGTGGAATCCTTTATTCAGATACTATGGTACGTGATGCAATTGCACAGAACGTTTCTGACGTTCGTATAAGGGAACAAATTTTGAAACTAGTCAATCCCTCCCTTCAACAAGTGATGGACATATTGGATAGGCAAGACACACTTGACTTTGCTCAGGAATCATTTGAAACTTCGCCGGCCGTGTGTCACATTCACCGGCCCGCTGGGCGAGCTGCACGGAACAGTAAACAGCCCTCGCGCCTGTCCGCGCAGTTGCCGCCAAGCTATCCGCTACGTGTGCCGCGCAAGCAAGCAAATGCAGTGCTAAAATCATGCCCGCGGTGTGCTACTAGACATTCGCTTGACAATTGCCCGTCACGCCAAGCTATTTGCTTTTTCTGTAATAAAAAAGGACATGTTCAGAGTGTTTGCCAGAAAAAGCTTAGATCGGACACTCACAACCATTCCAGGCCCTTTGCTTCACGCCGGAATCGGAATCGAACCAAGAATACTCAGGCTCGTGAACCTTTGCCCATGGAAATTCATGCAGTTCATTCCACTCCGCCCAGTGTCCCTCTCTCTAACAGTGACTGTGTTCATCCCACAAATAGTGTGCATCGACATCGACGGAAATCCCGTCACGTCGCAAGTGCTTCTGTGCCAGTGTCAGTTCACGTTGCACGGGACAGTCGCTCTTGTCGTCAGCAGGACAATAAACGTTTTGTAGATTTGGTCATAAAGGGCAACTTGATACCATTCCCGCTCGATACCGGAGCTGCAGTTTCACTGATCAATAAAGACACGTACAAACAACTGGGCACACCTCCGTTGCGTGCTGCAAATGTTACGCTAAATAGTTATTCAGGACAAGCTATCCCTGTGTTAGGACAGTGCAGTCTTATTGCAACATACAAGGGACAAACATAACTTGTGTCATTTTACGTTCTTCGTTCTTCTTCTGCAGTGAGCTTGTTTGGTTTAGATTTATTTCAGTTGTTTAACTTGTCTATAGTCAATCAGGTCCTATCAGTGAACCAGACTGTGCCTTCAGACAGTGTTTCTTGTCTACGTGAAGAATTTGCAGACATTTTTGCACTGGGCCGTGGTTGCGCTAAGAACTATACAGCACATTTGGAACTGAAAGTAAACGCGCAACCGAAATTTTTCAGAGCGCGCAATGTTCCCCACGCATTGCGTGATGAGGTCGCAAGAACATTACATGATTTGGAATCACAAGGTGTAATTGAACGTGTGCAGGCTTCTCTCTGGGCATCACCCTTAGTAATTTTGCCAAATCCTTCCGGCAAATTGAGACTTTGTGTGGACTTCAAAGCTACAGTGAATCCACAACTAGTGATTGCAACTTATCCTTTACCCCGCCTGGAAGATCTTTTTGACAAACTGTGCCCGGGTAAATATTTTTCGAAGTTGGACCTAGCAGATGCGTACTTGCAAATACCGGTGGACGACGACTCCCAGCGCGTTTTGGTGGTTAACACGCATCTTGGTTTGTATCGATTCAAAAGACTGCCATTCGGGTGTGCCTCCGCCCCTGCATTGTTTCAGCAATATCTGCAAACTGTTTGTGCGTCGGTCCCTACTGCAACAAACTATCTGGACGATATTGTGATCTCCGGAAAGACAGAAGAAGAACATTTAGCCAATCTCAGAACATTATTTCAGGTCTTGCGACAAAATAGTCTTCGCTTGCGGAAGGACAAATGTGTGTTTTTTGCTCGTGACTTACCCTATCTGGGACATGTAATCAATGCCCAAGGCATACATCCCAGTCCCGAGCACCTCCGTGCCATACAAGACTTGCCTTCGCCGCAGAATTTGAAGCAGCTACAGAGTGTGCTGGGAAAAATCAATTACTGTAACAGATATGTGCGCCACGCCTCTTCCCTTTCAGCTCCGCTTCATCGCTTACGCCGTAAAGGTGTTCCGTTCGTCTGGACGACGGAATGCGAACGCGCCTTTCCCCAGTTGAAATCAGCGTTGCTTTCCACTTCCTGCCTTACGCCATTCGATCCCCAGAAACCCCTTATGTTGATGGTAGATGCATCGGATTTCGGGGTCGGTGCTGTGCTTGGGCACAAAGATGGATCGCATGATCGCCCTATTGCCTTTGCGTCCAAATTGCTCTCGTCTGCGCAAAGAAATTATTCACAGATAGAGAAAGAAGCTTTGGCTCTCGTATTTGGTGTTACTAAGTTTCATGATTTCTTGTATGGTCGTCACTTTACCATAATCACAGACCACAAACCCTTGACGTCGCTTTTTCATCCGAACAAGCCTGTACCTCCACGTACAGCGCAGAAATTCATTCGCTGGTCTATTTTCCTCTCGCAGTACCGCTACGAGATCTTGTATCGGTCCACTGCTAAGCACGGAAACGCCGATGCGTTGTCCCGTTTGCCTGTTGCTGAGGATAGAGTGTTCGATTCTTCCGAACTTGCTTGAATGTTCATTGACTGGGAAACCGATGACGTGGTCTAATCGTTTCCGATTGATTTTCGTCGTGTGGCTACAGCCACAGCTGCTGACCCTGTCCTTGCTACCGTTTTGCGTTTTGTTGCTAAGCAATGGCCCTTGTCCAAGTCACGGATCGAGGATCCGTTGGTTCGCCGATTTTTTGCTCACAAGGAGAGACTGTTTGTACGACGTGGTGTTTTGCTGTTGCGTTCTGATAATGATCAGTCCAGGGTCGTGGTCCCACGTTCTTTACAGTCCTCTGACTTACGGCTTCTCCACCAAGGACATTGTGGTATAGTGCGAACGAAACAACTTGCTCGTCAACACTGTACTTGGTTCGGAATCGATGCTGCGATTGCGAATATGTGCTCTTCTTGCATGGCGTGTGCCGAACAACAATCCGCACCACCGCGGAAATTCTTTGCATGGCCGAAAGCCACTACCCCTTGGCAACGCTTACACATCGATTTTGCTGGTCCATTCTGGAATGCTCGATGGTTGGTTGTAGTAGATTCATTCAGTAATTTTCCTTTTGTGGTCCGGATGTCTTCCACGACGTCATCTGCCACCATCCAAGCGTTAACCGCTATCTTTTGTATTGAAGGTCTGCCACAGACTATTGTTTCCGACAATGGCCCACAATTCATGTCCGCAGAATTTCAGTTATTCTGCAAGACCAATGGTATTCAACATCTGACATCCGCGCCGTTTTCGCCTCAGTCAAACGGCGCCGCTGAACGAATGGTCCGGACTTTCCAGTCACAGATGTTGAAGCTGAAAGAGTCGCATTCTCGGGAGGACGCGTTGTTGTCTTCTTGTCCTCGTATCGCTCTCAGCCCCGAGATGGTCGCTCGCCGGCTGAGTTGCTCCACGGTCGTCCTCCTCGAACCTTGATGTCTTTGTTACGTCCGCCGCATCAGGTTCCTGTGCAGCGGCAGACGCCTGCTTTTGCTCCAGGAGACGTTGTATACTATCGCCACTATCGAGGTTCACGGCGTTGGCTCGCAGGGCGCATTCTTCGCTGCCTCGGCCGCGCTATGTATCTGGTTTTGGGGGCCTCTGGTGAGGTGCGTCGGCATCTCAATCAGCTGCGCCTCTGTCGTCGCACGGGTTCTGCGGCTCCCCGTCTGCTTTCAGCGACGGTGCCGTCCGGTCGGCGCCCTGGGTACCCATCTACTGGCTCGCCTCATCCCCAGGTGTTACCGACGCTGCCTTCCATTTTGCCCCATGGCGACGCGCCGCCGCCCGTTCTCCGCCGGCGACGCCCGCAGTGGACGCTTCGCTGCAGCCGCCAAGCGCCTCCCTGGGTCACGCGCCGCCGATCGCTTCCCGTGACCAGCTGTCCTCCGACATGGAACTCTTGCCCGCTCCGGACCAGTTGTCGTCTTCGCCCGTCGGGTGCCCCGACGCGATGGATGTCGACCCTACGGCCCCTCCTGTCTCTTTACGGGCGCATACACCGCATGTTGGCGTGCACCCTGGACTAGGTTTTCAGGCGTTTCCTAGCTCCTCTCGGACCGAATGGCCGGGTGCGGGTGGCACAGCCTCGCCTGTTGTTAGGCTCCCCACCTCGTCGCATACGTCAACATGGGGTCCTCCCCACGGCGGGCGGAAGCCTTATAACACAACCGTACGCCGATTTGCGGGGGAGGAATGTGGTGTCACCGCCAGACATCACACTTGCTAGGTGGTAGCCTTTAAATCGGCCGCGGTCCGGTAGTATACGTCGGACCCGCGTGTCGCCACTGTCAGTGATTGCAGACCGAGCGCCGCCACACGGCAGGTCTAGAGAGACGTCCTAGCACTCGCCCCAGTTGTACAACCGACGTTGCTAGGAACGGTTCACTGACAAATACGCTCTCATTTGCCGAGACGATAGTTAGCATAGCCTTCAGCTACATCATTTGCTACGACCTAGCAAGGCGCCATTACCAGTTAATATTGAGATTGTAAAACATGTACCGTCAAGAGCGATGTACACCAATTATGGATTAAAGTTAAGTATTCCAGCAACAACGTACCTTATTGGCTATATTAATTACATTGTCCTGTTCCAGACCTCACGCCAGTTTGCGTGAGCTTAAACGCGTGCATTTCGGCCTCCTCTAGCTACACGGTGTTGGCTCTTCTGCCAACACATCAGCGGGCCCGTTGGTATAAAAGGAGGCAAGGAATATTGTAACAGCGGAAGAGATCGCTGAGAGAGCTTAGTGACTCCGGATGTGGACTAGTCACTGTATGTCACGTGAGTAACATCGAGAAATTTCTACCCTTCTCAACCTGACTCAATCGATTGTTGGTGATGTGATTGTGAAGTGAAAACACGATGTAACAACCACATCTACGGTATGCCATGAACAGGAAGCACTGACGAACACGAATCGTCAACCATTGCGAGATTGGTTGTCAAAAGCTACATAAAATGAGAAGAAGGAATCAGTCATGAGTTCCAAAATGTCCACAGAAGTCCAGATAGCACAATGTGCGTAGGAAGTTAAAGAGAATCGAGTACAATGGTTGCGCAGCTTCTCAAAGCCAAACATTTGTGTAGGCACTGCTAAGCGAAGCATGCGGTGGTTTAAAAAGTGACGTCAGTGGTTAATAGAAGAATGGAAACAAGTTATTGTGACAGATGAAACACGGTATATCCTGTGGCAATCCTATGAACGGGTTTGAGTTCAGCGAATGCCTGGAGAATCACGTGTACTGCCAACAGTGAAGCACGCAGCAGATGGCGCTGCAGTATGTGTTTCTTTCGTCATTAGCGAGTGGTCTCATATTGTGCTTAAGAGAACGCTAGAATGCGGAAGGTAATGAGCACATTGCACAGGACTGTACACTGTGTGCAGTGCAGGCCCAGTTCGGGAGACAATGATTGGCCGACCGTGGTGGCCGAGCGGTTCTAGGCGCTACTGTCTGGAACCGCGCGACCGCTACGGTTGCAGGTCCGAATCCTGCCTCGGGCATGGATGTGTGTGATGTCCTTAGGTTAGTTAGGTTTAATTAGTTATAAGTTCCAGGGGACAGATGACCTCAGAAGTTAAGTCCCATGGTGCTCAGAGCCATTTGAACCATTTTGAGACTATGATTTCATCAGCATGCCAACGTACTCTGTAATAAAGCTGCATCTTTGAGGCTATGGTTGTGGCCAACCCCGTTTCTGAAACGGACTGATCTGCTGAACCCCAGCGGCAGACGCCGAGCTGAGAAGACGTGTGTAGCAGCTTTAGCAGTTGGCTGATAGACAGTTATTTAGATTAGTTTCCGGTTTTTTTTTTTCGTGTACTTCTGTGAAGAAATGAGCTGTACCTATGAATTTCACTGTGTAGACTAGTTGGGTTGGGTTGTTCTTGGGGGAGAAGACCAGACAACGACGTCATCGGTCTCATCGGATTAGGGAAGGACGGGGATGGGTGTCGGCCGTGCCCTTTCAAAGGAGCCATCCCGGCATTTGCCTGGAGCGATTTAGACAAATCACGGAAAACCGAAATCAGGATGGCCGGACGCGGGATTGAACCGTCGTCCTCCCGAATGAGAGTCCAGTGTGCTAACCACTGCGCCATCTCTGTATACCAGTTTTTACCAGGTACTGCATGCTTTTGTTTTTGCATTCAATCTTGAGCATATCCTTGTTTGTGGAGGCTTCGTCATGTAATTTTTCCGATACTTGTAGCGCCACTTCGCAGGTCACGTGACTACATTAAAATCTAGAGTCAATACCCTACATATAGTTTAGAGCAGTGTTTTACAGATCACATACTTATTTCCTGCAGTAGCTTTTGTGTAAGCAGAATTTTTACTAAAAAGTAACTGTTGATACATTCGTTTTCAGTAGATTTTTTTTTTTTTTCAGGAATTTGTGGATCTTGCTGTCTCGGGCTATAGTGAGAAATCTGAAGAGCAGATATTTGTGTTTGTTTATTCTTCCTGTTATTCCCCCATGTTCAGAAAAAACAGAACACCTTGAACGACTAGAGATAGGATGTTCATACTCACAGGACATGTACAGTAGTATGTTCTTAAGAAATGATTAGCATTTGATTGATGTCGGCTTGCGGGTTCAAGATCAACTTGCTACCGCGGCGCACCACCACCTAGCTGTAAAAGGCACCTGCGGCTCTCGCTGTTGCTATAAAGTGAAGGTAATGGGTCAGTGAGACTTGAACAGACGTGCAGGAAGCCTCGATGTCGTATGCGCAACCCGTACCGTCAAATTAGTGAGTCTGAAAGCGGGAGCATTATTGGCATGTGAAAATTTGGTGCATTCATCCGGAAAATTGCCGCTCGAGTGGGACGAAGAGTTTCGGCAGCGCAACGAATATGACGAGATGGGTCAGGTCGCACCACCCACACCACTCGAAAGAAGGAAGACACCTCATCCTAACGGTATTGCAGTATAAATCTTCGTCCTCCAGTAGAACAGTGTAACACATCGCACACTATCAGGGATGACAAACCGTCGCCGTTTGGTACGGCATGGGTTACGTGCGCGTCGTCCACTTCTCCGCCTATCTTTGAAGAATGTGCAGAAACATTCTAGACGGCAATGGCGTACTGAATGACATCATTTGGCCCACGAATGGCATCAGATAGTATTTTGGGAAGAATCCAGGTTTTGTTTGTTTGAAAGTGATGACCATATTTTGGTTCGCCGCAGACAAGGGGGACGGCATGACAGTGACATCATTCGCACAAGAATACATTCGCACAAGACATATAGCTGCAGCTAAAATCCTGGTGTCCATGGCACTGTGACCAGTGTGACCTTAGTGAATGAAATCCTGCGACTCGTAGCCATATTGTTTCTGCCGAACACCCCAGCCGTATTTCTCAGCACAACAATGCACGAGCACATGTTACTGCACGAACCTTCTTGGTGTCACAGAATGCGAGCCTTTTTCCTTGGCCCACACCGATATGGTGTGGGATGTGGTGAAACAGCGAGTGTAGCGCTGTGACTCAGTGGCAACCACCACAGATGAACACTGCAACCATGTGAACGCAATATGGATGGCTGTACCACAGCGCCTTATACGCGTCGATGCCATCCCGCGTGGAACAAGTTATCAGGCCACGTGGCGGACCCTCTTACGAGGCAGCAGGGCACAAGCTGAACCGAGCTGACTGAAGTGTTAATCATATCTGCAGAACATACTAATGTACATGTCCTGTGAACATGATCGTCGTGTCTCTAGTTGTTCAAGGTGTTGTGTTTCTTCTGAACGTGAGTATATTTTGCATACATTCCAATCTCACAAGGGAACCTCCCCATCGCACCCCCCTCAGATTTAGTTATAAGTTGGCACAGTGGATAGGCCTTGATAAACTGAACACAGATCAATTGAGAAAACAGGAAGAAGTTGTGTGGAACTGTGAAACAATAAGCAAAATATACAAACTGAGTAGTCCATGGGCCACATAGGCAACATCATGCACAATGTGAGCTCAGGAGCGCCGTGGTCCCGTGGTAGCGTGAGCAGCTGCAGAACGAGAGGTCCTTGGTTCGAGTCTTCCCTGGAGTGAAAATTTTACTTTATTTTTGCATAGTTATTATCTGTCCGTTCGTTCATTGACGTCTCTGTTCACTGTAATAAGTTTAGTGTCTGTGTTTTGCGACCGCATCGCAAAACCGTGCGATTAGTAGACGAAAGGACGTGCCTCTCCAATGGGAACCGAAAACATTTGATCGCAAGGTCATAGGTCAACCGATTCCTCCACAGGAAAACACATCTGATATATTCTATACGACACTGGTGACGGCATGTGCACCACATGACAGGAATATGTTGTCGACCCACCTAACTTGTACACTTGGCGATTCTTCTACCTTGCCCGATTTAGGTTTTCTTGTGGATGTGATAATCACTCCCAAAAAAGTGATGAAAACATAAGAGTTTGTCACATAAACTGATAATAAAAAATAAAAATTTTCACTCAATGGAAAATATGAACCAAGGACCTTTCGTTCCGCAGCTGCTCACGTTACCACGAGACCATGGCGCTCCTGCGATCATATTGTCCTTGATGTTGCATATGTTCCCATGAACTACTCAGTTTGTATATTTTGCTTATTTTTTCACAGTTCCACACAACTTCTTCCTGTTCTCTCAATTGATCTGTGTTCAGTTTTTTAAGGCCTATCCACTGTGCCAACTTATAACTAAATCTGAGGGGGGTTCCCTTGTCAGTAGGGCCACAGCAAGGTGATTCTCTGTTTTGCAGGGTCATTTAGTGTTTTATAATTTACTCCTGATTGCGATACTGGCTGTTTTTGAGAGTAAGATATGGTTCGGGACTGTGCATTTATGAGCAGACACAAGGAGAACTGGCCTGTGGAAGTTACCAGGATGAAATTTTCACTCTGCGAGGAGTGTGTGCTGATACGACACTTCCTGACATTAAAACTGTGTGACGTGTCGAGGCTCGAAATCGGAACCTTTGCCTTTCCGGACAAGTGCTCTACCAACTGAGCTACAAAAGCACGACCCATCCTCACAGCTTTACTTCCTGCAGTACCGCGTTTCGTATCTTCCTAACTTCACAGAAGCTTCCAGAATGAGATTTTCACTCTGCAGCGCAGTGTGCGCTGATATGAAACTTTCTGGCAGATTAAATCTGTGTGCATGACCGAGACTCGAACTCGGGATCTTTGCCTTTCGCAGGCAAGTTCTCAACCATCTGAGCTACCCAAGCACGACTCACGTCCCGTACGCACAGCTTTACTTCTGCCAGTACCTCGTCTCCTACCTTCCAGACTTTACAGAAGCTCTCCTGCGAACGTTGCAGAACTAGCACCCCTAAAGGAAAGGATATTGCAGAGACATGGCTTGGCCACAGCCTCGAGGATGTTTCCAGAATGATATTTTCACTCTGCAGCGGAGTGTGCGCTGATATGAAATTTGGCAGAGCACTTGCCCGCGAAAGGCAAAGGTCCCGAGTTCGAGTCTCGGTCCTGCACACAGTTTTAATCTGCTAGGAAGTTTCATATCAGCGCACACTCCGCTGCAGAGTGAAAATCTCATTCTGGAAACATCCCCGAAGCTGTGGCTAAGCCATGTCTCCACAATATCCTTTCTTTCGGGAGTGCTAGTTCTGCGAGGTTCGCAGGAGAGCTTCTGTAAAGTTTGGAAGGTAGGAGAAGATGTACTGGCAGAACTAAAGCTGTGAGGACGGGGCGTGAGTCGTTCTTGGGTAGCACAGTTGGTAGAGCAGTTGCCCGCGGAAGGCAGAGTTCGAGTCTCGGTCCTGCACACAGTTTTAATCTGCCACGAAGTTTAATTCACAGAAGCTCTCTTGCGAACCTTGCAAGACTAGCACTCCTACAAGAAAGAATGTTAAGGAGGCATTGTTTTGCCACAGTCTGGAAGTTGTGATGGTCACAGCCGATAGGCTTGTGGCTACTGCACAAATCAGAAGCGACATCGGGGTGCCAGTGACGAGACCTGAGACACCTCTGATATTGTTGGAATCCCCTGGCGATCTAGGTGTCGCTAAGTCTTCCCATACCCTACATTTGATTGGCTTGTTCTCATTCGAGAGTGAGTGGCGAACAATGGTGGATTCACTTGTCTCGGGACGAAAGGTGGAAGAGGGAATGAGCCGCACGTCTGGCTCCTTACGCCTTAGTGGAATGTACGAGGTGCTACGCAGTGCCTACAATACCTATGCGCCGGCACAGGACGCCTCTCCTGTTGGGCCAGCGGACGATTTACCTGCCCAGTCCGAGAACTGCCGAAACTGGTTGTGAAAACAAAATTAAGTAACTTGTCAAATTGCACGGCTGTTTAGCAGTTTTACTTATTAGATATTGTGTTAATGTGGTAGTAAACTAGAACTACGTGTATCTTACTTTTACGTTAGTGCCTTATAATTACGGTATAAGCCGAACCTATGTTATTATAATTAAAGCGGTTATGCTCTGTTGTAAAACTTCATGGCATTATTATAATCGTGTAAGATTTACCATCTACTGTTATCATGTCAAATTGTTAAGGGCATTAAAATGAAGACAGATGTTTCTAAATTCAGCTTTCACCAGTCTGGTTGACACGAACCTTATATGTAACCCTTGCTGCTGGGTATTGTTGTGCTGTCGGAATGAACCGCGAGGCGATCATATGAAAAAGTTTACATGTGACACGAAGCCAGAATTTTCCATCACCACTTCTAATCCTCACAGCGCACCGGTCAATTAACTCGCCCTGAGCTACATCCCTGTCTTACCACCGTCTGTCTCTCCTTAGGTTTAGGGGAATGAATACCCGGACGTAGTTTCCGGCTATTCTCCACAACAATCACGGGTAACTGCCTGAGACGGCCTACAAAGAGTACATTTCGTTTGAGCTCTTGTACTGACACGAGAGTTGCGTCGTCCGCCGGCCGGGGTGGCCGAGCTGTTCTAGGCGCTACAGTCGGGAACCGCGCGACCGCTACGGTCGCAGGTCCGAATCTGCCTCGGGCATGGATGTGTGTGATGTCCTTAGGTTAGTTAGGTTTAAGTAGTTCTAAGTTCTAGGGGACTGATAACCTCAGAAGTTAAGTCCCATAGTGCTCTGAGCCATTTGAACGATTGTTTTGCGTCGTCCACGTCGGGAACGCCGCTCTGGGATAAGTTGCCACGCTGGAAGCGCCGTCGTGGACACGTCCCGGCCGCCGCGTGGCGCACGCTCTGTCCCCTTTAAAGTCGTGTCGCCGCCGTGTCGGCCACGCTTGGATGTGATGTTGTTCAGCTGGCGGGGCCTACGCGCGAAAGTACGCCGCCACACGTTGACCGTATCCCTCATTGACTGACAGGTCAATCACAAGGGAAGTACAAACCAAACGGGTCACCGGTCAGCTCACCTTTCTCACTATTGTACGACAGGCGTTCAATAAATAATGGAACACACATTTTTCTATATCAGGTTGGTACTCCAATACACCATATTATCCTCTACTCTTTTGGCTACAAAATCCTATTTTTCAGGTCCGCAGCTGGTGGTCTCGCGCTCGCGTTCTCGCTTCCCGAGCACGGAGTCCCGGGTTCGATTCCCGGCGGTGTCAGGGATTTTCACCTGCCTCGAGATGGCTGGTTGTTTGTGTTGTCTTCCTCCTTTCATCATCGTCCATGAAAGTGGCGAGACTGGACTGAGCAAAGTTTGGGAAATTGAACGGTCGGTGATAGGCGCGCTGTTGAGTGCCCCATAAACCAAACATCATCATCAAACTATTTTTCAGCATAATGTCCGTCCAATTCGACGGCCTTACGCCACCTTACTGGGAGGACCTTTATGCCCGCATGGTATCACTCTACTATTCGACCTCGGAGCCAACGGCTAGCTTTGTCAGTAACCTTCCTGTCATCCACTTACTGCTTCTCGAGGGGTGCATCCTTCATTGGGCCAAGCAGATTGAAGTCAGAAGATATGAAATCCGGGTTGTAGGGTGAATGAAGAAGAACAGTCCAATGAAGTTTTGTGAGCTGCTCTCGGGTGTGCAGGCTTGTGTGAGGCCTTGGAAGAGAAGCTCGTTTGCAAATCTGTGGTGAGGGACACGCTGAAATCATTTTGCTGTGGGGGCAGCACAATACACTTCAGAGTTGATCGGTGCACCATGAGGGAGACATCAAACAGAATAATCCCTTCAGAGTCCCAGAAGGCCGTCGTCATGACTTTACGGGCTGATGGTCACGGCTTTGAACCTTTTCTTCGGACACGTGGTCTGGCACCACTTCATTGACTGTCGTTTTGTTTCCGGAAGCCTGACGAGCCACCTTTCTGGTCTCGCTTTCCGACAGCATATTTTTCGTTGCCGTGCATACGCGGACGACGTCCTCCTCTTAGTCCGCTCGCGGATCGAAACACAGGTGGTACTCGATTTGATATCAACGTACGGAACTGCTTCGGATAATACTATGAAAGTGGCTAAATCCTCGGTGATGCCCATTGGACGCGACCTCTCACACGACGAGGTAGTACCGCTCCAGATACCTTGGTATAATTTTCACCTCTACCGTGCGCAACTCCACTGCCATCAATTTTCGGCGTCCTCTCCAAATCATTCTCACGGCAGTAGGACAAAATCTCCACCAACTCGATGCATTACAACCTGGTGAGCACCTCAGTCAACATGGCACAGGTATCCCCACTGGCAACCTATTAGACTCAGCCTCCACGCCACGTTCGGATACTTTCTTACGGCTGGTATGTTCTTTAAGGTCCGTTACGAAACACTCACCCTCCCCTTGGCCTTGCCAATGTGCGGCTCCGAGCGGCTTCTTTGTACATGGCCACCATGCACAAGCATTGAAACGGGGCGCCTTCGTTACACGCAGCTTGCTGGACGTTCTTACGCCCACGACCACATGCCCGGCGGTGCCAGTAGGCCACATCACGCACCATCTGGCGCACATATCTGAATTCATCGTTGACTTTAGTTCTCACACTCAGTTAGCGAGTACCCATCTTCCTCGAACCAAAGATTTCTCCACCCAACTGGTTTGTTACATTTCCTGCAATAACGTCGAACTCAAACATCCATCGACGCGGTGGCCTACGGTTTGGCGACATGTCCACCAACGTTTCCTTCCCCCCAAAGTACGCGCAACACAGTACCATTCCGCATGTGGAAAATACGCCACAAATCAACGTCTTCACGCAAACGACACTCCACTTTGTACAGTTTGCCACCCCGTGGACGACGATGCCCACCATCTGACTTGTGCTGCACCAATGACATCTGGAAAATGGATCGACAGGTCGTTACCTGCTACGTAAAACCACCGGACTCTGTCAACCAGTGGACTTTGATCCGTCCTCAGGTTAGTCGTTCCCCGCCACCAAAAATCATGCGATTGTGTAGGTCAGTGACAATCACCTAGACAATAATGGTGATAATTCAAGCCTTGACTTCTGGCCTTTACTTACAAACCGCCCTCACTGAAACTGAGCACCGACAGCGCTACCGCACCTTCTTCTCCAATTGCCCTCCTACAATGCTTACGTCACCCCGGCTCAGCTGGATGGTACCTCTTGCGGACGGCACTTCCTCCCCAACCACTCGCCCTTTGACGTCTGTATCATACTTTGTATTTATGCTTACATGTTTTGTTAACCTGATTCACATTTCTATAAAAAAAAGAAAAAAAAGAACAAAGAACATAGAGGGAGGTTCACCGAAGGAGAGAGGGAGGAATCGGGTTTCGACCCCTGCCCATCCTGTCTCCACCGGAACGAAGCTGACCACGCTATTTCCTGGTAAAAAAGAGGCGTACTTTCACTAATTAGTAATCAAAATGTCCTCGGTCTTGGGTTCAGACTCCGCCACCGCTTAAATTCTAAATAAAAATTATCGGCAATGGAGGCCGTAAGACATCCAGCATAAGAAGTCAGTGTCATACACGACCTTGTCAAAGAGGGTGGAGGAAGATACAAAGGTTCAGGTCATTCTCTTGCCCATTAGGTACGAATATATCCTTAAAGGCGGAATAATCAGCAATGATCAACGGCAGGAGGATGCGGAAGGCAATAGAAACCACTGCATTGAAAACTCGTAAAGTGTATTCACGGAACATGCGGCGTGTATCTGACAGGGATACACGCCTGTCATGATCATCTGTCATGATGACCTCTCCATAAGCAAAATATTCCGGACTACTCCCCCATTCATTCGGACCTCCGGGAGGTGACTGCCAAGGGGGAGGTGGCCAAGAGAAAAAGATTGGATAACCAACGAAAGGACACCGTTCTACCTGTCGGGCCGTGAGTGTCAGAAGTTTGATCTTGGTAGGGAAGATAGAAATTCTGGAAAGGGAAACGGTAAGCCTCAATCTAGGTAGTAGGATTTAGTGAAGGAATTTTGGTGAGATGAGTACAGGATAATATTAATAGCGGCAGTATTTGGTTAACGGGAGTGAGATTCTTTATGAATTGGAAGGTAGGATAAAGAGTGAGTTTCTATGAACAGTTCAGTGATAGGATAGACAGTAAACCAACACCAACAACGATAGGACAGGTATTAATGCCGACGTCGCATGCCGAAAATGAAGAGAGAGAGAAAATATGATAATATTCAACGGATAACAATACATAAATCGAGACGAAAATCTAATAGCCATGGCGGATTGAAATGAGGTTGTAGGGGAAGGAGCACGGCTTGGTACTAGGAAAGAGAGAGGTGAGAGACGAACTGTGCAACAAACTTCAGCTAGTAATAGCAAATATCTGTTCAAGGATCACAAGAGGAGGAGGCACACGAGTGGAAAAATCGGAGAGATACGGGAAGATGTCAGGTAGATTACATAATGGTCACGCAGAGATTCCGAAATTATATATTGGATTGTAAGGAGCAGATATAAATTCAGACAATGAAGAATAGGCTGAAGAGACCATTCTGCAGAATCAATGCAGAAAAAGTGGGATACGGGATTACGAGCGACTGAAGAAATACGCTTGAAGTTCTCTGAGGCTATAGCTGCTGCAATGAGTACCTCAGCAGGCAATTCAGTTGATGAGGAACATCATCTCTAAAATGGGCAATCATAGAAGCTGAAAAGACAAACGTAGGTACAAAGAAGGTAACTACGAGGAAACCATGGGTAACCGAACAAATGTGTGAAATCTTATGGGACCTAACTGCTAAGGTCATCAGTCCCTAAGCTTACACACTACTTAACCTAAATTATCCTAAGGACAAACACACACACCCATGCCCGAGGGAGGACTCGAACCTCCGCCGGGACCAGCAACCGAACAAATACTGGAGCTGATCGATAGAACAAGGAAGTACAAAAATTTTCAGGAAAATAAAATAAATAGGAAGTGCAATGAAGCTAAGGAGAAATGGCGTATAAAAAATGTGAAGAAACAGCAAAAAATGATTGCCGGAAGGACTGGCACAGTATAAAGGTAAGACAAGACAACCTTCAGTGAAATTAAACGGGAGAGTGGTAACATTAAAAGTGCAAGAGGAGAGAGTGGATAGGTCAGAAGAGTACATTGAAGGCCTCTATAAAGAGGGAGACTTGGTGATGACGTGTCAGAAGAGGAAGCCGGCCAGGGTGGCCGAGCGGTTCTAGTCGCTACAGTCTGGAACCGCGCGACCGCTACGGTCGCAGGTTCGAATCCTGCCTCGGGCATGGATGTGTGTGATGTCCTTAGGTTAGTTAGGTTTTAGTAGTTTTAAGTTCTAGGGGACTGATGACCGCAGAAGTTGTCCCATAATGCTCAGAGCCATTTGAACCGGAAGAGGAAAGAGAGGTCGATAAAGCAGAGGTTGTGGTTCCAGCAGTAGAATGGGAACTTGAAAGAGCTTTGGAAGACTTAAGATCGAATAAGGCAGATTGGATAGATAACATTCCAACCGAATCACAGAGGGGAAAGAAACATAACGACTTTTCACGTTGGTGTGTAGGTTGTGTGAGCCTGGCGATATACCATCTGACCTTTGGAAAAACATCATCTACACAGTCCCGAAGATTGCAAGAGCCAACAAGTGCGAGAATTATTGCACAATCTGCTTAACTGGTCATGCTTCCGACTACTGACAAGAATTATACAGAAGAATGGAAAAGAAAAATTAAGGATGACGATCAGTTTGGCTTTAGGAAAAACAAAGACTCCAGACGGGCAATTCTGAAGAAAAATCAAGATATATTCAAAGGTTTTGTCGACAATGTAAAACGGTGGAAGTTGTTCGGAATTTGAGAAAAATATGTGTGCGCTAAGGGGAAAGGGGTAGGGAAAATAGAAGTGGCCCGGAAAACAGTGTTCCAGGTTACAAAGAAATAGAGCAGAGGAAGGGATGTGCCGAACTAACAGAGATAGCATTTGAGATACATGCTTGAAATGACATAGGGGTTTTATTGAAAAAAAAAAAAAAAAAAAAAACTGCTCATAGTGACTAACAGTGGATATGATATCATTGCAATAATTAGCATAGCAATTGATTTTTAGCGAAGATGATATTCTTTATAACAAGTGCTCAAAATGTCGGCCTTCATTCATCATCAATACCTGTAGTCGAGGGACAGCGTTGTGATCAGCATTGTACAGCGTCTCAGTAGGTATGGTGAGAAATTAGTAACACTAATGCGGTAAGACAATCGCGGTGGACTTCAGGTAGCCCCACAACCAATAATCCACACGGATGAAGTCTGGGGACATGTGAGACCAAGAATGACGGATATGCCGACTCAGCACTCGACTCTTACCAAACTATGTGGGCAAGAGAACAAAATAGTTCAAATTGTTCAGCCGGCCGAAGTGGCCGTGCGGTTAAAGGCGCTGCAGTCTGGAACCGCAAGACCGCTACGGTCGCAGGTTCGAGTCCTGCCTCGGGCATGGATGTTTGTGATGTCCTTAGGTTAGTTAGGTTTAACTAGGTCTAAGTTCTAGGGACTAATGACCTCAGCAGTTGAGTCCCATAGTGCTCAGAGCCATTTGAACCATCAAATTGTTCAAATGGCTCTGAGGTCATCAGTCCCCTAGAACTTATAACTACTTAAACCTAACCAACCTAAGGACATCACACACATCCATGCTCGAGGCAGGATTCGAACCGGCGACTGTAGCAGCAGCGCGGTTCCAGACTGAAGCTCCTAGAACAGCTCGGCCACAGCGGTCTGCCGAGAGCTCATTGGTGGGCTGGGTGGAGGTCTATTGTGTTTTCTGATGAAAGCTGGTTCTGCCTCGGTGCCAGCGCTGGCCGTGTGTATTGGATAGGAGGAGGCCAGTTGAGGGCGTACAACCATCTGTCTCTGGGGTTATGAGATGGGTTGCTACTTCGTATGACAGCAGAAGCGCTCTCGTAGCTGTCCCACGCACTCTGACTACAAATTTGAAAGTTAATCTGGTGCTTCCTCGTGTTATGCAGGCATTCATGAATATAATTTCAGGGGATGTTTTCTAACTGGATAACGCTTCCTCGGGCAAGGCTGTTGTAACCTAACATGCTCTACAGAGTGTCAACATGTTACCTTGGCCATCTCGGTCTCCAATCGAGCACATACTCCTGTATTGACCGACCAAGTGCAACAGGCACTCCATCCCACAAAGTGACATCCTGAACCAGTTGAGAACAATGCATGCAATTTTGCATGCTTCCATTCAACATTCTGGCGGTTAAATTCGTTATTAATGTACCAGAATTTCACACTTGCAGTGGCTTTTCTCGCACTTTTATTAACTTGCGAACTTGCAGTGTTAATCAGTTAAATGTCATTGCTCTACATTAACAATTATTTATTGATGTTGTGATTATTTTCCTTCAGTGTAGCTCAAACTGTACATACTGTACAGTGACTTGTTAATGTATTCTCTTTTTGTATCTGTGTAATTGCCTTTATTGTGCACCTCAACTAATGACACATCACTCCCAGCCGTTGGCGGGTTTCCAGATCTTAGAGTCGCTACTTCTCGCGCAATTAACGCCTCAACTGTCATCAGGAGCCTCAGTGGACTCAGTTCCAGTCCTCGCACCAAAGGAAAAAACCCCTGGCAGTACTGAACCCAGGTCCTCCACAAGCGAGTTAGATGTACTGAATACTCAGCTATAGAAGCGACCTCAAAGAGGACACGGTCGATAATAAATAATTAAATGAAGATTATTAAGTTATTTGCACAACTGATTTTTCAAACAAGAACTCGACACTGAATAAAAAATAAAGTCAATGAAAGGCTATTACTCCATAGCTGGAACAAGGTTAGTTATTATTAAACAAAAATAATGACGTACCGAAATTTATATCAATCACATTTCGCATTCACTGAATAATGAACGTTGCCAAACTGTCTGTGTGAAGTGCTTGTGCGTGATTCCTATAAAAAAAATATTAAAAAAGTGAGTGAGTGAGAGGCGGGAACCCGTGGAATGCGGCGAGGTGCGTGTTGCGCGCTCCCGCGTAAAAACCGCAGCCAGCAGTTCCTACCCCTGTCACGCGAAGCAGTTAGCAGTGCGGCGTTAATTTGGCTTTTAATGCAGACACACACGCGGAAATGTCGGCTGCAATTAGGCCCCGATCGGACCGCCGCAGTGTCTGGTTTGCGACTCTGGGCAGTTGCCACAGTACTGAAATCCGCATTTCTGCTTGCATAAAAATAGCACAGGCTGTTTCGAGAACTCGATTTTTTCGCCCCTGGTCATGGTTACCCACTTCTTCTTGTGGCGCATCTTCTTCCGCGGGTCACTTTGCTTCTTTTGTAACATTTTCGTTCCGTCAAATACAGTTTAGATTTCAGGACGTATACTGAGCTTATACGAGGAGGTGCTAGGAAGTAGTACTCTCGATTTTTTGTTTCAAGTGAACAAACTTTATTAACCTCGTGTACCATTATTTCTCCGTCTAGTCACCCTGGCGAAGAACACATTTCTCCCAACGAGACACCAGTTTGTTGATACCGTCATCTACAGTGTTTGACTTTGCTGACGGAGCCACAACCTCACCTCTGCTTGCGCCTATTCATCACTATGAGAGTGAAGTCCTCGAAGACTTTCTTTAAGTTTTAGAGACAGATGAAACTGGCATGGGACACAGTTGAGACTGTATGGAGGATGATCGACGGCAATGAACCAAAGGCGTCGGATTGCTGGGGATGTCACAGCGCTTTATCATGCTGAAAGAGAGCGTGCTCCTTGTGTGGATGAACTCGACCAAAGCACTCTGTTCCTCACGCCCCAACGAAATTACGCTACACACGCCATGGTGTACGCTACAACTCGGAGCCCTCTGGCGATAGAGGCCTGCAAATATGTAGAAATGAAGAAAAAAGACGTGTAACTCGCCAGGGTAGCCGAGAGCGCTAATGCGCTGCTTCCTGGATTCGGGTAGGCGCGCCGGCCCCCGATCGAATCCGTCCGACGGATTAACGACGAGGGCCGGTGTGCTGGCCAGCCTGGGTGTGGTTTTTAGGCTGTTTTCCACATCCTGCTAGGTGAACACCGGGCTGGTCTCCACGATCCGCCTCAGTTACACGACTCGCAGAAATTTGAACACATTCGCACTATTCTATGGATTACACTAGATGCAGACAGTTGGAGTACACTATTTCCTTCTTGGGGGGGAGGGGGGGGGGGTACGGGGTGGCAACAGGAGACCCCGCCAGTCGGGATTCAATGCTTGGACAGAGAGAAAAAATATGTGTGATGTCCGTAAGGTTTGTTTGGTATAAAGAGCATTTGGAGTTTTCACATAAAAATGCTTAGGCCCTCGTGTTTACGGCATTAGTGAACACTGCGGTACAGCAACGAGAACGTACTTGTTCAATTCGATAACAGAGCTACAAGATATACTAGTTCATTTCGATAACTGAAGCTCGTGCCTGAAGATGAATCTATTGCAAACCGGGGACATAATGAACGGAACGTAATGGAATATTAATATAAAAATAACTTCTGTGGTTAAAAAAAAAAACAACAACATATAGCTGAATCCCCCATTATCCAGCAACTTAAAAGCAAAATACGATATTTGCTGAAGCAGTTCCTCGGTCACCAAACGGAAATGTGTGCATTGCAATGTTGGCAACGTGAGATGATCACTAGAATGAACGTCAAGAGTGAGAATAACCCGAATTATGAGTGAAGCCTAGAAGCGTAATGGAAAGGGCAAAGAAAATTCATTAATAAGGCATTCGTTTACGGTGTTAATAAAGAGGTGTTTTTGAAGAGAAAACTTGATTCAACTAATTAAGACAGACACTAGCACGTGAGAGAAAGAAATAGTAATATTTTAACTGCAACTTGCGGCCTGAATGTTACTTATTTCAGTCAATGCGATAAATGTCTAATTATCTCGTATAAAAAACATTTGAGAAAAATCCCACTCCCAAGAAGACGAACGCCTGAATATTTGAATTTGTCGAACGCTTCTCGTAATTGTTGTAATTGTGCACCGAAAGCAATAACTTTCATCTTTCCCAACCGAATACAAAAAAAAAAAAAAAAAAAAAAAAATCTGAAGCCCCACTCTCAGAAGAAAAAAAGACGAGAGACCAGAGAAGGTCTGCCTTTAAAATTAGTTACGGAGAAACTAAAGGTAACAATATGTACACTCCTGGAAATGGAAAAAAGAACACATTGACACCGGTGTGTCAGACCCACCATACTTGCTCCGGACACTGCGAGAGGGCTGTACAAGCAATGATCACACGCACGGCACAGCGGACACACCAGGAACCGCGGCGTTGGCCGTCGAATGGCGCTAGCTGCGCAGCATTTGTGCACCGCCGCCGTCAGTGTCAGCCAGTTTGCCGTGGCATACGGAGCTCCATCGGAGTCTTTAACACTGGTAGCATGCCGCGACAGCGTAGACGTGAACCGTATCTGCAGTTGACGGACTTTGAGCGAGGGCGTATAGTGGGCATGCGGGAGGCCGGGTGGACGTACCGCCGAATTGCTCAACACGTGGGGCGTGAGGTCTCCACAGTACATCGATGTTGTCGCCAGTGGTCGGCGGAAGGTGCACGTGCCCGTCGACCTGGGACCGGACCGCAGCGACGCACGGATGCACGCCAAGACCGTAAGATCCTACGCAGTGCCGTAGGGGACCGCACCGCCACTTCCCAGCAAATTAGGGACACTGTTGCTCCTGGGGTATCGGCGAGGACCATTCGCAACCGTCTCCATGAAGCTGGGCTACGGTCCCGCACACCGTTAGGCCGTCTTCCGCTCACGCCCCAACATCGTGCAGCCCGCCTCCAGTGGTGTCGCGACAGGCGTGAATGGAGGGACGAATGGAGACGTGTCGTCTTCAGCGATGAGAGTCGCTTCTGCCTTGGTGCCAATGATGGTCGTATGCGTGTTTGGCGCCGTGCAGGTGAGCGCCACAATCAGGACTGCATACGACCGAGGCACACAAGGCCAACACCCGGCATCATGGTGTGGGGAGCGATCTCCTACACTGGCCGTACACCACTGGTGATCGTCGAGGGGACACTGAATAGTGCACGGTACATCCAAACCGTCATCGAACCCATCGTTCTACCATTCCTAGACCGGCAAGGGAACGTGCTGTTCCAACAGGACAATGCACGTCCGCATGTATCCCGTGCCACCCAACGTGCTCTAGAAGGTGCAATTCAACTACCCTGGCCAGCAAGATCTCCGGATGTGTCCCCCATTGAGCATGTTTGGGACTGGATGAAGCGTCGTCTCACGCGGTCTGCTCGTCCAGCACGAACGCTGGTCCAACTGAGGCGCCAGGTGGAAATGGCATGGCAAGCCGTTCCACAGGACTACATCCAGCATCTCTACGATCGTCTCCATGGGAGAATAGCAGCCTGAATTGCTGCGAAAGGTGGATATACACTGTACTAGTGCCGACATTGTGCATGCTCTGTTGCCTGTGTCTATGTGCCTGTGGTTCTGTCAGTGTGATCATGTGATGTATCTGACCCCAGGAATGTGTCAATAAAGTTTCCCCTTCCTGGGACAATGAATTCATGGTGTTCTTATTTCAATTTCCAGGAGTGTATATAATTTTATATGATAATACTAAAAGGGAAAAATGTCTGATGTAGGGATGTACTACAGAATTGACAACTGATAGAGAATTAATTTTCACAAAAACGAGACGGCTGTTATTGGTGGGCGCTCAGCACAAGAGGAAGTACATATTCCTAGAGTAGTCCGGCAAGAATGCGTTCTGGCATTAATCATTTTTTAATCTATTCATAGAGGAGGCACTTAAAAAATTAACTGCAGATAGCTTTAGTGCCACATGGCAAAAGTATAGATAAGCTGAAAGTGTGGAAGTGAAGAATTCTTTGAAGCTATGTTAAATCAAATTGAAAATTGTGCGGGAAAAGAATATAACATAAAAATAAACGAATGTAAAATTAAGGTGACAAAGAATAGCAAGTCAGAGGTCCCAGATTCTGCAATAAGTTAACTGATTTAACAGAACTTGGTTTGCCATAGTGTCTATCCGCTACTCACGACTCCACCACGTGTGCAGCAGGCTAGACCAAGAGCGAGACTCTAGCTGATCTTTCCTTTCGACAAGTACTTGCCTCGGATATAAAGAAAGCAGTAGGCGAACCAAGGGAATCACCCAGCTCCACATTAAAGCCCGTCCCTTATCGGCAGGTCGTAATCGACGAGCATTCTCGGCCCCACAGCTCATTCCACCCTTAGCGCTCACACATAAAGCAAACGCTCGGGTAATCCCCGCAGACCGTCCGGGCTGCGAGGGACAAAGGAGTCATCACTCGCAAGTAGTCTTGTGAAGCATCAGAAGGGAGGTTTACCGGCTTGAAAGGACTCGTACGGTTTCCACAGCGTCTTCACTGCGCAAGGGCCTACTGTAAATACTTCAGTGGCTCAAGTCTGAGATAATGCCGGATACATTCACTATAGCAACTGTCGTCTATATACGACGCTGATGTGACTGTCACAATCTTTTTGGGATGTAGCGCAATGTGTGGAACTCGTCCCGCAATATTTGTTTTAGTTTTATTGGGCTTCTTGTGAATAGCAGTAGAAGTTAATTCGAAATACACGCACCGAACAAAAGATTAGTCCTCACCAGGAGACTTATAGCATGTAACACCGTCTTTATTCTCAATAGTGGCCTCATTTCGGAAGGGAAAGAGGGTCCATAAGGTTCTTCATGTATGCTGGCCCACGCATCGATGATTAAATCCCGTAAAGCAACCAAATTGCTACGTTTCACCTGCTGTTCCAGATAGTGCTAGAAATATTGTATAGGATTAAGATCATATGACTTAGCGGAACAGTCTGGGTGCGATAGGGTGTCTGAGTGTTCGTCAAATCAAGAATATATACTCGTAGCTGTATGAAAATCGCTATTGTTATCTTCCCCCTTCTAACAGCCGTGTACCGCAAGTCTCTAGAGGATCGGAAGGTTCCAAATGACTGGGAAAGAGCACAGGTAGTCCCAGTCTTCAAGAAGGGTCGTCGAGCAGATGCGCAAAACTATAGACCTATATCTCTGACGTCGATCTGTTGTAGAATTTTAGAACATGTTTTTTGCTCGCGTATCATGTCGTTTTTGGAAACCCAGAATCTACTCTGTAGGAATCGACGTGGATTCCGGAAACAGCGATCGTGTGAGACCCATCTCGCTTTATTTGTTCATGAGACCCAGAAAATATTAGATACAGTCTCCCAGGTAGATCCTATTTTCCTTGACTTGCGGAAGGCGTTCGATACAGTTCCGCACTGTCGCCTGATAAACAAAGTAAGAGCCTACGGAATATCAGGCCAGCTGTGTGGCTGGATTGAAGAGTTTTTAGCAAACTGAACACAGCATGTTGCTATCAATGGAGAGACGTCTACAGACGTTAAAGTAACCTCTGGCGTGCCACAGGGGAGTGTTATGGGACCATTGCTTTTCACAATATATATTAATGACCTAGTAGATAGTGTCGGAACTTGCATGCGGCTTTTCGTGGATGATGCTGTAGTACACAGAGAAGTTGCAGCATTAGGAAATTGTAGCGAAATGCAGGAAGATCTGCAGCGGATAGGCACTTGGTGCAGGGAGTGGCAACTGATCCTTAACATAGACAAATGTAATGTATTGCGAATACATAGAAAGAAGGATCCTTTATTGTATGATTATATGATAGCGGAACAAACACTGGTAGCAGTTACTTCTGTAAAATATCTGTGAGTATGCGTGCGGAACGATTTGAAGTGGAATGATCATATAAAATTAATTGTTGGTAAGGCGGGTACCAGGTTGAGATTCATTGGGAGAGTCCTTAGAAAATGTAGTCCATCAACAAAGGAGGTGGCTTACAAAAGACTCGTTCGACCTATACTTGAGTATTGCTCATCAGTGTGGGATCCGTACCAGATCGGGTTGACGGAGGAGATCGAAAGAAGAGCGGCGCGTTTCGTCACAGGGTTATTTGGTAACCATGATAGCGTTACGGAGATGTTTAGCAAACTCAAGTGGCAGACTCTGCAAGAGAGGCGCTCTGCATCGCGGTGTAGCTTGCTGTCCAGATTTCGAGAGGGTGCGTTTCTGGATGAGGTATCGAATGTATTGCTTCCCCCTACTTATACCTCCCGAGGAGATCACGAATGCAAAATTAGAGAGATTCGAGCGCGCACGGAGGCTTTCAGACAGTCGTTCTTCCCGCGAACCATACGCGACTGGAACCGAAAAGGGAGGTAATGACAGTGGCACGTAAAGTGCCCTCCACCACACACCGTTGGGTGACTTGTGGAGTATAAATGTAAATGTAGATGTAGAGTCCAGTAGTATAGCCATCATGAAGATGTAGAAGAATATTGACATGAGTAACGTGCTTCGTATTCTCCGTAATGTCATACAAGAAGTGAAAGTGATGCTACGATAAAGACCGTAGAACCACCTCCGGCTTGAACGTACTGGAGTAGGACAAAAGTATGGAACCACTAAATAAGCTGAAGGCATTCAAAACAGCTTCCAGTCGTTTAGGAATGGATAAGACAGGTCCTGTATTTTTGCAAAATAGTGACAAATTAAAGTAACGATGATGAAGACGAACAGTGATCACGCACACTTCTCTGCAAAGTAGACCACAAATTCTCAATAATAATGAAATCTGATGACTGCAGTGGCCTGGGGAGATGCGAAAATTCGTCCTTGTGCTCACAAAATCAGGCCTGGTAAATGAGAGCTATGTGAATAGGGGTCTGTCAACTTGGATCATAGCATCAAATGGTTCAAATGGCTCTGAGCACTCTGTGACTTAACTACTGATGTCATCAGTCCCTTAAAACTTAGAACTACTTAAACCTAACTAACCTAAGGACATCACTCACATCCATGCCCGAGGCAGGATTCGATCTTGCGACCGCAGTGGTCGCGCGGTTCCAGACTGTAGCGCCAAGAAACGCTCGGCCACCTTGGCCGGCGATCATAGCATCACCATTGGGGACCGAACGTTGTATCATCGGATGGATATAATCAGCAAAGTGGTCACATAATCCATGGCAGTAATGCGTCCTTGCAGAGTAACAATGGGACCCATGGAATACCACGATATGGCTGACCAAATCATCATCGAACCCGCGCCATTGTTGTAAACTCGCCCGAAGCTGCAAACAGTGTGCAATAGGACTCATTCGACCAGGTGACTTTCTACCATTGCTCAGTAGTCCTGGTTTTATGGCTTGAACACCATATTTTTCCTGTTAAGGCCATTAGCATCACTGATGAGTGGTTCTTTAATTCCAGCTCGTTCTGTAATTTCTCTGTCTGTCGTGCTGTTTTGGTGCTGACAGGGTTCACGTATGCGCGATTCAGTTCTGCACTGGCATTTGCAACTGTCGTCCTCTCATTTTTCGTCACAACCTTCTTCGCTGAGAGTCTGTCACGATCACTCAACACACTGTTTCGGCTGCGTTGTAGCATAGCGGACTATGTTTTTTCGCTTTCCCTGTACCCGGAACAAATCTTCGATACGGTGCCTCTTGAAATACCAAACAATTCGGCTCCTTTGATTACGGAAGCACCCACCAAACCAACAATCTGCCCACGTTTGAATTCACTTAGTTCCGACTTGATGCACTCACAGTTACACGGAACACTGTTCTGACCACGACTGAAATTTGCAACGATGTCAGGACACTGCAGAGGTGCCATTCGTGGTAAGACCAACAGCGCAACCTGCAGGCTTGACTAACATCTGGAATTATGTTCGAGCATGCATTTCTCGCGGCGTTTCCATATTTCTGTCCAGCCCTCGGGACCAGCTTAGGATCTGAGGCTGGAGGTCACACAGGTCGCTGGTTTCGTGTTACGCGCAGGCAGACACCTTTCCCTCGCTGAAAGAATAATTCGAGTGTGGTGATGCGCCGGGGCCCGGCACTCGCCGATGGGTCAGCGTCGCACGTCAAAGGCGCGCCGCCGCGGCTGCTTGTCGGGTAACGGAGCAGTCACGCCTCCACCTGCATCATTTCGAAAGAGAGAAAATCGCGACACGTCGGTCCGCACTACACGCTTCCTATCCAGTTTCCGTATTGTTTGGCCCAATGAAGGCGTGGAACTCGTAACGTTCTCTGGCAGCACGCATCCAAAGTGAAAGTTAAAAGAACATTTCGATGTATAATGCTCACTGTAACAAATAATTTATACGTATTTCTTTTAATTGAATTTCAAAAGGACACTTAATTTTGTGAGGAAAAGTATAATTATAAATTTTGCTATTATAAATGATTATTCAAAGATTGTGAAATACTGTCTGTGGCGGAGGATGTGAAAACCGCCACAGAAGAAACGATATGTAATCAAAATGACAGACTGTACAAGAATTAGTTAAGATATAAATAGGCAATGTATTGTAATAGAATCGCTTATCTTCTACACGGACTGAATGGGAGAGGAACCCGTGACGTTGCATTAGGCTCTAACGGAGTCGTCATAAGTCGAAGATCAACGCCATTTGTAACTCGGATTGTAAAAGGTGTGTAAAGATTTTAATTGTTTCTGTTAAAATATATTTATCTAATAAAATCTGTTTGTCACAATTAGTGCAAAGTTTGCACCAGACATTACCCATTTTATTTAAGAAATTCCAGCATTTTATTGGATATCGCTGGCGGTGCGGAGCTGCGCCGCGAGCGAGCAGTCTGCAGCAGCGGCACATTTAAATATACGATCGCAATAACGACCACATCCTAAAAAGGGTACAGGTAGGGATGAACGAAAATAATAAAGTGTTTCTTTTCACAGCATTCCAGAGGCAGAATAAAAGGAGATAGTAGATATTATCTTGTGCATTCACAGGTGGATACAAGCTGCAGCTTTTGTAAATTTTCATTCAAAAAAGTGATAAATTCTGAACATATCGTAAAGTGTATTTAAAACTGGATAATTTTCGTGAGAGCTTAGCAATATAAAAAAAAGAAAACATTTTCATATAATAAGGATAGTCTTATGCTTCAAAGCTAGTCGGGGTATATACAGTTAAACAAAAATCTACTGCAACGTGTAAATGTTTGCTAAGTCCGATGGGCAATAATATTTTCATTCTTGCACAAACAGCTTTAGTACCTGAATAAAAGTAAAACTTGAATAATTATTTTGGAATATTCAAAGAAATTCATTTTTATTAATCTGCAACAGAATATTTCATACGTCAAGTAATAATCACAGATGAAAAATTTATTGCAACTTTTCATTTCTCATGTCCATCCACGGTTTCCAAATCAAATTAAACGGTAAAATCAAACAAAGTTTAAAACCAGACGGTCAACTGCCGAATAATTAAAACAGACAGAATCGCATTAAAAACTTTATTTGTCTTTATATACTGCAGATGGCCGTTTCGTGCAGATCACTTCGGAATGCTGGAAACGTCCTTTCGGCGACCACAGCTAATTCGTCGGTACCCAAGGTCTGTCGGTCGTGTCCGACCAGGATCCTTGCCATGATCACTTTCCTCACACGGTTTTACTTTGCTGCGAATGGGTACTCTACTCCATTTAGGCACGTAACGGTGTTTTGTTTGTGTTAGTCGTTACACAGGCACCAGCGTTGCAGAATGGCCCCGTCTGCTACCGAAAGACGTGTGTGTGAGGATAGGATCTTCCCACATTCTTTTATTACTTTCAGATTCTGCTGTGTTCTTTGTGGTCGGTTGCCCAATTAATTATTGTCGATCATTGTGGTCTCTTAGCCGCTGCATCCGGTATCGTGCATAGCGATTACCGAAAGGTCATCCCAATGCAAAACCACCACATGCAGTCATTCGTCCGTGCCAGGAAGAGGCGGACTCTCTTTTTTCTCTATTTTTTCCTTATTTCTTGTTGTTGTAATGCAGTTTTTATACTTAAACATAGTATTTGAATTTTAGGAAGAAAATTAGAAGATGGGAGAACAGAGTGGAGAGGAGAGGTTCGTCCCACCACCTTAGGCGCCCGGGGGGAAAGTGTCGGTAGGTTCATAAAGCCATTCACATCCGGGGATCCTCAATAATCTTAATTATTATAATATTAACGTTAAATTGGAAATTATGCTTCTTGTGGCTATGTTATGTACCGTGTGCGTGCTATTCTAGTAATTATACACTGAAGCACCAGAGAAACTGGTATGTACATGAGTATTCAAATACAATGTAAATAGGCAGAATACGGCGCTGCGATCGACAACGCCTATATAAGACAACAAGTGGCTGGCACAGTTGTTAGATCGGCTACTGCTGCTACAATGACAGGTTATCAAGATTTAAGTGAGTTTGGAAGTATTGTTACAGCAGGCGAACGAACGATGGAGCACAGCATCTTCAAATGGCTCTGAGCACTATGGGACTTAACATCTATGGTCATCAGTCCCCTAGAACTTAGAACTACTTAAACCTAACTAACCTAAGGACAGCACACAACACCCAGTCATCACGAGGCAGAGAAAATCCCTGACCCTGCCGGGAATCGAACCCGGGAACCCGGGCGTGGGAAGCGAGAACGCTACAGCACGACCACGAGCTGCGGACAGCACAGCATCTCCACGGTAGCGATAAAGTGGGGATCTTCCTGTACGCTCATTTCACGAGTGTCCTGTTAATATCAGGAATCCGGTAAAACATCAACGTACAGCATGGCAGCAAGCCAAGAAATATTTTAGGGAATTGGTTTAAAAAAAAATTATTACAAAGGCCCAGTGGAATCTTTACAAGTTTTCTCCCTGAGTAATTCACGCCATGTCTACGTGGCACAAGGAGCTTGTCTTTCAAAACTGAGACAGTTTTGGCCAGTTAAAGCTGCTGACAAGAGACGCCCTGAGCCCTCTGCTGAAACTACTAACGAATTCATGCCATTGGTTTTAGCCAATAGCGTGCGCACGATACCGATCACGTGTGTGGACGCTGGTGTGTTTCGCGGTGCAGAACACACTTACTTCTCTTGTAATCCAGACCTCGAGCAGAACAGACGTCTTTTTTTTAGGCAGAGCCTCTGGCTTTGCTTTCCACGACCTGCCACCAACGTAAGTTAACAAGAACCGCTTCCCTTTCCGTTGCCCATTTTAATTAATTGTTCGACTTCCTAGACTGGTCTAAACCTGTTAACTTCCGACCCTAGGCGCGCCCTTTATATGTTGAAATGTTTCTCTTTATTGTACTTAATTCCCTGTTTTGTCATTCAACGGCAACCCTGGAGGCCCACTCTCTAATCCTGACCGCTCGACCTCCTGCACCCTGTCGTCACGAGGCATAGTTAACAACCTTCTTCCCCCTTCCCTGCCAATTTATACATTAACATTGGTGTGAGAAGTGGGATGTAACAATTATATCCCTCCTTCCAGGGACGTACTCTTTTACATCAAAACTCCGACATCACTGCAACCGGAAGAATGTCCTGCAAGAACGGCACCAACGACGACTGAAGAGTATCGTTCAACGTGACAGAAGTGCAACCCTTCCGCGACTTACTGCAGATTTCAATGCCGGGCCATTAACATGTGTCAGCGTGCGAGAAATTCCGAGCCGCAGGTCCACTCGTGTGCTCTTGATGACTGCACGACACAAAGCTTTACCCCTCGCTTGAGCCCGTCAACACCGACATTGGAGTGTTGATGACTGGAAACATGTTGCCCGGTCGGACGAGTGTCGTTTCAAATTGCATCGAGTGGATGGACGAGTACGGGTACGGAGACAACCTCATGAATCCATGAATCCTGCATGTCAGCAGGAACTGTTCAAGTGGTGGCGGCTCTATGATGGTGTGGGGCGTGTGCAGTTGGAGGGATGTGGGACCCCTGATACATTTCGATATGACTCTGACAGGTGACACATACGTAAACATCCTGTCCGATCACTTGCATCCATTCATGTCCATTGCGCATTCCGACGGACTTGGGCAATTTCAACAGGACAATGCGACACTCCACACGTCCAGAATTTCTACAGAGCGGCTCCAGGACCACTCTTCTGAGTTTAAACAGTTCCGCTGGTCGCGAAACTCCCCAGACTTTATCATTGTTGAGCATATTCGTGATGCCTTGCAGCGTACTGTTCAGAAAAGATATCCACCCCCTCGTACTCTTACGGATTTATGGACAGTCCTGTAGTATTTATGGTGTTAATTCCCTCCAGCACTACTTCAGACATCAGTCGAGTCCATGGCATGTCATTTTGCGCTACTTCTGAATGCTCGCGGGCGCCCTGCAAGATATTAGAAAAGTATACCAGTTTCTTTGGTTCTTCAGTGTGTATCCATTTAGCTTAGAAAACAGGCTGAAAGTGACTCTTTGTGGTAAAATCACCGATACTATCAAAATTTACTATATACGTCTCTTTATGTTTTCTTGTCTGTTATTAGATTTACTTTTTAGTCACTTACTGTAACTATTGCTTTCTATGTTTGTAGTCTGTATTTGTTGTGTGGATTACGTTTCATGTACTTACGGAGTTCTGTGCACCTTTCGTTGTTTATCTTCCCTGCGGAATTTGTCCTAATGCTGCGTATTTTGTAGTCGGTGGCATGGTTGCCCGTTTGGGTACTGAGTGTGTAGGGCTGAAGTCTCTGTGTTGGTTAAAGCGTTAAACGTGTTGGCTGAAATGGTTCAAATGGCTCTGAGCACTATGGGACTTATCTTCTGAGGTCATCAGTCCCCTAGAACTTAGAACTTCTCAAACCTAACTAACCTAAGGACATCACACACATCCATGCCCGACGCAGGATTTGAACCTGCGACCGTAGCGATCGCGCCGCTCCAGACTGCAGCGCTTAGAACCGCTCGGCCACTGCGGCCGGCCGTTAAGCGTGTTCCACGCGTCTTCGTTGTGCACTAGTTATATACAGTGTACTGTGTTATGTGTTTCTGTGTTGTCCAATTGGCCCTAGGTTGCTGAGCAGCCTACAGGTCAGGAGGATGAGTTCTAACTTACCGATTGCACCACATATGAATAATATAAAAAAGTAATATAACAGAATAATTATTATTACTGTTAATACTTCCACACGTATTGTGTAGTTGTTTCCCTATTCTTCTGTTCAGGTACTACAAATGTACTCTACAGGTTTGCTAATGTAAATAAACGAAGCGAGAGCGGACTGTCCATAGAACATTGCTATGAACTCTGAATTGTCCTTTTACGTGTTACGAACAAGTTGTTCCTTATAACAGTCTCACACATACTACAGAACAAAAATGGCGATGACCAGTGCTCGAATTCACGACCCATGGTACGAAAACTCAACACTCTACCGATTTCCCCTCGGGAACTCTACACGACAGACAATCCCAGTTACGCTTTACCTGTGCTATATGCGTCAGGTGTCACTCATTACTTACCGTTCAAGCACATTTTCCAGGACGGCAGTACACAGCACAAACTTATCGGAGTTTTGCTTGATACTCTGTCGATATACAACGTTTGGTATGGACCTGTCTGTCTGACATCTGAATGTTTGGATGTAAGAGAACTTCAGCGACTATTTACATACATCAGTTTCGTAACGTAGCTGGCTGTGACAATTTACTTTAGTTGTAGAATTTTGAAAAAATGGTTCAAATGGCTCTGAGCACTATGAGACTTAACATCTGAGGTCATCAGTTCCCTAGAACTTAGAACTACTTAAACCTAACGTTACCTAAGGACATCACACACATCCATGCCCGAGGCAGGATTCGAACCTGCGACCGTAGCGGTTGCGCGGTTCCGGACTGAAGCGCCTAGAACCGCTCGGCCACCGCGGCTGGCGTAGAATTTTGAAACACATTTTATAATCGCATACTATAACATTTCTGGAGACTGAGAACGTCCCCTATAAGTGTCAGTATGCGTTCAACAAGGCAAAAAACAGTAGATCACGGCATGCAGGTTGACGCTGTGTTCCACAACTTCACCGTTTTGTATACTGTTCCGCTCTGGCGCCTAATAAAGAAAATAAGAGCGCGCAGAATATCAGATCAGCTGTGCGATTGGACTGAAGAGTTTCTAGCAAAACACAATACAACATATCACTCTCACCGGGGGCATCCTCAGACGTAATAGTAACTTGGGGTGTATCCCAAGAGAGTCTTAATAGATCCATCACGTGTCACAATATGAATGATATAACGGGTAACGTCGGGAATCCCATGAGATTTTTCACGATAGAAGTCAGAACCCTTGAAAAGTTTACCGAAATGCAGGATGACGTGCACAGAATTGATACATGGTGCAGAATCGGCAGATTACCCTCAACACAAAGAAGCAACGTGTTTCGCATAAAGACACAGAAAGACCTTATATTGTATTGTTATACGATTACGGAACAATCAATGGAAGCAGTCATATCCATAAAATTTATAGGAGTATGTTTACAGAGCGATCCGAGGTGGAACGACAACAAAACTAATCGCGGGTAAGGAAGATGGCAGACTGAGATTCACTGGAAGAATCCTCAGGAAGTGAAGTCCGTCAACAAAGGAGGCAGCTGACAAAGAACTCGTTCGACCGGTATTTCAATATTGCTCGTCAGTCTGGGATCCGTACCATACAAGAAATAGAGAAAATAAAAAGGAGAGCGTCGCATTTCGTTACTGGTTTTTTTAGAAAGCGTGAAATCGTCACAGAGATGCTCAGCCACCTCCAGCGGCAGCCGCTGCAAGAGAGGTCTTCATCAGGGCGTGGCTTATTGTAAATAATAGAGTTCAGCTATCAGTCGTCCTTTGGAATTTTTATTGGCAGATCTAGATTTAACTAGCCATCCTTTTTTTTGCTCAGCTCATGTAATGCCTGTTGGTCTGGCTTTGTACACAGTTCATTGTTAACAACAAGAGCGAACGTTCTTAGAGGAGGCAGACAATATCTTGCTTCCTTCTCACGACAAGACCATGAACGAAACGTCAGAGAAATTCTAGCTCACAGGTAGGCTTACTATTCGAGATTAGAACAGGACCGTTGGGTGGGTGGCCGAGGGAGGGGGGGTTGGGGGTGTGACAGTAGTACAGCAAGTACCCTCCAGCACACACCGTGATTTAGGTGGAGATGTACAATAGTACTGGACAGTAAATACTTGCATCCATTTAAATGTGACAATTTTTTTCTTCACAGTGCAATTTTTTTATCGGCGAAAGGACAAACCATTTGATTTCAAGGAAGTATTTACGACTTAGGATCTAACACTCTTAAATGGTAGGGTAAGTATTAAAACTTTGTCTCGCATTTTCTAATAAATGTATAGACATCTACTTCTACATCGGGCAGGCTACCTGTTGGTGTGTGGTGGTGGATACCTCTGACATGAATATCATTACTCCTTTTCCCTGTTCCATTCGGAAGCAGTGAACGGGAAAAGTGAGTATCGACAATCCTCGGTACTGGTGTAATTTGTCGAATTTTCTCGTCGTCGTCATTTCTCAAGATGTATGGGAGAGGAAGTAACATGTTACTCTAGTCTTTTAAAGATGTACGGCCTCGGAACTACAACAGTAAATCTCTCCGAGATACTCAACGCATCTCTTGTAGCGCATGCAACTATCGTTATTTGAGCTTATCTTAAAACTCTAGTGCTCACTCGAAGACGTTCCTCTCTTCGTTGGTCCGTTTTTTTTTTGTCATAAGTCTTCTGACTGGTTTGACGTGGCCCGCCACGAAGTCCTCAACTCTATCTCTTCTATTAATCCTACATGGTAAGGGCCCCACACTAATGAGTAATACGCAGATACTCAAGAATCGATCTTCTTCAGTGGATGAATAGCATTTCTTTCATATTTTTCAGTGGATTTATTTTCCTGTTTATATGCTCGATCCAATTTCAATCCTGATGGGTATCCTACGGCTCTCACTGTAGCAGTGGTTTTTTGCCAGTAGTGGAGCCGAATAGTTATGGGTGTTCTCGCCTTCCTGTGCGTTATACATTACTTTTTTTTTTAAAGTACGTAGTCAACTGACATTATAATAACAAGTAAGCCACAAAGTCTTCGATGATAACGAAATGGCGTTGCACCTTGTAACCGAACATTGATCCAAACATTATGAGCGAAATCTACACCTACTTCAAATCACAAAGGGAATAGAAACGGGACATTCAACTCATTAATGAAGAAAGTAATGGTCGGGCTATTGTTCACCGAGTTACATTATTAACATTCTAATTTGTAATGCAGAAAGTAGTACAACAAAATGGATGTCATATTCAGTGCTTGAAACATTTCGGTGCGGGATAACATTCTGTCGGAGATGAGCCACACCACAAATTGGTAAATAGCGATCACTTAATGACATTGGTCTCCGTCGGCATTCTCCCTAAGTGTGCAGGGTGCTCTGACCTATGGTGAAGTTTCAGCAGGCAGTTGTGTAGGACGATGCGGCGTCCTTGTTGTGACACAGCATGAGATCCGGTTAAGCGACTGTAATTAATTTCGTAATGAGGAAGTCGCGTGCGTGATACACGTCGCTTGTCAGGCACGTAAGGCCGGTTTGTTTTCCATGTTGTCGCCTGCTGACAAGAGAGCCAGCTAGAAGTGTTTTTGTGGAACCGGCACGTATCACATATCCACAGAACTTTTAGCTTTTATTTATTCATTATTTATTCACTGTACCTTTAATTTCCTCACAGCTGGATTTTTATTTGTTTTAGTACTTATTGCATTTGATTCTTGAAACACGTCTGATAGGTAACTGAAGAGGAAACAACATTGTCTTGTAATCGACTTACATATACGAGATACATTCAAAATAAAATACAAATAATACAGCTATAAAGATAGCAAATTTCATTACAATAAATCAGAATTGATCTATTGTTCTTAGGAAAATATTGAATCCAGGTATTCATAGCCTTTGCGTTGTAGATATTCCCTCACTTCGCTTTCTTTGCGGTGAAATACTATAGGGGAGACTGTTGTACCTCAAGGCTAGTGTACCTAGCAACACATGATACTTCCTGATTAGTGTTTCAATATAGTGCCCGAGTTTTGAATCAAAAGAAAGAACACGCGCTAGTGATCTTTATAAGCAGCATCCGGTATTTTCTACTGTTTTCGTTGTTCCGGGGCGTAAGGTTGTGTTTTGTGCAGCATTAGTAAATATGACGGGTTAAGTGCTGCATAATACATTAAACCTATTTTGGGAATGTTGTTAATTCTTCAGTTACAGAGCTTCATGGCGAATAAAACTGGATGGTTTTTTAAAACCAGCTTAATAACGGGTGGACAGTTAAGCCATGCTTTGTTAGGCTTGCATCACGTTCCAACAGAAGGTCTTCCACCATGGAACGCGTGCTATTAGTTAATGAACTTTCTTAACAATTTTCCCTTTCATGAAAATGGAAATTTGTGTTAGTTCCCAACAGCTTCTATTTTAAAATGTTTGTAACTTATAAATGGTTTTTGATAACATTTCTGCTTAATTTGATCCACAGTAATAATGTAACACACAGATTACTGAAAACGCTATTAAAAGGAGTTTCCCAGTGGCAAAAGATTTAAAACTGAGTAGAATATTTGTTCGTAGGTATATGACCATGTTGTCCATAGAACAGTTTCTCACATTTGGAAAATCCTACTTTTCCGGAGTACTTTTTGTAATTTCAGAAGAAGATTGCAGCATATATGAAGGGAATGCTATGATAGCAAAATGGAATAAGAAAATATATTAATAATATATGTTTTGACGATACCATTATGACCGTATCACTTTAGGACATGGTGCAAAAAGATCTTAAGATGGTCATTACAGACTGAAACCGGTCATCGTCTAAAGAATTCATTTGTGATCAGAGACTGGAATAAAAAAGCATTTTAAAATATATTAAACTTCCGTTACATGGCTGACTAGAGTCCGAAGTCTGAAAGTTGTTCCACTATGCCAGCAAATCTTTTAGGCATATCATTTGGAATATCAAGAATGCCAAACTTATTTAGTTTATCCGTTGTTGCTATTATAAATATGACGCTATTTACGGAAAACAGTCTGACGACAAATGAAATAAAACAAATAACTTGTGGTAACAAAAGCTATTATGGACGCTAATTTCTTATTTATTTATTTAACCTGATCAGATTAGGGCCATCAGGCCCTTTCTTACATCGGACCAGTGTTCCACACATGCAGCATTTCACACATCAGAGTTACATCATGACCATAGTTTAAATGAAAAAATTAGCTTACTCTAGTGACAATATGAATAAAGAGTCGTGACTAAGACCTAATAAAATAAATGCGGCAGTATTTTTACAACAGGTGCTATACATACAGATTATGATAAAAGCAATTATAATAACACTAAAAAAAATCAAATAATAATGGTAAACATGACGAAGACCTAATAAAGTAAATGCTGGCATTATTTTTACAACAGGTGCTATACATACAGATTATAATAAAAGCAATAATAATAACAGTAAATAATAATGACAAACATGAGAAAGATTGGCAACAGTAATGGAGGTTTGTGCAGATGTACATTAATATCTTGGTGTGTAAAGTAGATGTTTACTAGTATAGCGAGTTTTGGGGAAGGGAGATTTAAGGAGGGGGAAAGAGGGTAGTAATGAGGTGAAGCGCATTCATGTACAGAGGAAGGCATTACTGTTGCTTAAGTAGATACGCCATTAACTGTTTTTTGAAGCCGGACATGCTTTTAAGTTCTCTAATATAACGAGGGAGGTTATTCCAGAGTCGGGTTCCCGCTACTGTAAAGGACTTGGAGAAGGTGACTGAGCGATGCAGTGGAACGGAGAGGATTTTATTATAATGGGAACGTGTGTTTCTGTCATGTTGTTCCGACATGAGCGTTAGGGGCGAGGAGAGATATGAGGGACAGTGTACATTTATAAGGCAGTAGATGAGACATAGTGTATGGAAATCTCTGCGTTTGTCTGCACGCAGCCAGGACAATTTTGCATATGCAGGTGAAATGTGATCAAAAAGTCGAATGTCACAAATATATCGGACGCAGGCATTCATGACCAGTTCTAGACGTCGGGAATTTTCCTGAGAGAGGTCTTGTAGGATAATATCGCTGTAGTCAATGATTGGGAGTATAAACGTTTGTACTAATTTCTTTTTCAGATCGAAAGGGAAGAGTTTTTTATATTTTTGTAGGACATGAAGGGATGCTGATGATTTTTTGCACACTGCAGTTACGTGCTCTGTCCAATTTAGATTTTCATGTATTATTACTCCCAAACTCTTTGCTGAGGGAGAGAAGTTAATATTTGTTCCATTTAGGATAAGAGGTGGTACGGATTCCCGATGTTTTGGGCTAATGAGCTTAGAGTGATCAACAAGTACCGCTAGGGTTTTAGATGGGTTTAGTTTTAGACCTATGTCCTGTGCCCATTTTGACATTGCATTGAGGTCAGTATTGAAATTTTCAATAGCTTTCTTGAGATTGTTTGGTTTCGCACTTCGATACAACTGAAGGTCGTCAGCATACATATGATATTTGCAATAGGTCAGAACCGATGATACATCATTGACATACAGAGAGAAGAGTATAGGACCTAATACTGAGCCTTGGGGAACGCCTGGCACTACCTGCCGCCATTGTGATTTTATATTCCCAGACAGGACGCGGTGCTGACGAGACGTCATGTATGAGCGAAACCATTGCACTACACTTCGTGAGAAATTTAGACCGCTAAGTTTGGCTAGTAAGATGTCGAAGTCGACAGTATCAAATGCTTTGCTGAAATCTAAGAAGCAAATGATAGTCGCTTCTTGTTTGTCCATGGCAAGTTTCAGGTCATCTGTCACCTTTATCAGTGCGGATGTTGTGCTTCGATGTTTACGGAAACTTGATTGGTATTCGTCTAGTAGTTTGTTAGTAGTTAGGTAGTTGGTGAGCTGGTCATGAACTATATATTCTAAGGCCTTTGATAGTGCAGGAAGAAGACAGATGGGGCGGTAGTCAGAGGGTGTTGTGGCGATGTTCTCTTTAGGCAGTGGCTTAATTTGTCCCAGTTCCAAGCCTCAGGGAAAACACTTGTGATTAATGAGTCGTTGAAAATGTCTGTTATAGAGGGCAGTAGTTGGTCAATAATAAGTACCATATGTACCATCTGGATAGTGATACCATCATGTCCACTAGATGCTGATCTAATCCGCATTATGGCTTTCTTGACAGTACTGGAAGTGACGTGCTGTAGATAGAATTTTTCTTTGCTACAGTCGTTCATCCCCATGAAGTAATAAATGACTCTCTGTTGTTTTTTTTGCGGTTCTATTTTGGTTGTAGGTAATGTGAAGAATCGGTTTAGTTCTTCAGCTGGGACCATGGGATTTTCTGCAACTTTTATTTTGCCTAAACCGAGACTACGGAGATTTTTCCACAGGATAGCTGGTCTACATCTATTGTCAGCTAATGTACGGGCATGTCTGAGCTTATCGTTTCTCACCGCTTGACTGACTTTGTTTCGTTCCTGCTTGTATGCAGCATGTTTTTCAGGTGTAGGGTGTATCTTGTATGCTCGATGTGCAGCATCTCTGAGATTCATGATCTGTTTTAGTTCATCAGTCAGCCAAGGTGCAGGTTGCCTTTTTACTTTTCTGGTCTTTATTGGAGCATATTTGTCATATAGTTGAGTAATTTTGTTAGTGAAATCCTGGAGTTTGTCGTTTATGTCCATGAGGGGAGTAGAGGTCATCCCGCAAACTATTTCTTGTGCCTCAGTTTCGAGTTCAGGAAAATTTATGCGTATGAGGTCACGGTATATAGACAGTTTTTGATTCTTTCTAGGGCGTTCTAGTGAATACGTCATGGAAATGATGTCGTCGGCAGACATGCCAGACGCAGATATTTGAGAGGTGCGGATTATTCTGTTCGGAGATTTCGTTGCGAATATATCTATGAAAGTGTGACTGGTAGTCGTGTGATTAGTAGGTGCCAGCTGAAGTAGCGTCATATTTGAGGAAGAAAGCATCCTCTTAAATTTCCCAGTGGAAGGACTATTGCACAGAAAATTAATGTTAGTGTCACCTGCTATTATTACATGTTCATATGACGATTCGAAAGTAGAGAGAGCAGTTTCAAAGCAGGCGAACCCACCTACTTTAGGAGGTTTGTAAAGGACACATATCAAGCACTTTCTTTTAAGTGATTTGATCTCTATGAACATATATTCCTCTTGTTTGTCTACATTGTTGTCGGATGTGTGTAGTACTGTAGGTGACAAATCAGAGCGTATGTACGCCCTTACTCCGCCCCCTCGTCTGTTGCATCTGTCGTGCCTGAGAAAGACATAGCCATCTAGGTCACGAGCATTGAATAAAATGTCAAGCATAAGAGTATAGAAAACAGTACTTAGGCAACTGGTAAGATGTGAATCAGAAGCGAGGACACTAACAGTAATGGAGGAAAAGCTGCGACAGTTCTCTGTAGTTTCTTGCATAATTTGGTAGACTGCAAAGTTTTGATGTGGTTTGTAACATTTATGTGAATATTGTGCTCCATAGAATAATATGTCCCTGTTGTGAGACTTAAAACAAAATCTGAACAAAAATAAGTGAGTAGATTATATCTCGATATCAACATTATAATAAATCAGAAACTGTTGGATGTTAGGTACACTTAAATTTGAAAAATATTAATGAAAAATTCGCTCGAATGAAGCAGTCAGTAAATGGCTCTGATCACTAAGCGCCTTTAACATCTGAGGTCATCAATCCCCTAGCACTTAGAACTACTTAAACTTAACTAACCTAAGGACATCACACACATCCATGCCCGAGGCAGGATTCGAACCTGCGACCGTAGTAGTCGCGCGGTTCCAGACTGAAGCGCCTAGAACCGCTCTTCCACAACGGCCGGCTAAAGCAGTCAGCATTTGTGGATATCGTGCAGGTGCCAAAATTGATACTGCGTAGTTCGTAGTCAGTTGAAATTGGGCTGTAATAAGAGCAGGACTGTTAGTACCACGCGACCAGCAAGCGAGTTGTTACAATTCAGTTTGTGTATAAAATATTATTCGAGCATCGAAATTAGTAATTAGTATTTTTACTTTAATGTTAACCGAAACTTCTTTAAGTACTTGTTGCAGCTGAATATACGACGAAAAGAAGATCTACAGAATGAACTTTCACAGCTACATCATCATCCCTGGAAAACAAATTGGGAAAGTTATAGTTATGTGATAACAGTCGTGCAATGTACTCAACGTCATACATTGTACAGTGGTTTGTGGCTTACGTAGATATAGAGGATGAAAGCGCCTGAGATGTTGTTTTGGCCGGCCGCGGTGGTCTCGCGGTTCTAGGCGCGCAGTCCGGAGCCGTACGACTGCTACGGTCGCAGGTTCGAATCCTGCCTCGGGCATGGATGTGTGTGATGTCCTTAGGTTAGTTAGGTTTAAGTAGTTATAAGTTCTAGGGGACTGATAACCACAGCAGTTGAGTCCCATGGTGCTCAGAGCCATTTGAAGCATTTTTTTAGATGTTGTTTTGCAGAAGGGTGTTGAAAATGAAGTGAGTGGGTAAGAAATGAGGAAAAGAATATGTGGAAAACATTGATTGGTAGAAGGGACACGACGACAGGACATATATCAAGAGATAACGTCCGTGGTACTAGAGGGATCCGTAGAGGTCAAAAACTGTATGTGTAGACAGAGACTGGAATAAAAACAAATAATCGAGAGCGTTGGATGTAAGAAGCACTCCGAGAGGAAGAAGGTGGCACATGTGAGGAGGTCGTGGTGGGCTGCATCAAAACAGAATTCATGGCCCCTCCCCACCCCACCTCCACCCGAACACAGGAAAAAAAAAAAAAAAAAAAAAGCCGAACAGGTCCGAGCAGGATTCAAGTTCTGAGGGTTCCGTACAAAGTTAACTATGCACATAGACAATAATATGTCCGTGTGGCTAAATGACATACCGGAAGTCTTTGTATTGGACGACACTTCGACGTGCGTCCCGAGCCCGTGTTGTTTTTTCGACTTCTCACATAGTTGACAGGTGAAGGCTTCGACCCCAAGACCTCTCACTTTCCACATAGGCACTTTACCGCTAAAACACCGAGCCAACATGTCTGTAGATAGAGCATCTAGATATTTTGTAGATTGTGACATATATGGCCGTATCTTTTCAGCGCACTGATCTAGAGCTTAAATTATTTAGTCCACTAAGGTACCGCAGACCGTAGTACTTAACATAAATTTCAAATTGAAACCTCTCCCCGTTTCTAGGAAAAAGTGGTCCTAACAAACGGACATACTGACAACAAATGGCAAAAAATATTTTTTCGTGTGACATAATAACATATTAATTATTTTCTGATTTTCTTCCTCTACTTTTACTGTGAACCCTCAAATGGTTCAAATAGCTCTGAGCCCCTAGAACTTAGAACTACTTAAACCTTACAAACCTAAGGACATCACACGCATGCATGCCCGAGGCAGGATTCGAACCTGCGACCGTAGCGGTCGCGCGGTTCCAGACTGAAGCGCCTAGAACCGCCCGGACACACCGGTCGGCTTTCGAATTCCATGATCGTGAGTCAACGATAAGTAACATATAGGTTTTGCTCAATGAGTTTGCGAGTTTCTAAATAAGTGACATAAATGGCAGTACCTTTTGATTGCTTTGACTTAGAAGCTTAAATTTTTGACACCGCCGATGGACCGTATAATTTAGTACGTGACACAAATTTCAACTTAATGCCTATACCTGTTCCTCACAAAAAAGTTCTTAAGCCTCTGAGACGACGTGGTTCCGTTTGAAACCACATAGGAATTTCTGATTTCGTGGCATCTACACAGTAGCTGCATATGTTGCTACCCGTTACGTCTCCAGTAGATGCTGCCCTCTAGTGGCTCCAGCTTGCCTACTTCATATGTTTCGAATCTTAGGAGCTAGACGAGCAAACGTAGCAACCATTTTTTTCTATGCGGTGCACGATAGCCCGTGTCTTCAAATTGTGAATAATCTTGTCTCTGTAAGGCATGTTTTGCGCATGGATTAAGTGCCGAAAACAGTCCTGTACACATTTATAGCCTGAGTATTTCCATAATAAGTAAATTTATGTATTTATTTTCGAAGTTATATCTTGGTTTCTTTTGAAACCACTGCGGCTCTAAAGGGAACACGACTAGCTGTCACGGGTTGTGTATTTACAGTTTCACAGGATGTACCATAGCAAAATAAAGGAAGAGGTAGTTCCGGTGTGCCTTTTGGAAAGCATTTTTTCTGAACTCGACTCAGATTACCAGTAGCAATGAAGGTGGAGATGATATGTTAGCTGAAGACAGTGAGCTCGACTTTCGGAAGAAATTTCAGAGAGTGAGAGCAAAGAAGCATTAGTAAAAAATGTAAAATTGTCGTTCCAGTTGAAAAACATACAACAGAAGCGAAGCATCTACGAATACGTGGCACCTCAAGGCAGTATGTACACTGTAGCGTAGAGAAGGAACCTCACAGAAGCAGATGAGAGTGTGCTCTCTGTCAAGTAGCTCTTTGCCTAGCTGCAGCCGGCCGCTATGACCGAGCGGTTCTATGCACTTCAGTCTAGAACCGCGCGGCTGCTACGGTCGCAGGTTCAAATCCTGTCTCGAGCATGGATGTGTATAATGTCCTAAGGTTAGTTAGGTTTAGGTAGTTCTAAGTCTAGGGGACTTAAGTCCCATAGTGCTTAGAGACATATGAACCATTTTTGAGACTAACTGCAGAAAGGAACGACATTTAATGCGCAGTGGCTCCACTTGAAACCACCTCATACGTGTCCAGCTATTGTATTTATCACTTGTTTTTCACATTATTCAGTCTCATTGTATGCCTAGTAATCTAATAAAAACAAGATAATTTAAAAAATTTAGTTTTTAATATTTAGAGTCTGAAAGGGAAACAGTTGGACAGTCAGAGAGACAGACGAACAACAAAGTGAGCCTATGAGGGTTCCGTTTTTACCAGTTGAGGTACGGAAACATAAGCCACGAAGTGGAATACCGACTGCTGATGTCCCTACCCTCGCAGAGTAATTTGGGGCGAAGGCCGCCCCACACCGAAGGTGCGCGTCGGTAAGGAAACGAGGCTCTGCTAGGCAGCGCAGGCCGTTAATGCGGCAGGGCGGGTCGGTGTTTGCTCAACTTATTACGCTAATGGCGGGCGCGTGACTGCGTGGCTCGGCACGGAACACCAGCCGCCGTGACCGCCGCCTGGGCGAGATCCAACACCATATCGGCTTGCCCGCTGTTTGCCTAGAGCTCCGGCTGCTGCAGTGCAAAGAACAAAATCGCCCCAGGAAGTAAAATCATCTCCTTGCCAGGTTCTTTTTGCGAAGTACACTACTGGCCATTAAAATTGCTACATCAAGAAGAAATGCACATGATAAACGGGTATTAATTGGACAAATATATTAGACTAGAACTGACATGTGATTACATTTTCACGCAATCTGGGTGCATACATACTGAGAAATCAGTACCCAGAGCAATCACCTCTGGCCGTAATTACGTCCTTGATACGCCTGGGCATTGAGTCAAACAGAGCTTGGATGGCGTATACAGGTACAACTGCCCATGCAGCTTCAACACGATACCACAGTCCATCAAGAGTAGTGACTGGCGTATTGTGACGAGCCAGTTGCTCGGCCACCATTGACCAGACGTTTTCAGTTGGTGAGAGATCTGGAGAATGTGCTGACCAGGGCAGCAGTCGAACATTTTCTGTATCCAGAAAGGCCCATACAGGACCTGCAACATGCGGTCGTGATTTATTCTGCTGAAATGTAGTGTTTCGCAGGGATCGAATGAAGGGTAGAGCCACGGGTCGTAACACATCTGAAATGTAACGTCCACTGTTCAAAGTGCCGTCAGTGCGAACAAGACGTGACCGAGACGTGTAACCAATGGCACCACATACCATCACGCCGGGTGATACGCCAGTACGGCGATGAAGAATACACGCTTCCAATGTGCGTTCACCGCGATGTCGCCAAACACGGATGCGACCATTATCATGCTGTAAACAGAACCTGGATTCATCCGAAAAAATGACGTTTTGCCATTCGTGCACCCAGGTTCGTCGCTGAGTACACCATCGCAGGTGCTCCTGTCTGTGATGCAGCGTCAAGGGTAATCGCAGCCATTGTCTCCGAGCTGATAGTCCATGCTGTTGCAAACGTCGTCGAACTGTTCGTGCAGATGGTTGTTGTCCTGCAAACGTCCCCATCTGTTGACTCAGGGATCGACACGTGGCTGCACGATCCGTTACAGCCATGCGAATAAGATGCCTGTCATCTCGACTGCTAGTGATACGAGGCCGTTGGGATCCAGCACGGCATTCCGTATTACCCACCGATTCCATATTCTGCTAGCAGCAATCGCGATAGGCTACAATCCGACCTTTATCAAAGTCGGAAACGTGATGGTACGCATTCCTCCTTCTTACACGAGGCACCACAACAACGTTTCACCAGGTAACGCCGGTCAACTGCTGTTTGTGTATGAGAAATCGGTTGGAAACTTTCCTCATGTCAGCACGTTGTAGGTGTCGCCACCGGCGCCAACCTTGTGTTAATGCTCTGAGAAGCTAATCATTTGCATATCACAGCATCTTCTTCCTGTCGGTTAAATTTCGCGTCTGTAGCAGGTCATCTTCGTGGTGTAGCAATTTTAATGGCCAGTAGTGTAATTGTGGAACATAACATTTCGGGCGCATCGATGTCTGGGAACACATTGACAACTTAGATGGAAGATAACTGTGGAAGACTGCGGTATATATCAAGTACTGAACAACCAAGTGGTGATTTCTGGAAACCAAGACATCACTGTTGTTGTTTTGGTGATTGTAGCTCCAACTCTAAAGACTGGTTTGATGCAGGCTGTCCATGCTAGTCTCTACCCACTTGCATACCGGATGATTCAGCTGCCCCTACCGCTGTCGTTGTAAGCAACCCAGCAATTTCATATCTGGCCTTCATAAACCACGTACGAGATTCACCTTAGAATCGTGTCGGAAGGTTTACATATAAGGCCTGCAGTTTTCAAGGGAATTTTATACCAGTCTTCCTGCAAAATTGTGATAAGTTCATGTAATGATGATGGAGGTGGATAATGATCAAGCGCCTTTCTCTCCAAAGTATACCAGAAAGAATATAACGCACTCAGAATTACGAAGAACACTGTTATGAGGACGACTGACACTTGAAACGTATTGAGGACACTGTACAATTGCCCTTCGCTCTCACATACAACAGCAAGCTTGGCTAGCATCTCCATTTAGGTTCAAGCATGCATTTGTCACAGTGTTTCCAAATTTTTGTCCATCTCCTGAACCTCCTTTTGAACCTCCATACTGTAGCTAATTCTTGGTCTCGCTCTACAAAACTTACTCCCTCATCACCAGATTGACGATTCTGTCTGTCCTATCAACCGACCGCTTGTTTTAGTCGCTTTGTTTCTTAAAATTATTTTCTCTCACATCTTATTCAATAAATCCTCACTTGTTATCCGAGCTACCCGTTTAATGTTTAGCGTTCCTCAGTACTGCCAGATCTCAAAGGTTTATGTTCTCGTCTTTCCTGAACTCTTTATCGTCCACCAGTAAAAATAAACGTCTTTACATTTATAATATTTACCGACCTTCAAACGTTCATACAACTTCAATCGCCGAATCCTAGTACCTGGGAAAAAATAAAGTCCACAGGTCAATAAATAAACTAGAAAGAAGTGAAAACTGAGCACGACTTTATCGCCGCTTATTTGGTCGCTATAACAAGAGCCCACTTTTGATTAAAACTATTTTTTTTTGTTTTGTTTTGGTTACCAGTCTTCTGACTGGTTTGATGCGGGTTAGTCACGAAATCCTTTCCTGTGCTAACCTCTCCATATCAGAATACAAACTGCAACCTACGTCTTCAATTATTTGTTGGATGTGTTATCCCAGTCTATGCTCTATAGATTTTACACTCTACAGCTTCCTCTGGTACGATGGAATTTATTCCTGTCCTGTCTTCTTGTCCGTGTTTTCCATATATTCCTTTATTCGCCGATTCTCCAGAGAACCTCCTCATTTTCAACATAATTCTGTAGCACCGCATCAAAAATGCTTCGATTCTCTTCTGTTCCGGTTTTCCCACAGTCCCCGTTTCACAACCATACAAAGTTGTGCTCTAAACGTACATTCTCAGAGATTTCTTCGTCGAATTAAGGTTCAAAAGTTTCAAATGGCTCTGAACACTAAGGGACTTAACATCTGAGGTCATCAGTCCCCTAGAACTTAGAACTACTTAAACCCAAATAACCTAGGGATATCACCCACCACCGTGCCCGAGGCAGGATTCGAACCTGCGACCGTAGCGGTCGAGCGGTTCCAGACTGAAGCGCCTTGAACCGCTAGGCCACAGCGGCCGGCTCGAATTAAGGCCTATGTTCGATACCAGAAGACTTGTTTTGGCCAGGAATGTTCTTTTAGACACTGCTAGTTGCTTTTTATGTCCTCCTTGCTCCGTCCATCATGGGTTATTTTGCTGCCTTGGTAGCATAATTCCTTAAGTCCTTCTGCTTCGTGGTCACTTGTTATGATTTGAAGTTTCTCGCCTTTCTCATTTCTGTTACTTCTCACTATTTTCGTCTGTCTTCTGTTACTCTCAATCCATTCTGTACTCATTATACTGTTCATTCCATTCAGCAGATAATGTAATTACTCTTCACTTTTATTGAGGATGGTAGTGTCATCAGAGAATCTTGTCATTGATATCCTTTCATCCTGAATTTTAAATCCACTCTTGAACCTTTATTTTATTTCCGTCGTTGCTGCTTCGATGTATGGATTGAACAGTAGGAGTGAAAAACTACATCCTTACCTTACACTCTTTTTAATCCGAGCACTTCGTTCTTGGGCTTCCACTCTTGCTGTTTCCTATTGCCTCTTGTACATGTTGTATATTACCAATCTTCCCTACACCTTACCCCTCTTTTTCTCAGAATTTCGAACATCTTTAACCATTTGACATTGTCGAATAGCTTTATCAGATCGAGAAATCCTATGAACATCTCATGATCTTTCTTTAGTCTTGCTTCTATTGTCAACCACAACGTCAGAATTGCTTCTCTGGTGTCTATACCTTTCCTAAAGCCAAACTCATCATCATATAACACGTCCTGAACTTTCTTTTCTATTCTTCTGTATATCACTCTTGTCAGTAAATTGAATGCATCAGCTGTTAAGCTGATCAGCCGATAGTTCATGTCGGCTCTTGCAATCTTAGAAATTATGTGGGTGACGTTCTTTTTCCGAAAGTAAATCGCCAGACTCACACATTCTACATACCAACGTCAATAATCGTGTTGTTGCCCCTTCCCCGAGTAATTTTACAAATTATGATGTAACGTTATCTATTCCTTCCGCCTTATTCACTCTAAAGTCTTCCTAAGCTCTTTTAAATTCTGACTGTGATACTGCAGTCCCTGTCTCCTATACGTCGACTCCTGTTTCTCCTCCTATCACGTCATCAGACAAGTCATCCCCCTCACATAGCCTTTCAATGTACTCTTTCCATCTAGCCCCTCTCTCCTCTACATTTAAAACTGAAATTACCATTGCTCTCTTAATTTTACTAACCTTACTTTTAATTTCATCGAAGGTTGTTTGCTGAGTCAGTCCATCCGACAACCAGTTCTTTTTCTGTTTCTTCACATTTTTCATACACCTATTTCGCCTTAGCTTCCCTGTACGTCCTATTTATTTCATTCCTAATTGGCTTGTACTTATCTATTCCTAAACTTCCCTCAACATTTTTGTACTTCCTTCTTCCATCGATCAACTGAAGTATTTCTTCTGTTACCCATCGTTTCTTCCCAATTACACTATTTGATCAGACACCTGGCTGAAAATGACTTACAAATTCGTGGCACCCTCCATCGGTAATGCTGGAATTCAAAATGGTGTTGGGCCACCCTTAGCCTTGATGACAGGCTCCACTCTCACAGGCATACGTTGAATCATGTTCTGGAAGGTTTCTTAGGGAATGACAGCCCATTCTTCACGGAGTGCTGCACTAAGGAGAGGTATCGATGCCGGTCAGTGAGGGATGGCGCGAAGTCAGCGTTCCAAAGCATCCCAGAGGTGTTCTATACGATTCAGGTTGGGACTCTGTGCAGGCCAGCCCATTACAGGGATATATTTGTCGTGTAACCGTACGTTAAGAACAGGTGCTCGATTGTACTGAAAGATGCAATCGCCATCCCCGAATTGCTCTTCAACAGTGGGAAACAACAAGGTGCTTAAAACATCGATGTAGGCCTGTGCTGTGATAGTGCCACGCCAAACAACGTGGGGTGCAAGCCCCCTCCATGAAAAACACGACCACACGATAACACCACCGCCTCCGAATTTCACCTTAGACAATACACAAGCTGGCAGCTGACGTTCACGGGGCATTCGCCATACCCACACCCTGCCGTCGGATCGCCACATTGTGTACCGTGATTCACCACTCCACAAAACGTTTTTCCAATGTTCAATAGTCCAATGTATACTCTCCTTACACGAAGCGTGGCGTCGTTTGACATTTACCGGCGTGATGTGTGGCTTATGAGCACCCCCGTGACCATGAAATCCAAGATTTCTCACCTCCCGCCTAACTGTCATAGTACTTGCCGTGGATCCTGATGCAGTTTGGAATTCCTGTGTTAGGGTCTGGATAGATGTCTGCCTACTACACATTACGACCCTCTTCAACTGTCCACTATCTCTGTCAGTCAGCAGACGAGGTCGGCCTGTACGCTTTTGTGCTGTAAGTGTCCCTTCACGTTTCCACTTCACTATTACATCGGGAACAGTGGACCTAGGGATGTTTAGGAGTGTGGAAATGTCGCGTACAGACGTACGATGGAAATGACACCCAATCACCTAACCACGTTCGAAGTCCGTGAGTTCCACGGAAAGCCCCATTCTGCTCTCCGACGATGTTAATGACCACTGAGGTCTCTGATACGGAGTATCTGGCACTAGGTGGCAACGCAATGCACCTAATATGAAAAACGTATGTTTTTGGTGGTGTCCGGATACTTTGATCACATAGTGTACCTTCTTTGTCCCTATGCTTTTCTTTCCAACTTCTGTGTCTGCCATTTTTAGAGCTTGCACCTTATGATTAACTATCGGAAAGCGGTAATAATGGCATAGTCAGTTATTCAATCAATGGTCGCAGCGTTCCTCTGCGACCTTATGTCTCATGTTAAGCAGACGGATATAGTATTCGAAATTCCAGAAGTTCAGCATCTACAATAGAATGCAATCAGTACCACTTGGTAATAACATGAGTAAGTCCAGAGTGTTCCACAGAAGTAGGCAACGGTAGCACAGGTATCCGCACAAGTCTATCACCCGTAGTCGAGCACTGCTGACAAAATCAAAATTCCATGGCAGTACAGCAGTTTGGCACGGAGCGACGTCGCAACCAGAGTCCAACGTCAGAGACGGTGTAAAGACGGTGGCGTAGCATAAACAGCGATGATAGGTTTGACATATTTTCCCGAAGAGAAACAGCTTCCACCTGCTCTACAGCCGGTATGTATCCACTTTTGTAGTTCTCTGGGTGGTCGACTTCCGTAGCCGTTGCTCACGGGCAGTAGTTACCGACACTTGTGGTGGAGGTGTTACGTGTTATGCTCCTGGTCTCTGACAACGACATGTCCTCGTCCATCGATGACAATGGTTTAAGAGTCTTTCTTTTTCACTGTGCTCTAAATACTTTCAGGAATGGCTTCCTAACATTTACATTTGATGTTAACAAACTTCTCGTTTTCAGAAATGTGTTGTTGTTACTGCCAATGTGCCCTTTAAATCCTCCTTAGCTCGGTCATCCTACGTAAATAGAAATAGTCATCAAGTATTTTGAACTCTCATTTTCTAATCCCTTCCCTCAACTTCGTTTGACTGTTTTACTTTTGTCAATATTCATCTCATGGGGCAAAATGTAGACCGCCTCCGTCTGGTTTAGCCTGGAAGTGCACCCTAGATAACGCAAAATGCTCTACAGATAATGTTCAAGATGCTTCTCAATACAAATTTACCCAGAGTTAAAACAGTTCTCCATTCGGATCTCCGGGAGAGAACGGTACTGAGACACAGATAAGATAACAAATCATTAAATGTATTACAATGGAATACAGGAGGAATGTCTTGAGCTAAAAAGTCTGAATTCACCAAAAAGCCGATAAAGAAAAAGTAGTTCTATTTGTAACAATCTCAAGCTAATATTAATGACGATAACAAAAGATACTATGAGTTTACACATTATCAAATGCACTTTCTCCATACAATCAAGGTACTCGTAGATAGGTAGTGTTATTTTACTTCGTGTTCGCAGTGGATAAAGAAATAATTTAACATTATTAAACAAATGGATAAACAAGATAAGTTAGAAGTTATGAAATCAGAAATATGGATGACAGTCAACATTTTGTTATTTATGGTCTATACAATTCTCAAAACAACAAACCTAATTTATATATCATAAATATTTGCTCCAAAATACTGATTGTTGGTGATTTTGATGTTCACTTTCCTCTCGTTGCTTATGAAGATTTTAAACCACTATAGAACTCATTTTTTCACATGTGATGAAACTTATATATAGCTCCTCTGACACGCCGTCTAGCATACATTATAACTATAACACGAGAAACTCGGATTTAACTTTGGCACGTGCTGACATTGCTTCTAATATTCTACTACGACCAGAAAAATAATTACGAGCATTTATCTGGCAGGGGCCGCCGTATGAGAATTTCCAAAATTTAAATACAAAATAAAGCAAAAACTAGACTAAGTACAATACCACAAAGAAGCTGAAACTTCAAAAAGGCAAACAGGAAACAATTTCTAGTAGACTGGAAGAGAATTTAAATTAGTGTAATTTTGATTTCATTAAAGATAGATCAGATAAAACTATGAAAAGTTGTGTAATCTCATCACTGAGGCAGCTAAAAGTGTTATCCCCCAAGGAAAACGTTGTAGATAAAAACCCTCCTAGAATGATGCAGTAACAAAACTGAAAACAGATACGGAGAATGCAAGGAAGAAAGCCAAATTAACTGGAGAACGATGTGACGTGGTACAACGGAGAAAGGCAGCAGGGAATAAATGAATAAAAAAATACGAGGGTGTGCTGAGAAATAGTGCATCCGAATTTTTGATGTGAAAACTCTTAAAGCTTTTTTAATAAAACCGTAAAACATCATTTGAATTAAAAACAGTCCTGGTTGCAACTTACTGCTTTAACAGCGCATCTCGTCTTCGTGGAGCACTTTCATATTACCTTAAAATTTTCCTTTCACAACATACACTAACGAAAAAAAAAAAATCGGAACACCAAAAACAATTGATGCAGAGTAATCAAATTTCGTGAATACATTTGTCTAGATAACATATTTAAGTGATAAACGTTACAAGATCACAGATTAACGTATGCGCGAGATAATACATGGCAAATGTGAAATGCTGGTGCATTAACAATCAGTGTAACCGCCAGAACGGTGAATGCAAACATGCAAACGTGCATGTATTGTGTTGTACAGGTGGCGGAAGTCAGGATTACGGTTTGTGGGATTGAGTTCCATGTCTGTTGCACTTGATAGGTCAATACAGGGGCGGTTAATTCTGATTGTGGATGACGCTGGAGTTGTCGTTCTATGATGTCCCGTACGTTCTCGATTGGAGACAGATGCTGTGATCGTGCAGGACAAGGCAACATGTCGACACTCCATAGAGCATGAGGCGTGCGGGCAAGAGTTATTCTTTTGGAAAACAGCCCCTGGTGTGCTATTCATAAAAGGTAGCACAGCTGGTCGAATCACCAGACTGATGTACAATGTTGCAGTCAGGGTCTGTGGGATAACCACAAGAGTACTCCTGTTGTCATGCGAAATCACATTCCAAAGCATAACCCCTGGTGTAGGTCCAGCATATCCAGCATGCGTTGGTTGCAGGCCCTCAAATGGCTTTCTCCCAAGCATTTGCATTGGTGCCATCACAGCTGGTCGAATCACCAGACTGATGTACAATGTTGCAGTCAGGGTCTGTGGGATAACCACAAGAGTACTCCTGTTGTCATGCGAAATCACATTCCAAAGCATAACCCCTGGTGTAGGTCCAGCATATCCAGCATGCGTTGGTTGCAGGCCCTCAAATGGCTTTCTCCCAAGCATTTGCATTGGTGCCATCACTGGCACCAATGCAGAACCAACTTTCATCAGAAAATACAACAGACCTATACCGTGCCCTCCAACGAGCTCTCGCATGACACCACTGAAGTCGCAATGCCCGTGGTTTGAGGTCAGCGGAATGGACGTTACAGGGCGTCTGGCTCGGAGCTGTCCTTGAAATAACCAATTTGTAACAGTTTTTTGTGTGCTAAAATTGCTATTGCAGATGCAGTACGATGCACCAGAAGCATACACCGAACACAGTGTTCTTCCCTTTTGGTAATGCCACATGTTCATCCGGTGTCGGGTCTTTTTGCAACCGTACATTCCCACAAACACCGCTGCCAGCAATTATGTACAGTGGGTACTTTCCTGCCAGGTCTTTCGGCAATATCGTGAAAGGAACATCCATCTTCTTGTAGCCCTATTACACTACCTCGCTCAAAACGTCTCTGCGGGTTCGACTGGTTTGTCACTTGTTCCAGTACAGCACCGAGCCGTTTTATGATTTTTTAATATGTTTGAAAAGTAAAAATTTTAAAGTTATCTAAAGATGCTCCAGGAAGGCGAAATGCGTTTTCAGTAGCGAAAAATAAGTTGTAATTAGCACTGTTTTTAATTCAACTATGCTACATATGCTTGCTGTACCGGACGATCTAATGGAGTGAAAGATGTTATCGATTAAAACACCAGTCACGGATTAGGCCTTAGGCCTATATCTACTGCCCGACTGCTGCCTACAAGGCACACGGGGGGCTATCTATGATCGAGGGACAGGAGAGCTGCAAGTCACCAATCCCTCCAGCCGTTGTTGACAGTAGATGAATCCTGATGATCCGTTGCTTCTTTATTCAAGCAGATCCTCATTTGGCTCCACAAGGGCTGAGTGAACCCCGTAAGAGACGTCCCCAACACAGAAAAAAAAACATGAGGAGGTACCAGGAATCGAACCCGAGCCTTTCCACACCGAACCATGCGATTGCAGAATTGGTCACGTATGACAGTCTTCCTCACTTCGTGTGTTTGGCGAATTGCCTATTACGGTACTCTATGTTCATCCAACGCATTTATAATTGACAGCCTTTACTGGGAATGTGTCTCCACCCACAAAGCCTACATGTTCGTCCCATTTCCTCCCTCTCTCCTTTATTTTATCGTGTAAGTTAAACATTCCTAAACCTTTCTTATATCCTAGTTTCTTTTTCCATCTTGCCTTTTGCATTCATGTTTCTTAGAAATCTCGTTTCTTGAGCCTGTATTCTGCTTTCTTGGAGTCTTGTTGTAGACCATTCTGCACTTCCATAAGTAAGGGTTGGTGCTGCCTGTTGTTTTATTCTTTCTTTGCTTTATTATGGGAAACTTTAACGATGGTTCCACATATGGAAGTAAATTTATTTATTTTTTGGTTCACGTCATAGTTATATTCGTAAGTGATACCGCATCCTAGATATGTAAAATGTTTTACTCGTTGCAAGATTTTATTATTAAAAATATTTTGGATCTCACTAATCGTCCTCGCTGAAATGTCATCACTTTCGTTTCATCTGCTGACAATGGTAGGCTGTAATCTGAGGCTATCTGCTGCAAGTTACAGACTCCTACCTGCAGGTTGTCTTGTGACAGTATGACCATAATTTCAGAAACAATGGTGCGTGAAATAGAAACCACAACGAAAATCGATGAAGCTCTGCACAGATGCGTTGGGCAGCGTCTCTAGTACTCGCGTCGATCACGTTGCGTCGCTCTTATCAGTTCTGAGCGCACAGTGAACGCACATGAAGATGCCTAGGAGATAGTGCCTCCCGCCAAGTATGGGTGCCAGTTGTGTGATTTCACTTGATTTTATGCAGTCCACATAACAGTGAATGACCGAAACTAGTGGCGAAGTGCGCAAAATAAACAACAGCTGAAGGTTTCACCATGAATTTCAATATTTTCACCAACTCCGACATGGGCGCCTATACAAACAGTGATCCAATACTGTCAAATGTTTTTTATTCCAGTCTTTGATCACAATGTCAATTCTTTACACGATGACTGAAACCGGTCATCGTCTAAAGAATTGATATAGTGATCAAAGACTGGAATAAAAAACATATGAATTTTAATAATTATTTTGAGAAGTTGGTACAATGTCTAAGTCGGAGCGGCGACTACGTGGAGAAGTAGCTAGAAGGTGTAGCTAACTTCTGCAAATAAAACATTTTTGAATTTCGCTGTGGTTTCCATTTGGGGATAGATCGGACCTGATTTTCCGAATAGCCCTCATAGTCCAACAAGATTGAGGCAGGCCACCCTGTCCTCGCGAGCAAGCAGCAATTGTGTCGTGACCACTAACCTTCTCAAGATTTTGTGGACCAGATATCTCACTGCATGTAAAATTCTCGAACGTGACGCAATTTGAAATGAATGTGACATCGACAGGCGAAGCTACACTCCCTGGATTTACGAAACTGAGGAGTCGTTCCAAGATTCTGCTCCAGGCGGGTGTAAAACGAATGTGCACAACGGAAAATACTGAACGCGAAAATGAAGATTTGGCCCTGTCTGCCTACCCCCTGAAGCAGATCTTAGGATCTCTTAATAGTGATATTATCTCCTCCTTCTTGCTCCTTAACATATAAATTACAACATCAAATAAATTGATAAATAAGGGAACTAGTAACTACAAATGATAAATGCTGTTTCTCTTTATACATTCACTGTGCATTAGAGCCCCTTTGTACTACAAATGTTTATATGTCAATGTCCAATGGACATAACGAGATACTAATGGATTTCCCAACTAATATGACTGCTCAATTGCCCAAATCTGCCCCTTTTTATGGCTACGCGATCTAATATAAATAATGCAAGATGATTGATATCACTTACGAACCAAACACTAGAAGACACTACATTCAAAGATGATCTACAGTAGTGTGCAACCTCAGTGGAAATTGAATATACATGATCACAGCTGTTTAGCTTTATAGCCCTAATAAGCGTATGTACTGTGTCTGGTGCATTAGAGTGATGGTTCTTGTACACGTCTGCGACGATGAAAGAACTCCAGCCACAAAATATAAAAAAAAACCCTCATTCAAACACTAGGACAGCATAAGACTGTCCTCTTCAAAATGGTTCAAATGGCTCTGAGCACTATGGGACTTAACATTTGAGGTCATCAGTCCCCTAGAACTTAGAACTACTTAAACCAACTAACCTAAGGACATCACACACATCCATGCCCGAGGTAGGATTCGAACCTGCGACCGTAGCGGTCGCGCGGTTCCAGACTGAAGCGCCTAGAACCGCTCGGACTGTCCTCTGTCTAGTACAATCTAATACTGTCTTCTCCTCTCTGTGTTCTACAGACGAGAAACGCGAACTTCGAGCCACAAGGATGGAGTTCAGATAACGTCTCAAAGTGAGTAAAGGCAGAGGAAGTGCTCTCAATCACTGAGCGCTGCGAGCTCAACGACGACTCCCTACCCAGAGGCGAAGTCCAGATTCGTATAAGTTCGCGATAGTACAGTGCCTAACCGTTCTAACTATAAAATCTCCTGAAAGCAAAGACAGCAAGTCCGCCTGTACCAACAAAAGCTGATACTGAGAGACTGTCAAACACAGGCGCTCAAAACGGAAGACTACTTCCCAGCAAAGCCCTGCTCCCCTCCCTCGTAACTGCAGAAAGCGAATCATATTCTCGAAACCACGGAATATTCTCCCTCTCTACAGATTCTTCCAAACGCCAACCAACCATATTTTAGTTTTTGTATTCCAGCGTGGAAATATGGTAAGGAAACACCTATCTCCGTTAATTAAGAATATATACAATGGTACGCTTCTCAGAGTAAATATCCTCGGAAATAGCCCAGCCTGCGTGATTTCCGAGATAACGCTTCCTCGTTCCTCTCTGCTGCATCCAAGATTTTCAGAGTTTCCGAACTATTATCCGGTTATCCTTCCGGCCCCGCTACAATGTCGGCCGGGCGCCGCTATATTGAGCTTCAGCAGTCAGGTGCCCCGACCGTCCGTCTTGGCTACTTCCTGTGTCAATCAGGACCAACAGACCGGTGCGGGCTTTTCCAGCCAGGGCTTGAGTTACGCCTGCCGTTTCATTTCCAATGGCGTTCAACCCTCTATTAGTATAGGCAATCATTCATTATGCCGTTTTGATAATAAAGACACTCCGTCACCTTTCATGCAATAAGCGTTAACAGCTGTTTACAAGGTGTGCGTGACAATGTCGGTCTTCTCTATCTATTCATATGTACGATTTACAATCTATCAAATGATACCTAATTCCGATTGTAGATCATGGCAAAGTACGTGGATGAGTGCTTATAAGGTGCGGAATTATAGCCACCTTACATCGTTATGTGACAGTATGTAATTTATAGTAACAATGAGTATCACGCGTCGCACATATAATGCAAACGTCTTATTTCGGATGTGACGCTTGCGACAGTTATCATCATAGTCACCATTATCATCATCATAATCATAATCGTCGTCGTGTTCAAGGATTAGGCTTTTTGACCTCTTCCGCCTCAAAATTGTTCACGCCATTTCTTTAAGGGACGCCCAACATTTCTCTTGCCTTAGGTTTTCGGTCATTAGACATATGTCTGGATATTGTCTTTCCAGTTCAGTCGGTATTTTTCAGTTGTATTTGAAGTAGGTCCAACAATGAATAACCCATTACAAAGTGGAGCAACTTCATCTCTGATGATTCGATTCGTCGTAATTTATCAGATGGATGGGTCCAACATTTGACAATATTGAATGGAATACTCTCTTTCCAATTCTGAAGGTGGCAGGGGTAAAATACAGGGAGCGAAAGGCTATTTACAATTTGTACAGAAACCAGATGGCAGTTATAAGAGACGAGGGGCACGAAAGGGACGCAGTGGTTGAGAAGGGAGTGACACAGGGTTGTAGCCTATCCCCGATGTTATTCAATCTGTAAATTGAACAAACAGTAATGGAAACGAAAGAAAAGTTCAGAGTAGGTATTAAAATCCATGGAGGAGAAATAAAAACCTTGAGGTTTGCCGATGACATTGTAATTCTGTCAGAGACAGCAAAGGACTTGGAAGAGCAGTTGAACGGAATGGACAGTGTCTTGAAAGGAGGATATAACATGAACATCAACAAAAGCAAAACAAAGATAATGGAATGTAGTCGAATAAAGTCGGCTGATGCTGCGGCAATTCGATTAGGAAATGAGACACTTAAAGTAGTAAAGGGGTTTTGCTATTTGGGGAGCAAAATAACTGATGATGGTCGAAGTGGAGAGGATATAAAATGTAGACTGGCAATGGCGAGGAAAGCGTTTCTGAAGAAGAGAAATTTGTTAATATCGAGTATTGATTTAAGTGTCAGGAAGTCGCTTCTGAAAGTATTTGTATGGAGTGTAGCCATGTATGGAAGTAAAACATGGACGATAAATAGTTGGGACAAGAAGAGAATAGAAACTTTCGGAATGTGGTGCTACAGAGGAATGCTGAAGATTAGATGGGTAGATCAAATAATTAATGAGGAGGTACTGAATAGAATTGTGGAGAAGAGGAGTTTGTGGCACAACTCGACTAGAAGAAGGGATCGGTTGGTAGGACATGTTCTGAGGCATCAAGGGATCACCAATTTAGTATTGGAGTGCAGCATGGAGGGTAAAAATCGTAGAGGGAGACCTAGAGCTGAATACACTAAGCAGATTCAGAAGAATGTAGGTTGCCGTAGGTACTGGGAGATGAAGAAGCTTGCATAGGATAGAGTAGCATGGAGAGCTGCATCAAACCAGATAATTTAATAAAATCAATTATTCACGAATGATATCGTCAATGTAAACATTAAGGATGGGGGACAGTGGGCAGCCTCGTGTGAAGCCTTGACTACTGTCGGCAGATTCTGTCCCACTTCTAGAAGAACAAATCCTTATTTTATTACTTTCGTGTAGTGACAGAATTGACTTAATTAGATGTACTGGAACTCCCAATTCCTTAAGTGATCCCCGTAGCACTTTTCACTTTACCTTGCCAAACTCCCTTTCATATTCGCTAAAAAAATAGTAAGTCCTCAATCTAAATTCATTTTTTGTACGTGAATGAGCCAAAGTTAAAAGACAATCAGAATATGATCTACCTTTCCTAAAACCACGTATTACCTGTGACGTACGTGCTTCCATTAGTGGAACAAATCTTTTGTTTATGACTGTAGCATACAGTTTGTAGCAGGAATTTAGAAGACTTATGCCTCGGTGCTTACGACAGTATGACTGTAATTTCCACAACTATGTCGTGTGGTGTAGTGATACTTCGTGTGTTTTACGACTTGCGATAGCACCTAAAGAGCAGGTTATGCAACAATAAACAGATGAAAAGAAATTAACGTCATCCGTTGTGATAACTGTAGTCATACGTGACAGTAATTTTCACTACTGGCCATTAAAATTGCTACACCAAGAAGAAATGCAGATGATAAACGGGTATTCATTGGACAAATATATTATACTAAAACTGACATGTGTTTCATTTTCACGCAATATGGGTGCATAGATCCTGAGCAATCAGTACCCAGAACAATCACCTCTGGCGGTAATAACGGCGTTGATACGCCTGGGCATTGAGTCAAACACAGCTTGGATGGCGTGTACAGGTACAGCTGCCCATGCAGCTTCAACACGATACCACAGTTCATCAAGAGTAGTGACTGGCGTATTGTGACTAGTTGCTCGGCCACCATTGACCAGACGTTTCAAATTGGTGAGACATCTGGAGAATGTGCAGGCCAGGGCAAGAGTCGAACATTTTCTGTATCCAGAAAGGCCCGTACAGGACCCGCAACATGCGGTCGTGCATTATCCTGCAGAAATTTGGTGTTTCGAAGGGATCGAATGAAGGGTAGAGATACGGGTCGTAACACATCTGAAATGTAACGTCCACTGTTCAAAGTGCTGTCAATGCGAACAAGAGGTGACCGAGACGTGTAGCGAATGGCACCCCATACCATCACGCCGGGTGATACACCAGTATGGCGATGACGAATACGGGCTTCCAATGTGCGTTCACCGCGATGTCACCAAACACGGATGCGACCATCGTGATGCTGTAAACAGAACCCGGATTCATCCGATAAAATGACGTTTTGCCATTGGTGCACCCAGGTTCGTCGTTGAGTACACCATCGCAGGCGCCTCTGTGATTCAGCGTCAAGGGCAACCGCAGTCATGGTATCCGAGCTGATAGTCCATGCTGCTGAAAATGTTGTCGAACTGTGCGTGCAGATGGTTGTTGTCTTGATAACGTTCCCATCTATTGACTCAGGAATCGAGACTTGGCTGCACGATCCGTTACAGCCATGCGGATAAGATGCCTGTCATCTCGACTGCTAGTGATATGAGGCCGTTGCTTTCCAGCACGGCGTTCCGTATTACCATCCTGAACCCACCGATTCCATATTCTGCTAACAGTCATTGGATCTCGTCTAACGCGAGCAGCAGTGTCGCGATACGATAAACCGCAATCGCGATAGGCTACAATCCGACCTTTATCAAAGTCGGAAACGTGATGGTACGCATTTATACTCCTTTCACGAGGCATCACAACAACGTTTCACCAGGCAACGCTGGTGAACTGCTGTTTGTGTATGAGAAATCGGTTGGAAACTTTCCTCATGTCAGCACATTGTAGGTGTCGCCACCGGCGCCAACCTTGTGTGAAAGCTCTGAAATGCTAATCATTTGCATATCACAGCATCTTCTTCCTGTCGGTCAAATTTCGCGTCTGTAGCACGTCATCTTCGTGTGTAGCAATTTTAATGGCCAGTAGTGTAAATTACAGCTTCTACACAAATGAATATTTAAGGGAACCAGTAACTACAAATGATAAACGTTATTTCTACTTATACATTTGTTGTATATTAAAGCCTCTTTATATATTAAAAATGTTGATATGTCAATGTCCAATGGACATAAAGAGATACAACTAGAATTCGTAACTAATATGACTGATCAATTGCCCAAATCTGCCCCTTTTTATGGTAACGCGATCTAATATAAATAATGCGAGATGATCGACATCGAAAACTAGAAGACAATACTTTCAAAGATGATCTACAGTGGTATGCAACCGTAGTGGAAATAACATTAGCGTGATCGCAGCTGTTTAACTTTATAACCCTAAAAAGCCGAAGCAATTAGCAATATCACGGTATGTACTGTGTCCGGTGCGTCGGGCGGAAGAGCTTCAGCCACAAAATATATAAAAAAATACATCATTCAGACACTAGGACAGCAAAGGACAGTCCTCTGACTAGTACAATCTACAGAAGAGAAACGTGAGCTCTCAACGACAAGGATGGAGTTCAGATAACTTCTTAACTTGAGTAAAGGCAGAAGAAGTGCTCTCAATCACTGTATGCTGTGCACTCAATGACGACTCCCTATCCAGAGACGAAGTCCAGAATCGTATAAGTTCGAAACAGTACAGTGCCTAACCGTTCTAACTATAAAATATCCTGAGAGCAAAGACAGCAAGTCCGTCTGTAGCAACAAAAGCTGATTCTGAGCGACCGTCAAACACAGGTGCTCAAAACGAAAGACTTCTTTCTCTCCACTGCTGGCTTCCCAGCATAGCTCGGCTGCCCTCCCTCGTAACTGCAGGAGGCGAATCATATTCTGGAAACCACGGAATATTCTCCCTCTCTATAGATACTTCCGAATGCCGACCAACCATATTTTAGACTTTTGTCGTCCAGCGCGGAAAGTTTGCAAGGAAATACCTGTTAATTAGGAATTCATGCAATGGTACCCTTCTCAGAGTAAAAATCCTTGGAAATAACCCAACATGCGTGATTTTCGAGGTAATGCTCCCTCGTTCCTCTCTGCTGCGTCCAAGATTTTCAGAGTTTACGAAGTATTATCCGGTTATCCTTCCGGTCCCGCTACAACACCGGGCGGGCGCAGCTGTTGTGCTTCAGCGCTCAGGTGCCCCGACTGGTCGCCTTGGCTACTTCTTGTGTCAAGCAGGACCAACGCACCTGTTCGGTCTGTTGCGCCTGCCGTTTCATTTTCACTGCCGTTCAGCCCTGTACTAGCATAGGCAATCATTAATTACGCCGTTTTGATAATAAAAACACTCCGTCACCTTCCACGCAACAAGCATTAACAGCTATTTACAAGGTGTATGTGAGAATATCAGCCTTCTTTAAATATTCGAATATATGAATATATGTACAACCCATCATATGATACCTAATTCTGGTTGTAAACCACGGAAAAGTATGTAGATGAGTGCTTGTAAGGTGCGAAATTATAGCCACTTTACATCGGTCCGTGACTGTGTAATTTATGGTAACCATGAGTATCACGATTCGTACATACAGTGCAAACGTCTTGCTTGGGAGGTGATCGCTTGTTACTGTTATCATTATAGTCAACATTATCCTCATCAACATCATCATCATCGTCGTCGTCGTCGTCGTCGTCTCCAAGGATTAGGCCTTTTGACCTCTTCCGCATCAGAATTGCTCAGGTCATCTCTTTAAGGGGCGTCCAACGTCTATCTTGCCTTAGTTTTTCTATCATTAGACATACGTCTTTCCACTTCATTCGGTATTTTTCGGTTGTATTTGTAATAGGTCCAACAATGAATAAACCATTACAAAGTGAAGGAACTTCATTTCTTCGATTCGTCGTAATTTATCGGATGGAAGCGTCCAACATTCGCTCTGTACACCAGCAAAGGTAACGCTACGGCGTTGCAGAGTTTAATTACTGTTTCTTTCTGTATGTTGTATAGTTCGATAGAAATGTCTGAACCTGGCCAATTTTAGCTCTAAATAACCTGACTTTGGAAATTTAAAACTGCACCCTAAACTTTTAAACTCTCATACTTGTTCAATTGTTTGTCCATCTACAACAATTTTGGCTCTTGTGGGTTCCAGTCCTTGAAATACCATCACTTTTGTTTTATCTGTTGATATTCTCATTCTTTATCTAGCGGCAGTTTGGTTGAATGTCTGTACTGAAATTCGAAACTTTTCTTCAGATCCACCTATTATAATGTAATCATCAGGAAACAGCATCCCCACAAAATTAAAATTATAATTTCTTAACGTATAATTTAATAAAATCAATCATGATATCGTCTACATAAACATTAAGGATAGGGGACAGTGGGGAGCCTAGTGTGCAGCCTTGACTGTTGTCGGCAGATTCTGTCCCACCCCTCGAAGTACAAATCCTTATTTTATTAGTTTTGTGTAGTGACAGAATTGCCGTAATTATATGTGCTGGAACTCCCAGTTCCTTAAGTGATTCCCCTAGCACTTTTGACTTTACCTTGTCAAACGCCCTTTAATTCGATAAAAACGTAGTAAGTCATTAATCAAAATTCATTTTTTTTCACATGAATGTGCCAAAGTGAAAACACAATCAGAATATGATCTACCTTTCCTAAAACCATGTATTACCTCTGACATACGAGCTTCCAGTAGTGGACACCTCTTGTTTATGGCTGTAGCATACAGTTTGTAGTAGGAAATTAGAAGATTTATTCCTCTTTACTTACGACAGTATGACTGTAATTTCCACAACTATGGCGTTTGGTGTAGTAATACTTCAAATGGTTCAAATGGCTCTGAGCACTATGGGACTTAACATCTGAGGTCATTAGTCCCCTAGAACTTGGAACTACTTAAACCTAACTAACCTAAGGACACCACACACATCCATGACCGAGGCAGGATTCGAACCTGCGACCGTAGCAGTCGAGCAGTTCCGGACTGAAGCGGCTAAGCCGGCCGGTGTGGTCGTGCGGTTCTAGGCGCTTCAGTCTGGAACCGCGTGACCGTTACGGTCGCAGGTTCGAATCCTGCCTCGGGCATGGATGTGTGTGATGTCCATAGGTTAGTTAGGTTTAAGTAGTTCTAAGTTCTAGGGGACTGATGACCACAGATGTTAAGTCCCATAGTGCTCAGAGCTATTTGAACCATTTTTTTGAAGCGCCTAGAACCACTCGGCCACCGCGGCCGGCTAGTAATACTTCGTATGTTTTACGACTTGCGATGGAACCTGAAGAGCAGGTTATGCAACAAAAATAAAAAGATGAAAAGAAATGAACGTCAACAGTTGTGATAACTGTAGTCGTATGCGACAGTAATTTATATCCCGTTATCCCAAGAAGGAGCAAAAAATTGCGTCGCAGAGGAGTCTGTGTCTCAGAGGCGCAGATAAACGCCGAGTGGCGCGGATAAACGCCGAGACGAGATTTCGTTTATAAAACGAATGCGGTGGCGAGGAGGCGGTAATCCCGCTGAGAAGCGCGGCGGCGGCACGGAGCGAGGAGTTGCGGCGGCCACGTGGCGGGGTGCACGGCCAGCACGTGTGCCTGTTTGCTCTGCGCCGCGCCGCGCCGCGCAAACAGCGGCAGACGGCAAACCCCGCAACGCGGCGCGCGGGCACTCTCCATCGATTGTTTGCCGACGCGCAGCCGCCGCGACGCCCGACCACACGCGACACGTCGCATAGCGTCGTACCGCACCACCGCTATCCTCTGCTCGCCTGCATCTTTACGTACTAGCCTGCCGGTCCGGTCACGTTACGAAGTACCGCGAGGCTCTGCAGATGATTTTAGAGTTGAAGGTGGATCACAGCGCTTCAGTAGTTTGCGGAAGCGTGTCGTTATTTATGGGAGATGCACAAAGTAAGATTACCGCGCAGTAGGGCATAGCAGCCGTTTTATCACATCAGTTAGTCTGAATTGTTATGGGAACTGACACGAGAAAACTGGAAAATGTGGATATGAGTGCCATCCCGATCAAACAAACTATTGTGATTTCTTTCTATTCATCCTATATATTCAACAGTTCCCCTCCATATCTGAGTGATCAGCGAGGCTAACTGCAATTCAAGCCACCCAGGTTCGATTCCCTTGGCGGGAGGACTTAAAAGGGGTGCACTCAGTCTCGTGAAGCCATCTGAGGAGCTACTTGACCGAGAAATGGCCACCGCAGGTTTCGAAAACTGACAACGGCAGGGAGTGAGCCGCGCGGGATTAGCCGAGCGGTCTGCGGCGCTGCAGTCCTGGACAGTGTGGCTGGTCCCGGCGCAGCTTCGAGTCCTCCCTCAGGCGTGGGTGTGTGTGTTTGTCCTTAGGATAATTTAGGTTAAGTAGTGTTTAAGCTTGGCGACTGATGACCTTAGCAGTTAAGTCCCATAAGATTTCACACACATCTGAACATTTTGCAGGGAGTGAGCACTATTGATCTCACGCCCCTCTATACTGATCCATTGACCCCACTGGGGGAGGATGTGTCGGCGATGGTTGATAGTGATGAGCCACACAAAAGACTGAGGACCGAACTGATATCTGAGTATTTTATAATACTCTTAGCAGTTATTGCCGGCCGGTGTGGCCAAGCGGTTAAAGGCGCTACAGTCTGGAACCGAGTGACCGCTACGGTCGCAGGTTCGAATCCTGCCTCGGGCATGGATGTGTGTGATGTCCTTAGGTTAGTTAGGTTTAAGTAGTTCTAAGTTCTAGGGGACTGATGACGTTAGAAGTTAAGTCCCATAGTGCTCAGAGCCATTTGAACCATTTAGCAGTTATTGCCATTTCGGATTGCACACTGAAGAGCCAAAGAAACTGGAACACCAGCCTAATATCGTGTAAGGCCCCCGCGAGCATGCAGAAGTGCCGCAACACGACGTGGCATGGACTCGACTAATGTCTGAAGTAGTACTGGAGGGAATTGACATCATGGATTCTGCAGGGCTGTCCATAAATCCGTAAGAGTACGAGAGGGTGGAGATCTGTTTTGAACAGCACGTTGCAAGGCATCCCAGATGCCCGCCAGGTTAGCAGAGAGCGCTAATGCCCTGCTTCCTGGACTCGGGTAGGCGCACCGGCCCCGGATTTAAGCCGCCCAGTGGATTACCGTCGTCGGTCGGTGTGCCAGCCAGCCTGGATGTGGTTTTTAGGCAGTTTTCCACATCCCGCTAGGTGAATACCGGGCTGGTCCCAACGTTCCGGCTTAGTTACACGACTCGCAGACATCTGAACACGCTCGCGCTGTTCCATTACATAAACTCGACGCAGACAGCAGGGATACACTAATTCCGTCCCGGGGGCTACGGGGTGGGGGGCAGGAATGGCATCCGGCCACCACTTTCCACTAACCTTGTCACATCCGTTCCTAACAATGCCGACCCTGCGTCAGCGCGGGACGTGGCACCAGTGAAAGAAAATCCCAGATATGGCGTTTTCAATTGGTGAGAGATCTGGAGAATGTGCTGGACAGGGCAGCAGTCGAACATTTTCTGTATTCAGAAAGGCCTGTAGAGGACTGCAACATGCGGTCGTGCATTATCCTGCTGAAATGTAGGGTTTCACAGAATGAAGGGTAGAGCCACGGGTCGTAACACATCTGAAATGTAACGTCCACTGTTACTGTTCAAAGTGCCGTCAATGCGAAGAAGAGGTGACCGAGACGTGTAACCAATGGCACCCCATACCACCACGCCGGGTGATACGCCAGTATGGCGATGACGAATACACGCTTCCAATGTGCGTTCACCGCGATGTCGCCAAACACGGATGCGACCATCATGATGCTGTAAACAGAACCTGGAAAAAATGACGTGCACCCAGGTTCGTCGTTGAGTGCACCATCGCAGGCGCTCCTGTCTGTGATGCAGCATCAAGGGTAACCGCAGCCATGGTCTCCGAGCTGATAGTCCATGCTGCTGCAAACGTCGTCCAACTGATCGTGCAGATGGTTGTTGTCTTGCAAACGTGCCCGTCTGTTGACTCGGGTATCGAGACGTGGCTGCACGATCCGTTACAGCCATAAGGATAAGATGCCTGTCATCTCGACTGCTAGTGATACAAGGCCGTTGGGATCCAGCACGACGTTCCATATTACCCTCCTGAACCCACCGATTCCATATTCTGCTAACAGTCGTTGGATCTCGACCAACGCGAGCAGCAATGTCGCGATAGGATAAACCGCAATCGCGATAGGCTACAATCCGACCTTTATCAAAGTCAGAAACGTGATGGTACGCATTTCTCCTCCATAGACGAGGCATCACAACAACGTTTCACCAGGCAACGCTGGTCAACTGCTGTTTGTGTATGAGAAATCGGTTGGAAACTTTCCTCATGTCAGCACGTTGTAGGTGTCGCCACCGGTGCCAACCTTGTGTGAATGCTCTGAACAGCTAATCATTTGCATATAACGGCATCTTCTTCCTGTCGGTTAAATTTTGGCGTCCGTAGCAGGTCATCTTCGTGGTGTAGCAATTTTAATGGCCAGTAGTGTAAGTAGAAGAACATTACAACTGTAGCGTTATTTTCAGCCTCTGGCATAATGCTCGGTTGCGGATGTTCCTCCGAGAGGATTATTTGATGTGCATATGTTTGACAACTGTATAGCTTAAGACATAAAGTGGGCGTTCTGGCCACAGTAAAAAATTTATTGGACATTAGCTCTCATTTCTCAGATCCCTAAGGCAATAAAAAGAACTTTTTTTTATTTTCTCGCCAATTTTTGTATCGCATACAAGAAAAAATGGCTAGCATATGGAATATGGAAAGGAACGGCATGTAAGTTTAAAAAGGGCTAACGTAACAATTTTGCGTGTGTCGCTTTTCGTAAAAAGTCGGTGCGACTTGCGCTCAAATGCAGACAACTGCTGCTGGAGAGCGCCGCGGTAACAAATCAAGCTGATGAGCACGTTCCGTGAGATCTGCCAGGTCTTTCTGATTGTGCACCAACCACAAGGTTAGCTACGTCTGGCGTTCTCCACGGAGAGAAATAGTCTACTGAGTAAGGCTTTTATGTTCCGTACGAGAGTACGCTCTTACGAACGGTTGCCAACATGGACGACCCATCAGTTAATTTTCCGTTCCACACGAAGCTTGGAAGAAGATGCGACGTTATTCGGTGTGGCGCGGCGGCCACCGGCCGGTGCGGCGCGGCGCGGCGCGGCAGTGTTTAGTGCGACCGTGGCGCCATTGTGGCGGCCGCCGGCGTACACAATCGCGGCGGACGCGTGATTGTGCAATTGTTCCGTGACTGACGGCGAGGCAGGCCGAGCCGTGAAATTGCGACCCGCTTCGCTGCTTTACGACGGCGCCGGAACAGCTCAGCTCCGAGCGATATCGAGTTCATTACGGAGGGGCGGGCGTTGGCTACAAAAGCACCGGGGAAAGTCCAAGGAACAAAAAAAAAGAGAAAAATGGTAACTGCACCCTCTCATTTTTATGTACATACTGACGCAAAACAATTCGCAACACCAAAGATTAATTAATGTAGAGTAATGAAACTTCGCGAATACATTTGACTAGACAACATGTTTGAGCGATTATCGGAACAAGATCACAAGCTAACGTAAGCGCGAGATAAGCCATTGCAAATGTGAAATGCTGGCTCGTTTATAACCAGTAACCGCCAGAATGCTGATTATTCAATCTTTCTCACGGTCGTCTCCCGGAGATCCGAATTGGGGACTATTCCGGAATCTTTTGCCAATGGAGAGATTATCATGACACTTTCTCAATTACAGGCCACGTGTCCTGTGGATACACGCTATGCGTCTTTAATGTGGTGGTTTCCATTGCTTTCTGCATCCTCATGCCGTTGATGATTGGCTTTAGTGCCACTTTCCCACCCTGAACCTCTGTCCGCTCCTCCGTCTTATTCGACAAGGCTGCTGGTAAAATGAAATTGACTTCTTATGCCTGGAGTGTTCGGCCACCAATGCTGATTGTTGATAAAACTTTATGCGGTCGCGATTTTCGAACCCTCGACTGAGGACGTTTTGACTATTAATCAAAGACGCAACCCCTCCTTTTTTTTACTACATCGGTATTGTTCGTTGCGTTTGGTCTGGGCGGATGTCACATGACGTCCATTCAAGTTGATCGTCGATCCCTTTACTCAGTTTTTTATAACAGAGTGCCACCGGCTCTCTGACCGATCATGCTGAGCTACCGTGCCGGCCATCAGTAGACGACGAGTGCTTCTTCAGTCTCAATTACTGGATGATTAAATTCAGGTGTTTGGTCACCGTGAGTTACTGTGCTTCAAAACATGTATGGTTTCTAACAGTATCTCCTTGCGCAAAATTTTTCCATGCTGCTAGACTATGGTGCCCACAACCCCTTGACCTACAATGGTAGTAATCATAAGTAAACTGAATCCATTCATTTTACGTATGTAAATTGAACTCTTTAAATATATTTAGATTTCGCAATTAATCACTTAACATTGTGAGGAACAAAATAAAAAAATGGTGGCAACAGTCTGAATTGGACCCGTGTCAACGAAGTGATGGACCACGCACATAACTATTCATTTTAATCTCATTTTGTTTGTTATTGTTAGTTGCATTTGTTCGGGGCGGACTTCCCAGGACAGCCACTCCATTTACTCAGTTCATTTTATGTTATTTTTTATTTATTTTTTTTTGGTGCAGAAGACAACTAATCCTCTGACCGAACACGCTGAGCTACCACACCGCAACCGTTAGGCTACGGAGCTGAGATATTACCGCTCCTCGAGAAATCCCTCGTACTCTACTCTTAGAGAATTTAAGCGCTATTCTCGTGTTTACGCGTCCTGTTTCGCCAATCCTCTCACTGCTGCGGACGATTTACTTCCATTTATCGGCGAATAAAATATACCTACCTCTTTGCGTGCTATAATCTGCAAAATACCTCGTCTCGATGTCTCCAGCCGTTTACGAAATATGACGCTTTTTTATGGCACATGATTCCTGGTGCGCACGGACGGAAATGGGTGAATTACGCGCGACCGTTCGACGAATATAAAAACCAATATCTCGAGAACGAAACGAGATATCCTTCTGCTCTCATTTCTAAATAAAATTTCGATATCTTATCTACATTTCATGTACGCAATGTTTGGGGTCAAATCAACTATACGCAAAGTTAACTCAATGCGTTTTTACCACTAGAAACTTTTAAAATTTTGTGCAATAACTTACTTAATTTTTATACAACCCAGTAATTATGACGAATGACAAAAAGATATTCAGCTCTTCAACGAACGAAGATGTCATGGGTGAGATGTGCAAAACCCAATTTTTTTCACTAAATAGTTTCCTTAAAATCGAATGACATGCATTTCATAATGGCCTGAACGCCGTGTCTTAGCACAAAAATGGTTCAAATGGTTCTAAGCACTATGGGACTTGACATCTGAGGTCATCAGTCCCCTAGAACTTAGAACAACTTAAACCTATCTAACCTAAGGACATCACACACATCCATGCCCGAGGCAGGATTCGAACCTGCGACCGCAGTGGCAGCGCGGTTCCGGACTGAAGCGCCTAGAACCGCTCTGCCACAGCGTCCGGCTGTCTTGGCACAAATAGCAGCACTAGGTGGGCAGTACAGCAACAAGAAAGGTGTTGTCACAAGGAACCCCTTGAGATGCGAAGTTGCAAAAGGCCAATAATGTTTAGGCATTCAACGCCCCACATATTGTCTGCCCATGCAGCCACAATATTGGCTGCTAGTGGCGATAGAGGTTAGGACTGCAGGTATTCAATGCTGGGCACAGCATGAGGCTACAGAGCGTAGCTGGACTGCTTAGTCGACGATTAACTCACAACAGTGCTACATTGCCAGTGGTAGCAGAGCAATGACAACGATAAACAAAGCAAACATTGCATTACATCTACGAAAATAGGTGCCAAAGTTGACATTTCGTCGGAAAAGAACCCAAGGAATTTCACAGATTGAGAAACAAGTGACAGATGAAATATTAGCGTTACTGCAAGACGAGTCAGTGGAATGTGTGGTGAATACGCTCGGCTGTGCGCACGTTGAACATGAGGAGTACAAAGATTACGATACGTACTTAACGAGTGAAACTGATATCGAAACAGGTGTCTATCCATGCCGTTCATCATCCTTGTCTGACAGAGCGCAACAAATCTCGTCTCTAGTAAACATAGTAAAGGAATATCGTTGTCCAAGAAGCGGGTACGAAACACAATTACGTACATGGAAAATCACCCGCAGCACAGAAGAAACAATTGTGAACAGATTTCGAATATAAACGTGTAGACAGGCTTCAGCTTGATATGGTATAGCTGAAGAACCCTATGGACCCTCTTCCTCACCAAATCGAGACTTTTACCATCAGTAGAGGGGAGACTTATTGCGTGGTATTATAGTTATAGTTCCTAGGGGATGGGGGACTACGTTTAATACATTTCCATTAAAATTTTGTTTCTTTGAGGACGCACAGACTCTGAATACTCTATAACAGGAAGCAGTGTGGTCGATTGTAGGCTGTAATGTAAAGGTAATTGTTTTTTTTTTTTAAATATCGTGCATTATGCGATTTCAGTCTTTCTCGGCGTATTCCATCGATGAATTCTTCTCTGGTTATCAGCCGAGTGGTGGCGTCGTCTTGTCGCAACGTTTCAATGAGTTTCGTACCCATCATCTTCTGGCGAACACAGCATCCCGACACTTCGCCAGAAGGTGATGGGTACGAAACTCATTGAAACGTTGTGACAAGACGTCGCCACCACTCGGATGATAACCCGAGAAGACTTCATCAAATCGTTCACTATATACAACCTACAACGGAGTATGTTATCTTTCATACGTTGTTAATAGGTCGTTTTCTCTTCTGTCTGTCTGTTCGGCACAAAGTTTGCAATTGATTATCAACTAACTTCCTGATGAGCTAGAGACTTGAAGTTTTAAGCAAAGGTCAGAAAACAATATGAAGTTGCTTTCTTATCGGTCTGTTTGGTCGGTTGGTAATGAAAATGGTTGCTAATGCCCGATGTTTCGGCTGCCCTGACGGATTGGAACGTTGTGTGGGTAGTATCTCAGTGCATTCCTGGTAGTTTATGAGCGGATGTCGACGACTGCGCGCTAATAGGGAAAAAGGGGAGATAGACACACAAGGAAGTGAGACATATGTGACGTACATCTACACGGGCAAAGCTGCAGGTATATGTACACAGGGTGTCCGAAAAGAATGTATACACTCTTTGAAACTGACTATCTCTTTAATGAAAGGGGTTAGAAATACAATTTTAGTGGTGTTAGGTGCCTCATAGTCCGACTTAAGGCGGTAGACGTTAAAAGTGGTGTCCGTCCATCGCAATACACCGTCGACAACGACTGAGCGACATGCCAACTTTATTGTTTCCAACGGAGTAGCATCACAGGCTTGCTCAATTTGCTCTCTAAGATCATCCAATTTGTGGGGTCCGCTGCGTAAACTGTGTTCTCAAGAGTACCCCACACAAAGAAATCTAGAAGAGTTGAATCTGGAGATCGAGCGGGATACTCCTACACTCCCTCTTCGTCCTAACCATCTGGCAGGGAATGTACGATTGAGAAATGCCCTCTCATCCACGTGAAAGTGAGGTGGCGCCCCATCGTGTTGAAGGAAGCAATCTTCATTTCCAAACACAAGGAGTTATCATTTCCAAGTACGAGTGGTCGGTGACAGTGTTGTCAAAGCAGTACGGCCCGATTAACCCTCTAGAAGACGTACCACACCAGACTGTTACTCCCGGAGGATTAACATGCCTTTGCTCGATTACGTATGGATTCTCCCTCGCCCAGTACACGCAATTATGGCGGTTAATTGTTCCATCAAGTTTATACGTCGCTTCATCTGACCAAAAATTTCGATCTTGGAAACGTTACTCTTCTTCACATCTGTTAATGAACCACTCAGCCGGCCGCTGTGGCCGAGCGGTTCTAGGCGCTTCCGTCTAGAACGGCGCGACCGCTACGGTCGCAGGTTCGACTCCTGCCTCGGGCATGGATGTGTGTGATGTCCTTAGGTTAGTTAGGTTTAAGTTGTTCTAAGTTCTAGGGGACTGACGACCTCAGATGTTAAGCCCCATAGTGCTCAGAGCCATTTGAACCACTCACAAAATTCGCTTCGTCTATCAGGATCATCCTCGTTAGGAGCATGGAGAAGTCTTGGAAGGTAAGACTTAAAGTTCTGAGACCGCAGAATTCTATGAACACTGATTCTGCAGACCCCAGTCTCACGAGAGCATTGCCTCACAGATTTCTTCGGGGATCGTGTGTATGCCTGGATTACTGAATCAACACTCTCATTGTCTGTTGAACTCTTTCGTTCGCTATGCCCCTTCTTCATATCGTGCACTGTTCCTTCGACTTCAAACTTATCTCTGATTCTTGTAATTGTTACTTTTGTCAATGTTGGTGTTCCAAATTCAACGTGCTGTACTCACATTCTCTGTTTTCCAGTAACACTTTAGCACCCATTTATATTGTTCAAACGATAACTCCAAGTTTGCTGACAATCCTGAAACAATAGAAAGCATTGCTATGTTTTTCATCGCCTTCTAAATTATTGCCTGTAAAAATTGTGAACCTGCCTTCTTTTAATTAAAGAGATATTCTGTTACAAGGAATGTATACTTTATTTTGAGACACTCTATATATTTTTTTTCTCCTAACCCCTTATAGATAGATGTCTGACTCCCGACTTTTGTGCACGTGAATTTCTAATAGCTCTGACAATGCTTGTAAGGTTTATATCAAAAATATGGGGGACATGCAATAGGTAATAGTTACGAGACGACCTTTTCGTACATTATATATTACAAATGCGTCGGGTTTTTTCGTTATAAATCTTACATGCTAATAAAATACACAAGCACAAAGTTTAGAGATTACCTGTAGAGGTTAAGATTTGTATGAGGACAGGAGAAATTATTTTATGCTTTTTTGATTAAAAAAAGGATTATTTTTATTAAAATAATTATTTTTAAAATGGTTCAAATGGATCTAAGCACTATGGGACTTAACATCTAAGGTCATCAGTCCCCTAGACTTACAACTACTAAAACCTTCCTAATCTAAGGACATCACACACAACCATGCCCAAGGCAGGATTCGAACCTGCGACCATCACAGGCGCGCGGTTCTGGACTGATGGGCCTAGAACCGCTCGGCCACAGCGGCTGGACAATTATTTTTCTAGTGTGATTCTTTGAAACGGAAACGCCACTCAACCGCTGCCTTTCACTTTATAATTATGCCAAAGAGCATCCATAAAATGATTTTGTTTGGCGGTACTCTCACTATTCTGAAGACGGGCTTCACGGTACACAGTTTTTATAGACTGCCAACGCTTCCCTGCGGACAGTGGCAGCACGCACTAAGTGACGAGGTGCTGAGCAGGAGTCGGCTGGCGAGGGGTCGCAAACATCTGCGTCCGGCCGTGGCCGCGCTGGCCAACGTCCAAGCGTCAGAGTAACGACGCCAGACGGCAGCGGCCGCCCCCTCCGCTTACCGCTCACTCGGCGGTCCACCGAGCTGGCCGGCCGGCCGCAATACGCCCGCCACGAGACTGCGTCACGCCAGCTGTAGTCGATTGTGACCGACCCAACCTGGCAGTGAGGTTTTGTCTCCAGCCTCCCTTCACGTAATATGTCGACTGTTCCCTGACTCCTTCAAAGCACTTCAACACAGAACATCTGACAGTCTGCATGTCGTAAGAGGACAGGGATAGCGTGTTCCACTGATAACAAAACGTCGGCAGAATGAGATTTTCACTCTGCAGCGGAGTGTGCGCTGATATGAAACTTTCCTGGCAGATTAAAACTGTGTGCTGGACCGAGACTCGAACTCGGGACCTTTGCCTTTCGCGGGCACTTGCCCGCGAAAGGCAAAGGTCCCGAGTTCGAGTCTCGGTCCGGCACACAGTTTTAATCTGCCAGGAAAGTTTCAAAACGTCGACAACCGGCTTTCAGCTGTGGAGAGGAGCGGACGTGCGCGGGTCATTAACCGGTGCTCCGCGAGGGGGTCAATGTTTATTCGGGCGAGTAGCGGTACTGCAGTGAAAACAGATCACCTCGACTGACAATGGCGCTTTCGTACAGAAACTTCACGATAAAATTTACGTTCCATGTCCAGTACGCTTAACTTAAAGCACCTACAGTGGAGCGTTTCTTGCCTGAAATAATGCACGTCGGCCCACAGAAACTCCTCGCAATACGCCTATCTACAGTCTCCAGCACGGTTTTCCTGTAATTTGTCGATGAAGCAGCGTGAGAGCGGCTTATTCATCTTTCCACTAATGGATATCGTTTCCGTCACTCGTAGGGCAACGTTGACCACACAGAACTCGATGGTCGAACCGTATAAATCTTTGAACTGCCATTCGAAGCTTCGGTCACACTTTCTGTTGAAGAACCTTTAAGAAGGTATTAAATCACGTGAAAAAAAAGTGACAGACTTTCGACGGAGTGTTTTATGTGCGAAATGAACTGCGTAAACACATCAGATCGTACGTGACAATTGGTGGCTGTCTAGCCATCGTCATTTATGACCGTCAACCGTGGAACTTGTTCTGGCCGAGCGGTTCTAGGCGCTTCAGTCTGGAACCGCGCCACCGCTACGGTCGCAGGTTCGAATCCTCCCTCGGGCATGGATGTGTGTGATGTCCTTAGGTTAGTTAGGTTTAAGTAGTCCTAAGTTCTAGGGGACTGATTACCTCAGATGTTAAGTCCCATAGTGCTCAGAGCCATTTGAACCATTTTTTTTAACTTGTTCGGGATGCAGGCAGAAGGGGCATGTTCGCTTCGAATGCCAGCAGAGATACCTCGTGCTGCCACGATGCCTACATCGCAACCAACGACTTTGCCTATTACCTGCATTGAGGCAGCGAGGAATGTGACGAATGAAATTCTTCTGCACCACTTATCGGCACCCGTGTGCCTGTTTTCTGCGGCCATATGCTTCAACCTGTGTCGGAATCGCCGACGTGCTCGACTGCAGCTACCCCATCTGCACTTTATCTGTGTGAAGAAGACGAGCACCTGAAGGTCAATCTAACTCAGACTCTCAGATATTGGAGGTGCCTTCTGTTCGTCATGACTACAGGACGCAGACACACGTTCCCTCAAGTAGAAATCGTCCAAACGACGAAAGAAGAGGAGGCTGTGTACAGGAAACCCTTTGGAAAATGGTGACACATTAATGGAAGAAAAGGATAATTCATCTTCAGCCTAGTCTGTGTTTCCCACTCCAGAGATTCCTCGTTTTCTACTGGCAGTAGCCATGATGATGTCTTACCCACTGATGGACTTCCTGGCTGCGACGCTGTTTAGAAACCACCATTAGTAATTTATGTATTCTATTTGGAGAATGAGCAGGAATAGTAGTAACATCAATAAGAGTACTTATTCGTGCTGAATTGCCACAACCCAGATCCCTAACTGGGGATGGAAAAATCTATAATTCTATTATTGCAGCCTACACTTTTACAATACTTTCTTTGTAGTAATATTTATTATAACTGGTGGATTTGGTAATTGACTTGCATTTATGTAATGCACCTCCACCTTGGTGACTTGGCGTTGCAGCTTGAGAAGGAAGGAATGCTGTCAGACTCAAATGACCACCTGATGACTGTGGCTGATGGTTCATTGGACTGACATCTTGCCTCAGCCTTTTACTAAGATGTATGTTGCCAGTGACAGGGACGGTCAGTCTGGCGAAGTGGCTCAGACTAGCCCAAATGACTATGTGTTCATCTTTGTACTGTCTAGTGACCGAGGTGTATCAGATAGGTACGTAGGCATAGATAGTCAATGACATTAGTTCAACGATCAAAACCTAACTGCTAAAAGACATGAGTCATGCCATGGACACTCATGTAGTGCTTGTTCAAGAGGTCTGTCCTGACCTGCTCCTGGAAGTTTATGGCTACACATGGCACCTCAACTACTGAATGTGGTGGTGGTATGGCCATATTATTAAGTGATGGCAACTCCACCACCGCCAGTCCCAATCCTGGGGCCTCATCTCGCAAGTGACGTGGAAGGAAGAGGAGGAGGGGTAACACCTTGTAAAAAAGCCTTGGCCCATTTGGCTCCGGATGGTAGCAGCCTGTGTGGGCAGGTGATGCTCGGTCAACGGTTCCATAGGCGAAAGCGGAATCCTAACTCCCAACAGCAGAGAGAGCAGAAGAACCTAATCCACAACATAAAACCAAATCCACTTTGCGTCTGTCTTGTAGCAACTGGCGAAGTGGTCAGCGTCTGTTCACCAGTGGTGCAGCTAAAATTGATATTCTGGAACCAACCCTTCCAATCTTAACATTCTAGGTTCAGTTAATGAGTCTACTCAAACTCAGCCGATTGCAGGTACTATCATCATGGAGCATTTTGATAATCATAATATTACCCCAGGTGGTCAATCCATCGCTGGTATCACTGGCGCAACTGGTCTTTCGAATTCTGGGGAGGCCAGGTTAAAGTGAAATGTGATTCAGCAGAGGGCGTCGGAGTCCTCTGGCCAACTTAAAACCAAAACAAATACATTTTTTGCAACACTTAAGATACAAACACATTTGCAAGCAGGTAAACTCCATAAGTGGGAGATACATTAAAAGAACAGAACGTTCAAATTTTGGCACTTCGAGAAACGCTAATGATGGACAATAACACAATGGATTTCGGCCATTATCGTCTTTTCAAAAGTAAAACTGATAAATGTGCCACATCTGGGAGTTTCTTTTGCAGCCTCCAAAAATATTTTAAACTCAATAACAGAGGTAAAACCCATTAATAATAGACTAATGACAATTTCTCTTAAAGGTGCAAATTAAGTATACACTTTAATTAATGCCCATAAGCCAGTCAATGAGAATAACCGTAAAAAAACCTGATGAAGTTAATAAAGCTTGAGAAACATTAGAAAGCCTCATCTTGAAAATTCCCTCAAACCATGCTAAAATTCGAAAGGTTGATTTTAATTCTCAATTAGGTAAAGAGAAAAAAATATAAGAAAATGGTGGATGGATGCCCTGCACATAAATTGACAAACCAAAATGGCCAAAGACTTGTTGAAACACGCAAAAATTTTAACTTTAATATCAAGTAAACACATTTTAAAAAGAACCCTTCTAAACAAAAATCCTGGCAGGCACCCAATACATTTATTGGGGAATTTCAAATCGATCATGAAGCAATTTATAGCCCAACTACAAAGAAATTTTAAATGTCCAAGTTAATAAAGGGTCTAATACCGATTCTGACAATTATCTAATGCGAATAAAAGTAAAACTTCAGCCTCAGAAACTCTTCAAAACAAAAAACGTTATCACAAAATTTTACACTGCTAAAATAACCTCACGTCTAACAAGTGAACTTGACAAAAAGCAATCCAACAATTGGCAAAGGCTAAAAGAAAAGTTCATCAAAACAGCACAAAATTTAATTCCGCTTCAAAAGAAACAAAAACACTCTTTGTAGGATGCCGATTGTGAAACAGCAGCTAAATCTAGGTATGAGGCATTCAGAAATTGGAATAGTAACAAAACAGAAAAAAAGCACAACACTTTTCTCACGGTGAGAAAAGAAATTTCTAAATTAATCCGACAGACTAAAATAAACTATGAAAATGCGCAACTTTTGGAAATCGAAAAAGATTTCCTTAAGCACAATACAAGAAACTTTTATAAGACATCCAAAACAAAACTAACTGGTTACCAACCTCTTTGCTTCAAAAATGAAATTGGCAGTTTGGTTTTTAACAACTAGGAAAATTGTAAGATACTTGCTGATTATTTTGAAAAACTATTGAACTGTCCAGAACCAGCGAAAAATTCCAACCACAGCAAATTAATAACACTAACCCTAACTCTAAAGCACCTGACGAAATCGAAATAACTAAACACATTAAGAGCCTTAAAAACAATAAATCATCTGGAGAAGGCGGTAAAATCGCATATTACTAAAGTCAGCTAGCCCTAACACTATAAAAGAGATCACTCAATTAATAGGACATATCTGGCAAATTGAGAAAATACCTGAGGACTGGAAAACTGCCCTAATTCATACATTGCATAAATAAGGGAACAGGAGAGATATTAACAATTATGAAGGAATCTCTCTCCTAGTTACATACAAAATTCTCTCGCAGTGATTAATTGATCGAGCCCAAGAACAGCTAGAAACTACAATTGGTGAAAACCATGCAGGCTTTAGACCAAACAGATCCTGTCCAAAACAAATTCTTGTTTTAAAACTAATCCTAAGATACCAAAGGATTTCTAGTAACAATACTGTATGTACATTTGTGGATTTTAAAAAGACTTACGACTCAGTTGATAATCAACCTCTTTTCCAAATTTTATAGGAACAAGGGCTAGATAATAAAACTCTAACACTGATTAAGGGAACATTAACAGACACTGGATCTAAAGTTAAATTCATGGGAGAGATTTCTGAACCAACATAAATAAAGACTGGTGTTAGACAGGGAGATGGACTCTCTCCATTATTGTTTAACTGTGTTTTAGAAAAGGTAATTACAGAATGGTGAGAGTAAAAGTCGATACAAAATATGGACTAATCAATAAAGTTAAGTTAGAAGTGATATTAGAGTAGACTGCCTCGGCTTTGCAGATGATCTGGCACTTTTAACTGGGGATGTTACCACAGCTCAAAGACAAATTGAAATTCTTAAAGAAGTCTCGGAAAAGGTAGGACTACAAATATCATTCGAAAAAACGGACATGCAACAAACAAGCACCAAAGTTTATGAACACGAAATATGGAAAAATAAAAAGGGTATCTCAGTTTAAAAACTTGTGGGATCATACAAGAAAACGGTCTGAAAAAAGGTGCAAATGAAGTTTGCTGTCAAAAGATGGCATCTGCATTCAGATTAACACAAAATATTTATAATAAAACATCACTCTCTAAATTCAGTAAACTTAGACATCACAGCACTGCGATCAGACCTGAATGTCCTTATGGAGTAGAAACTTTAAATAGGAAGAGGGATATTGAAGAAATTCAAAAGAAAGATTATTAGGGTAATATTAGACCCCAAAATTACTGCTGGAGAAACTTACAGACTAAGAAGTAATAATGAAACAGAAGAACACATAGACCTACATGGTGACATGAGAAAACGAAGTCTTAAATTTTATGGGCACATTAAAAGAATGGCGCCCACTAAGTTGACAAAACAAATAGTAGAACTGTACGAAAACAGAAGTAAGGCGAAAACTGAGCCAATGAAATGGGTTGCTGCAATTAAGGAGGATTTTAAAGCAACTGGTATAACTCAGGGAGACCTTACAGATAGGGAAACATTCAGACAAACAATATTTGATTGGAAAGTTGGTCAGAGAGAAATGAGAAAACAGAATTGAACACCATGGTCTGATGAAAGAAAGAGAGTTCATTCTGAAAGGATTAAACGAATTAGGGCACAAAGAAACGCCAACCATCAAACGTGGCATTGATGGATTGTACCTTGCATGGTCCTGCTGGGCCCATACGTGAATAACAATACGTGATGGCATTGAAGCAATGGATATACGCTATATGCCATCAGCACGTGGGGTTGTGCTCACAATTAGTGCAGTTTGCCTTGTGAATCACTGTGTCTCGAATGATGAAGTGAAGGAAGCGAACAGTCTATTACTCTACTGAGGGGATTACATTATTTCAGGGTTCCATGAGGAGCACTTACTGGTAGGTAGGGGGTTTAACAGTGATTTATGCCCTGAGGATTAGATCAATCATCAGGTCCCAGGTCTGGCCTTTCTTGAAATTCTTGGGAACTTAGCATTGGCGGTATATGGACACCAATCGATGGAGAACAACAACGATATATATATCTAACCAGTCACTCGGCCAGCAGGTTGGACAGGGTTTACATTTCTAAAGCCTTAGGGCAGCGATCAAGCTATGGCCCATCCTATTCACAGACTACCACGCCATTATTCTAGCTGTGACAACAGATGAACGTCAATAGAAGGCCTAGGGTTCTTAACATCACCCATCTTCTAGAAGTGACTTATCGTCTAGCCATTACTCATACCTGGCACAAATGTGAACGACACTGCTATACATATGGTTCCACGATATGGTGGTGGACACCACATGACAGACCAGTTATTCGCTGCATGCTCATGGTATATAGGTGCGACGGGCACTTTGACACGGTCCACCTCTGAGATTTACTACACAGTCTTGACGAAACTAGCCTTGTAACCCCTTTCGCCAGAACGCAAACGGCTGCCCACCGGACACAGGCGCTACTCCTGTAGAACACAACAACCAGATTGGAAGGTACGCAGATTCGAGCAAGGCTGCACAATTCCATCTCTCACAAACGTGCTTCTTTCTATCACATCATTCGAGAACAGAGACATTATAAGAGGCGACTCATCATGACAGTTATTGTAGTGGATCGGCAACATGCAGAGACACAGGCCATTATTTCCCACGCCACCATGGCTTATTCCTGTGCTCTCTATCTACCCACTAAGCGGTTTGATAATGGCATTAAGAATGTGCTGCACCACCTGCCGTGTTTGGGAAGGGCACAAGAAGAGGCATGACTTTGGAGGCCGTCGCGCTGGAAGAATTGTGCCTGGCACTGTCGCGGGGAGCAAGAAACAAACATCCTGAGCCTGATGGTCTTCTGCTTGGATTTTATAGCACCTTTCTGACACGGTGGGGGACGTTTGGGGACAGATGAACTGTACTCTTGGATTCAGACTTTCACGTTCCCCCTGACTTTTTGGAGGGTATGATAATTCCCGTGCCATAGAGGTTGCAGACCGCAAGACCCGCTCACTGACGTTAGCGAATTTGGGTTGTAAGCTATTCGCACCTGTACTTCATGATTGCGTCCTCGCCACTGTCACAAGGATGCCGACCAAACATGTATTGTAGGTGGTAGCAATATATACACGGCGTTAAGCTCTTATAGAGATGTGGTATGATTCATGTCAGCTTGTCATTTAGTAGGCGTTCTGGTATCGGTCGACCTAGACCAAACATTCGACAGAGTTGAGCACAGTTTCTTGCAAGCTGTCTTCAGGAATATGGATCTGTCCCCGATATTGGCTGGTGTACTGCTCCATCTCATCAGCTGAGCACCCTCTAAGCTCCTGGTAAATGGCTACCGCTCACTATCATTCACTACTGAGCTCTTGCTGAGACAAAGCTGCCTTTTGGCAGTCTTTCTCTTCGTCTTTGCCTTCAAGGATATACTTCGTGGTCTATGTTAGCGCTTGGACTCTGCATTGTGCGTTTTAAGTGTTGTACCTATACAGACGATGTAGTTTTCTTCGTGAGGTCTGTGGAAGACGTATGTACAGCCCGTTACTGAGGTCCCAGCGATGAAATGTTTGCGAGTGACCTTCTATGGGGACAAGCAACATACAGCAGTAGCAACGTATAGCTGACTACTTAGTATCCACATGCCAGTTCATCTCCACACCTTTCGATCGCTTGATTTGATCAGGCACGTCTATTTTGTGAACATCTACCACGCCCTGAAACTTAATCATTACACACACGTTTTCCCACAGTCCGCTAAGGTGGCTACTAAGTTCCAGGTGGTCTTTGGTCATTTTTTCAGCGATGATAGTGTGTTCAAAGCCCAAATGAGACACTGACGTTCCCCACACAAGCTGGCGACATTGGAATGATACACATCCATATGATGGTGCGCACTCTCTTTCTGTGGACAATGCATCACGTGCATGATTTGACAAGGACACACCACTGGTACACTGATTGAGGAGGTTGAGTCTCAATACCTCCACCTCCTGATCCCTGCTATGTACTGTGAATGGGTACTGACATCAAGAGTCAGTATGTCTTTTGGAGTCGACACCATAACAGCGAGTCGATGTTACCAGGGATTGATTGGACTAACTTACACATGCACTTGTACAGGGTGTGGTAGATAAGTAATGAGACTTAGTATAGAAAAACAACTTTATTGATCCAATTTGTACAAAACATTAATATTCTTCAAAGTACTCGCCTTGGGCGTCGACACAACGTTGCCAGCGCGTTTTCCAAGCTTCGTAGGTCCCGCTGTAGTCCGTCTGAGTTATCCCAGTTAGTGCCTTCGTGACAGCACGTTGGATGTTCGGAATATCGTCGAAACGATGACCCTTCAGGCATCTTTCGACCTTCGGAAATAGGAAGAAATCAGGAGGACTCAAGTCAGGGCTGTATGGTGGCTGTGGCAAAACTTCAACTCCAATTCGGGTCAAGTAGGAGGTCACGAGGAACGCTGTGTGCGCCGGAGCGTTGTCGTGGTGGAGACGCCAGCGTTGAGCAAGGTCCTGTCGCTTCCGTTTGACGGCTCTGTGCAATCGCTGAAGGACTTCTTTGTAGAATTCGGCATTGACAGTCTTCCCCTGAGGGACAAACTCTTTGTGAATTAACCCCCGCTTGTCGAAAAACACAATCAGCATTGTCTCGATGCGGGACTTTGACATTCTTGCTTTCTTCGGCTGCGGGGATGCCGGTGTGTGCCATTCCGAGCTCTGGGCTTTCGTCTCCGGGTCGTACTGGAATGTCCACGATTCGTCGCCTGTTACTACGTTGTCTAAAAAGTGTGGATTATTTTCCAAATCATTCAACATCTCACGGCAAATGTCCACTCGTTGTTGCTTTTGTTCGGCGGTGAGCACTCGGGGAACCAGTTTTGCGCAAACTTTCCTCATCGTCAAATCTTGCGTAACAATTTGGTGAACCGTAAATTTATTCACGGTGACCTCATCGGCGATCATTTTGAGACTTAAACGACGGTCGGAGTCCAGGAGTTCTTTCACTTTGGCCACCGTTTCATCCACACGACTCTTTGAAGGGCGTCCAGATCGTTCCATGTCTTCAACGGATTCCCTCCCGTTTTTAAATTCATTAAACCACCGGAACACTTGAGCTCTTGGTAGGGAGTCTTCTTTGTAGGTCTCCGTAATCATAGCAAAAGTTTCCGAAGCAGTTTTGCCCAAGCGAAAGCAAAATTTGATTGCATACCGCTGTTCTATCGAGCGATCCATCTTCAGCGTTTTCACAAGTGTCACGGGCACACAAACAACGTAATACGCGAAGCTCGACCCTCACTGCACCAGAGCTCCGACGCGACTGCGAACCGGTTCTATTGTTAGCTCAGATCCCCCACCACGTGACATACAGGTGGACACCGCCCTGCGAGCGACTGGGGCGCCGCGCGGCGGCCAGTCTCATTACTTATCTACCACACCCTGTATTACGACATACATTTCTGGATAATAAACGTAAGTGATAGTCTTTGCTTTTCGCTTTGCACTTCATCTTACATTACGTAGGTCTGGAAAAAGAGTTTTCTGTGATGAGTTGTAAATAATGAGATAGCAGGACTCTTAGCATTTCCAATCACAGCCTGCACAAACCAGCTGTGAGTAAAGCCAAGGCGAAATAATTAAGTAGCGCACTTTCAGATCTTTTTGAAGTTTGGCAAATCTCCAGTTTGCTTAGCCGGAACATGACCAAGTTGAACTATACATTCACTACTACTAAGCTACACCGAATATATTGTAATTTAACGTTGTATCTTAAGCAAGTGTAGTCTATTTCAACGAAAAGCTTCTTTGTACCAGAACTGCATGTTCGTTTTTAAAGTTTACTAGTCAGTAATTTAATTGTGTTAGTGTGTATTACATATGCAGGGTGGTCCATTGAAGGCGACTGGGCCAAATATGTCACGAAATAAGCACCAAACGAAAAAACTACAAAGAACGAAACTCGTCTAGCTTGAAGGGGGAAATCAGATAGCGCTGTGGTTGGCCCGCTAGATGGCGCTGCCCTAGGTCAAACGGATATCAACTGCGTTTTTTAAAATAGAAACCCCCATTTTTTATTACATATTCGTGTAGTACGTAAAGAAATATGAATGGTTTAGTTGGACCACTTTTTTCGCTTTGTGATAGATGGCGCTGTAGTAGTTACAAACGTATATGTACGTGGTATCACGTAGCATTCCGCCAGTGTGGACGGTATTTGCTTCGTGATACATTACCCGTGTTAAAATGGACCGTTTACCAATTGCAGAAAAGGTCGATATCGTCTTGATGTATGGCTGTGGTGATCAAAATGCCCAACGGGCGTGTGCTATGTATGCTGCTCGGTATCCTGGACGACATCATTCAAGTGTCCGGACCGTTCGCCAGATAATTACGTTATTTAAGAAAACAGGAAGTGTTCAGCCACATGTGAAACGTCAACCACAACCTGCAACAAATGATGATGCCCAAGTAGGTATTTAGCTGCTGTCGCGGCTAATCCGCACATCAGTAGCAGACAAATTCCGCGAGAATCGGAAATCTCAAAAACGTCGGTTTTGAGAATGCTACATTAACATCGACTGCACCCGTACCATATTTCTATGCACCAGGAATTGCGTGGCGACGACTTTGAACGTCGTGTACAGTCCTGCTACTGGGCACAATAGAAATTACGGGACGATGACAGATTTTTTGCACGCGTTCTATTTAGCGGCAAAGCGTCATTCGCCAACAGCGGTAACGGAAACCGGCATAAGATGCACTATTGGGCAACGGAAAATCCACGATGGCTGCGAGAAGTGGAACATGAGCGAACTTTGCGGGTTAATGTATGGTGCGGCATTATGAGAGGAAGGATAATTGGTCCCCATTTTATGGATGGCAATCTAAATGGTACAATGTACGCTGATTTCATACGTAATGTTCTACCGATGTTACTACAAGATGTTTCACTGCATGACAGAATGGCGATGTACTTCCAACATGATGGATACACGGGACATAGCGCGCGTGCGGCTGAAGCGGTATTGAGTAGTATATTTCATGACAGGTGGATTGGTCGTCGAAGCAAGTTCACCGAATCTCACGTCCCCGGATTTCTTTCTGTGGGGAAAGTTGAAGGATATTTGCTATCGTGATTCACCGACAACGCCTGACAACATGCGTCAGCGCATTGTCAATGCATGTACGAACATTACGGAAGGCGAACTACTCGCTGTTGAGAGGAATGTCGTTACACGTATTGCCAAATGCATTGAGGTTGACGGACATAATTTTGAGCATTTATTGCAGTAATGTGGTATTTACAGGTAATCACGCTATCACAGCATGCGTTCTCAGAAATGATAAGTTCACAAAGGTACATGTATCACATTGGAACAACCGAAATAAAATTTTCAAACGTACATACGTTCTGTATTTTAATTTGAAAAAACCTACCTGTTACCAACTGTTCGTCTAAAATTGTGAGCCATATGTTTGTGATTATTACAGCGCCATCTACCACAAAGTGAAAAAAGTGGTACAACTAAAACATTCGTATTTCTTTGCGTACTACACGAATATGTAATAAAAGTGGGGGTTCCTATTTTAAAAAATACATAGTTGATATCCGTTTGACCTATGGCAGCGCCATCTAGCGGGCCAACCAAAACGCCATCTGGTTTCCCGCTTCATGCTAGACAAGTTTTGTTCTTTGTAGTACTTTCGTTTGACGCTTATTTCGTGAGATATTTGGCCCGGTCACGATCAATGGACCACCCTGTGTAGTGTATTCTTCATATAATGATGAGTTAATACAAGTAGTAATCTGAGTGTTTAGCACTACTTATCGCCTAAAATAGTGTTCAAGTTCCAACATCTAGATACACAGTGCTATGCTTTTGGACACCAAACGATGACAATGTGTCGAAAAAGTCTCTACAGCGCATGTCAATTATTGGTTTAGAAAAAGAGAAGATTAGAGTTCAAACTTTGCAGACGAATAGTACAATAATTTTTTAACTGCAAAACATTAGAACAGAACAGCATGACTGATAAAAAAAGTTACTTAGTCTATATTCCTGCAACACAGTTCTATGGACGCCATGGTGGTACAATGAATTATCATTGCTTTAAACGTATAGGCAATGGTATCAACAAGTTATTCATGATCTATAAATGAGAGACACACCACCTTTGCGAATGCACAGCATCAAAATTTATATACTGATTACCACAGTCATGTAACTGCAGACTTACACGAACCCATCAGTAAAAGCCTTCAGTATGTGCTAAAAAACACTGCATGTAAAATGGTGGTGGTGGGTTTTTATCCTCTACTAGTCCTGAAACAAAATAAAAACTACGTTATTGGGCAGCTTATATAAGTATATATGCTACCAGTATTTCTACAAAAAATTATTTTATATCATAGCTGGAGAGATAAATCAGTGACACAGCAGCGGCCACAATAAAGTCATTAGCTTTCCTAAAGAGCTAACGCTTTTACTGACAACAGCTGGATTAGCTGGATGTCGAGTGTACGCACAAAGTGCACATACTTACCGAACTATTACGTTCTGTCCACAAATACATATGTCTATGTAACTAAAAATGTAAATGTTCGTTTTTTTGAAAATCTTGTGTCTCTGAAAGTTCTTGACCGATTGCTTTGAAAGTTTGACACAACAAATGCATTATATATATCTTTCCGACTTACTTCAGTCTTCTACACATCAATGCAATGAACGTTTAGACACACATAGACCACACGCTTTTTTATACATATATAGTTTACAACAGTGAAACGTTGCAAGCAAACAGGAAACTTGTATTTATGGCTCATTGGCTTACGGCTAGAGTTTTGCAGAATCTGATTTTGGAATAGCAATAAACAAGTCTCGAGGTCAGAGAGAGGAGGGAAGAGGAGATTAACAGAGAGAGAGAAGGACATGTGTATAAAAAACGGGAAGGAGGTGACGGGCAGAGTGAGGGGGCAGGAGGAGATGGAGAAAGTGGGGGGAGGAAAAGAACGACAGAAGGCGGTGGAATTATGGGGAGAAAGGGGGAGGAGGTGATGGACAGAGGGGCAAGGAGGATAAAAAAATGGGAGGGAGAGATGGACAGAGGCAGGGGAGAAAGGAGATTTGGACGTACATCCAATTCCCATCATATTTCTTTTGCATTGAAGCAGACTGATCCACAGGAAAGTGTGCAACTAATATTATATATAAGAGTACTCATATCGTATTCAGTATGTCAACATCCTGCTACTGACAGTAACTAGATAAGTACAATCCAATTAAGGCACGAAACTGGATTGTTGAGGAAAGTGTAGGTATGTTGCACTATGATACATGAGTGAGTCATTTATCAACTTAGTTTTTACCATTAGATTATAAAATTAAGCTTCAGTCAGTCAGAATGTGTGTGTGTGTGTGTGTGTGTGTGTGTGTGGGCGCGCGCACGCGCGCGCGTTTGTGTGTGTGAGTGTGTTTCAGAGACAGGAGGAAAGAGAGAGAGAAGGAGGGAGAGACTGCGTGAACTCCCACACAGGACTCGTGTAAATAATAGTTGAATGACTGCACGTAATATATCACAGGGCGAAATGATATCTGCCTCTCAGAGCCATCCCGAATGAGGAGATAAAGGCAGATGGCACGGTGCGGTTCCAGCTGCAGCGCCATGCTGACTGAAGTGTGTTTTCTAGGAAGTGAGCCAAGATCTGGTCTCACCAGCTCTGCCCAAGATAAATGGCACTCGCTGGATGCGACCCAGCTGCATTATATTCACTTCATACGATTACGTAAGCAGGTTTCAGAGGAAATCTCTCTTACATATTTCCATAGAAATACTGAACAGAGTGACAGTAAGTTATCGAAATGCTATGGCGATCCAGGAAGCTGTTCTACTTTGGACATCAAGCTTAGGTATTCGTGTAGCCTGATCAATATAAAAAGTGAATGCTGGACATTAGATGTGACTATATGTAGGGCGTTATCATGACTTAACTAACCTTTACTGTTCTCAAGAGCCACAGATGCAAGAGATTAGTTATGTACGAATATGTTGTACATCTTAGTTTTCCAAACCCATTGGCTGCAATGTACGTCATTGGTGAAAGGCTTTCCACTAAACAGATTTCAAATCCAGATTAATCACTGATCTGTGTAATATTTCTAATCAGTAGTTCAGTGTGTACATTGATCAACGAAACATTATGACCACTGCCCACCACGATGTTAGATACCACCTGGTGCTTTGTAGACGTGACACGCTATCAAAAGTATGTAAGTGGAGCAGACACGGATTGGGGGATCACCCTAGCAATGACATTAGCTGCAAAAGGGGAGACCCACTGAGTAAGCGACTTTAAAAAAGGGCTGATTATTAGCACACAGAGCCTGTGAACGATTATCTCGAAAACGGCGATGCTGGTCGAATGTTCACGTTCTATTTTCTTGAGTATCTACGGAAAGAGGTATAAGGACCCTCAAATCATGACTAGATGCTAAATGATTTGAAGTCCAAGACCCTTTCCATGGAATGTGGTGTTTGGATGCTTGTCTGCTATGCAAGATCTGTGGCAAGGTGATGGCATGTGTAGCGTCTGGCTCAGTTTCCATTTTCTAGCTCACTCACTCGTTTCACTCCTTCCTTTACTAGAAAATGAAAATTTACCCAGAACCTATACATTCCATCTACTATAATCCATTTGTCAGGTCTAACTCACTTAATTCTGTTTAAATTACTTACAAAAATTAATACAAATATTTTTTCATATGACATTCACCAATTTTAAAAATAATTATTTTTTCACACAAAAGGTGAAAGGATGAAAATAAAATTTAATATTTTTAATAAAAGGTGAAGGTAAGAAATAAAATTTAATATTGTTTTATAGAAGGTGAACATAAGAAAATAAATAAAGTGCATTATGGTGAATGTAAAAAGTGCTGTATATTTTATTGTTCCAAGGTGTCTCAGCATACACCCTGCACTATGTATTGAATGTCCAGGTTTCTGGTTCACGAACCCTGGAATAATAAATTTATTATCAAAGAGTCCAAAATTTTCACATTGTGAATTAATGAAATTCATTATTTCTATTTTTAAGTTTCTACCTTTCCTTATTTTTCATTTACATCTGTTCATTTTCAGTTAACTGAAAATCCCAATCAGTAATTAATTTAGATTATATATCTGGTAAAATAATCTGAAACTCATTATTAAGCCCCATACAAATTTTTTCTCCATATCTAGAATATATAAATATTCACATCCAGTAAAATAACATAAATCATTTATCACTAACTCACTTAATTCTTTAATCTCTTTGGAGACACTTGCGTTGTTGAGGTTCTTGGTTAGAGTCTCTGTTTATACAGAAAATTTTTACTAGCTTTTTTTTCTAATTTGTAATGCCCATATTGTAATGTATCTATTTTATTCTCCAAAACATATCTTTTGTCATGATGAGGGCTCGACACTTACTTATTTCAACTGTGTATATTTCGTGTTTATCACTTCAAACCATATTAATTCTTCTCTACTGTTCTCTATTTTCAAACAAACAATCTTTGTAATCTTCTAAACTTATTCTGTTTTTGACAGTACATTTCTTAACTCCTTTAGATTCTTTAGAATTTTCTCTATTGTATCACTAACTTTATAAACATACATTCTTGCTCCTAAACCACAAAATTCTTCCATAATTTTTCCATTGCATTCATCTTGCATTTTTACTAAAACTGTATTGTTTACTTGTGGAATACCAAAAATATTATTTTCAAGATAGTCACTAGTATCAAATTTACCAATCATCGATTTCACATCTTCATAAAATTCTTCTGTTTGTATATTGTAGATATAACTGTCCATATCTTGATGGCACAGTTCAATATTTTCTTAATATTTCAGTTTCATTATTCTATACTGAAAATCATGTATCAGTTCTTTAGATAAATCAACTACACTCATTCCAATGTATATTGTTGTATTAAATGTGGTTTTTGTTTCATAAGAATAGCAGCAAGACTTTCATTAAATATAGTTCTTCCTTTAAAGTTTGGCTTTGCTATCAATTTTTCTCCATCTGACACTTATTTTATATGTGCTATATTTCTAATATTTTCTATTGTCTTGCCAAAGTCTGAATTATTCATAAGTTTATAGAAACCTTTTTGCAAAATCATTTTTAGCTTTAGTTTTCATTTCCGTATTTAAATCTATAAATTTCCTCACCAATCTGAGTGCTTAAATTTTAAAACTCTATGTATTCTTGTTAATTTAATTCATAATGGTAAATATAGCTTAAGATTTCTAAAATTAACTACACATTTATTTTTATCATTCAAGTGGTCACCAACTTACGTTCTTTAGTTTCAGACACAATTTTATTTTCAAGAGTGAGCAGTAAATATTTATGTAAATCATATAGTTCTTTTGGATACTCTAAATCTAATTCAAAATATATGAAAGTTTATCAGTACCTGAAATTTCACATTTTTTTGTACCACCAAAAGAATGTGGATTATCGCATTGAAATTCTCCTTAAGGTAAATACTGACTCATAGCATACCCATATAAATTATTTGCATCTAAATTATAGCATTTGATATCTGTTTATGATCAAATTCCTTTATATATTTATTGTCTGCTTCAACATATCCTTTAGAACATGGTGATACCCCTCCTATTCCTTTTTAACTATTACAATCATGTAAAAATTGAATTGGTTGTTTAGTCATTTTCAACATTTCAACATTGCATACCAAGTTAATCCTGCTGCAGTAAAATACAAAGATGGGTCAAGATTGTAAGCTTCAAGTACATTACACAATAACAATGTATCAGATATTGATTGTGATATTCACTTGGAATTTTACTATTAATTTTTTTTCAAACTACTTTTTCTTATTTATGATCTTCATCACTTGTTTCACAGTCATTCAGTGTACTATGAAATTCTTCCTTTTCTGGTAATGGTGCTTTTCAAATTTTTTGCAAGAATACATTAATCATATGTCTATGCACCTTTCCTGACCTCTAGATTAAATAGCTCTTGTGCAAAAAATTATCTGATAATTTTCATTTGGTCTCTTTTCAAATTTGGTGGAAGCTTATCAAGTGAAGAAGCCACAAATTTAAAAGAGCCAATAAATCTAATTTTTAGATTTCTGTTCTCTTGCCAAAACTAAAATATCTGATTTCATTGTTTGGCATTAAATGTATTTCTTTTCTGTGATAACCGAGTTTTTTCACAAACAGATGTGAATCATATCCCAATAAATTATCTAAATAAATTGGTACAAAACTTGGATGTTTTAATTGTAAATTACATTTATTCCATAATGGATTTTATTTATTTGCCAGGCAAAGGATCAAGATGATGAACCTTTTTATTTTTCAGTGAATAATGACAGTTACACAATGTACATTTTCTTGATCTTGCATATCTTGATTGTTCTCCAGGAGTTAATGGTTTCATTTCTTCATCTTCAGTATAAATTCTTCCAATTTCTTGAGCTTCTTTTTTTATACATTCAATAATTTCTTACAAGAATTTTGTCATCTATAAACAACAGGACCTTTGTAGTGTCCATTTACAAATTTAATATAATAACAGAATCCACTTGGTTCACATTTTTTATATTTCATTGTATATGAATTTTCTGGATTCAGTTGATAGTTTTTCATCTTCAAAATAAGCATAAATAACAAACAGAACTTTCTGCATATGTTGATAAGTTTTAAAACTTACATAGGAACCTTTCTCTGGAATTTCTACTTATAATGGTTTTATAACTGAACAACTTGATATTTGATTACCAGATTTTTCTTTCCTAGTTAAATGGAGTAAACACATGTCACAAACAAATTTCACTTCTTCCTGTTCATTAATATGATTCGATACAAGCCTAGATAAATTTTTTATACAACAATGGTGTGAATATTTCCTTCCTTGAAATAAAGGAGATTTATATGATTTTCTTTCTTACTTTTTTTTAATATTTAACGGATACACTTGATAGTTTTCATCAAATGAATGAACGCTGATAGATACATTAATTTTATTTTCAATTTTTGGAATATGACCGACCACTACAGGAAATAGATATCTTGGAAGATGCAACCCAAATAGTAATTTCTTAGTCAAAGAATTTACTAATCCTTTACCATGTTTTTTCACTTTTTTAAAATGTGTATGGTAAGTGATTAGAAAATCGAATTAAATGTGAAATTCCTATGGAAATATTAATAACATAAACACTGAATTCTTTTATTAAGACCTTGGTTATTTCAACTTTTTCATTATGATGATTTTTATTTCCCACTAACTCTTCTGCATGAATTATTGCTAATCTATCGATTAAATCTCTAACATCATTCATCCTCACATAATCAAACGGTTTTTCTGTATATTTTTTAATAATACCATCACCTCTTTTTGCATAAGAAGAATCTGAATCTGATGATACTTGATATACTTTTGGAAAACAGATGCCAACAGTTTCTTTTATAAGGCTATTGTTATTTTACCTCTAATGGATTTTAATTTATTTGGGTTACTCTCAGTATATATTGCTCCTGAACAGTACAACATATCTGCATAACTTGATAAATCAACAGACTCAAATTTATCACCCATATCATCAATAGTATTTTTTTTAGTTAAAAGATTCATTAGACCATCTGTGCCTCATTTTCTTTTCCTCCAATTTTTGGTTTTTTGCCATCGAAATCAACTTCAAACCGTCCCACAAATTTAAATCTATCAACAGATTTTAATCTAAAAGTTAAATTTTCACTATGATTAATATACTTTAACATTATTTCAGTTTATTTTTTATCATCATCCCTGCAACTGTCTTTAAACTGTGTCTCTTCTATTTTTTGTTGGACTTTATCTCCTTCATTTTTTGACAGCACCTTTTACACTTCTTCCTTATTGTTCAATGCAGCTTGAACTTCTGCTTCACTTAATGTAAAGTAATACATTTCAGGAATATCATCAGACCGATCATCCAGTTTTCTAATTGTTGATAAATCTCCAAATTCGTCTTGATGACGTTGTTGATGATAAGGAACCATTTGTTTTTTAACTTCTCCATTTTCTTCAATGTCTTTCAAAACATTATCACAATATCCATAGATTCCTTGTTTTACTTGTTCAATAGCATCAATATCTGGTTGACGTTTTTATATTTTTCATATTATGCTCATGGTTGTTTTTTATAAAAGCTTAAAATTTTGAATTGCTTTACATATTCTCTGGTTAAATATTCTGTAGCTATAAACTGATTTTCAAGAGTGAAGTCATCAAATACAACAACTGAACTATATGGACATTGATCTAATGGATTAATTTCTTGATTATTTTCAATAAAAGTAGTAATTTTTTGGACTGTCTTTTCTTCTATTTCAGAAATCTTTTTTATAAATTCCTAATTTTTTGGTTGATCTAAACTTTTTGAATGAGCATACAAATGATTAATTTTATTACAATTCCACCATCCTGGAGATGGAATACATCTGTCAATCAGTAATGTTTTCTTACTACAACCACTTGGTTCTATGATTGCAATCGAATAGAATTTGTTAAAAGTTTACCATTTAATTTTTTTTCTTTTGTGGAATTCATATTTTCGGTTCCCAATCTGTCATTTATTTAACAAGTTTTTTAACAGTAAATGGTATGTAGTAGATTATTTCAGTTAAGTGATAAGCCATCTATTCTTAAAAACAGGTTAACTATTCCAAAAAGAGAAACTTACAAAAATGTTTCGCTAGTTCGATTTTATAGAAAAGAAATTCCTGTAGGTTACTTTAGAAAAATTTATTCACTCTGAAAATTCGAATATTTAGATTAAAGCTGATGAAATTTTAATAGAATTACTATTGAGAGTGATGTTAAGTTGTATATAGATACAAAAGAAAATAGTATTGCAAGTGTGCTAGGATTTAATAATCAAATTATTGAAGCTAAGAAAAAGACTGTTTCTAAAGATGTTCCTAAAGTTATTCCATTCAAATTAATAAACATTAATCTACTTCATGGTATGTTTATTAACATACTGGTCATTTTCATAGAGAAACTATTATTATTGCTCAATTTAAACCAAATGTTGAAATTGAAAGACCAATAATTTATTAACCACATTATCCTGTGGATATTCATATTTTTGATCATATTCAAGATTTCGAAAATACTTTAACTGATGAAAATGACTATCTGATTGGCTTTAATGGTGTTTGTGTAAAAGATGTTTTAAAAATGTCTTAATCCTTAATAAATTACAAACAAAATGTAGAATTAACAGTTTTACTCATTTCCTGTGAATGAGAAGACAAAAAAAAAATTTAAAATGCACCCAGCAAGGATACAGATATTGATACAAATATGGGTGATGGATGGCTTCATCCAAATCATACACAATTACACATGACCTTTGGAATTGTTGTAGCTAATCAAGATGGATCAGAATCAGATTATCCAACATATCATGGAAATCCAACTAAAAAATTAATTGATGATTATGTGGCAAAACTGTTTGATTCTGTGACCATCAAGAAAGGTACTAATATTTTATTTAGAATCAAATGTCCTTTTATTTCATCATCAGCTATATTGTGTTTGACTTAATCTGTTACTAATAAAATAAGCTTGGAAGGACACATTCTCAATAATGGAAAAATAGAGAGTAACAAAAATGAAGTACTTTATCCATTATCAATACTTCGTGGATTTTTTAAAGGTTATAAAGGAATTATGAGGAAAGGATATTTAACTGAAATTTTTACTAGGTTTTCCAGTTCTGGAGATCCAATTCCTAGATGGCCTAATTTTAATTATGCTGGAGTTGAAATTAAAGATACACTTCCTAAGTAATGAAGATTTGTAACAGAATCGATGGAAATTCGTGTACCAACTGTTAAATATGAAGCAATTTACGAGTTAGAACAACAAGATAATATTCTGAGAAGTCCAAAAGTTCTGATATCGTTTTATGATCTACAAACTGTAGAAGTGCAGGATTGAGTGATGAGAAAAATTTCGATCTACATATCATGAAATTCTATAACTCAATGGAATTTGTTATGCCACATTTCAGACAAACTGTAGAAATAAACAGTTACTTTACTTTTCATTTTTGACCTACTTGAAAAATGGAAGAAACGAAATTTTCCCACATCAAATATGGAATATTAATCCTCCAAATAACTATCTCAAAGCATATCATGCATTTCTCGATTTTAAACGAGTTACACTACTGAAATCGGATTCTGACATACCTCCATATAATTTCATTATGAATTATCCTATTTATGTGATTAACATGACTCATAGAAAGAACAGTGTACTTCACAGAAAATGACTGACACTTTGTGCAACTTTTAATGTAAAAACTCCAACAGATACTTTAACATACGTACAACACAGAATATGTACAGAAAATTTTTAACTACAAATGAACAAAACGTTAGAAAAAGTTAAAAAAACCTTTACAGCTTGTTTGCATTTAATTCTGAAGTATTTTCAGAACGAAAGAGAGAAAGAACTAAAAAATGTTGAATGTCAATTAGAAAATGATATGCAATTGTCAGTTTTCTGAATAGCTCTATTTGCATAGATTATGATAGCATTTTTATTTTCAAAGTCGGTTAATTTTTGTGTGAAATCGATGGGAGTTTACAACTCGTAATTATCTGGTAGTGTGTCGCCTCTAGATAAAGATATTGTAACACCATTAGTTCAAACAAGGTTGCACGATGACTAAAGTTATGTAAACATTTTCTCATGCTGTGTCCGAACTAAACAGTTCTCAGCTTCATTCATATAGGTAAGAAAAGGACTTTACTTTACTTTCAGGTACCCAGTTTTGGCTAATCTTAATTTTTTCTTTATAATTTTATAATCTTTAAAAGGCCAATACCAAACAGGTAAAGTAGTGTGGTGACTGTCTAATGAGAAATAATATTAATGAATTTTATAAAAATAAGTATCAGAAAGATGGATTTTGTTGGATTTGTAAAGAATGTAAAAATATTAGCTGAAAACCAAAGTTAGTTGTGAATGTGGTAAAACTGTAAATAAGACTTCTCTTAAAAAAATTAACAATCGCCAGTTCATAAAAATCTAAAGACTGCCCAAGAATAGAGAATTAGGAAAATTTTGGGCAAGGAAGAGGTTTATTACATTCATCATAATTTATTTTCTTACATTCACCTTTTATAAAACAACATTAAATTTTATTTTCTTACGTTCACATTTTGTATGAAAAATATAATTATTTTAAAAACTTATGCACAAGATACGAAAAACTATTCATGTTTATTAATTTTTCTAAGTTAGATATGAAAAAGTGGATTATAGTAAATGGAAAGTGTAGGATCTCGGTAATTTTTCATTTTCTATTGAAGGAACGAGTGAAACGAGTGACTGAGGTAGAAAATGGATCTTGGGCCAGAACTTACACATTCCATCTACTTACCACAGATCACCATTAACAGCACAATGCTGGTACACGCACAAGTGCTTCGAAGCACACTTTTCATCGTACACTGTTGAACATGTAGTTCCGCAGTAGACCACCCGTAAGTGTTCGCTTGGTCACCCAACGACATCATCAATTAAGATTGCAGAGGACACAGAGCTATGGGGATTCGACCGTCGATCAATGGGAACGTGTCGGCTCTCCGGGTGAATCACATTTTTGCTACGCTAGGCCGACGATCGTATCCATTGAGATGAACTGCGGCTCAAGACCTGCAGCGCCCCACGGACGCATGCTGGTGGGAGCAGTATGCCGCTATGGAAGACATTCTCCTGTGCTTCCATGAGACCGGTTGGTAGCAATTGAAGACACGCTGACACCTGCGAACAAGCTACATCCCTTCACGCTTAACATCTTCCCTGACGGCGATGTCGTCTTTAAGCGGTATAATTGTCAGTGTCTCGGAGGCAGAATCGAGTTAGAGTGGTATGAGGAACAATATAGTGAACTCACTTTTATGTCTGGGAGATAAAATCTGCCTGATGAAAATCCTATGGAAGTCATCTGGGTTTCTGTCGGGTTCCATCACCGCGTACGGAAAACAGTGGCCCATTCTTTACGCGAATTGCGTGCCCTGTGCATAGACACCTCATGCCAAATACCTCCACAAACCCACCAACAAACTGTCTGATCCGTGATGCCCAGAATCAGTGATGTACTTCGTTTCAAAGATGGACAAACAAGTCGTTAAGCGGGTAGTTGTTATGTTTTGGCTCATCTGTACAGGACGAGCCATCGTTTAAGCGATGATAGCGTCAGTGAATGTGAACAAAGAACGTCAGATGAACATATCTCCTGTTCTTAAGAGTTTGCGAGGGAACTAATGAAAACAGTTGAGAACAGGACTAATGCACGTGACAGCAAATGAAACAATGTGATGTAATGTTTCCTTTAACTGTGTATATTTCCTCACAAAAGATGTTCAAAAAGTCCGCTGTTAATTGCAATGCATTTTGCAGCTCATGTCGACAGCTGCTGTTTTCCTGATCTGAACTCTTTCATACGGTCTTGTACTTGAGTACACACTTGTCAGATATGTGTGAGTAGTTCCTCCCTTGTGTAACATCTGCACCTGTAGACTCCAACCGCACAAACAATAATCTAATAACGTAAATTACGGTGACTTCGGTGGCCAAGAAATGACTCCGCAGAGACCGAGCTAATGCCGAGGTTACGTTGCAGTGGCGTACTGTGTCACCGGCCGTACAGAATGTACGGAACTGCGTCGTGCTGAAAGTACATACGACATCGTGTTAGCAAAGGCATATGCCCGAAGTACTCTACTAACCCGTTTTGAAGGCGAAGGACATGTGACCGATGCCTTTGACAGCTGTATATGGGATACGGTTATGAAAAGGGCATACGTTAATTTGAAATTTTTTGTTCAAAATCACCAATAGTACACCCCTCCGAGCATGTACCTTTCTTCCTAATTCACCTTGTACACTGCAGGAAACGAAAAAGGAGTATGGAAGCAAGGACAGGTGAATGAATCCGAATGAAAGGATAAATTATCAGTTTTAAGGTCATATTACGTTGTAGTTTCAGAACAGCAGGTATTCAATACCTATGCTGATTTTAGGGATAACTTCTGACAATAATGAAATAATAACAAAAAATTAGGATCTGAATAAAACTGGTTTATTTCGTTTAAAGGCTGAATTTTTGAAATATGACACTGAAAATCAACGTTATGAAAAACGTAGCTGTAATATTTTTATGAGGTTTGTAATAATTATGAGTTTTCTAACTTAAATACAGCAACCAACCACAAGTATGGAACAAAACGTTTGTTCACATTTGACTGTCATCCGGTTTGAATTATAATAAAGTAAAATAAAACAAGTTGCTAACGGCTATCCATTCTGGGACCTCACTTTGGACTTATTAACTGTTTGGTACTGAACGATCATAAACCTGCAGCAAGGAAGCTTGTAAGAGCTGCCTGACAACGGAAATTTAAAAATCCAAAAGCGACAGTGTTATTCATTTCATTAACTGGAATATTAATAGATCGCCGGGAATGCACAGTAGGGCTTTATTTAATAAACAGTATCTATAGCATTATCAACATTCTTTAATCTGCGTAATACAGGAATACTGCCAAATTATCGCGTGTCACTGATCCCACGAATGAGCAGATAAGCTGGGTCATAGTTAAAGTGGATTTTAGACTTCCATTCTTGGAAAATGCAATCCATCTACAAAGGAGATTGTTTGAAACTCTCTCGCGACCTGTCGTAGAATACTACTCAAGTGTCTGGAACTCAAACCAAATATGACCATCATTGAATATTAAATGTATGCTACGAAGAGCAGCAGTTTTGAACCATGGAGAGCGTTACGCAGATGTTAGAAAACGAGAAATGGAAGACATTTAAAGACAGTAACTGTCGCACGAAAACCTACATAAATATTTTCAGGATCCAGCATTAAGTGATGAATTTACATCTATTATTAAAATGGACGTATATATGTGAGTTCCACATTCTAAACCGCAGGATCTAATTCAACCAAATCTGGTACGCATTTAACTTACTGTTTGAAAAGGGGCGCTGTGGCGCAAGAACCACGTATATCTCAAAGGGGTGGGGATGTGGGTGTAAATGAAGCATAGTTCACGACGAGCTGGTACCCAGACTTCATTCACCCAGTATTTGAAAATGAGAGCGCTCAGTGATTTGCAACAAAGTTTACACATAATTTCAAACCTTACCGAAACTTTTTCTTCTGATACACCTGATAAAAATTTTACGTATGGAACCTGATTGACCGTAGTAGAATTGTCTTCAGTGATGCATCCCGCTTCGAACTCAGCCCCAATGAGTGGCGAAGACATGACTGGAACGGTGAGATACCTGCCTGATTGTCACCCGCCATACGATACACAACGAGATATGATGGTCTGGGGTGCCACTCCATCTCATAGCATTTTTGTTTGCCATAATCGGCACCCTTACAGCCAGAGGTACGTCAGTGTTATTCTATGCTCCATTTTGTTGCCCTTACAAGCCATCCTGGGCTTAGATTTCAGCAAGATAATGACTGCCCGTACACGGCGGGAGTTTCTATCGCTTGTCTTCGTACTTGCCAAATCCTATCGCGTCCAGCAAGATGGCCGCATCCCTCCACAAATGAGAACGTTTGGAGCATTATAGGCAGATCCGCAACCCACCTCGGGATTTTGATGCTGTAACGCGCCAGTTGGGAAGAATTTAGCACGATATAACTCAGGAGGACATCCAAGAACTCTCTCAATCAATGCTGAGCCGAATTACTGCTTCTATAAGCGCTTGAGTTGGTCCACGCGTTATTGACTAGCTCAATTTGCGAAGATCTTTCTCTTGGATAAATCACCCATTTTTCTGGAATTGTACTGAAATGTTTGTAGATGTAAATCACATCTATCGGTTTCAGTCCAATTCGGACAATTCCTTCGTGATGTGTCGTATATTTTTTCTTATGGTATATATGTGAAATGTAAATACGTGGCCGAACCCGCGGCTAAAAAGCTCCTCCTCAATCTCTTGATCGATTACAACAAAACTTGATTCATATATTATTTACTACTTAGGAGGGAATACTGTGGGGGTTACCAACAGTCTCCTATTGGGTTTGGGGAAACGACGTGGACGTGGACAGAGAAGGGGTAGGGTAGGAAGAGGTGAACAGAGAGGGGGAAGGAGCAGATGGACTAATATTAGTCCGCAGCTCGTGGTCGTGCGGTAGCGTTCTCGCTTCCCATGCCTGGGTTCCCGAGTTCGATTCCCGGCGGGGTCAGGGATTTCTCTGCCTCGTGATGACTGGGTGTTGTGTGATGTCCTTAGGTTAGTTAGGTTTAAGTAGTTCTACGTTATAGGGGACTGATGACCATAGATGTTAAGTCCCATAGTGCTCAGAGCCATTTGAACCATTTTTGACTAATATTAGACTAGAATAAATACGTACCTGGGCAACATCGGATACTCAGCTAGTCTAGGAATACGTTAAAACCTCTTACAAACTCCTAGCGTAGGGGTCTCGAAGACGAGATTATACCTCGCACGGAGGCATATAAGAAAGCACTCTTCCGTGCTCTGCAAGCGAATAGAATGGGAGGAAATCCTAATGATTTGTACAATTGGTAGTACCTTCCGCCTTGCACTTCATAACGGATAGATGTAGAAGTAGAACAAATAAACGTTTTAGGCAAATGTATAAGATCTTGTATTACTGGAAAAGTCCACGAAATTTTAATCTCTACAATGAACAGGCACATCAAAGGAATATAAGTGAACTTGTTGCTTAGTGGACCACATTTCCCGATACACTTAAGCCCACCGGAATATAACTGCATGGAATAAACGGAGTTCGCCTGGAATTAAACCCTTAACTTCCTTTTGAAAATATGTGCTTTATCACTAGCAGCATTCATACTTTGTGTAAGTTTTTTGGAAATCTATGTTGTAACAAAAAAAGCTACCATTGCAAAGATTGCTCCATCGTCTTGTGTAGATTGATGAAGGATGCTACAGTTCCTTTTAAAAGAGTATACTCTACGAACCAGAAATCTCATATGCGAGAAGATATCCTACGATGTCACTTTGGAAAGTCCGAACTCGTTAAATAGATATCCACATGAGATTCGTAAATTTCAACCATATGCCGAAATGATTCTTTCTGCGTAAACTGAGTTTCCCCAAAATTTTGCCCTTTATGATTTCAAAGAATAGCAGTTTTAAAAGGATGTAAAGTTGTTGATGATTACTCTTATTATAAAGTTAAATGCACCCAGCTTCAGCTGGACGTGCTAAATAAGCGTCTTCCACGAGAGTTCATCTCTCTACAATCTCACCAATCTAGTTCACCTATTGTGCCACCATTGTAAGAAAACTACATGTTGGAGGCTGCAGAATTGTCTGCTGGTTACAGTTAAAACTGTTACCTGAAAGTGATCCAACAGCTGCTTCTCCCCACAAGAATTCTGAACATACAACATTTTTCGTGACAGTTCAAAATTATTCTTGCAGGTTCTAGATCATTATAAATACAACGTATTACTTAATAATGAATTTTTCCTTCAGATATTTACAAAATATGTTCAGCGGCTACATGAAACATGCCTGAAAGCTGTTTCTGGTAGAGGAGAAGCATAAACGTGGAAAACAGGACATATTTCTAGGGTTGGGCGATCGGAGATAGTTATCTCGAATAAAGACTGCACTTCAAACATAAATCTCTTGGCTGTTGACTACCTGTCCGACAGTAACATCATTTCGATGCCCGTCTATTGATAACAAACATATCGTCTTTTTCTATGGGAAGTATGGCAGTGATTACAAACTTCCCAAACTTTTATATCAACTTAGCGACACGAGTTTCTCAGTTATCTGACGTAAAACTTCTACACAATCATTTCAGACAGATCTCTGTTTCATTAAACTACGGACAGTGGCTAGGCATGTGCTCCTCTAGGTTTTTTCGGAACAGAAAAATTTATAAAACTTCCATACAGCACAGAATGTATGCTGCTGCAGGAGCGATGGACTGGAATATCGCTTCCTCGCATTATGGTGTGAGAGAAAGTTTCAGCACTGCAATTTTATCGTCAAGTAATGTGCTAGATCGAAAGGCAAAGTGCAAAAGAGCGAAGGCATGTGTCGCTGTCAGATTGGTTGCAGAAGCTAAAATTGGAATAAAATGTTACCAGTAGTTACCCTCCCCAACCCCTCCCCCAATCTTAAAAGAATCGAACTCCCATGTATTAAACAGCTTCACGTCATATCTCCTGAACTGTGTGATGCAAAATGACACAATTTTGTAGACTCATTCAGTAGAATATGCGGATACCATCTGCAAAATTTGATGCGAATAAATTCAGTAGTAAGGAATTAAAAAAATAAAGCATAATTCCCAAAGTGAAACCTTTACTGCATAATCAGCGAAAATGTAGTAAATGATAACTTTTTTTCCTTTGATTATTTTATGTGGAGTGTCAACGAGAAAAAGTTTCGAAGTGGTTTAAAATTACGTGCAAAGTTTGTAAGAAGTCGGTAAGTGCTCTCATCGTAAACTACGGGAGAATATACACTCCTGGAAATTGAAATAAGAACACCGTGAATTCATTGTCCCAGGAAGGGGAAACTTTATTGACACATTCCTGGGGTCAGATACATCACATGATCACACTGACAGAACCACAGGCACATAGACACAGGCAACAGAGCATGCACAATGTCGGCACTAGTACAGTGTATATCCACCTTTCGCAGCAATGCAGGCTGCTATTCTCACATGGAGACGATCGTAGAGATGCTGGATGTAGTCCTGTGGAACGGCTTGCCATGCCATTTCCACCTGGCGCCTCAGTTGGACCAGCGTTCGTGCTGGACGTGCATACCGCGTGAGACGACGCTTCATCCAGTCCCAAACATGCTCAATGGGGGACAGATCCGGAGATCTTGCTGGCCTGGGTAGATGACTTACACCTTCTAGAGCACGTTGGGTGGCACGGGATACATGCGGACGTGCATTGTCCTGTTGGAACAGCAAGTTCCCTTGCCGGTCTAGGAATGGTAGAACGATGGGTTCGATGACGGTTTGGATGTACCGTGCACTATTCAGTGTCCCCTCGACGATCACCAGTGGTGTACGGCCAGTGTAAGAGATCGCTCCCCACACCATGATGCCGGGTGTTGGCCCTGTGTGCCTCGGTCGTATGCAGTCCTGATTGTGGCGCTCACCTGCACGGCGCCAAACACGCATACGACCATCATTGGCAACAAGGCAGAAGCGACTCTCATCGCTGAAGACGACACGTCTCCATTCGTCCCTCCATTCACGCCTGTCGCGACACCACTGGAGGCGGGCTGCACGATGTTGGGGCGTGAGCGGAAGACGGCCTAACGGTGTGCGGGACCGTAGCCCAGCTTCATGGAGACGGTTGCGAATGGTCCTCGCCGATACCCCAGGAGCAACAGTGTCCCTAATTTGCTGGGAAGTGGCGGTGCGGTCTCCTACGCCACTGCGTAGGATCCTACGGTCTTGGCGTGCATCCGTGCGTCGCTGCGGTCCGGTCCCACGTCGACGGGCACGTGCACCTTCCGCCGACCACTGGCGACAACATCGATGTACTGTGGAGACCTCACGCCCCACGTGTTGAGCAATTCGGCGGTACGGCCACCCGGCCTCCCGCATGCCCACTATACGCCCTCGCTCAAAGTCCGTCAACTGCACATACGGTTCACGTCCACGCTGTCGCGGCATGCTACCAGTGTTAAAGACTGCGATGGAGCTCCGTATGCCACGGCAAACTGGCTGACACTGACGGCGGCGGTGCACAAATGCTGCGCAGCTAGCGCCATTCGACGGCCAACACCGCGGTTCCTGGTGTGTCCGCTGTGCCGTGCGTGTGATCATTGCTTGTACAGCCCTCTCGCAGTGTCCGGAGCAAGTATGGTGGGTCTGACACACCGGTGTCAATGTGTTCTTTTTTCCATTTCCAGGAGTGTAGTTAGGTTAATTTGCACACCGTCCGTTACACCGCCTCAAAACACACACAGAATCTAACTTCAGTACCTGACTTTCCGTGTTGTACCTTTAACTTAAGATTATACCTTCTAATGAGTGGATTATGACAGCACTTTCACTTTTTAATTTTCTCACTCATAACATGACTAATGAACACATTTATGTAGCCTCTGGAAGTCATTATACAGGCAACCTGCAACTAACACCGGCCTACCGTTTTAGTTGTTTAGTAGTATAGATGACGATGATGATGACGATGATGATTAGTGGTTTACGGCGCTAAACTGCGAGGTCATCAACGCTCTAGTAGTATCGACGTGTCAGCTACGGTTATCACTATCATTCCTGTCTCGTCAACTATTCATACGGAACTACACATTGTCAATATCTTCATCTGGACCAGAACTATTACTCTGCAGTCATCAAATTCCCGGAAAAAAATCTCCTTCAGGTTCGATAACTGAACCTGCTCATCAGGTGCAAGGGGAAAATAGTACTTCTGTCATCCAAAAGTCTAATAGTTGAGGAGACACTTCTTTCCAGAAATTCTTCAAGTTAGGCAGATAACTTTTGAGATTATTTTTTAGAGCTCTTTGTCTCATTTTGGACCTCAGATGTTAAGTCCCATAGTGCTTAGAGCCATTTGAACCATTTCGATTAGTTTGTGTTTACATGTGGCGGATCCGCGAGAAGATGAGAAGGGGCAGAAATTTCGCTTCCATAGGGGGCTGATTCACACTCTGACTACTGAACCCTGACCGATGGCGGCGTACTACGTCACGATGTGACAGGCGCGTTGTTTGGAACAATGAAAGAGGAAAGAAATTTTATATCAAAGTATGTTTCCCTGTTCACCAGAATGTGGTTTCGGTGCTATATTTCATCGAGCACAGTGGTTAGGTGCCTGAAGACGAAGGCGTAGTTGTTTCGAAACCGATGGCGAAAAAATTAAAATAATAAACACAGCTCAGCGGAGGAAAATTAGTGTTCTCCGTGACAAAATATTTCACATCTGAAGTCCCCAGCGCTATGGAAGCCACAGAAAAGACACCATATGACCCTCCGTCCCTTCGGCATCGTGCTCGAGTGCTGCAGTACTTGTCTCAACGTCGCGCAGCTGCATGCTGCTGCGGTGCAGCTGCCACGGCTGTCGCTGCACGGAAGTGACGATCGCTGCCGTTTAAATGATGCAGGTGCCCCGACAGACATGGGCATATGTCACCTGTCATTGAGCACCACATGCCTGCAACACTGAGATGCCCATCCCATCCAACGTCGGGTTGCTCAACACTGTTACGTCATCTAAAGCTGTTCTCCAAACCACAACGATAATTAATGAGTGAAGAGTTCAGCTACTGGAAGCAATCTACACATTGGTAGAACTTTATTTCTGTCTGTGGTGTTGGAACTACAACACTGAGAGTGATAGTTTTGTAAACGGATGAATACAGCAAAATTGCTTCTAGAGTCAGGTAAGGCAGTTATACTGACAAAATAATGAACAGATCAATAGTGCAGAAATTATTTCGGAGGTAGGTAAAGCAATTCCTTAAGAAAAATAATTGCTAGCTAGCAACAAGCTAACTATTTATTATTGTTGTTATCTATGTATCTTAGTTTAGTGCCCATACCTAGGTTAAGTTACACGGATCGCATTTCTACATTACATTTCTAAATAAAGATGTGTAAGGGACAGACACAATTTACTGTAATTTCGGCAAGTGGTGATGGTATTAATGTGCCCGCATTTCTTGCCGGCAGGCAGTTTTTCTTGCAGTGTACGTTACTCTAGCCTTAATCCTTCAAATAAATACATGACATTTAGTTAACTATCACTAATTTGTCGACTATCCTCCAGCTAATATAAAAATTAAAAATAATAATGACGAATAACTGGTAATGATAAAAAGCAGAGGGAGAAAATGGGAAAAGAACATAAAGTCAAAAAATAAGAATGACATTTCTCATCACTACAAGAACATGTGAAGGAAACTACAATTGCTATCACGGTTTTTGAGTACCGTGAACTTAGGTGCCTCGGGAATTCTGCGTCCAGTTTCCTTTTCGCACTGGCGTCAAGAATCTCATTGATCCGAAAGCAAGTCGGATTTTGTATTGGAATATATCCTACTTCACTAACTTTGTGGTAAGTCACTTACTGAAGTTCCTATCAGATTCGACTTCGGGCCTCGTGTCTATAGGCAACTAGACTTCCGAACCGTTTCTCTTTATCACAGTTGCGCTCGTCGTATTTACCGTTGCCTTCCTTCATGGTGCATCGTATCCTGTCTTGGGCACACATTAGTTTGCTAGCACACCCTCTTTTTGATTGTCTGTGAAAAGACTGAAGCTAATGCGTTCATAATATAAGCTTCTGTCTACCTTCTACCATCAAGGATTCACATACTGGACCTTCTAGTACCACTTGGTTCAAAATGGTTCAAATGGCTCTAACTTCTGAGGTCGTCAATCCCCTAGAACTTAGAACTACATAAACCTAACTAACCTAAGGACAGCACACACTTCCATGCCCGAAGCAGGATTAGAACCTGCGACCGTAGCGGTCCCGCGGTTCCAGACTGTAGCGCCTAGAACCGCTCAGCCACTCCGGCCGGCAGTACCAGTTGGTCGAGGTGTACTAATGTCTCTGGAATCGCACCTGGGTTGGCATTTTCTCATTATGGATGCTCATTCGTTTCGTAGATCAAGAGGCAGGACACCAAACACAACTTAGAAACCGTCCACTGCGCTTCAGCAAAGCCGTAGAATTACTCGTTGCACCAGCATCACAGCACAGTTACTCTTTTGCCAGCCTGCATGAATGCGGCCATAAGCTCGCATCATAACGAATTGCGACCGTACAGCCGTATAGCCTCGAGATAGAGTTGAATAACTTTTATACGTAGGCGGAATCTTCGTTGTGCATTGCGAAAAGCTTTGTTAACAACAGCGCAGACCTATCGAGCGTCATACATTTACATTTTGAGGGTATGGCATCCAGGATAATCTCAAGACACTTTCAAACCAGCTTTTCGCGTCTGTATACACAATTAGTCGTGATCAGAGCGTATCGGCGAAAGCTTTGTTTTAATGTGATATAAGTTAAATCTTCGGGTGTGACAGGAAGTTTATTTATTCTGTATCATTCCTAAACAGTGTCCACCAGAACTTTAAAGTTCGTTTTGTGCACTGTATGATCAAAAATGTACGCTAAGACGACGTTCTGACTGAGCCCAAATACGTTTCACTTCGTTCAGGTCGGTACTCCACGATGGCCAGTCAATTTCGGGAATGTCACTCTATGCTGTTTCTACAACCTAGACTGCTTTTCGTACTGAAAATATATCACGGTTGCTCCACCACGACCATAGAGTGGGATTTACATAGCCGTCCGATGCCGCATTGTAATAGGGCGCATTTTCCCCGAACTACTCCTCTACTGTACGCAACACACAGGCTGTAAAATATTTTCAGACCATTCATCACTTAGCGTTTTCCTAATCGCAATATGGGGACTACACCTTCACCAAGAAAAGCACCCCGATAACGTAACACTGATCCTCCACACTTCACTTCTGGGGTTACAAGTAGTCGGCCATTGTGGCCGAGCGGTTCTAGGCGCTTCAGTCCGGAACCGCGCTGCTGCTACGGTCGCAGGTTCGATCCTGGCTCGGGAATGGAAGTGTGTGATGTCCTTAGGTTAGATAGGTTTAAGTAGTTCTAAGTCTAGGGGAGTGATGACCTCAGATGTTAAGTCCCATAGTGCTTAGAGCCATTTGAACCATTTGTTACAAGTAATGGCAGATAATTTTCTCCAAGCATTAGCTAAATTCAAATACTGACATCGGATTCCACAAGGTATAGCGTGATTCATCACTCCAAATCACACTTTCCAGGATCCATTGTCCACTGGAGCCTCTCTTTACACCACATCTAGGTCAATATAAATGCAACTTATCCTATAACACTGAATTGTTACTTCACATAGTTACAAAATATGTAGAGCAGTTGCATGAAACGTGTGTGAAATGGGCACACGATGCGGTGGGGTGAAGGGTACAAGCGGAATAGAGACTATTAGGGAATGATTCTAATGCCAGTATGGGCCGAAAATTGGCAAAACCATTGACATAAACGACTTAATACAAAAAGATGACTGTTACACCCGTGAAGGATGAATCCGGAAACGGCTAAACTGGTCGTCTGTTCGCATGCTACTGTCGTGAGTGTGTACGGAAAACGGTTGAAGGACGGTGGAACCACGAATAGGCGACAAGATATTTGTTGTCCACGAATCATCACGCAATATGGACGTCGGAAGCTTGCTGTCTCTGTAAAGCAGAACAGGTGGTAGATCCGATGACAGCATCCGCGCCAGTGTTGATGCAGGTCTTGTGCAGCACACCGTTCAGCGCATGTTGTTCAACATGGGACGCCGCATCAGACGACCCGTGCGCGTTCTCATGCTGAGCTATGTGGGCCGTGGATGAAAGGAAATGTATTGCCTGGAGGAACGAGTAACGTTTCTTGTTACGCCATGACAAATGTCGTGTTCGGATTCGGTGTTATCTAGGCGTACAGCCGCTCGAAACATTCACTGTCCATGGGATCCAGGCAGGAGGAGACAGGTGTTCATCTGGGCTTCCATGGGACATGTGGTAGTAATCGAAGGCTCCATGGCAGCTCTGGATTACGTGAACATTGTTGTGGGCCACCTGGATCCCCAAGTATTTGAATTCCCTCTCAACGGCGATGACATCTTCCAAAAGAACGAGTGTCCGTGTCACAAAGACGTCGTTGCGGCCGTTTAGGGCTCACTTATTTTTACTTGAAGGACATAAATTACGACGTAAATGAGAAATTCTTTCATTCCCAACTGCTGAGAGCAGAGCGGGTTTTTGTAGAACTTTTTTCTATTACCAAACTGCCCCAACAGGTTTGATGTGGGGCAAAGGGAATCCCAGCTGGGAATGTTTGGGCTTGGGTTTCCATTTTCAGTGAGCTTAGTTGATATTTGAAACACTGCACACAGCATCTATTAGTCGAAGATTTGTTTGTTTATAAGACTAGCCGAATGTCCTACGTTGCCTGGGTGTGTATTTATTCCAGTATTCTATTATTCCATCTCCTCTCAGTCCCCCCTCTCTGTCCGTCTCCCCCCCCCCCCCCCCCCACACACACTGGCTCTGTCCTCCTCCTCCCGCCCCTATTTCTTCCTCCCCCTCTCCCTGTCCATCTTCTCCTCCTCTCTCCTCCGTCTTCTGTCTGCCCATTTCTTCCTCCTCCCAATCTCTGTCCATCTTTTCTCCTTTCCTTTCTGTGTCCATCACCTACTCTCCCATTTTTCTTCCTATTTCTCCTCTCTCCCTCTCTTTATCTCCTCTTCCTCCCTATCTATGCCCATCTCCTCCCTACTCCTCTCTTTCCATCTCCTCCTCCTTTTCAATCTCCACGTTATCACCCATAAGCTCCAACTCAGAAGGAGGTTTGATGTTCTTACTTCCACAGTATTTCTTTCCATATCGTTACTAATATGTGTACCAAATTTGGAAGAAATCTTGATACAAAAACTTTCTTTATCCAAAATCTTACAAATTCTTCTTTATTTTCGACACCCGGCTTCGACAGACTTTGTTGCCGTCTTCTGCTCTTCAAAAATGTTTGTAACAAGACGTGTTGATTGTTAGAAGAAGAATTTTTGAATACAAAAGATGATAGCAAAATCTGTCGAAACCGGTTGTCAAAAATGAAAAAGAATTTATGAGATTTTAGGAGGAGAAAGTTCTTTGCCAAGTAAAGCAGATCGCTCCTTCTAATTTCTCAACATGAGGAAATTCAATTGCTTGAAATCGTTCAAGCGCTTTGAGTGGGTTTGTCCGCGTTGGCATATGTCAAATGTTATTCGCACATTTCATACGTATATGGACACAGATGTCACCTGTATCTCAAATGAATTCCGCCATTCAGTTTCGTACCCATTCGGCTTAATGCTTATGACGTCGTATCTCCTGAATTATGCGTCATACAAAGGTGTAATTTTGCTGGTACATTCAGCGGTATATGTGAATACTGCCTGCAAAATGGGCCTCGAATACAGTTAGTAGTAAAAGAGTAATAAATTAAAACTTCATGATTCAAGCGGTAATTTTACTGCATGAATAGCGAAAACGTAGTAAACGATAAACTTTTTTCTTTCATCATTTTATGGGGGTTGTCAACGAGAAAAAGGTTTACTAAGGGTTTCAAGTTATATGTAAAGTTTGTTGTAATTCAGTAAGTGCTCTGATTCCCAAATACTGGAGGAATAAAGCTGTTACACTGCTTTCTTACCATCAATCCCACCTATCTGATAAGTAGATGGTTCTTACTATCACAGTGAGGGGTATGGGTTCGAAGTTACGCTGAGATTGGTCCAGTGGTTTAGGAGGAGTTGTGTAGGCTTGTACTTAGGTACTCCTTTTTATTATATGTATGGCTCTATCTAGGTACAATTGGTAAACCGATCAATTTCTGGTTTCTGTACGTGGCCATTTCATTCGCCGACACTGGGAGCATATATAATCAGATTTTTGTTACTCTGTCTGTACACTCATCAATTTGTCCCGTTTAGTGTACCCACTTATTACATCCCTTTGTTTATCTCTTTATCATCTCTTACTTCTCTTCTCTCTCTTTCCCTCTCTCTGTCTTTCTCTCTCTCTCTCTCTCTCTCTCTCTCTCTCTCTCTCTCTCTCTCTCTCTCTCACACACACACACACACACATACAGAATGATACAAGCAAAACCGAATATCCTGGAACGAACGACCCACAGTCATGGCCATCGGCAACTCATTTACACTGCCAACACCACACAGCGAGGAACGGCGTGGTGGAACAAGCACCGCTTAAACCTCGCAGAGCTCGTAACCACCCGTGTTTTGTTCAAACAAAGAAACCAAAGCGAAACTTACACACTGTCGTAGCAATCACCGGACCCTTCTGTTCTGTCAGAGTTGTACTAAAGTCCGGTGACTGAGCGAAGTTAGCCATTTGACTTAGTTCACAATAAGAACATACACACATCAAAAAACGTTTCGCAACACCTCGGTTCCGAGAGTGCCGTAACCTGTAAAGAAAACTGGACTAGAGATCAACATAAACATCATTTCCGCCCTTTTTATGGCTCATGAAAACCACGCATTGCATGTTGTACCACCATACAGCGAGACCTTCACAGGTGGTGGTCCAGATTGCTGTACACACCGGCACCTCTAACACCCAGTAGCACGTCCTCTTGCGTTGATGCACGCCTGTATTCGTCGTGGCATATTATCCACAAGTTCATCAAGGCACTGTTGGTCCAGATTGTCTCACTCCTCAACGGGTGATTCGGTGTAGATCCTTCAGAGTGGTTGGTGGGTCACGTCGTCCATAAACAGCCCTTTCCAATCTATCCCAGGCATGTTCGATAGGGTTCATGTCTGGAGAACATGCTTGCCACTCTAGTCGAGCGGTGTCGTTATCCTGAAGGAAGTCATTCACAAGATGTGCACAATGGGAGCGCGAATTGTCGTCCATGAAGACGAATGCCTCGCCAATATGCTGCCGATATGGTTGCACTTTCGGGCGCAGGATGGCACTCACGTATCGTACAGCCATTACGTGTCTTTCATGACCACCAGCGGCGTACGTCGGCCCCACATTATGCCACCCCAAAACAGCAGGGAACCTGCACCTTGCAGCACTCCCTGTACAGTGTGTATCAGGCGTTCAGCCAGATCGGGTTGCCTCCAAACACGTCACCGACGAATGTCTGCTTGAGGGATATGCGACACTCGTCGGTGAAAAGAACATGATGCCAATCCTGAGTGGTCCATCCAGCATGTTGTTGGGCCCATCTGTACAGCGTTGCATGGTGTCGTGGTTGCAAAGATGGACCTCGTCATGGACGTCGAGAGTGAAGTTGCCCATCATGCAGCCTACTGCGCACAGTTTGAGCCGTAACACGGCGTCCTGTGGCTGCGCAAAAAGTATTATTCAACATGGTGGCTTTGCTGTGAGAGTACCTCCGAGCCATAATCCGTAGGTAGCGGTCATCCACTGCAGTAGCAGCCCTTGGGCGGCCTGAGCGAGGCATCTCATCAACAGTTCCTGTCTCTCTGTATTTCCTCCATGTCCTAACAGCATCGCTTTGGTTCACTCCGAGACCCCTGGACACTTCCCTTGTTGAGAACCCTTCCCGGCGGAAAGTAACAATGTGAACGCGATCGAACCGTGGTATTGACCGTATAGTCATGGTTGAACTACAGATAAGACGAGCAGTGTATATCCTTCCTGGTGGAATGACTGGAATTGATCAGCTGTTGGACGCCCTCCGTCTAATAGGCGCTGCTCATGCATGGCTGTTTACATCTTTGGGCAGGTTTAGTGACATCTCTGAACATTCAAAGTGATTGTGTCTGTGATACAATATCCACAGTCAACGTCTGTCTTCAGGATTCCTGGGAACCGGGATGTTGCAAAACTTTCTTTGATGTGTGTACAACGAGCAAGGCAGAAACGACAGCAAAGATATTCGTTAAGGTTCGACCTCTACCGATATCTTAGCAACCATAGTTGAAAAAACCATGTAATACTGCCTCATTAAAGTGTCAGCATAATATACATGAAACATGCTGTACTAATCTTTCACTGAACATTAAAAAAGCAGAGTGATTAGCGAACTCTTCGCTCAGGTTTCAGCAGATATTGACGCCGTGTGTTCGCTGTAATAATGGAACAGTAGGCAGACAAAACTGCTATTTGCACAGATAAACGAGCGGGTTATTGTGCTCATAATGCTTTGAATAACGTTTTGTACACCTCCACTGGGAGGTGGGTCAACATGACAGTGACACGCCATTAGTCTTTTTCGGCACTGACAGAGCATTTATACCGGCTGTTGATTCGATGTTGTGCGGTTTAGTTAACTGGGAGAAGCACCACGGGCTGCGGATCCACCTGTAGGTCTAAATCAATCTGGATGACTGCACACAGAAGCTGAATCACCAAATGTGTCACAGTCACCTTGTTCACTCAATTCGAAACACAAACGAATTTATATTCACAGCCCAAGTTCAAAACTTCAGTGCATACATCAACAAATACAATCAACTCTTATTCAAGAACATCTTGATGGTTTCTTTGGTGCAAACAGCAATACTTCAAAGCCAAAAACCTACGACTTTTCCTTGGTTACTAGTGATTATAAATTATATATGTGCTACATGAAGCTATTGAGTGATGTTAGCTATGTCTACATTGTCTTCCCATTAAAAAGCGACGGCCCTTATTGTCTCAAGAATCCATATCACTTCTCAGGGTTCCACGCACTTTTATGGACATTCCATTTTTTTAAATGCTGATTGGGCACCGTGGATAACGTAAGGGAACATCACACAGCAGTCTGAATTTTTCCGAATGCATATATTTTGGACAGTTGAGATGGCTCTATTGAAATAGTGATAATACGCAAATGACTCCGTGGATCCTCTCAGTGTCTCCTGAGCTCTTTCCTTTTGTCGAATAATTTCCGAAAAGAAGAAGTCGTCAAATTGTTGTGAATGGAGCCTAGACTGATAAACAAGCCAGTGAAAACGGTATAGCACCAAAACAGATCTTGATTTAAATTTATGAAGCAAAATGGGAGAAGGATACAGTGTGTCTCAAAAAGAGTCATCCATTTCCACAAATTCTTTCTTCTACAGGAGTAGTTACAGAAACTTGGGCTGAATTTTAACTTTACACACATCAGATTACAAAGTTTTCCTTCTTCCAACGGAGTCATCTGGTCTCCGAAGGATATTTCTTTTACATAGAGACACATATACAAATGGCGTGCTGTCTATTATTACCAAATAAAATTGACGGAGGACAGATTCAAAGAAAAGAAGCTGGTTTTATACTATCGGGAAATAGAGGAAAGGGTGTCACGGGTATTATGCGCGAGTTGAGGTGCAGGCTTTTTGCGTTGCGGATAGAGATTTGCACGACATTTCAATCTCTAACTTTCTCCTTCAAATTCGAAAGTATTTTGTTGACACCCACCTACAAGGATCATCGTAATAAAATAAGAGCAAGATTGAAGAGTTCGTTTTCCCAACGCGCTCCCCCGGGAGTAGAAGAAATAATAGGGGGCAGCCAAACGAAACGAGACAGTTGAAAAAAAAGGTAAGTCAACTATGTATTAATTCAAAAGTAATAGCCGCAATTCTTAGTCATGTGATTCCCGGCAAGAGTGTCTCTCCCCAGTGCAGATAGCTCGCGTGTTAGAATATCAGCCAGCGTGAGTTGACTGGAGACGGTGGTACAACAGCAACATAAGTTGTTTTACATTCACCACCTCAACAAGTGGAGTTCTGCTACATCATTTTGTGGAAAAAAAGATATTCCTTCTTATGAGAAGTGTGATTGATTCATTATAAAGCTATATTAATTTTTGAAACAATTTTTATGATAATATCATGCCATAAAATGCGGTTGTGTCAAAAATAGTTAAAACCGTGTGACGCAATTTTCGGCGAGAGCGCAGTACTGCAGCGTAAGGGCCTCGCACTACACCATTGGTATCCAAGTTTGCCTGGTCTCCCGATATGGGATTTCTTTTTGGGACCGGGTGGAGGAGGGGGCTTCTGCAATACCCTTTCCAATAGCTTTGGTTGTACAAGAAGGTAGTAACTCCAGATATGCTCGTGTAAATGCGGGACGAGTTCGACTATCATCAGAATGTGAAGGGTAAATTCAACATTTGTGAAAGGCTGAAAACTCGGCAAGTATTTTGCTCGTCGGTTTCATCAATAAGTAGAATATATTTATCATTCTGAGGCTGACTAAATTGAAAATTGGCATAAAAATGTTATTATAAAACACGGTGACTGGCTATAGCGTGCCCTGTGTAATTTCCATGTCTCTCTTCACCAACCCGGTGACGATTTTTAAAGGATTATAAATGATTCTGGGGTACAAGCGAATGTGCGGAGTAGTGGAATTGAGAAAGGGCAACAGGAAACGCTTCGGCTAAGCGTGTCGGTGGCCGGTGAACTGGACCGAGACCTGGGTGGCTTAAGATTCTTGTACGTGAGGTCAGCACACAACCCACAGCTGTCCTCCCAACCGACTGCTTTCGGCCAATGTCCGGACAAGGCGCTACGGCGCTGTGTCTGGGAGGCTCACTTCTTTTCAAGATTAGCGTCTGGCACTTGTAGGAAGCACAGACCACAGGAAACAAAATATACCCTCATAGCGTTCCTCTCTGAATTTCTCTAACCCAGTTGCGAGGCTATGAACATTGGCGAGCGAATGTGCAGTTGGCCTAAAGATGTGTGCCTTCTGATAGCAGCGCTGAAATGAATGTTTTGCGGTAATAGGTGAGAGTTGTCATTGTACTCTGGAAAAGATGCGCTATATATGGCGGGATTTTCTGTTAAAGGGAAGCCTCGCGCATGGACCGCAGTGGTCCATAATTTTGCGATTGGCGACTGACACCTTTTCGCGGCAAGGAGTACGCAGGACGTGAGTGAGTGCCGCAAGAGAAGCACTCGGCAGTAAGACGCGAGTGTCCGGTTGGACATTCCGGTAAGACACGAGGGTGTCTTGATCGACTTCGCGTAGCAGCGCTGTAGAGGCTGCCAAATCTACTGCTGGAGAGCCAAAGAAACTGGTACTCCTGCCTACTATCGTTTAGGGCCCCCGCGAGCACGCGGAAGTCCCGCAACACCACGTAGCATGGACTCGATTAATAAGTAGTGCTGGAGGGAACTGACACCATGATCCTCCAGGGATGTCCATAAATCTGTACGAGTATCAGGGGCGGAGATCTCTGCTGAACAGCACGTTGCAGGGTATCCCAAATACGCTCAATAATGTTCATTTCTGGGAGTTTGGTGGCCGGTGGAAGTGTGTAAACACGGAAGAGTGTTCCTGGAACCACTCTGTAGCAATTCTGGACGTGTGACGTGTCGCACTGTCCTGCTGGAATTGCCCAATTCCGTTGGAATGCACAATGGACATAAATGGATGCAGGTGATCACACATGACGCTTACGTACGTGTAACCTGTCAGAGTCGTATCTAGACGCAACAGGGGTCCCACGTCACTCCAACTGCAAACGCCACACACCATTACAGAGTCTCCACCAGCTTGAACAGTCCCCTATTGACATGCAGGGTCCATGGATTCATGAGGTTGTCTCCATATCCGTACACGTCCATCCGCTCGATACAATTTCTAACGAGACTCGTCCGACCAGGCAACATGTTTCCAGTCATCAACAGTGCAATTTCGGTGTTGACGGGTCCAGACGAGGCGTTAAGCTTTGTGTCGTGCTGTAATCAAGGGTACACGAGTGGACCTTCGGCTCCGAAAGCCCGTATCGATGGTGTTTCGTTGAATGGTTCGCAAGCTGACACTTGTTGATGGCCCAGCATTGAAACCTGCAGAAATCTGGGGAAAAACTGCACTTCTGTCACGTTGGACGATTCTCTTCAATCGTTGTTGTTCCCGTTCTTGCAGGATATTTTTCCGGCCGCAGCGATGTCGGAGATCTGATGTTTTAACGGATTCCATATATTCACGGTACACTCGTGAAATGGTCGTACGGCAAAATCCCCACTTCAACACTCACTCTGAGATACTGTGTTCCATTTCTAGTGCGCCGACTATAACACCATGTTCATACTCACTTAAATCTTGAAAACCTTCTATTATAGCATCAGTAACCGATCTAACAACTGCGCCAGACACTTGTTGTCTTACATAGGCGTTGCCAACCGCAGGGCCGTATTCTGCCTGTTTACGTATCTCTGTATTTGAATACGCATGCCTATACCAGTTTCTTCGGCGTTTCGTTGTAGGAGTGCACCAAAGGTGCACAGGACTTTGTCTCCGGGAAGTGTCCAACAGAACGGTAGCGCACAGTTCCGCGCAGCCTAGTCATACTTATGGTGACAATGATTCCCAGCACCGGTAGAGTAGTTCAATTTGATTTCACTCTTGTGGAATCGAGGATGATCGCCTGTCTCACCTTCTTTTGCACTGCTAATGGAAGTGTGGACTTCTGGATTTTAATCAGCAAGTCCAGTCACTGTCCCGATCGAGAATTACAGGATTAAATAGTAGTCTGTTATTGTGCCATCGAGAACGAGTAATTTCTTGAGAGGGAAAGAAGTAATGTAACTGGTAGGAGAGTGACACTGCTGTCTTTTTAATTTTCATACGATTTTGGACAGATTTAACCGTCACAAGTTTCTGATTATCCAGTTTCTACGTTGATATAGTAATTTTGTTTATGAATAAAAGGGACTATTAGATTTAATCACTGTTTCTGTTCGATCCCTTCAGTTGCGTTAAGCTATAGGTTTGTAATCCGCGTCCAGAAAGATATTGGCAATCAGGTCGACATCATAACCAACGTATTACTCCAGTCAGATAGCGTTAGTCTGACTGAGATTTGTTTTCTGCATCCCCACTTTAAGAGCTGTGACTAGGGCCATAATTTTCCGTTATCCATTAACTTTGAACAGAAACATTCACAGGTTATTTTTTACAGGGGTGGCCTGCCCACAATTAGTTTTGGACAGTTACGAGAAATTCTACACCGGATGTTTTGCAAGGTAAGTAAAATTCATCCTAAAAGTATCTACGTCCATATGTACACCTACACAACTAATTTGCAATTTATGTCAGTGTCTGGCAGAGGATTCATCTAACAGAGGATTCATCTAACCAGCTTCAAACTGGTGTCCCCTTGCTCGTGCGGCGACTATGACAACACGTTCAAACTCACTTAAATCTTGATAACCTACTGTTGTAGCAGCAGTAACCGGTCTAACAACTACGTCAGACAGTTGTCTTATATAGGCGTTGCCGAGTGCAGCGCCGTATTTTGCCTGTTTACATATATATCTCTGCATTTGAATACGCATGCCTATACCAGTTTCTCTGGCGCTTTAGTGTAAAAGGTCTTTACTCATGGCGTTAGCAGTCAGAACATAGTTGAAATTGATCTACCAGACCTGTGTTCATTATTACACATAGTACCTAGCTGCTGGTACAGGGTGCCTTAAAATTAAGTAGAACTGCTTATTGTCCACTCGTACATTGCGGGCACACACACACACACACACACACACACACACACACAAAACACACACACACACACACACACACACACATCACAACCAAGACTTCCTTCTCCTCATTCTTTAAAACTGTCTGCCGGACTGGAGCATAAATTTTTAATATTACCAGAATTATCAAAACTGAGTACTCCTTCTTCCAGAATGAAAATTTATTGTAGGAGAGGTAAGCCCAACTCGCCTTCACCTTCACTTATGGCGTACTCCATCCTCTTGACTCTGGTTAGCCTCATGATGTGTTAATCTTTAGGGTGACTAGCTGTTAAAGAACAGTGCATTTCTTGTACGTTTTGTGTAGAATTCATAGGTAACGTAGCTGCTGTGGATATCCTGTACAAGGGCGTGCTGAAAAGTAAATCCTCTACATTTTTATGTTAATAGTTTTTTAAATATAATAAACTTGATTAACATTTTACATTTTTGTTCTTCATGTCAACATAATCATTCCTCAATATGACGCCCAACCCATTTTTCTCAACGAGAGACCTGTATGTAGATACCGTCACTGTAGAATGTCTGACTTCGCTGACACAGTCGTAACCTCACCTCGGCTTGCAAGACTTCATTATTATCAAAGTGAAGACGTCGATGGCGTTGTTCAAGTTTTGGAAAAAGATGGAAACCGGATGGGGTCAAGCCGAGACTGTATGGAGGACGATCGCTGACAGTGAACGGCAGGAGTCGGATTGTCGCAGATGTTGCAGCGCTCATGTGTGGCCTGATATTGTGATTGAGAAGGGGAGGGTGCCCCATGTGTGGACGAACTCTACAAATTCATACTTTTACTTTTCTGAGGGTTTCTCAAACACCGGCATAGTTACGACAGACATCGCCATGTTACACGCTAAAAGTAGTGGCCCTATTGCGGCAGAGGATTGCTACCTGCTTCAGCGAAGCAGGACAGTTACCTAACTGGTATACACGACAAATAATACCTCAACCGTTATTGAGAACAGGTTAAAAGATTGGGAGGCATTACTTTTCAGCACGCCGTCATAGTTTTATCTGCGAATTTCTGGAAGATAATTACAATGTCAACGACGCTATAACTGTCAGCTCAACGCAATGGGAAGTATCTTGAACATAGGTAATAAAATGAACATAAAAGTAAAACGAGAGCAATGAGGTCGTAATCAAATTAAACCTGGCGACGCTCAGGGAATTAGATCAGGAAATGAGGCGCAGAAACTAGAAACTGAGTCTTGCCATTCCGGCAGCAAAATAACTATGGCACAAGAGATGGGTGAAAAAATGCAGATTGTCAATAGCAAGAAGAACGCTAGTGAGAAAGATAAAGATTTTATAAGGCTTACAAACAGCCACAAGCGCGATAAAAATTTATCCTCATTTAACATTTACTGCTTTCGGACTTTTAGATAAGCCATCGTCAGGTGGCTCTCACAGATTTCTGCATAGCGGCCTCGTTTTGTGGTCTTTAATTGTTTTGTGTTCTAGGACAAATTATTTGAACACATAAATTTATAGTCTTCTCTCAATGTATGTGGAGTGCTGCCTCGTATGGAAATGAAACATGGTCGATGAATTGAACAGAAATGGAGGGTATAAAAACTTTTGAAATGCAGTGATACAGAGAATGCCCTATACTAGATCCGTAGATAGGTTAACTACTAAAGAGGTGTCGAACTGGGGAGAAAAGATATTACGATACAACTTGACTAAAAGAAGGGAACCCAAGGCGTCAAGGAATTGTCGGTTTCTTAATGGAGAAAAGCATTGAGGGTAAAAATGATCGTAAGAGATCAAGGTTTGATTAAAGTAAGCAGGTTGGAATGGATCTGTATTGCTTTAGCTATGCAGAGATGAAGAGTCTGACTAGTGTGCAGAGCTGCATCAAACCAGTCTTTGGACTGAAGACTGCTCACACATACGCGCCAATCTCTCTCTCTCTCTCTCTCTCTCTCTCTCACTCACTCACTCACTCACTCACACACGCACACCCACCCACCCACACACACACACACAAGCGTGCGCGCGCAGTTTCGTTTTGGAAATGTGTAGCTGGAATAGATGGAGCACGTAAATTTCCCATTTAACAATAGTTTTATTTCTTGATGCTGGGCATCGCATGAAAGACGCAACGAACAGTGATTGTTTTGGCAGAATTCACTTGTGCAATGCAAAAACGAAATTGCAAATATGTATCGAGACATCAATGAAAATTCTCTTGGCCACACTTAGGATACATAAGCTCTACCACATCTCACGATTTATACCTAAGTAAAACGTAATTACTTGTTAGGTAAAGTAGCTGTGGTGGATTTCGTGTAGTGTGATGTGGGAGAACCAGAGAACCAGAACGAAGAGGTATATGCCTGGGTACAATCATAAATCCGTAGCATACAATCGTAAATCCGTAGCAACCGTGTAAGTTTTTCCATGAAGGCACTGAACGTATCGTCTGACAGTGGGATACGTTTATTAACAATAATGTCGATCACTTTTGAAATAATAAACAGTTTACTTACTCTTTCTCCATCTTCGTTCTCATTTCACTCTCTCCCCCCCGCTCTCCCAAAATAGGGTGTCCATAATTAAAGTTACTGATTCAAAACGCAGTAGAAATAAAACCGCTGCTCAAAATGGCGTCAGATTTGAATAGCATAATATTGACGCACGGGAAAACGTCATGGAACCATAAAAATTAACGAAAATTTATCCGATAGATGGTACTGTAAGCGTCAGGTTTCGTACACCTACAGATGGGCGGCACGCGGATGTTCCTAAGTTTGCGTCCGAGCCTCCCAACATCTTTCCATAAAGAATCGCGGGCTGCTGGTAAAACTCTTTTGCAAGAAAGGTAACTGTGCGCCAGTAGCCCTGCAGAAGTTCCGACACTTAAAGGTATGAAAAACGGAATTACTTCGATATCTACTTAGGATGTGGACAAAATCATTGAAAAATTCGAAAAGACAGTTTCTTTTGAAGTGCAATGTTGCAAAGGGAGGAAAGCAGTTGAACCGACGTCTGTCGAAAATATGGCCACAGCATTGCAGGAGGGGTAGAGCGATGGTGTGCAAACATGCAATACACGAGGAATTTCCCGAACTTTGGAGATGTCTCCGAGCACGGTGCATAAAATACTACGAAATATCCTGCATTGCTATCTATACAAAATGACCCATCTTGAGGAGTTGCCTCCTGCTAACCCGCCAGCAAGCCTAACGTTCACCCTGGAACTTCTTACTCTCATGCAAGTGGACAGTAAATGGTCATGGAACAATCTGTGAACAGACGAAGCCCATTTCCATCTCCAAGGACATGTAAGTACGCAGAATTCCAAAATATGGGCAATGTCTATCAACCGGTACCACTTCATTCTCCGGTGTGAGTTGGCGGCGTGGTACATCGTAGGGCCGTATTTTTTCGAGGAGACTGGGGGACTGGGTGGGTCCAATTACCTGAACCATCACTGGTGAATCCTATGAGAGTCTTTTGCGTACCACCGTCATTTCAACCTTCAACAGCGTGGACATGTAGGTACGATCGTTTTTATGCAAGATGGGCCGCCCGTACGCACATTGCACGGCCAGTGAAGCGGCTGCTGTAGAGGCAGTTCGGAAATGCTAGAATTATCAGCCGTCATTTTCCCATAACCTGGCCTTTCGAATCACCTGATCTCAATCCATGTGACTTCTGGCTGTCGATTGATCTGAAAAATGTTGTGTTCAGCGCTCCAGTTACGAACGTAGCTGAATTGAGGGCATTCTGAACGTGACCCCCGACACTCTGCGATCCGTAGTGAAACATGTTGTTTCTCAATTTCAGCTTGTGGCAGAAAACGGTCATATATAACATATCTTGCACTAGTCTCATGACAATTAGTGACCGATGTCATTTTTCTTTAATGCTGGCAAACCGGGATTACGGGGCAAACTCTGAAGAGTGGATAAGCACTTAAAATAAAAGAAGGTAGGAGACCTTCGTGAAGTATGGAAGGCAGAGGAGAGATTCTTGTGGTCGGTGCTGGGGTGGGTGACGAGTCGTGGCTGGATAACTGTAAGTGGAGCAGATGCCTGTGAACGGAAAAGGTTTTGGATTCGGTTCCCAGTACACACACACACACACACACAATTGTAACATGACGAGATTTTCACTGTTGTCTTCCTCTTTCCTCGTGTAGTCGATTCTGAGGGTAAGACAGTCAGACGAGGAACAGTTGAGAACGAAGTTCACCGACGCTACCAAAACCCGTCACTTGCAACAGTGTTCTTTGATTCTTGGGTGTGAAACTGCCCCTTAAGGCGGAAGAATCAGCATTGACCAACGGCATGAGGATGCAGAAGGGAATGGAAACCACTGCAATAAAGACACGTAATGTGTATCCACAGGACGTATAGCATGTAACTGAAAAAGTGTCATGATGATCTCCCCATTGGCAAAAGATTCCGGAATAGTCTCCCCTCGGATCTCTGGGAGGGGACTGCAAAGTGAGAGTAGACCATGAGAAAAAGAGCGAATAACCAACGAATGGATAACGTTATACGAATCAGGGCGTGGAATGTCCGAAGTTTGAACGTGATAGGGAAGCTAGAAAGTCTGAAAAGGAAAATTCAGAGGCTCAATCTAGATTTAGTGGGGGTCAGTGAAGTGAAATTGAAACAAGGCAAGGATTTCTGGTCAGATGAGAATGGTGTAATATCAATAACTGCACAAAATGGTATAACGGGAGCACAATTCGTTATGAATAGTAAGGTAGGGCAAGGGTGAGCTACTGTAAACAGTTCAGTGATAATGTTGTTCTCATCAGAATCGACGGCAAACACAGACAACTTTAGTTCAGGTATACATGCCGACGTCGCAAGGAAAAGATGAATAGATAGAGACAGAATATTGAATTAGTAATTCAGTACATAAAGGGAGACGAAAATCTGTCATGAGTGATTGGAATGCGGTTTAGCGAAAGGAGTAGAAAGAAGGGTTACAGGAGATTATGGGCTTGGTGCTAGGAATGGGAGGAGAAAGAATAACTGGATCATGAAATAAATTTCAGCAAGTAATAGCGAATACTCCGTCCAGGAATCAAAAGAGGAGGAAGTATACTTGGAGAAGGACGGAGATACGGGAAGATTCCAGTTCGGTTACATCACTATCTTGCAGAAATTCCGAAGTCAGATACCGGATTGTAAGGCGCACGCAGGAGCAGATATAGGATTCCGATTTAGTTGTGATGAAGAATAGGCTCAAGAGACAAGTGCGGAAGAATCAGTGCACAAAGTAGTGGGACACGGAAGTGTTTAGAACATCTGAGGTCATCAGTCCCCTAGAACTTAGAACTACTTAAACCTAACTAACCCAAGGACATCACACACATCCATGCCCTGGGCAGGATTCGAACCTGCGACCGTAGCTGTTGCGCGGAATGGCCATCTGTAAAAAGAGCCATCACATAAGCCATCACATACGTTGAAAAGGAGAACACAAGTACAAGGAAGGGAACTGGGAAGAAACCATGGGTAACACAAGAAATACTCCACCTAATCGATGAATGAAGGAAGTACAAATATGTTCACGGAATTTAGAGAATACAGAAATACAAGTCAGTTAGGAATGAAATAAATAAGAAGTGCAGGGAAGCTAAGTCAAATGGATGCATGACCGATGTGAAAAAATCGAGAAAGAAACATTAAGAGTGCAATGGGAATTCCACTGTTAAATGCAGTGGAGAGACCGGATAGGCGGAAAAAGTACATCGAAGACGTCTATTGGGGGGGGGGGGGGGGGAGGAGACTTGTCTGATGACGGGACAGAAGAAGAAATAAGAGTTGATATAGAAGAAATAAGCGATCCAGTATTAGAATTAGAATTTAGAAGAGCTTTGAAAGACTTAAAATCGAATAAGGCGGAAGGGATAGATAACACTCCATCAAAATTTCTAAAATCATTGACGTAAGCTGCAACAAAACGGCTATTCGCTTTGGTGTGTTGAATGTATGAGACTTGCGATACGCACCTGACTGTCGGGAAAACATCCGTAGAATTCCGAAGATTGCCAGAACCAACAAGTGGGAAAATTATAGCACAGTCAACTTAACGACTCATGCATCGAAGTTGCTGACAAGAATAATATGTAAAAAATGGAAAAGAAAAATTGAGGATGTATTAGGAGACGATCTGATTGGCGTTAGGAATGGCAAAGCCACCAGAGAAGCAATTCTGACGTTGTGGTGGATAACAGACGCAAGGTTGAAAAAAAATCAAGACACGTTCATGGGATTTGTCGACCTGGAGAAAGTTTTCGATAATGTCAAATGGTTCATGATGTTTGAAATTCTGAGGAAAATACGGGCAAGCTATAACGAAAGAAGAGCAATATACAATAAGCACAGGAACCAAGAGGGAACAATATGAGTAAAAGACCACCTACGAAGTGCTCGGTTTAAAAAGTGTATAAGACAGGGATACAGTCTTTCGCTTCAACTTTTCAATATACACGTCGAAGAAGCAATGACGGAAACAAAAGAAAGGTTCAAGAGTGGAATTAAAATTCAAAGTGAAAGGATATAAATGATAAGATTCGCTTATGATATTTTTATCCTTAGTGAAAGTGAACAAGTATTACACGATCTGGTGAATGGAATGAGCAGTCTAAAGAGAACTGAAGCCTTTGAGATGTGGTGCTACAGAAGAATGGTGAAAACTGGATGGACTGATGATGTAAGGAATGAGTAGGTTCTCCGTAGAATCGAGGAGGGAAGGAATATATGGAAAACACTGACAAGGAGGGACAGGACTGAGGGATATCTGTTAAGACCTCGCGACCTTACGGAATAACTTAGATGGTACTGGAGGGAGGCGTAGAGGGCAAAAACTGTAGACGAAAGCAGAGAGCGGAATATTTCCAGCAAAATAATTGAAGGCATGCTCCTCAATGATGATGTAAGGAGAGGAATTCGTGGCCGGCTGCATCAAACCATTCAGAAGAATAATGACTCAAAAATGTTTAAATCACTATTATTGCAGCTACTAATGGTCGATAACGTAAAAAATGGACGCCATTTTCTCCTAGTAAGAGTTGTGCAACGTGCTCTCAACTGATCCCCTGATGCCGCAAAGCCTCCGCGACTTCCCCGAAACTGGCTATGGCACCGTATTTCCGTCCTCCGCCTGTGCGCTATTTTAAATGCCCGTTGCGCACGTTCTCAGGCTCGGAACGGGCGAGTGCGCCACTAAAACGGACAAAGCGGGCGGCGCCGGGTTGGCGAAGGGGGCGGGGGGGGGGGGGCGATACTCCGCGGAGAGCCCGCAGCGATGCTTTGATCCTGCCGCGCTGTAGGCACGTCTCTGGCAGCATCGCCGTCCAATAGGCTGCAGACACTTTACAGTCCCACTGCGAATAAGTCGAGGCGCAGCCCAAAGTGCGCTGTCACCACGGACGCCCACAGTTTTCTTAATCTCTGAAGGCGTTGGTGCTGGCAGCTCTTGCAGGCACTACCTGGAGTTAATGCCTCAACCTGTCTCCTACTCGGAACGCTTTCTTTTTTTTTTTTTTTTTTTTTCTTACAATGTCGAATAACTTCGCCACCGTACTCGACCGGCTTACATGTCACACAACAGCATGCAGCGGACCCGACAATAACTGCGGATTTAATTAAAAGGGAAACATGTGTGGATACAAACCATACGTCAGGTTGGCAAATTTTCTTTATTAATTACGGATTTCGGCTCACTGACGAGCCATCTTCAGTTCGATCTAAAATATTGTTCAGAGTGTGCCAGTCATCTCACATCGTCGTATTCTTACAGTTAAGTCACTCTAAAATTAAAAATCTTAGATTGTTTTGTAAACTGACAATTAATCAAATTGTCAGTTAACTAACTACGATTTTTCATTTTAGGACGACTTAGCTCTAACAATATACGATGTGTAATGAGTGTCACACACTGAAAAACATTTGACATTGATCAGAAGACAGCTCTTCAATGAGCCGAAAGCGGTAATCACTTAAGAAGATTTTGATTGAAGTAGGATTTTTATCCACAATGTCTTAAATCAACAGACTGCGTATCTCGCCAAAGACAATGTCAAAGAATAAAATACTTAAACGGGAGGTTCTGGTCGTGACCGATGAAAAAATAGACTCTTTTTACATGGTGTGTATCCCTAACTTATATATGAGTAAAGTATGCTTGCAAAAGGATTTTTTGATTGTGAAAGAATTTTAGAACTTACAGTTAATTGAATGGAACCGTGCGCCTACTGAAGTGCAGGCAGCTGTATGGGCTCAATGACTTAGTTCAACACTCGACCAGTATACGAATTTCTGTCCAATGGAGATATGCTTAACGGATGCACCGGTGCCAATATGCACGAATGAGAAAGAGAGCTTCAAATCGTGCATTTGGAAACTGGTACCGAAACATCCTCATTGCTGGGGCCAAAACTGTTGAAACAGCAACATATATAGCTGAAAGTAAAATCAGCGAATGTTATTCATCTATTCTGAAGGTCATGAACGTATTAGCAATCGTCATAGGGACGAACAGAAGAAACTTCACGGAGTTACCTGATAGGAAACGCGTGACAGCCACGGAGCAAGGAATGACTCAGTTTCTTAAAAGGACTCAGACTGAAAAAATAGAGCACAAAATTCTGAATCAAAGCATATTTGACGAAAAGGATGCGTCTATGGTTCTCGGATCACAGATTAAGCAATAGCGATTTTTTTCTCCAAACTTTATTCGCGTTTCTCTCGAAACAACATTTTTTAGTACCTGGGGCGCCTTACATACTCTACAGATTAATCGATTCATTTGCTTTTCCTTAAATGAAAGATAACTAAATTCAGGGGCTTTAGCGAGAGCTTTTTCCTCGCGAATTTTAAATATGTTTTTGCTTTTGATCTCATAAAAACATGTGGAAAAATTGACATGTTTTTCAAATATACTGTGTGATCAAAAGTATCCGGACACCCCCAAAAACATAAATTTTCCATATTAGGTGCATTGTGCTGCCACCAACTCCATATCAGCGACTTCAGTAGTCATTAGACATCGTGAGAGAGCAGAATGAGGCATCTCAGCGAAACTAACGTACTTCGAACGTGGTCACGTGTTTTGGTGTCACTTGTTTCATACGTGTGTACGCGAGATTTTCACACTCCTAAACATCCCTAGGTCCACTGTTTCCGATGTGATAGTGAATCGGAAACGTGAAGGGACACGTACAGCACAAAAGCGAGGTCGACCTCGTCTGTTGACTGACAGAGACCACCTACAGTTGAAGAGGGTCGTAATGTGCAATAGGCAGACATCTATCCACACCATCACACAGGAATTCCAAACTGCACCAGGATCCACTGCAAGTACTATGACAGTTAGGAGGGAGGTGTGAACACTTGGATTTCATGGTGGAGCGGCTGCTCATAAGCCACACATCACGCTGGTAAATGTCAAACGATGCCTCGCTTGGTGTAAGGAGCGTAAGCATTGGACGATTGAACAGTGGAAAAACGTTGTGTGGAATGACGAATCACGGTACACAGTGTGGCGATCCGATTTCAGGGTGTGGGTATGGCGAATGGCCGGTGAACGTCATCTGCCAGCTTGTGTAGTGCCAACAGTAAAATTCGGAGGCGGTAGTGTTATGACGTGGTCGTGTTTTTCATGGCGGGGGCCTGCACCCCTTGTTGTTTTGCGTAGCACTATCACAGCACAGGCCTACATTGATGCTTTAAGCTCCTTCTTGCTTCTTACGGTTGAGGAGCAATTCAGTGACATCAATACCTCTCCGCGAAGAATGGGCTGCTATTTCCCAAGAAACATTCCAGCACCTGAGTGAACGTATGCCTGCGAGAGTGGTAGCTGCCACCAATCCTAAGGATGGGCCAACACCATATTGAATTACAGCATTACCGATGGAGGGCGCCACGAACTTGTAAGTCATTTTCAGCCAGGTGTCCGGATACATTTGATCAAATAGTGTAGCTACTTTTCTTTTACGAGGTATTTTTCAAACTCCGTCGTGATGGTCTCTCCATCCCCACCCCACCCCCCCCCAAAAAAACAATATTCATTCTAATTTTAGAACTTATGTTTTTCATGGGTTTCAGACGTAGTTATGAGTGTGTACAACGTTTCGCGCCAACGAGGGTGCGCCGCGGGGTGCATACTCTGATAAGGTTTGTAGCTGCTATGTTTAATTTGTTATGAGATAATGTTCTTCATACCCGAGTGTATGTGTAGTAAAGCGATAAAACCCCCGTTTTAATAATAACAAACCTTATAAGAAAAAAATTCTAAACTACACTTATTTTTGTGTCTCTCAACCAGAACCTCCACTTAAAGGGGAAATAACATTATTCCGTTTTCGAACATTATCTGCTGGTATATAACGAGGAACAGTAAGCTTCAGTGCCCTATCGACGACGAGATTATTAGATACAGAGCGCAAGCTAGGCTTCGGCAAAGGTGCGAGAGGAAGTTCACTGTATTTACTCAAAGCAAACACCCCGGTATTTGCCTTAAGTGATCTAGTGGATTTATGGAAAACGTAAATATGGAACTACACTGATGAGCCAAGACTTTATGACATGCGCCCACCCCGATGTTGGGCGCGATAACGAAAGTATATAAGCGGAGCAGCCGGCCGAAGTGGCCGCGCGGTTCTGGCGCTGCAGTCTGGAACCGCGAGACCGCTACGGTCGCAGGTTCGAATCCTGCCTCGGGCATGGATGTGTGTGCTGTCCTTAGGTTAGTTAGGTTTAACTAGTTCTAAGTTCTAGGTGACTAATAACCTCAGCAGTTGAGTCCCATAGTGCTCAGAGCCATTTGAACCATTTTAAGCGGAGCAGATACGGACAGGGGACACCCTAACGAAGATGTAGGCTGCAAATAGGGAAATCCAGCCACAAAGGGCAGATTGTTATTACGCAGAGCCTGTGAAAGAGTATTTCGAAAATGGCGAAGCTGGTCGAATGTTCACGTGCTACTGTCGTGAGCATCTATAGCAAGAGGTAGAAGGACAGAGAAACTACCATTAGGCGCTAGATGGTTGGATGTCCACGACTCTTCACAGAATATTTGGGTTCGGAGGCTCGCTTGCTCTGTAAATTGGAATAGATTGTGATCTGTAGGACCTCTGCCAAAAGAGCACGATTCTGGTGCACGCACAAGTGTCTCGGAGCGCTCCGTTCGTCATGCATTGTTGAACGTGAAGCTCCGCAGCGACCACCCCTACTTGTTCACGTGTTGAGCCAACGGCATCGTCAGTTACGGTTGCAGTGGGGACGGAACCATCGGGATTCGACCGTCAATCAAAGGAAACGTGTCGGCTCCTCGAGTGAATCACATTTTTGCTACACTAGGTCGATGGTCGTCTCCACAAACCCTGTGATCAAGGTGAACGGCGGCTCGAAACGTGCAGCCAGTCGCGGACGCAAGCTGATGGAATCCATATTATAATATGAGAGACATTCTCCCGCTCTCGCATGAGACCTTTAGTAGTAATCGAAGACACGCTCACAGCTGCGAACCACCTGCATTGCTTCATGCTTGAAGTCTTCCACGATGACGATATCATCTCTCAGCAGTGTAACTGTCCGTGTCTTGGAGCCAGAGGCGGGCTACAGAGGTTTGAGCAGCATTATTGTGAACTCACATTGAGGTCTCGGCGGCTGAATCCTGTGGAACTCATCTTGGTCGCTATTGGGTGCCATCACCGCGTAGGCATGTCAGCGGCCCGTTATTTATGCAAATTACATTACCTCTGAGTAGACATCTAATGGCGCACACCTCCACAAACCTACAATCAATCTGTCGGATCCCTGATAAGCAGAATCCGTGAAGTAATTCGTGCCAGAGGCAGACCAACAAGTTGTTAGGCAGGTAGTCGCAATGTTTTGGCTCATCAGTGTATATCCTCAGCTACATTTATACTGTACTCTGCGAACCACTATGTGTGCATGACGGAGGGTACTTTTGACAGTACAGACTATTAACATCTCCTCCCGTGCCAATTGCTTGTTAGTGCTAGAAGGATTGTTACCTAAATGCAGCTATGCGCTCTGTAATTAGTGCAATCGCGTCTTCACGTTGCTTACGGGAATTCCTTCCGTTCAAAGGCCGTACAGTCGGGAATTGGTATGCCAATAAGGCAAAATCGCCGCGAGCATTGAGGCAATCATCCCACCGACATACCAGACAGAAGATACCCGCTTGGTAAAACACCGTTTCCCGCTGCGTGAAGAACTCCGTAACTGCCTACTGCACATCCTCGTCCTACAAGAATCGTAGACCCTTCAAGGCCTTTTCTAAGCGTGCTCGAATGTCTCACGTGTCGAGTCAAATGAATGAGGCTGACCTCACAGATGGACTGGCGCCTTCTGTCGAATCGTGACCATCACGGAACTTAGCGCACCATTCCACAAAGGTGGTTTTTGACAGACACGCTGTCCCATTCACAGCAACTGTTCTGTGGTGTTTGTCCTACGGCAGCCAAGAAATGAAAATCAACACGTTGGTCCAATTGGGACGAATTTGGTAATAACGTTGCCGTAGGTGCCGCATTTAATGCACGCACGTCAGAATGACATGGAGGACACACTAATCTCTTGCCTAGTTGTCGGTTTTTATACACCCGAATCGCAGTCACGGTACGTTGCATATACGCTGCAGCCCTTATACATTCCTTGATGCATCTACCTTCAAGAATTTGCCAGTTCAGATGTTTCAGCATCTTAGTAAGGGTCTCCGGCGAGTTAAAAAAAAGTGTGACCATTTGTGCTGTAGTTCATTATCTCCTGTTAGTCCTACCTGGTATTGGCCCCACGCACTTGAGCAATATTCTAAGAGGTGTCGCATGGATGTTTTTGCTAGAAACCTCTACGTTAGAATGATTGTCTGCTACCTGCTTACATACGACTGAGCCTTTTTCAATAATTCATGTCCTATGATAACAGAAATGTGTTACACAAATTGAGCAAAAGTAAAGATTGGCTGATAGGACACATCCTGGGACATCAAGTCAGTTTGGTGAGAAGCGTGGGACTAAAATTTGCAGAGGGATATCTACGTTTGACTACAACACGCAGGTTCAAATAGACGTGGGTTGCAGCAGTTATGCAGAGAGTGTCTTTCACAGGATAGACTAGCGTGGTGCGCTGCATCAAACCCATATTCGGACTGAAGGTCACAACTGCAACAACTGAATGTAAAGATGGATGGAAAGAACATGTTACCGAAGTCGGAAACTGAAGATTGCCCAAGAAAATTTTGGACTACAAACACTAAGCAAGCAGACAGACAGATCGAATAGTGAACAAAAAAATCGTAAAGAAAGAACAGGCACATTCATATCCCTGTCTGCAAGCCGCCGGCGACGAGAATATTTTACGGTAGTAGCTGTGTCAGTTAGACGTAATCCTATACGTTAACAACTAGGCGCATAAACTGCTGAAACCAAGAGGTGAGTCAGACCCATATTGAATTCACGCCGTGGGTTGCTATGTTACACCTGCCTCCGTGTGTGGCTTGTAGGTGGCTTTAACGACTGAGCAAATTCGGGGCTGGTCCACAAACTCTGCTTCGTTTGAAGTACGATGATTTACAGAATTTGTTTATATCATTCAGAGACAGATGTTGAAGGTGATTGCCCTCCCGTATGTTAACTGACGACTGTGACGAGAGCAAGGCCGTCCTCTCACCAAGTTAAAATGAAAAGAAAAGTTGCCAAATCACGAAGAAGAAGAAAATGGTTCAAATGGCTCTAAGCACTATGGGACTTAACATCTGAGGTCATCAGTCCCCTAGACTTAGAACTACTTAAACCTAACTAACCTAAGGACATCACACACATCCATGACCGAGGCAGGATTCGAACCTGCGACCGTAGCGGTCGTGTGGTTCCAGACTGTAGCGCCTAGAACCGCTCGGCCACCCCGGCAGGCCTTTACCGTTTTATTCACATACTTTTAAATGTTGCAATCCCCCCACCCGCTCCCTCAGTGATGACGCCACAGAATGACGCGAAAGAGGAGGGCTGCGGAAGCACAAACACCCTTTGCTGCTTCAGATTAGTTTCGAATTTCGTAGGACAGTGTTGAACGGTACCTGACGGTTCCACCCTGCATACCAGAGTAGAAATTGCGATCGCGCTACACTCCAAAGTGGTCGTATTACAGTCGAAGAGTTTGCAGCCCCATGGTGTCCTTAAGAGCTGACTCGTCCGATGGGGCGTCAACAGTATCAAAACACTGTTGCGAACGTCATCTCGTTGCTCATCACATTGCGCACTGTCATTTTCATTTGCAAGTGAGTGGGTATAAAGGCCCCAAGGGAAGAGGTGGTTTCATTGCGGAACTACATGTCACCCACTGAGGCCTTTTCGTGTCTATTCTGAGCGGCGATGTGCCTGAAATGTTTTCCTCGGCCACTCATGAAGACCGCGTGATTTCAGGTCTGGGCATCAGGGTTCTGACCTCTGCTACAGAGGCAACAAAAGAAGGGATGACATGTGAGTAAGAAGAGATGTGCTGACCTTAGCATTGTGTGACATGTCCACAATGGCATTGGGCAGAACTTTGGTGGAATTTGGTGCCAGGATGACATCATTAACCCACCATAAACCTCACATCAACGTCTGAGCTCTAGCCTTTTTTCTCACGTCTGTCGGCGCTTTGCTATTTGAAGCGTCGCCGCTTTTGCGCTATTACAGAGGAAGGTTGTAGGCACCTAATTTCAAATTCAAATTCCACCACACGAGCGGCGCAGTGGGAGACCAGTACGGGGTTTCGAAAAAGTGATCTTTAATTTTGCTGCGCATTGTGCATGGTGCGTGGACATTATGGCAAGCAGTGATTCTCTTTTGACAGGCAAGAGCCATGCGTCAGAGTCCCCTTCGTTTACGCGATGCACTACCTGGGATGGTCTGAAGAGATAACACACAAGATTTTGGTGATTGGGAAGAGCTTTTCGAGCTGTGACAGAGATTTTGCAATTATAGAGAAATGAAAAATGGCAAGGAGGGGCTATGGTTCGTAAGATTTACACAAGATTGTACTCAGCTGAAACTATGAACGCTGTCACGTGATTACAAAGCATACAATTAACTTCTTTGATTTTACGGATACTTCTGAAACACTGCTTTCAAAGCAAGTGTGTAAGGTCGTCAAATTGCAGTTTGATCAAAATGTCTCATAGTTATCCATCTCAAACAGCCATTAAAACTCACAATCATGTAGGTGAATGGAAAAATGTCACTGTTTGCAAAACAGGAGAGACCATGACTGATTTGTCAGACTTTTCTGAAAGCTGATGCATGTTTATCGGTTGAAAAACAGTTGTCGATGCGCCATTTTGTCCTCAAAGTTCAGGGAGTTGTACAGTAAACTTTGCGGCATCTGATCCTAAGAGTGGATTTCTGTGCAGAAGTCAGTAGTGAGAAATTCTTTTTCATGAATTTAATTTTGTTACCCTCTTATAAAATATTTAAAAGACGCAAGAAATAGTTTATTTTAGTGCAGCTCTAACTAGTTGAAAAATCACTCTTGCATTTCTGTACCAGTATTATTACAAATGAAATGACATCCCTTACTGTCAATGGTAACTGAAACACAAAAATTTTTATTTGCTTTTAGAACCAGTCCGTTTCGTATTATGGCACCTACAACATTGCTAAAGAATTATTTACCTTCTAATGTATCTCATTGCTTTTGCAGTGAAGAGGTGAGCAACATAATTCCGTGGTATCAGAATACCTTCTCAGTTTTTTAGATACAAATCATTGATATACAAAAAGAGGTACGTCGTATTTTGAATACTCTGACAATCGTAAGATCTGACACTTAGAACGTTTATTTGGACTCTTGATTTGTGACAGGTAAATGAAAATTTAGATCCCAATTGTAAATGTAACAAAACCCCCGAGATTTCGGTACATGCTTGTAAAATTGGAAAGTTATAAGGAGCAAGGCCGTACAGTCCAGAATCGACATGCCAGTTAAACAGAAACGATGGGCATTGAGGCAATTATCCTAGGACGCAGCAGATTGAAGATATCCGTTTAGTAAAACACCGTGCCGTGCTGCGTGAAGTCAGTGACTGGATGCTGCACATCCTCTTCTGACAGGAATCGTAGAAACTTCAAAACCGTTTTTAAGGGACCGAAGGCGTGCTAATCGCATGCAGAAAGACCAGGGCTATGGGTGGTGGTGGGGGGGGGGGGGGGGGGGGGGGGACTGCTCCAGTCTCTCCCACTTGACTTGGCGTAACTCTCGCGTTACGATATTTGCGATACGGGGACGTGCATCATCGTAAAGCAGCAACACCCCTTGGCGCACCATTCCACAGTAATGGCTTTCGACGGACACGTTTCCCTATACACATTCTTCATTCTCCGATGGATGTCTACCAGTGTTTGTCCTTCGACAGCCAAGAAAAGAATAACAGCACATTGATCTTCTTTGGACGAGTTTGGTAACAACGTCGCCATAATTTACGTTTTCGCAGCTATTGCACCCACGTCGGAAAGACACAAATGCCACACTAATCCCTTCCTACACGTCGTTGCTTATATACCCTCCTCGGAGACGCGCTACGTTATATATACGCCATGAAACCGAAAATTTTGATCGCACCTTATACTTTGAAAATAACTTCTTTATAGTCGTATGTGTAAGTTGAAATAGACGCCAATTGTTTATCACGATTGGTATAGAAAATACCGTCTTGTTAATTTGGGCCGGCCGGAGTGGCTGAGCGGTTCTAGGCGCTACAGTCCGGAACCACGTAACCGCTACGGTCGCAGGTTCGAATCCTGTCTCGGGCATGGATGTCTGTGATGTCCTTAGGTTAGTTAGGTGTAAGTAGTTCTAAATTCGAGGGGACTGATGACCTCAGAATTAAGTCCCATAGTGCTCGGAGCCATTTGAACCATTTTTTGTTAATTTGGATGAGTGGTTTTGAGACATCCTAGTTCAAGGATTATGTTTAGCTTAGTTTGTCTAGTCAACGGATAGATTTAAATTTCTTGCCCTTGTCGTATTTTCTTGCTGTGTAAACGTTACCTAACTTAGAGGCTCCTCGGACTTCTATCCTTTTATTGACATCGCAGTATAGTATGCGATGCAGTGAATGTGGTGTCGCATTCGCAGGGAGGCACGGTTAACGACACGCAGAGCAGTACAACAAGCTGTGATTCCGCCCCCCGGCTACCTAACGGCCGTATCCAGAGCGTCGCGGTCGACGGTGCACCGCTACGCCAGCGCCGGTACTCGCGGCTAATTGAAGAGCAGAGCTGCAGGCCGGGGTCTTCTATCAATTAGCGCGCTCCGCGCACCTCGCCAACCTGCCCCGACCGCAACGCTTGTTTCGCAAAGCTAGGTCATCGCTGCTGGACGACAGCGAGAAAAACCGCAAAGGTCCTCGTAAGCTCTAGGAAAGCCCTAGTATCAGCATCTCTTCTTTCGTATCTTATTTTTTGATTTATTGCTACATTACAAATGTAATAGCAATGTCGAAAAGGTAATAGAACTGCACTGCTGGGAATTAAAATTGCTACACCATGAAGGCAAAAAACAACAGAAATAAAATTAGCGTGAAGTTTACTACGTGCTTCAGCGCAACAACACAGAGCTGGCGGAAATAACGCATTATGCAGTATATGTAAGCTTCTACATAAAGACAGATCGTCCTTTAACGTTGTTACCAACAATCTCGAAAACTACTTGACGTACTTCGTCCAAATTTCCATACAATGGTCTAATGAACATTCGTATGGACATACGTTATCTGTTTTAATGTATGTAATATGTAAATATCTATGTAATACACTAAAGCACCATAAACTGGTACACCTGCCTAATATCGAGTAGGGCCCCCGCGAGGACGCAGAAGTGTCGCAACACTACATGGCATGGACTCGACAAATGTCTGAAGTAGTACTGGAGGGAGCTGACACTACGAATCCTGCAGGGCTGTCCATAAATCCGTACGAGTACGAGGGGGTGGAGATCTCTTCTGAACAGCACGTTGCAAGGCATCCCAGATCTGCTCAATAATGTTCATGTTTGGGGAGTTTGGTGGCCTACGGAAGTGTTTAAACTCAGAAAAGTGTTCCTCGAACAACTCTACAACATTTATGGACGTGCGAGGTGTCGCATTGTCCTCCTGGAATTCCCCAAGTCCGTCAGGATGTGCAATGGACATGAATGGTTTCAGGTGATGAGACAGCATGCTTACCTAGGTGTCGCCTGTTAGAGTCGTATCTAGACATATCAGGTGCCCATATTGTTCCAACTGACAGTCCTCATACCATTACAGAGCTTCCGCCAACTTCAACAGACCCCTGCTGACATGCAGCGTCCATGGATTCATGAGGTTGTCTCCATACCCGTACACGTCCATCCAGTAAGCGATCTAAAAGCTGCGCCACACACTTGTTGCCTACCTCAGCGCCGTAGTCTGCCTATTTACACGTCTCTGTATTTGAATACAAATGTCTATACCAGTTTCTTTCGCCGGCCGTTGTGACCGAGCGGTTCTAGGCGCTTCAGTCTGGAACCGCGCGACCGCTACGGTCGCAGGTTCGAATCCTGCCTCGGGCATGGATGTGTGTGATGTCCTTAGGTTAGTTAGGTTTAAGCAGTTCTAAGTTCTAGGGGACTGATGACCTCAGAAGTTAAGTCCCATAGTGCTCAGAGTCATTTGGACCGCGCTGCTTGTACGGTCGCAGGTCCGAATCCTGCCTCGGGCATGGATGTGTGTGATGTTCTTAGGTTAGTTAGGTTTAAGTAGTTCTAATTCTATTGGACTGATGACCTCAGATGTTAAGTCCCATAGTGTTCAGAGCCATTTGAACCATTTTTTTGAACCAGTTTCTTTCAAGCCTCAGTATATACTCGTATAAGTAGAAAACGTTGTTACCAAAAATCTCTAAAATTTCTAGAGTGATTTCTTCAAATTTTTACACGATACTCTGTTGAACATTCAAACGGACATGGGAGTGAAAAAAAGTCCCAAGAATATCCTGAATAATTTGAAGTAAATTGGCCAAGAACGTGTCGATATTTTTGGGTAACAACGTTTCCGTATTCTATTTTACACACGAGCATATTTCTATGTACACTACTAACTATTAAAATTGCTACACCAACAAGAAATGCAGATGATAAACGGGTATTCATTGTACAAATATATTATACTAGAACTGACATGTGATTACAATTTGGGTGCATAGATCCTGAGAAATCAGTACCCAGAACAACAACCTCTGGCCTTGATACGCCTGGGCATTGATTCAAACAGAGCTTGGATGACGTGTACAGGTACAGCTGCTCATGCAGCTTCAACACGATACCACAGTTCATCAAGAGTAGTGACTGTAGTATTGTGACGAGCCGGTTGATCGACCACCATTGACCAGAGGTTTTCAATTGGTGAGAGATCTGGAGAATGTGCTGGCCAGGGCAGCAGTCGAACATTTTCTGTATCCAGAAAGGCCCGTAGAGGACCTGCAACATGCAGTCGTGCATTATCCTGCTGAAATGTAGGGTTTCGCAGGGATCGAATGAAGGGTAGAGCCACGGGTCGTAACACATCTGAAATGTAGCGTCCACTGTTCAAAGTGCCGTCAATGCGAACAAGAGGTGACCGAGACGTGTAACCAATGGCACCCCATACCATCACGCCGGGTGATACGTCAGTATGGCGATGATGAATACACGCTTCCAATGTGCGTTCACCGTGATTTCGCCAAACACGGATGCGACCATCATGATGCTGTAAACAGAACCTGGATTCATCCGAAAAAATGACGTTTTGCCATTCGTGCACCCAGGTTCGTCGATGAGTACACCATCGCAGGCGCTCCTGTCTGTGATGCAGCGTCAAGGGTAACCACAGCCATGGTCTCCGAGCTGATAGTCCATGCCGCTACAAACGTCATCGAACTGTTCGTGCAGATAGTTGTTGTCTTGCAAACGTCCCCATCTGTTGACTCAGGGATCGAGACGTGGCTGCACGATCCGTTACAGCCATGCGGATAAGATGCCTGGCATTGGAACACGACCAACGCGAGCAGCAATGTCGTGATACGATAAACCGCAATCGCGACAGGCTACAATCCTACCTTTATCAAAGTCGGGAAATTGATGGTACGCATTTCTCTTCCTTACACGAGGCATCACAGCAACGTTTCACCAGGCAGCGCCGATCAACTGCTGTTTGTGTATGGGAAATCGGTTGGAAACTTTCAGATGTTCAGATGTGTGTGAAATCTTATGGGACTTAACTGCTAAGGTCATCAGTCCCTACGTTTACACACTACTTACCCTAAATTATCCTAAGGACAAACACACACAACCATGCCCCAGGGAGGACTCGAACCTCCGCTGGGATCAGCCGCACAGTCCATGACTGCAGCGCCCTAGACCGCTCGGCTAATCGCGCGCGGCGGAAACTTTCCTCATGTCAGCACGTTGTAGGTGTCGCCACCGGCGCCAACCTTGTGTGAATGCTCTGAAAAGCTAATCATTTGCATATCACAGCATCTTCTTCCTGTCTGTTGAATTTCGCGTCTGTAGCACGTCATCTTAGTGGTGTAGCAATTTTAATGGCCAGTAGTGTATTAGAGGTGATTAGTAGAGAGATCGGGAGGAACTGATGCTGAGGAAGAGGAGTGAGGAGGAGGAGGAGGAGGAGGAGGAGATGGACAGAGAGTGGAGTGGGAAGGAGATTAGGTCGTATATCCAATTTCAATACACACTTAGCAACTCCGAAGCATTCCCGCGTTCACTATTTCTGTACATAACACAGCGGGCCCCCATTCAGAAATCCCATTTCAGTGTTGTTTGTTTGTGAGAAGAATGTGTTATGCCTCGTGTAAGGAGAGACCTCTACCACCAAATGTCAAAATCCACCAGTGACTGGATCCTGGTTTTTACGACTATGCAGTTTTTTCGATCCCTGATATTATTGCTCGTATTGGTCGGGGTCCCGTCGACAGTCACACGAATACAATGTCTATTACCTTTCGCGGGCAAGTGCTCTACCAACTGAGCTACCGAAGCACGACTCACGCCCGGTACTCACAGCTTTACTTGCCCGCGAAAGGCAAAGGTCCCGAGTTCGAGTCTCGGTCGGGCACACAGTTTTAATCTGCCAGGAAGTTTCATATCAGCGCACACTCCGCTGCAGAGTGAAAATCTCATTCTGGAGACAATGTCTATTAGTTTATAAGGACTATACTTCACACCATGAAGGATCTCAACCACCCTATGGGACTAACGTTCCAGACGACGGACATATTGTTCCATTAGCTGCTTAGGATTGTACACGCATGTCACGTAACCTTAGTCAGTAGACGGGCTTATTTCTAGGAAGAAAAGTATGCACAAGGTCACTGTATTGACGTATGGAACTGCATGTCAGTCATCGAGCATCTCGTGTTATCGTATGGGGTGGCACTGGGTACCCATTATGGTCACCTCTTGTTTACACCGTTGGTTATCTGGGAGGCAGCCGTTACATTTTTGACATATTAAGTCTTCGTGGCGTTATCTTTCGGTGATGCCGCATGCTGCCACCATGAGTAACTTATAAGTAGATATTTTCGGTTTACCAAAGCAGCTTAAATAATTTAATATAGGCAAGTCCTCCAGTCCAGATTGTGTACAAATCAGATTCCTTTCAGACTATTCTGGTACAATAGATCAATCAGCACTGAACAATCCTACACAACAGCTGTCTCTGCGGAAGATCCGTACATACAAACTGGTAGGTTGCAGAGGTCCACCAATACTCAAGAAAGGAAGTAAGTGTAATCCGATGAATTGCACTCATATGACTTACATTGATTTGCAATAGGATTCTGGAACATACACGATGTTGAGGTATAAGTGCAAACATTTCTCTTGTGATTGAGAACCGTGTACTCAACAACGTCCCAAGTATTTACTTCATTTGCAGACTAATAATTATAGCTATTACGAGTAGTATAATTTTAGGTATATGCCTTTTTAGGTATATACCTTCAAATACGCAGGGAACAAGCACGCTATTAATGTTTGTTTTTCCCATGACTGCAGGTTAGTTATAGAAGTATGGACACGTGGACGCAAAACAGACAGTCTACGCTCACAGGCGTAATCCACTTCTTGGCGCATTTACGACCGTGCACCAAGACCGTGGGACACCGATAAAAAAAAAAATACGGTGAAGTGTGAACATTTCATTGTACCAATAATCACAATATCGATACCTATACCCCTAATAACATTTACATTGTGTTCGAATATTGTGAATTACCTTGAAGAAAACCACTCGTTGACAGTCAGGAGAGAGTCAGCGAATAGCTCTCCTGTAATATTCAACCAGGTCTTTATTCTTACGATGTAATAAGTGGTATCTACAGGGAATCTCAAATTAATGGCATATTTCTAGATTTCCAGAAGGCTTTTGATAGCATTCCTCACAGGCGGCTTCTAATCAATTTTCATGGCTATGGAGTATCGTCTCAGTTGCGCGACAGGTTTCGTGACTTCCTGTCAGAGAGGTCACAGTGCGCAGTAACTGACGGGAAGTTAGCGAATAAAGCGGAAGTGTGCCTGGCGTTGCGCAAGACGTGTTATATTCCTTCTGCTGTTCCTAATCTATATAAGCGATTTTCAGTTATATTCTTTGCAGATGATGCTTTCATTTATCGTTTAGTGACCTCACCAGAAGATTTATACCAACTGCAAAGTTATTCAAACAAGATATCTGTATGGTGTGAAAAGTAGCAGTTGGCCCTAAAAAACGAAAATGTGAAGGCATCTACACGAATACTAAAAGGAATCCTTTAAATATGTTTGAGATTTCGTCAATAGTAGTGGGCGATCTGAAGGTTACATTATTGTTGAATGATAAAGTTTACCAACAACGCTAGTAATTCACGTTTATTACTATTAACGATTTCGACAGATCCACGCCAGTGGCAGGTGCTGCGGGAATCTCTGACTGCGTCACACTCCAGTGTCCGGAACTTAGAGGTCTTCTGTTGATAACCTAGCGAAGGGTAGGGATTGCTGGATTTGTTCATCAGATACGAGGGTATCGTTAGAGATGCCCCTAGAAAGTATGATAGCAGCGCTTTTATTTTCTGTATACATAAATGATCTGGCAGACAGGGTGAGCAGAAATCTGTGGCTGTTTGCTGAAAATGCTGTGGTGTGTGGAAATGTGTCGTCGTTGAGTGACAGTACGAGGATACAAGATGACTTAGACAACATTTCTAGTTGGTGTGATGAATGACAGCTAGCTCTTAATTTAGAAAATGTAATTTAGTGAAGGTGAGTAGGAAAAAAAACATCGTAATGTTCGAATACAGCATCAGAAGTGTGCTTCTTGACACAGAGACGTCAATTAAATACCTAAGCGTAACGTTGCAAAGTGATTTGAAATGGATTGACTATGTGAGGGTTATAGCAGGGAAAGCGAGTGGTCGACTTCGGTTTACTCTGAGACTCTTAGGAAATTGTAACTCACCTGTAAAGGAGACAGCTTAGATCTCTCGAAACGGGTAACAGCAATAAAAAGAGTTAACAACGATCTTGAAAAACTTGACTTCCGAGAATAACAGAATCCGTTAAATTTCAGTAACGCGAAAAGCACACGAATCTATAGACCGTCCATTCGACTAAATACCTAGGAATTACAGTTACGAACAACTTAAATTAGACGTTCATACAGATAATGTTGTGGGAAAAGCGAACCAAGGAGTGAGGTGTATTGACCGAACACATGTAAGATGCAACACGCGACTACATTACGCTTGGTCGTCCTCTGCTAGAATTTGTGTACGCTGTGGGATCTCTACCAGATAAGACTGACAAAGGACATCGAAAAATTTCAAAGAAGAACAGCTCGTTTTGTATTATCGCGAAATTGGCGAGTGGTTGTCGCATATATGATGCAGGAACTGGAGTGACAATGATTAAAACAAAGGCATTTTTCGTTGCGGCGAGATCTTTTCACGAAATTTCTGTCTCCAACTTCCTCCTCCAAATGAGAAAATATTGACTCATCAACATGGAGAGAAATCATCATTCTAATAAATTAAGAGTAGTTAAAATCTTCTGGGTTATTAGGCCGCGTTATATTTCTACTAAAATGATCGACCTTCGGACCCCTCTGCTGGGATCTTCCTCATGATCTTCTGGTGTCCACTACTGCTAGAACACTGTCGCAGACGAGTGTCACGTTCTCTTGTAAAGGGGAGTTTTCTCGCGTTCGTGCTTGAGAAGTGACAGTATTATTTAAAATTCATATAGCTACCATTGGTGGGCCATAGTCATAGGCTAATATTCCCGCTCTGATGCAGAAGGGTCGTTGTTGGCTAATCTCCTGTGGATACCATTGGCGGCCCATCGTCATTGGATAGAAAGGCACTATTCCACACTTACCCTAGAAGGGGTATTGGTTGAAATTCCTGCTACTGCCATCGGTTGGTAGTCATCATTGGCTAGATTCGAAACGGACAGAGCAAGAGAGGGGGAATGTTAACAACAACATCCCTTCTTCTGCATCAGAGCGAGAATATTAGCCTATGACTATGGCCCAGCAATGGTAGCCACATGAGTTTTAACCAATACCGTCACTTCTCAAGCACGAACGCGAGAAAACTCCCCTTTATAAGAGGACACTACACTCGTCTCTGACAGTGTTCTAGCAGTAGCAGACACCAGAAGATCCTGAGGAAGATCCCAGCAGAGGGGTCTAAACAACGATCATTGTAGTATAAATATGTTCGAAAGTGGAACGGTAGAGAAGTCAAGCGAAAGTAGTTCGCCACGCAGTTAAATGTGAACTGCAGAGTCGTCATCTAGATGTAGATGTAGATGTTAGCCGTGCTGTCTTGACTGACGGATACAGAAGGTGTTCGGCTGTTGCTCTTGCTGTCATCAAATAAAAACACACGGTCATGGGTTATCAAGAGACTTGCATGCCAGTACCCTGCAGTATTCTATGACTGATGACTCTGGCATAAAGAATGGAATAACGTAAGCGTAACTGTCATCCAAGCTCAGTTCGGCTCGATTCGTAGCCACTTTAGGAGGAGGCAGCCCTGTGTTCTAAATTTCGTACCTCTCCCTCTAAAAACAAGGTCAACTACCAATTTAATCATATTTTCTTGTTCTACAACGTATATACACGATCAGTAAAAATTCGTTTTGAATCATTGCCGGTGTTCCAATTTTAATTGCCAGAATTGTATACAAATAAAATATTTTCAGTTTCCAAGCCGGATCAACTGAGATAAAATTCTCTACATTTTGACAGTACTCATACCATCTTCCACAGACTTCTGAAGTTTAGGTCCTGACGACAGTGCCAGACATACTGTCGGAAGATGGAGAATTTTATCTGAATTATGACGGACTGAAAATCGAAACTATTTTATTCACTTATGCGAACCAGAGACCCTCAGATGACAGAATATGAATTAGTGATTAAATTTATTTTATTTTCCTTAAAACTGCTTGCGGAAGTCCACGTTTTTTATTTAGCTGCAATTTCCACCTCTCTAAATACATATAGAGCCAAAAAATACACTCCTGGAAATTGAAATAAGAACACCGTGAATTCATTGTCCCAGGAAGGGGAAACTTTATTGACACATTCCTGGGGTCAGATACATCACATGATCACACTGACAGAACCACAGGCACATAGACACAGGCAACAGAGCATGCACAATGTCGGCACTAGTACAGTGTATATCCACCTTTCGCAGCAATGCAGGCTGCTATTCTCCCATGGAGACGATCGTAGTGATGCTGGATGTAGTCCTGTGGAACGGCTTGCCATGCCATTTCCACCTGGCGCCTCAGTTGGACCAGCGTTCGTGCTGGACGTGCAGACCGCGTGAGACGACGCTTCATCCAGTCCCAAACATGCTCAATGGGGGACAGATCCGGAGATCTTGCTGGCCAGGGTAGTTGACTTACACCTTCTAGAGCACGTTGGGTGGCACGGTATACATGCGGACGTGCATTGTCCTGTTGGAATAGCAAGTTCCCTTGCCGGTCTAGGAATGGTAGAACGATGGGTTCGATGACGGTTTAGATGTACCGCGCACTATTCAGTGTCCCCTCGACGATCACCAGTGGTGTACGGCCAGTGTAGGAGATCGCTCCCCACACCATGATGCCGGGTGTTGGCCCTGTGTGCCTCGGTCGTATGCAGTCCTGATTGTGGCGCTCACCTGCACGGCGCCAAACACGCATACGACCATCATTGACACCAAGGCAGAAGCGACTCTCATCGCTGAAGACGACACGTCTCCATTCGCCCCTCCATTCACGCCTGTCGCGACACCACTGGAGGCGGGCTGCACGATGTTGGGGCGTGAGCGGAAGACGGCCTAACGGTGTGCGGGACCGTAGCCCAGCTTCATGGAGACGGTTGCGAATGGTTCTCGCCGATACCCCAGGAGCAACAGTGTCCCTAATTTGCTGGGAAGTGGCGGTGCGGTCCCCTACGGCACTGCGTAGGATCCTACGGTCTTGGCGTGCATCCGTGCGTCGCTGCGGTCCGGTCCCAGGTCGACGGGCACGTGCACCTTCCGCCGACCACTGGCGACAACATCGATGTACTGTGGAGACCTCACGCCCCACGTGTTGAGCAATTCGGCTGTACGTCCACCCGGCCTCCCGCATGCCCACTATACGCCCTCGCTCAAAGTCCGTCAACTGCACATACGGTTCACGTCCACGCTGTTGCGGCATGCTACCAGTGTTAAAGACTGCGATGGAGCTCCGTATGCCACGGCAAACTGGCTGACAATGACGGCAGCGGTGCACAAATGCTGCGCAGCTAGCGCCATTCGACGGCCAACACCGCGGTTCCTGGTGTGTCCGCTGTGCCGTGCGTGTGATCATTGCTTGTACAGCCCTCTCGCAGTGTCCGGAGCAAGTATGGTGGGTCTGACACACCGGTGTCAATGTGTTCTTTTTTCCATTTCCAGGAGTGTATTTTCCTTATTATCGCTTTTCGTAAAACGGAGCAGCTCTAATTGGAGCATAAGTAACTGTACAAAGTGAATTACGGTAGGCTGCAGAAAAACATTCCTGTAATTTTCTGTGAAGTGAAAGTGCCCTAACATTTAGGGCAGAGTTGTTGTTAAATAGGCAGAGGTAGCATGTATACCAACAACTGCGGATATGTGAGTCAGATATTAATCGAGGATAGACGCCTGAGATAGGGAAATAACACACTCGTCTTTCCCTAATGTTAGATGCACTCTACCTAAAAGTTGTTTAGTGAGGTATGGGTTAAAAATTACGCCTGCAGAAGAAGAGCACAGCATACCGGTGTATACCATAGTGGGAAGGCGAGATCTTACGCCTGCGGAAGAAGAGGACCGCATACCTGACTCATAGCGGAAGGGCGGAATCTACTCACGAAACTTCAGTCACCAGCTTTCTCTTTCGAATGCGAAAATATTTTGCTGATGCCACCTACACAAGGAGAAACGATCATCATAATAAAGTAAGGGACATCAGAGTTCGCACGGAGAGATATAGGTGCTCGTTTTTTCCGCGCGCAGTGCGAAAGTGGAATAATAGAGAATTATTATGAATGTGGTTGGATGAACCCTCTGCCAGGCACTTAAGTGTGATTTGCAGAGTATCCATGAAGCTGTAGATACAGATGTATAGATTAAGGAAACTGGGGAAATTCCTAAGGATATGAAGTAGCAAAAAGGTCTTGCCACTTGCTATAGGTGGCAATTTCAAGACCTCATTCACTTGAAATGTTTTCATAAGAGTGTTGGACTGCAGTTTAAAGTGTACACCGCAGAGCCATCATGTGGAAACTGGTAGCATTAAGAAACAAAAATTGCTTAAGAAATTGTTACACAATGAGAAAATCTGTTTTATTTCTCTACAGGATAAAAGGAAGTCCAGTGCCTTGCCTGAAGGATAGTATTTCTCTTAAACAGCCTCCTTTGGGACCGAATTCTAATAACGAGACGCAACAAAAATAATTGTGTCTTGTCATATTTTGTTATGTGTCCGTTGGACGCCATCACACACTCCTTAACTTTTGGTAGCCCTGCGTGCCGACATGTCCACACATCTATCTTGCAGAGAGCGAGTACTTTCCCGAACTATGCTTTCCCACAGTGGCACGGAATGTTGTATGGATGGGACTGATCCATATCCACAGTTGTTTCTAGCTTATACTGCGTACCAGAGTAAGGCTTTTTCACTGCGGCACCAGTTCATAGACGGGAATGCAAATGTGCGAACTTCAGCCATTTTGATACATTTTATAAACCCCTGTAGCACTCTGTGGAATATATATACATCTATAATACGTCTACATGACCACTCTGCAATTCACACTTAAATACGCTATTTCTTTACCGTTCCACTCTCCAACAGAGCGCAGGAAAAACGAGGACATAAATCTTTCTGCGTGTGCTGCGATTTTTGTTATTTTATTACAATGATCATTTCTATCTATGTAGTTGGGTGTCAAAATGTTTCCGCATTCGAAGTGGGAAGTTGGAGATTGGAATTTCGTGAAAAGGTCTAGCCGCAACGAAGAAATGCTTTTTAATGATTGACCTTTAACACCTGTTGCATCATCTATGAGTTTTGTCAATAAAACATAGTCTTTGCTCTGCGTTTACCAAGACAGTTTAAATTGTTAGTAATTTGTTATTCCTAGATATTTTGTTGAATTGATGGCAGTTATATTTGTGTAATTCGTCGTGTAATCGAAATTTAATGAATTCCTTTTAGCACTCATTTTGACGACTTCATACTTTTGATTATATAAGGTCAACTGCCACTTTTCGTACCACACAGCTATCTTGTATAAATCATTTTACATTTGGTTTCAATCGTCTGATTATTTTACTACGGGGTACATGACAGCATCACTTGCAAACAATCTCAGATGGCTGCATAGATGGTCTCCTAAATCATTTATAAAGATTACAAACAGCAGAGGGCATATAACACTTCCTTGGGGAAAGTTAGATAACAATGTCGTTTTACTGGATGACTTTCCATCAGTTACTACGAACTGTTATCTTTCCGAGAGGAAATCTCGAATCCAGTGTTACAACTGAGACGATACTACATTTTTGGAAATCTGTATTGAGGTTCCCTGTCGATAGTTCTCATTACTTCATGCGAATAAAGAGCTAGTTGTGTTTCAAAAGAACGATATTTTTTGAATCCATGTTGAGCGTGTATCAACAGCTCGTTTTCGTCGACGTAACTCACAATGTTCGAACACAGCATATGCTCCAAAATCCTACTGCAAATCGATCTAAGTGATATGGGTCTGTAATTCATCGGATAACTTCTACTTTCTTTCTTGAGTGCTGGTGCGACCTGTGCAACTTTCCGGTCTTTAGATGCGGATCTTTAGTCGAGCGAGCGGCTGTACATTGTTGTTAAGTAAGGAGCTATTATACTGGCATATTCCGAAAGGAATCTGATTGGTACAAAGGTTGGACAGGAGGACTTGCCTTTATTAAATGATTTCAGCTGCTTAGCTGCTTTGGTATACCGAGCTACTTCTAAATTACTCACTGTTGGCAGTAGTTCTTTATTCGAATCCTGGAATATTTACTTCCTTATTTTTTATGAAGGTATTTCGGACAACCGTATTTAGTAATTCCGCTTTAGTGACGCTGTCATCGGTAACATTACCATCACTGCCGTGCACTGAACGTATTGACTGCGTCTTGACGCTGGTGTAGTTCACATACACCGTGATCGCTTCGGATTATACGCCAGGTTTCGAGACAGAGTTGTATCGAGACATAGTTCGTTGTGGAAACTACAGAAAGTATCTCGCAATTTGTGAAAGACTGCAAGCTTTCCTATTACCGTTATAGTTACACAGTCCTATGTTTCGAAGTTACGTGTTATAATAACAGCTGTATGGCCAACATAGTAAACCACAAATATATTCGTACTGTTTGTTTATACCTGAGCAAGATCGCGGCAACCTCAAAAGTATATAAAAAGATAGCAGTCCATATGTTCCGCCCGCGCGGGGTAGACGAGCGGTCTGTGGTACATTTCACGGTTCACGCGGCTCCCGTCGTCGGAGGTTCGAGTCCTCCCGCGGGATTGGTGTGCGTTGTTCTTAGCGTAAGTTAAAGTAGTGTGTAAGCCTAGGGACCGATGATATCAGTAGTTTGGTCCAATAGGAACTTACCACAAATTTTCAGATTTTATCCTTATGTTGTATAGAGATTAAGAAACACTTTGTAAACGTGTATAGAAGTGGATTATACGCATCGAGAGAAAGTGTGTAGCAGAAACAGTTAAAAGAATTTTATTGTAGGAGTATGAAAATCTGTGTGAATGGGTGCTATTCAGATAAGAAAAATTTTATTTTGAGTGTGAGGAATGAGTTGCGTTGCGGCATATTTAATAAACAAGCTCTAATAACCAGTTTTCAACTTACTTATGTGCTAAGATGCTAAGGGGTTTCTCGGTCGATTTTGTAGTATATTTTGATCTGCGCTAAAAGTGGTTATGCTGTGCCTGTAAAGACCTTAAGCTATAGAAGATTGACTGAAACGAACCACGAAACTGTGCTAATCCTTGCGAGAGTTTGGCGAAGACGTAATATCGGTAAGTGTTAGAGAATGTTGCCTCTACATCCTCCGACTGGCGGCAGCTTGTCTTGCGAAGCGTTCTGAGCGCTGCACAGGAGCTCTGAGAGAATCACGGTCCTGAGCATTAGGCGACGCGTCGCGGATTCTGCATACGTTAGCGCTCATGAATAATAACCGGACCGATATGCGCTCTGCGTTCTGTCAGTGAGAGATATGGGAGGCAGCTCGTCATCAACATAATGTGTAGCACGGCCTGAGAGGTATTAAAGGTACAGCCAGATTAACGCACCTCTCCCTTCAGATATTAACAGAGGGCCTCCCTCTCATAAGGTGACACAGTCATCTGCGAGTTAAAAATTCTCCTTGTATTCAAACAGAGGGAAAGGTGAGTTTAGTAACTCGCATTAGGTACAACAATGAATAAACATCTTCAAAGATTGGATTTCGTGGCAGGAACCAGTTTCCATCAAGTTGTTCTGGTTTGTAGACCGCAACATGTTGATTCAAGGTTGGTTCAAATGGCTCTGAGCACAATTGGACTTAACTTCTGAGGTCATCAGTCCCCTAGAACCTGGAACTACTTAAACCTAACTAACCTAAGGACATCACAAGCATCCGTGCCTGAGGCAGTATTCGAACCTGCGACCGTAGCGGTCTCGCAGTTCCAGACTGCAGCGCCTAGAAATGTGACTGACGCCCTAACAACAGGGACTTACATGCATCGAGCATAGAAAATAGTGCATTGAGAATGGCTAATCACTAGCTAATCGGAATTTAAAAGAGCTTTGGAGGACTTACGGTCAAATAAGGCAGACGGGATAGATAACATTCCATCAGAATTTCTAAAATCATTGGGGGAAGTGGCAACAAAACGACTATTCGCGTTGGTGTGTAGAATATATGAGTCTGGCGATATACCATCTGACTTTCGGAAAAGCATCATCCACACAATTCCGAAGACGGCAAGAGCTGACAAGTGCGAGAATTATCGCACAATCAGCTTAACAGCTCATGCATCGAAGCTGCTTACAAGAATAATATACAGAAGAATGGAAAAAAAAATTGAGAATGCTCTAGGTGACGATCAGTTTGGCTTTAGGAAAAGTAAAGGGACGAGAGAGGCAATTCTGACGTTACGGCTAATAATGGAAGCAAGGCTAAAGAAAAATCAAGACACTTTCATAGGATTTGTCGACCTGGAAAAAGCGTTCGACAATATAAAATGGTGCAAGCTGTTCGAGATTCTGAAAAAAGTAGGGGTAAGCTATAGGGAGAGACGGGTCATATACAATATGTACAACAACCAAGAGGGAATAATAAGAGTGGACGATCAAGAACGAAGTGCTCGTATTAAGAAGGGCGTAAGACAAGGCTGTAGCCTTTCGCCCCTACTCTTCAATCTGTACATCGAGGAAGCAATGATGGAAATAAAAGAAAGGTTCAGGAGTGGAATTAAAATACAAGGTGAAAGGATATCAATGATACGATTCGCTGATGACATTGCTATCCTGAGGAAAGTGAAGAAGAATTAAATGATCTGCTGAACGGAATGAACATTCTAATGAGTACACAGTATGGTTTGAGAGTAAATCGGAGAAAGACGAAGGTAATGAGAAGTAGTAGAAATGAGAACAGCGAGAAACTTAACATCAGGACTGATGGTCACGAAGTCAATGAAGGAATTCTGCTACCTAGGCAGTAAAGTAACCAAAGACGGACGGAGCAAGGAGGACATCAAAAGCAGACTCGCTATGGCAAAAAAGGCATTTCTGGCCAAGAGAAGTCTACTAATATCAAATACCGGCCTTAATTTGAGGAAGAAATTTCTGAGGATGTACGTCTGGAGTACAGCATTGTATGGTAGTGAAACATGGACTGTGGGAATACCGGAACAGAGGAGAATCTAAGCATTTGAGATGTGGTGCTATAGACGAATGTTGAAAATTAGGTGGACTGAAAAGGTAAGGAATGAGGAGGTTCTACGCAGGATCGGAGAGGAAAGGAATATGTGGAAAACACTGATAAGGAGAAGGGACAGGATATCTGCTAAGACATGAGGGAATGACTTCCATGGTACTAGAGAGAGCTGTAGAGGGCAAAAACTGTAGAGGAAGACAGAGATTGGAACACATCAAGCAAATAATTGAGGACGTAGGTTGCAAGTGCTACTCTGAGATGAAGAGGTTAGCACAGGAAAGGAATTCGTGGCGGGCCGCATCAAACCAGTCAGTAGACTGATGATAAAAAAAAGAAAAAAGTCACTAGCCGAAATATGGATTTGCATAATAAAATCTAAAAAAGACGACTGATTGCTGCACTCTATAATTTATAAAAAAAAGTCTTCTTTCCGCTTCATTACGTAAAACATACAGTAGATGCTGGTACCGCACTTTCAGAATCAGGCGGCGCTGCTACGTCTTTGTTAGGGGACATAAAACTATGAGATCATCTGCACATAACACTTAAGAAGAATTCCTATACGATGGCTTACTAAGTCGGTTCAAGGACATACTGGCCTAATTATCGCAGGGGAAAGCGTGGCGTGTTACACTGGGCGCTCATTATAGCCCCATCCACGAACCCCCCGGTTAAACCGAGACATTTCTTGAGGTTTAGTACGAGTGGAGGGTTCTTGCAAGGAGTTGAAATTTTTTTTATTTTTTTATCCCAGTAGTATTACAACACACTGAAGTGGATACATATTACGTAACGTACCAATGATCACAATATATTCCCTTAAACCCCTAATACACTGTATATAACTATTTCACAAAAACTTTATGACTACTTTACAGCCCGCCGTTGTGACCGAGCGGTTTTAGACGCTTCAGTCTGCAACAGCGCGACCGCTACGGTCGCAGGTTCGAATCCTGCATCGGGCCTCGATGTGTGTCATGTCCTTAGGTTAGTTAAGTTTAAGTAGTTCTACGTCTAGGGGACTGATGACCTCAGGTGTTGAGTCACATAGTGCTCAGAGCCATTTGAACTAGTTTACACCGCCTGGTGACGATGCCTGCGTGAGAGGTGGTATGAAAGTACAAGCGGAGAGTGGACGACACAGGCCACAAATAGCTAAACCGACTGACATAAGCGACTTTGACCAAATGCAGGTTATTATGTCCGGAGCACTGGAACGAGCATTAGGGAACGGCGAAGCTGGTTGACCATTCGTATGCTACTGTAGCGAACATCTATGGAAAGTGGTTGACAGACGATGAAATGACAAGTAGGTGACAAGGTTCACCCCTTGTCACAAAATGTGAAGATTGGAGGTTTCCCCGCTCTATGAAGCAGGATAAGCGGGTATCTATGGCCGATCCGGAAAAAAAGTACAATGCTGCTTGTTGCTGCAGGCAGAAGTGTTCGGAGCACAACTTTCAACGGATGTTGTTGGACACAGGTCTCTGCAGGAAACAACCCCTACATTTTGCCGTGTTGACACAACGACATCGTCAGTTGCAGCTGCAGTAGGCACGACTTCATCACGATTGGACCGTGGACCAATGGAAAATCGCCCGGTCTGGTCGATCACGTTTCTTGTTGCACTAGGTCGATAGTCGTCCTCCAGGCGTACGGTTTCTCAAAACATGCACCCCGTCACAGACATAGGAAAGTGGATGCAGTATTATGCTACAGTAGATACTTATCCAGACTCCCATGGGATCTGTGGTAACAATCGAAGATTCCTTAGCAATGGGACACGTGAATATTATGTGCAGTGTTTTTCCGGAAAACTATGGCATCTTCCAGCAGGTTACGTATACGCGTCACAACGCCTGTGGTTTTGAGGAGCATGATAGTGAAGTCACGTTGGTGTCCTTGGCACAAATTACATCTGATTAGAACCCGATGGAATACATCCGCGACGCTCTCGGGCGCCAGCTCTGCGACCACAAACCACCGGCCTACAATTTACGGGAATTTCGTGACGTGTGCGAAGTCATCTGGTGCTACAAAACACCGGGAAACGTACCAAGGAGTTGCAGAATCTATGCTACGCATTACATTCCAAGAGTGGGCCACACACTGTGTAGTGTGCGGCAGGCTGAGTACTTGGAGTTGACAGAGAGCGTGTCCGGATAGCCGAAGGGCTGCCGGCACGGTAGCTCAGCGAGTTCAGGTCAGAGAACTCCGTACTATCTGTAATAATAAAAAAAATAATAATAATAAAAAAATAAAAAATAAAAAAAACTGAGTCAAGGAATCAACGATCAACTTGAACGGATGTCTTGTCACGTCCGCCCAGACCAAACGCAACGAACTATATCGAAAGAAAAAGGGCTTAACGTGACCGGTCTCATACAGCAGGAAGTCCGGGTTCAAGCCCAAATCCGACACAAATTTTGACCTTTCGCCAGTGAATTTAATTCAGTGCCGAATTGCGGCGGAGGTCTGTATTTCTCTCGATGTATACGCTCGCTGTATCAAAAATGGTGCCAGGTCTGCCGGATATCTTGTCACGTCCGCCCAGACCAAACGCAACTGCATATACCGGCAGTATCCAAAATGTTGTCTGTTCTGTCGTATATGACCGACAGGTCAAACATTATACATGTAAGATGCTATGTATCTCTCTTTGGCAATGATAAATCGATTTTAAATGCAGCACAGAACCTAGCGCGTCAAATTTAGGTGCTACTGGGCTGAAAAGTGAATATCTCAACTAAGAATGCTTTAATTTCTTTCGTTTAGGAAAAAACTAAAAAAAGATAAATTGAAATATATTTTTCGTTCTATACAAAGATGTCTTCTGCGATGAAGATCACGATATAGAAACTGCAAGGTTTATGACTGATGGTAATAAAAATTTTCCGGGGTGGTAGGGACCCCAACTGTATCAATTTTGGATGAGGAATTCTGGTCCGGTACGGACTGAATCTCAAGTTACGAAGCCATAAGCGTTATGGGGCACCTCTGGCGGTAAATTACGGAAATGTGGATAGCAAAAGACGGTCCTCTTGATATTACCCTACATGATTTCTCCTTGCGGTATAAAACTTTTTTCTCTGCTCCAACGAGTGGAGCATTCCCTTCAACAAAATATCACAAGCGGCTGGGAGTGGGGCAGTGGGGTACTAATAGGGAATAAATGAGACGGCCTTACAGTTCCGGAAAGGGAACTGCATTATGTTGCAGTCATATTACGGTGGGATCAAGTGAAAACATCTCTCTAGACTAAAAATGGTTTTTATTCCCAGCTGGGATCCCCGTTTTCCTACTATCAGCTTGTCTCATAACTGACTGAATAAAACCGAGACTCATAGATGGGCTACACCCTCCAGTCATGGCAATGGAGAATATAATTATCTATATAAAAAAGAAAAAGATAGGAAACATTGTTCTCCAGCAAGAAGCCTCGTTCACCGTAACACTGTTCGAACACACACCAGAACTGTCATCAAACCGTCGTTTAATTGGAAATTGTCTAATTTGCGTTTGCAACTTTTCCTAAAAGATAAATTTCGCTGATGACATTGCTATCCTCAGTTAAAGTCAGGAATGATTGCAGGACCTATTGAATGGAATGAAGAGAAAATTAGCAGACACTATGAACTGAGAGTAAGACGAAGAAATACGAAAGTAATAAGGAGTAGTAGAAATGAGATTAGCGATAAAGTTAACTACAAACCGGGGAATATGAGGTAAAGAGGCTTCAGGAGATAAGTTATGAATTATTACCGCAGGACAAGTAATTTTTACTGAATGCTGTTCTACAATTCAGTCTGACACAGATACATGACTCTACTTTCCAACATCTTCATGAAGTCTCTGTAAACAACGATCGCAACATTCTGCCGATCGTTGAATTCCTCGGCGATAGAAATCCGCTCCTTGGTCACGTAGCCATTCGAGAACCTCTGTGGGTTCGATCTCACTGGTCGGAAAATCTGTGATTGCTGCAGTCAGTTCGTCAATTGCCTGGACATGGTCGCAAGTGGTCGATTCGGTGGCCTTGCTTCGCAGTCTGTATCACCCAGGTTTGTGCGGTCTTGGTTAAATTGTTGACATCATTTCACTACGGCGCGAGCAGTATTGCATTTGGTCCACATACCGCTAGAATTTCACGTTGAATCTGTGTGTGCACTTTAGACGTTTACTGCAAATTCGGAGGAGGTTTCCAGTTGTAGCACCAACTCACGTGACCACTGTGTCTCACCTGTTTTCCGTATCGTAGCTGAGATGTATCTGGAGGAAACTCAGAAAATGTAGGGCTACGTTCTTCTGACAATAATGGGCCAATCTTACTACGCGATAGTTTTAGCCGGGAAGGACAGGTGCAATTTTTTTGAAGTCCCGTCTTATATTAAGTGGAAGAATTCTGCTATCTTGGAAGCAAAGTAATACTTCATTTCCTAGTCAAGGAAGCCAACAGGGAATTCCTTGTCAAAAGAAGTATAATAGTATCAAAATATATCGGCGTGAATTTGAGTGACAAGTTTCTGGGGGTGAACGTTTAGAGAACAGTATTGTATGAATTGGATTTGTGTGGAAACATGGACTATGGGAAAACCGAAAAGCAATAGGAGATTGTCGAAGTGTTTGAAATAAGTTGCTTTAGAAGAACGCTGAAAACTGTGTAGACATATGAGAGATGAGGAGGTTGTCTGCAGAATCGGTCGAAGAAGGCAATATGTGGAACACATTGACAAGAAGACTAAGGATAGGGTTTGTCTTACAACATCAAGGAGTAAGTTCCAAAGTACCTGAGGGAGCTGTAAAGAGTAGATACTATAAGGGAAGACAGATATTGGACTATACGCACATCAAAAAAACATTTGCATCACCTCGGTTCCGAGAGTTCCGGATCCTGTACAGAAAATTTGAATAGAGATCAACTTAAATATCACTTCCGGCGTTTTTATTGCTCATGAATACCACCATACAGCGATACCATCAGAGGTGGTGGTCCAAACTGCAGAATACACCGGTACATCTAATACCCAGTAGCACGTCTTCTTGCATTCATGCATGAATATATTCGTCGTGGCATATTATCCACAAGTTCATCAAGGCACTGCTGAACCAGATTGTCCCACTCCTCAACGGCGATTCGGCGTAGATCCCTCAGAGTGGTTGGTGTTCCACGTCGTCCATAAACAGCCCTTTTCAGTCTATCCCAGGCATGTGTCGATAGGCTTCATGTCTGGAGAACATGCTGACCACTCTAGTCGAGGGACGTCGTTATCTTGAAGGAAGTCATTCACAAGATGTGCACGAATGGGGCGTGGATTGTCGTCCATGAAGACGAATGCCTCGCCAATATGCTGCCGATATGGTTGCGCTATCGGTCGGAGGATGGCACTCGCGTATCGTACAACCGTTACGGCGCCTTTCATGATCATCAGCGCCGTCCTTCGGCCCCACATAATGCCACCCGAAAACAGCAGGGAACGTCCACCCTGCTGGACAGTGTATCTAAGGCGTTCAGCCTGGCGGGGTTGCCTCCGACGATTGTTTGGTTGAAGGATATGCGACACTCGTCGGTGAAGAGAACGTGATGCCAATCCTGAGCGATCCATTCGGAGTGTTTTGGGGTCTATCTGTACCGCACCGCATGGTGTCGTGGTTGCAAAGATGGACCTCGCCATGGACGTCGGGAGTGAAGTTGCGCATCATGCAGCCTATTTCGCACAGTTTGAGTCGTCACACGATGTCCTGTGGCTGCATGAAAAGCATTATTTAACATGGTGGCGTTGCTGTCAGAGTTCCTCCGAGCCATAATCCATAGGCAGTGGTCATCCATTGCAATAGTAGCTCTTGGGTGGCCTGAATGAGGCATGTCATCGAGAGTTCCTGTCTCTCTGTATCGCCTCCATGTCCAAACAACATCGCTTTGGTTCACTCTGAGACGCCTGGACACTTCCCTTGTTGACAGCTCTTCCTGGCACAAAGTAACAATGCGGACGCGATCGATCCGCGGTATTGGCCGTCCAGGCATGGTTGAACTACAGACAACACGAGCCGTGTGTCTCCTTCCGGTGGAATGACTGGAACTGATCGGCTGTCGGACCCCCTCCGTCTAATAGGCGATGCCCATGCATGGTTGTTTACATCTTTGGGAGAGTTTAGTGACATCTCTGAACACTCAAATGGATTGTGTTTATGATACAATATCCACAGTTAACATCTAACTTCAAGAATTCTGGGAACCGGGGTGATGCAAAACTTTTTTTGAAGTGTATATATACAAGAAATAATGAAGCACATTGGTTGCAAGTGTCATGCGTGAAGAAGAGGTTGGTACGGTAGAGGAATTCTTGGCGGGCCACATGGAACAGGTCAGACATTTCATTTCAGGGTTCTTTCTCTAACATTGTCACATCTGTACTTCTTGATCACCTCTGAGAGTTTTGAACATCATCACAGAAATAATTTCTGTATGAGAAGCACTGCAAAATACGATTAAAGTGAGTGACAGACATCAAGAAGGAATTTAGGCAAGCCTGCTATCTTTTCCCACACTTTTTCAATAGATTTTATGAGGAAGGGTGAACATCTTACGGTTCAAACGGCTCTGAGCACTATGGGACTCAACTGCTGAGATCATTAGTCCCCTAGAACTTAGAACTAGTTAAACCTAACTAACCTAAGGACATCACAGACATCCATGCCCGAGGCAGGATTCGAACCTGCGACCGTAGCGGTCTTGCGGTTCCAGACTGCAGCGCCTTTAACCGCACGGCCACTTCGGCCGGCGAACATCTTACGAATCTTACAAGAAAATACAAGTAGATTTTTATAAATGGAGGAACTACACTAATTGACTATTCCGTCGCTTCTTGATAGAATATTTTATACATTATGAATGAAAACACACACAACACTGGTGTAATATTCTAAACATTTATTATTTATCTCACAAACCGGATTTCGTCTACGGAAATTGAGACAATCTGTAGATTCACTAGTTTAAAATCTTTGATCCAACAAAACTTCACTATACCACATACTTATCTTTGTACCTGATGATGGCATTACAGCCGAAAACCGGTTCGTAAAATAAATAATAAATATCATAGAATATTACAGCAGCGATGTGTGTATTTTTCATTCAAAATGGAGAAACATTACACTGCATATTTTTGTGTCAGTTCATAAAGTAGTACCAGTGAACAGAACAAATTAAACATTAATAAAATTAAACTGATAATAATGGACAAGACCAAAAACTGAGCAGGTGTAAATACTGCTGTTCAGGTATCACCCCTCCTAAAGATGAAAAATGTACTCCGAAAATTACAGCGCAGTTATTGTTTAATCTCCGTTCCTGAAAAGAAGTGTTCTTTGCATTGGTAATCGACAAACGTGGTACAATATAGATCACCGCGAAATATTTTAGCTGGAACGTAAGGCTCTTCGGCAGTATCAATAAAAATATATATTAGCGACGATAATATGGATGTGGTAGACAGTCAGCAGAAAATCATAAGGCCGGATAAGAAATAAACGAGAGACAATTTTTTCTGAAATAATTCAAAACTGTGAGAATGGAATGGATAAACTTTTCACAGACAATTTCACAAGGAGATGAGAAGATAAAATCTGTAGGGAACATACTGAGGACTAACGAAAGTAAAAGTAACATAACGAAGGAACGATAGAATGAATAGAGCGTGTGCATAAAAGAATGAGGTGTTTGGGTGTTTTCCTTTCCTCGTTCGCCCTTAGGCAGCGGTAACAGATCGAAGTACTGGAAATTCATATTACACAACCTGAGCTTCTCGAGGAATGTGTGTTGGTACCGTCGTCTTTGGATGCATAAAGAAGTTAATTCCCTGCTAAGACTAAGTGGATGGTCTACGGGAGAGCCTATCCCAGCGGCGCCTACGCTAGCGTTCAAGCTCTTATCCACGGGGCTGAGCGCTTCACTCCATAAATCGAGAACGCTAGCTTCCTGGCCATATTTCTCTCTTTTTAAATACCTTGACTCCTATTCCTGAAACCCATTCGAGTGAAGTGAACTCAATCCCTTTACCCCGCGGCGTTAAAAGCGGTCTGTGAATCAGTCGGTTTTTATCATGTGACGGGTGTTTCATTATACGGCAATGGACGAGCGTAACTCATGCTGAAATTTAGACTGCTCTATTCTTAGCGCGCAGTGCTGGTGCCGTGTGCTGTATATCACCGACTAACGGCTAACATTTGCGATTCTACAAAGCGTTCTCGTTTGCATGTAGATAGACGCATGTCATGCTGATCTTTATTGCAGCCTTCCGCTCTCATATGGCGGTGGACCATGTGTATGTTCACAATATTACGAGGGCGTGCTGGAAAGCAATGCCTCCGTTTTTTTTATGTGAAAACTTTCAAAGCCTTTCAAATAAAACAAACTTCATTAACATTTACATAATTATTCTTCATGTCTACATAGCCACCCCAGCGGCGAGCACGTTTCTCCAAACGAGAGACCCTGTTTGCTGTGATCGTCATTGTAGAATGTTTGACTTTCTTGCCGGAGCCACAACCTCATCTCACGACAACTATCAAAGTGAAGTCCTCGATGGCGTTCTTAAAGTTTTGGAAAAAGATGAGAATCGGAAGGGGCCAAGTCGGAACTATATGGAGGGTGATCGATGACACTGAACCCAAGGCGTCGGATGGTTGCAGATGCAACAGCACTCGTGTGTGTGGTGTGGCATTGTCGTGCTGAAAGAGAGAGTGCTCCTTGTGTAGACAAACTCTACGGGTTCGTGCTTTCGGTTTTCTGAGGATCTCTCGCGTTACACACCGCAACGCTACAATTCGCAACCTCCTAGCGGCAGAGGGTTGCAACTTGGGTGAGTGAAGCGGGAAAGGCGACCGAGTAATATGTAAAACATGTAATACCTCAGAATAAAAAATACGAAGGCATTACTGTTCAGAATGCACTCGTAGCTAAATCAGATTTAAAAAGTTTTTAAAATGAAAGTGGTTTCAGCAGTCCCCAATTCCTTCACTCTTTTCGAAATTACCTAATTTACTACACGTGTTAAGTCCACCACTCATAATAACTTCTACCTTACATTCTATTCTTTGTCGTTCCGTCAAATTTTATCTTTCATTTGTCCTTCCTTTTTTTAGCTTAACTATGCCGAATGCCAAAATATATTCAATCTCTTGCTTATTTTAGTAACGATTACAGAAGCTCTTCTATCATCGTGTTTCCTGGTAACGATATTCTTTCGTATTTTATTTGTCCATATATTTGATTACCTGAGAAAAGCGTTCCAGATGTTCTCAGTTTCTTATATTTGATTATACCAAGTCTACTTTTGCTTTCTGTACAATGCATGCAATGAGTTATATGTTCGTATGTTAGACTGATATCTCAGAACAGTTTCTTTTCGTTCAATATAATTTTCGTTGCCCTCTAAGTGCTCTAACAATAACAGTAATGTGGAAAAAAAGATGCCTCTAGTTTCATTAGATAAGAACTACTGTGTCATATTCGTTTCCATTTTATGTTTCGTCATAGATGAATTGCAATATCGGTCCACCTCTTTTTGTCTCATCAAACTTTGCGTTTTTTCACGTACTCTTTCTGTCCGCCTGCCGTATCTTCAGAACTTGTTGGCGAATACGTTCTGGTATTATGGTATTATTGTATTCAAGTCTCTGCTTATTAACTGTAGTGAGTATAGTAATCTCTTATGTACCGTCTAACCTTCCGACAACTTCTTTCCTGTCCCACATTCCTCTCGTAACTACTGTGAATTTTAATTTCTCCTCTTTGTTTTTATACCTATTGTGTATAATTTAATCCCTTTTACATACATTCAACTTATGAACAGCCATCATACATCGACAGTCAGGATTATTTTTATAAACCTTTGTTCTTGATGCCAACTACGGTTTCCCTAACTGCAATTATTAACTGTGTTTGTACACTCCACTCCTGTGTCGCTAAAGCACCCTCAGTAATCTTAGGACAGAAATAACAATGTGTAATAATTGGGTATGATTTAAACATTCTTTATCCGCAACACAAATAACACAGGTTTTATAACACGACACCCACATTTTCAAAGAATACTACTTTTTTTCCCTTTCGTGACAACTACCCTGCACCACGGTCAGTGATTTAAACCTATTTCGGGGCTGAGACGATGGCTCATTATATTTTTAGAACGGCGTACTGTATTCGTAGTAACTAAGTCCATGACAAGTCTTCCCATTTACGAATAATTCAATACCCTTCACACTATCCGCCGCTAGTGCGACTTTTCTTGTCATAAACTGTGCAGAAACGATATGAGGATGCAGAAGGAAGTAGAAACCGCTGTATCCACAGAATACGTAGGTCTGCTACTGCAAAGGTGTCATGATGGTCTCTCCACTCGCAAAAGGTACCGGACTGGTCCCACGTTCGGATCTCAGGGAGGGGACTGCCAAGGAGGGTAACGATGAGGCCAAGATTGAATGACATACAAACAAATGGGTAGGATTCTACGAGTCAGGGCTTGGGACGTTAGACGTGTACAGGGTAATATCAAAAGCAGCAGAAAAAGCGCGATTAGGACAACAGCGAACGAGTTAAGCATTTCAGTGATAGGGTTGTCCTATAAGAATCGCCTGTAACGCCGACACCGAAAACAATAGTCCACGTATTTATGACGACTTCACAAGCATAAGATGAAGAAACAAAAAGCCTATATGAGGGTTTGGTGGGTAATTCAGGATGTAAAGTGAGACGATAATCTAATCATCATAACAGATATCTAATCATGAGGGATTGGAATGCGGTAATAGTGAGAGGAACAGGAGACAGAGTTATGAAAGCATATCGGCATGGTGGTAGAAGAGTAATTGAGTTCTGCAATAAATATCAGCTAATAGTAGCGAACGCACTGTTAAAAAATCAAAATATAGGCCAGCAGTCGAGACATAAATTCCGGTTGGACTGTAAGGCATACAATAGAGGTGGTGCAGACTTGGACTGCAGTTTAATCATAATGAAGAGTAGAGCGAAGGTTAAGAAAATCGCCCAGAATAATCAGTGTGAAAAGAAGGGAGATACTGGAGTATTGAGTTTCAAGTTCGCCGAGGTTGTACATACCGTGATAATGTGTTGCACAATAAACAGCTAAGGACGAATAGAAATATCTGAAAAGTGCAATTACAGTAATAGGACAGACAAACAGAGGTACAAAAGAGGTAAAGGCGAAGAAATCTTGGTTAACAGAAAAAAATACTTCAGCTGTCCGACGAAAGAAGGCGTAGAAAAACATACTTGAAAAGACAGGGATATATCAATATAAGTCACTTAGGAATTGCAGGGCAGCCAAGGCGAAATGGCTACAAAAAAATGTCAAAAAATCGAAAAAGAAATGATCGGCGTGAGGGCTGACTCAACGTATAGGAAAGACAAAGTAGCCTTCGGTGAAAGAAAAGCAAGGGCGTCAATACGAAGGGTACAATGAGAATTACATGCTTGAACGCAGAGGAGGAAACGGATATATGGAAAAAGTACACTTAAGGCCTCTACGATGGCTTGTCTCTAGTATAGCAATAGGATTTCGATATCAAAGATAGAATGAGTACGCCGCGCGAGATTACCCGAGCGGTCTTAGGGCGCTGCCGTCATGGACTGTGCGGCTGGTCCCGGCGGAGGCTCGAGTGCTCCCTCGGTCATGAGTGTGTGTGTTTGTCCTTAGGATAATTTTGGTTAAGTAGTGTGTAGGCTTAGGGACTGATGACCTTAGCAGTTAAGCCCCATAAGGTTTAAAAAAAAACAACAAAAAAACATAAAAAAACAGAATGAGTACAAGAGCTGATTAGAGCTTTCGGAGAATTTCGATCAAATAAGGACAGAAGGGACAGACATCATTCCTTCGAAATTTCTGAAACCACTGGGGGAAGTGGCAAACAAGCAATTATTCGAGTTACTATTGAGAATCTAAGCGACTGGAGACATAAAATCAATGCCATCAGACTTCCGTAAAAGTATCACTCACCCAATCCAGAAGATAGGAGCGGCAGAGATGCATCCATATTGCTGACAAGAATAATATACAGAAGAAAGGAAAAGAAAATTTAGGACGGTTAGTTTGGCTTTAGGAAAGGTGAAGCCACCAGAGATGTAATTATCACGTTGAGCTTAATAACGAAAGCAAGGCTGAAGAAAAATCAAGACACGCTCAAAGCATTCGTCAACCTAGAAAGGCGTTCGACAATATAAAATAAGGTGCTCGAAATTCTGAGAAAACTATGACTAAGCTGTAGGGAAAGACAGGTATTGTACAATATTACAACAACCAAGAGGGAACAATAAGAACGGAAGAACTAACTTCTCAGATTAAGGAGAGTGTAGGACACAGATGTAATCATTCTCGCCGGCCGGGGTGGCCGAGCGGTTGTAGGCCTGCAGTCTGGAACCACGAGACCGCTACGGTCGCAGGTTCGAATCCTGCCTCGGGCATGGATGTGTGTGATGTCCTTAGGTTAGTTAGATTTAAGTAGTTCTAAGTTCTAGGGGATTGATGACCTCAGAAGTTAAGACCCATAGTGTTCAGATCCATTTGAGCTATAATCATTCTCAGTTACTGTTCAGTCTACACATCGAGGAAGCAAGGTCGGAAACAAATGACAGATTCAGTATGGGAATTAAAAATCACCGTGAAAGGATATCAATGTTAAGATTCGGTGATGACATTGCTCTCCCCAGTGAAAGTGTAGAATTACAGAACGAGTTGAATGGAGTGAACAGTCTAACCTAACTGAGAGTGAACCGAAGAAAGATGAAAGTAATGAGGAGTGGCCGAAATGTGATTACCGATAAACTTAGCATCAAATTTGGTGACTTGAATTAGAAAAGGAATTCTATTAAATTGAAAGCAAAATAAAATATGACGGACCCAGAAAGAACGACATGAGAAGCACGCTAACACAGGAGCGAGACCATTCCTGGCCAAAAGAAGTATACTAACATCAACACAGTTCTTGACTTGTGGAAGGTAATTCTAAGAATGTAGGTTTGTAGTACAGTATTACATATTAGTGAGTCATAGACAATGGGAAAACGGGAAAAGAAGAGAATCGAAGGGTTTGAGACGTAGTTCTTTAGAAGGATATTGTAAATTTGGTGGATTGATAAGATATAAGTGAGAGAAGAGAGATACATATGGAAAACACTGGCAACAAGAAGGGGTAGGTTGGTAGAACATACGTTATGTCAAAAAGAAAATACTCTCGTGGTACCAGAGGGAGCTGTAGAGTGTAAAAACTGTAGGGGAGACATAGATTGAAATACAATCAAGAAATAATTGAGGACGTAAAAGAGATGAAGAGGTTGGTACTTCAGAGAAATTAGTGGCTGCTGCGTAAATCCAGCGGACTGATGACTCAAAATATAAATAAATATTTGTTACTATAGGCACAATACTGACTTTAAGGATTATGTATCTATTAAGCATAATTTTTTGTATTTAATGCATGCATTTCTGTACCATTTGACATACTAGACATACTGCTGTAATTCTCCCTGTGTCATGACCATATAATTTTGACATACAGGCAGTCAATGGAAAAACTTGTTTTCAATGTAAGATAATGAACTACTTCAACACTCAAACGTCACAAAGCTATTTAACTACGTTGCCTCAGAATCGTCAAAACCGTTTGTACGCCACTAACTCAAGTACCGTTGCTACGTACTCGATAACTATGTGTTGTTGTTGTGATCTTCACTCCGAAGTCTGGTTTGATGTAGCTCTCTGTGACATCCTATCCTCTGCAAGCCTCTCTACCTCTGCATATCTGCTGTAGCCTAAATCCATTTAAACGTACTTACTATAGTCAATCCTTCGTTTCCCCTGTAATTCTTACAGCGCACAGTTATTTTAAGTACCATATGGACGGTTACTAGATGTCTCCTGTCAACAATTTCCTTCTTTTAACAAGTTGTGCCACAAATTTCTTTTCTTCCCATTCGATTTACTACATCCTTATTAGTTATCTACCAATCTAATGTACAGCATTTATCTGTTTACCACATTTCGAAAGCTTCTGTTCTCTTCTTCTCTGAAGAGTTCATTGCCCAAGTTCCAGTTCCATTCAAGTCTACACTCAGACAACATTTCTCCTCTACAAGATTTTTTTGCCATGTTCCAATTTATATCGGCCACACTTTTCGACCATCGTCCGTTATTTATCTGCCCAAGTAATAATACTGATTTAATCAGAATACAGTCCATTACCCTTGTTTTACATTTGTCAGTATTCGTATTATATCTTCTTTTCAAGACTCCACACAATCCGTCCTTTCATGTCTCTCAGAAAATTACAGTCTCATCAGCAAATCTCGAAGTATTAATGTCTAAAAATAGAACTTTCTCAAACTTTACAAATTTCTACATGAATTTCTTTACTACTTGCTTAATGCATATGTTGAATGACTTTAGTGATAGGTTACGACCCTGTCGCACTTTCTTCTCAACTATGCTCGTTTCATGTCCGACTCCCATGACTGACTAATATTAGAAGTAGTTATTGTTCTGAAACACCATGTGAAGCATACGATCATTGTGTAGACCGAAGCTTAATTTCTTCAATTTTCGATTTTGGTGATACAAAATGCGTTGTAGACAGATTGCCTAAGTTGAAGACGGTTACACCTGTTCGTTACGTTTGTATTTATGTATAATTTCCGCAACGTAGTGAATGTACAAATACCATCAATCACTTTTTAGGCGTGCTTTTCGATGCGTAATGGAAAAACATTTTGTCCGGTATTCTTTGCTTGTCAGTAATATCCACATCACTTAACCAGTAATGGGAACTTCTGATTTCCGCGAGTGAGTTCTCAAATATTTTTCCCCATTATTCATCTGGCTGGCTTGCTGCAGCCAGATACGAATTCCTATCTCTTCCCATTCTATTCATCTCAGAGTCACGTTTGCACACAGTGTCGTCAGTTATCTGTCGGATGTCCACTGACGGAAAAAAATTGCAGCACCAAAAAATAATTAATCCAGAATAATGGAATTTCGGGAATACATTTGCCTAAATAACATATTTAAGTGTCTGACCTTGCAAGATCGCAGGTTAATGTAAGCGCGAGATAAGCCGCTGAAAATGTGGAATGCTGCTACATTAATGGTGTAATCGCCAGAAATTACTTAACCTTCTTCCGTTCTTTCTTCAAGCCAACTTCCACGTATACTGACTTCTGTTGCCCATCCTCTTACTTATTTCGTTCTTGTTCTGCGATTAGTGAACTGTGATCTTTTCATGTGTCTTTTACATAGCCGCTATCACTTCGAATTATTTTCAAGTTTACTGGATGAAGAATAAGGAGTGCCAGTAGAGGAACTGTAGGCATCGTTTCTTCGGTCCTATTGACTATCATACGCACTGCTACTTGAATTTTGCTCGTTAATTTCATATGAAATCTAGTACAAGTGATTCAAAACCTGGAGAGGTCAGAGTTTAACTTCCCGTCATCGGCTCGCTTAGAGACGGAAAACGTACGTCGTTTCATAGATACTGTCAAATTTGCTGTCAATAACTGTTCCTTTCGGCGCAAAAGCAATAGCTAGCTGCAGACCCGCCATTACTCACCTCTGTGTGTCGCCAAAAGAGAGAATCTTTGCGGGCTATCTTGGGAAATTTCCGGACAGAAAGTGTTCGCCGCCGTCGGCGTCTGGCGCGCCGAGAAGGTATTCAATCTGTGGCGCCGGCCAGACGTATCCGGGCCGGAAACTTCCAGAGCGGCGGCCAAGTTGGGGCCACTGGACGGCCTTATAGATTTTTACTGCTTCTCATCACGCACCGAGCCCCACGTAGACCTACCTGCAGCCCCGCGCCAGATTAAGGGATCTGCACTGCCGCCGCTAACCGAATTTGTGACAAAGCCTCTTCAGTCTGGCACCCTAGACAGTATTTTTCTGGCATTTCATTCACTTATATCTGTCAGGCCAAGCAATCCATAAGGAACGAGGTGTCAACTGGGCTTCAGTTACCTATTTTGAAAACGACCTTGGAATATGCTGCGTGCAACTGACGGTCGAATGGAGATTTTAACCCGCAGTGGGTAATGGTTATATTAATGTTTTAGGGGTGTTCTTATACCATCTTCATCTATGTCTATATACATATCCCGCATGCCACCGTATGGTGCGTGGCGAAGCGTTTCTACTCTCCAAATAGAGAGAGCGAAAAACGAATGTCTATATACCTCCGTACTAGCCCCAATCTCTCTGATCTCATCTTCGTGGTCCTTATGCGACATGTACGTTGGCAGCAGCGGAATCGTTCTGCAGTCAGCCTCAAATGCCGGTTCTCTAAATATTTTCAACAATGCTCGTCGAGAAGAGCGTCGCCTTGCCTCTAGTGGTTCCCATTTGAGTTCCAGTAGCATCTCCGTAATACTTGCGTGCTGTTCGGACCGAGTGGTAACAAATCTAGCAGCCCGCCTCTGAATTTCTGCCATTTCTTCCTAAGAGGACCACACCGTGGTTCAGGTCGAAAAAAAATCGATTTTCGGTTTTCATCATATTTCGATAGATTAAGGCTATATTTAACTACTCTGAAGAGGATTTTGCTGAAAAAAATTTGTGTTTATGTGCCACGCCCACTTTTCTGTCACCCACTTTTCTGCAAATATTATAGATCTTTATATCCCCTACATTGCACGTTAGAGATTTTTGTTTTTACTCCCGAGTGTGCCGAGTGTGTTGGCTATCCTTGGAATGCAACGGTCAATATTCTTTTGTTTCTGCTGTTTGTAAACAACACGCTTTCAAACACGCGGTTAGTTTTGTTCAAATGTGATTGCGAGTAGTTGTTACAGAAAACTTGCCGGCATACTATGGGCAGGCAATTAGGAGAAATAAAGAAAATCTGGAGGCAATGAAGAGAGATGTTTTGACCATATTCTTCCATAAGTCCTCTACAGATGATAAGCCATGGTTCAAATGGCTCTGAGCACTATGCGACTTAACTTCTGAGGTCATCAGTCGCTTAGAACTAATTAAGCCTAACTAACCTAAGGACGTCACACACATCCATGCCCGAGGCAGGATTCGAACCTACGACCGTATCGATCGCTCGGCTCCAGACTGTAGCGCCCAGAACCGCACGGCCACTCCGACCGGCTGATAAGTCATGTCATGGATTGTGTCCATTAGGAGAAAAATCGTGGTGCAAATAAACTAGGGCTCAGGCAACTCGAGAATCTTATTCTCACCAGCATCCTCTTCCTGCTGCTGTTATTACAACAATTAAACCTTTTTTTAGAGACTTGGCTCATCCTGACCTTCTAAGGAAATGTCTGCATGGGCAGACACAGAACCCAAATGAATGTTTCAACAGCATAATTTGGAACCGCCTTCATAAAACTGTATTTGTAGGCATGCATATAATGAAATTAGGAGTTCATGATGCGGATATTACATTCAATTGTGGTAATGCTGGAAAGTGTTGGGTACTGAAAAAGCTGGGAATTAATCCTGGTGAAAATATGATCACTGGGCTGCAACATTGCGATAAAATGAGGATAACAGATGCAGACAGGTCTGCATCTAATATGGCCAAGAAAGCAAGACAAACATCCAGGAAGGTGAAAAAGAAGCTGGAACGCCTGCTAGAGGCCAAAGACGGGCCATAATATGCAGCAGGACAGTTTTAGTTAACTGTAAGTAACAAATTTCAAAAGTTTTTTCTTTAAAGTCGATTTCCCGCAAACTAAAATTTTCAGTACATATGCCCCATTATCTCAGAAACTATCATAGATAAATGAATGAACTTTTCACAGACTCTGCATAACATAAAAATCCACCTCTGGTACTACATTCATTAATATTCCTCATTAGGAAGTTCACAAAAAATATTTTCTGCAGAAAAAAACTTTTTGTTAATAAATTTTAAAAGAATTTCTTAAAAAACTATAAAATGGATGGAGTAGATTTTAGTTCAGTTGACTCTATTAGCATCTTGTAACATACAGTAAAAATATTAAGGTCCTGCATCAAATAGTTTTTCCATAAATATGTCAAATACTTGCCTAAATTAACGAGGGTCAGATAGGCAGGGTGTGGTCCCCTTAATCCGACCAGATGCGGATCCGAAACACGAGCAGTACTCAAGAACAAGTCGCACAAGCGCCCTATACGTGCCCTCAGTTACAGATGAATCACACATTTCTAAAATTCTCCCAGTGAACAGATGTCCACCATTCGCCTTTCCTGCTACAATCCTTACATGCACGTTCCATTTCCTAGATATTTAATCGATGTGACTGTATCAGGCAGCATAATACTAATGCTCTAGTCGAACATTGGGGGTTCGTTTTCCCTACATTTTTCTACTTTTGGAGCTAGCAGACATTCATTACATCAACTAGAAATTTTCTATAATTCATCTTGTATCCTCCTACAGTCACCTCACGACGACACCAAACAGCTGCAGACTGCTACTTACCCTGTATGCCAGATCATTTACGTATTTGTATGTAGAAAATAACAGCGGTCCTATCACATTTTCCTGCGGTGTTCCTGCCGATACTCTTGTGCCCTATGAACACTCACTCTCGAGGACAACATTTCAGGATAGCATCCTTGGTACCATGAACGGTAGAGGGGCTTCTGATTGACATTACCATGAACATGAACCAGGTTGTTTATTTCAACACTCTCAGTGACCATGTGTTGCTCCTTTCTTCTAAATTTTCATGATGAAGCGGACTGTCCTTTCTTCCAAGTGACGAAAACAATGTTCATTTGGCTGCACGCCCAAGTATCTGGTTTAACGTACACTAAGGCGCTCTGTCACAAAATGATTGACCGACGAAAGTCACTCTGTCTTAATCCCACAGCAAAGGTTTGTGATTATTTGCACTAGCGGATGATGCATAACAATCAACAATAATGAAATCTGGTAACTGTCCTAGATCCAGTCATCAATGAGTTGCTTCAGCTGGATGTAGCTGCCCGAAGAAACTTGTAAGCTTTCTTCGTCACCGAATCGAGACCATTATCAAAGGTAGATGCGCTGTTAGTGTCTTCTGGGATGACTATTTTTTTGTCCGGCGTTTGTAGCCAATCTTATTGTTCGCTACTGCCTCGCGTACGGTCAACCTAGGCCCTGTTCGAATTACATTGTGCCAAGATCCCTCTCTGGCGCTCAGACACAGTGTTTAGGCACTTAATAGCTAGTACCGACAAGACGGTCAGACGGCTACAATGAGCATATCCTGTGATCTCAGCTCAGTTGGTAGGTGAACAAGCTGGTACCTTGCAAGTGAGAGTCGATGGAAGCGATTTTTAAGGAATACTTTGTCGGACCGTTTGTTGCAATGCGAATCAGTGGCAGCTAACTCTAAATATAGATAAATGTAAATTAATAAAGATGTATAGGAAAAAGAATTCCGTAATCTTTGAATATTCCATTAGTAGTGTAGCGCTTGACACAGTCACGTCGATTAAATATTTGGGGGTAACATTGCAGAGCGATATGAAGTGGGACAAGCATATAATGGCGGTTGTGGGGAAGGCGGGTAGTCGTCTTCGGTTCATTTGTAGAATTTTGGGAAGATGTGGTTCATCTGTAAAGGAGGCCGCTTATAAAACATTAATACGACCTATTCTTGAGAACTGCTCGAGTGTTTGGGATCCCTTTCAGGCTCAAAATGGCTCTGAGCACTATGGGACTTAACATATATGATCATCAGTCCTCTAGAACTTAGAACTACTTAAACCTAACTAACCTAAGGACATCACACAACACCCAGCCATCACGAGGCAGAGAAAATCCCTGACCCCGCCGGGAATCGAACCCGGGAACCCGGGCGTGGGAAGCGAGAAAGCTACCGCACGACCACGAGATGCGGGCCGATCCCTTTCAGGTCGGACTGAGGGAGGACTTAGAAGCAATTCAGAGGGGAGCTGCTAGATTTGTTACTGGTAGGTTTGATCATCACGCGAGTGTTACGGAAATGCTCCAGGAACTCGGGTGGAAGTCTCTGGAGGAAAGGAGGCGTTCTTTTCGTGAATCGCTACTGAGGAAATTTAGAGAACCAGCATTTGAGGATGACTGCAGTACAATTTTACTTCCACCAACTTAAATTTCGCGAAAAGACCACAAAGATAAGATAAGAGAGATTAGGGCTCGTACAGAGGCATACAGGCAGTCATTTTTCAATCGTTCTGTTTGGGAGTGGAACAGGGAGAGAAGATGCTAGTTGTGGTACAAGGTACCCTCCGCCACAAACCGTATGGTGGATTGCGGAGTATGTATGTTGATGTAGATGTAGATCTTAGCGACACTCAAATATTCTCGAAATAGCATGAATCAGCTTAAACTATCGCCACGAATGGATCCAACGATGGGACTCTGGAGGAAAACCGTGACACTGAGTATTTCAAATTTTATTGGGAAACCAGCTGACAAAGCCTGCTTTGCCAATTTTGTTTCAGAAACGAAAACATTTCTATGTATTTGTGAAAACAGCTGTGAAATAGTGAAACAGTCGTGCACAGAAATATGCGTAACGTACAGTAATGCTTAAGTACATAATCCAAATTAAGGTACATGATCCCGGACACTTTTTGCGCGCTGGTCTCAGCTGCTTCGCGTGTCTACAACGCAGATTTGCAAACGTGTCTACGGCAACGTCTCTTCATGGATCTCTACACAGGTATAGTTTTGTACTACAGCCGTTTGGGCTACGTGCTGTCAAAAGCGCTGCCTGGTGTCAGGAATTTCCTTAAGGTGACTCGACTGAATGAGTGTCTTAGTTGTACTAAAAGTCCATGGATGATGCGGCATTTTTATGCGTATCTCAGTGTTTATGACGTCATATCTCCGGATCCATGTATCATCAAATGATATTATTTTGTAAGTACATTCAGCAGCATAAGTGGAAGCTGACTGCAAAATGTGTCAGAAATAGATTTAGTAATGTCGTGTGACTATGGCCTCCCGTAGGGTAGACTGTTCGCCGGATGCAAGTCTTTCGATTTGACGCCACTTCGGCGACTTGCGCGTCGATGGGGATGAAATGATGATGATGAGGACAACACAACACCCAGTCCCTGAGTGGAGAAAATCTCCGACCCAGCCGGGAATCGAACCCGGGCCCTTAGGATTGATATTCTGTCGCGCTGACCACTCAGCTGCCGGGGCCGGACATAGATTTAGTAGAAAATAAGCAAAAAAAATTGAACTTCATGCAAAATGTGATAGTTTTGCGTATCTCAGTGTTTTTGACATTATATCTCCGGACAAGCCAAATTTTATTACAACGGTAGTTGTTGAAATATTTTAACAAAATTTCTTTTATTGTAATCACCGTTTACTAAAGTTTTTAATTATAATAAAATTTTGTGTTTCAGATACTCTGTTGATGGAAGGAATTGAACCTCTATAAAATGGCAACTCCTCAAGAGAAGGCACAATGTGTGTCCTGGTTTATTGAGATAAAATCGGATGTTCAGAGCCAACGAAACTTCAGAACGAGGTATTGAAGAGATCCACCATCGGGCCCCTCAATCCGTGCGTGGCACAAAAAATTTATGGAGACAGGGACAGTGTTGGTAGAAGCGGGCGACCAAGAACATCCGAGGAAAACGTCTCCACTCGTTCACCTTCGAAGTCCATCCGCACTGCTGCCAGACGGTTGCAACTACCACGTTCAACTGTGCATAAGGTCCTCCACAAGAACTTACGGTTGTACGCTTACAAAGCGCAACTGTTACAGACATTTGAGACAAATGACAAGCCAATATGGGCAGAGTTTACATTCAACATGCTGGAACGCCTTTCGAAGGATGAAGCATTCCTCAAGCGAGTTTGTTTCAGTGACGAGGCCACTTTCCATGTTTCTGGGACATTAAAGAGACACAATGTGAGAATATGGTGATCTGAACACCCTCACGTGACTAGGGAGCTTGACCGGGATAGTCCTAAAGTGAATGTGTGGTGTGGAATCATGTACAACCAAATAATTGGTCAATTTTTCTTCAACGAGTCAACAATAACTGCAGATATTTACCTCGACCTTCTAACCGATTATGTAGCTCCAAAACTGATTGACTTACAACAACTATCATTTTCCAGCAAGATGGTGCATCACCACGTTGGGGACTGCATGTTCGTCAGTTCCTCAATGAAACATTTCTAGCAGAGAGATTGGGAGGGATGGACCAATTCCTTGGCCACCGCGTTCGCCAGATATCACTCCCTTGGCCTTTTTTTATGGATGTATGTAAAAGATATCGTGTATCAAACACAGATATGAGACACTGCTGGCTTGAAGCAAAGGACTCGTAATGCCATTGCCACCATTGATGCCGCAATGCTACAGCGAGCATGGCAAGAAATAGAGTACCGTCTTGATGTGCTTCGTGCAACTAAAGGCGCCCGTATAGAGGTCTATTAAACACTGTAAAAAAAACTTTCATCAACACTGATTACAGTAAAAGAAATGTTGTTAAAATATTTCAACAAATTTTTGAGTTGTAAAGGGACTTTATGGACACCCTGTACTTTTGTAGGTGCCGTTAGCGGCACATGCGGATACTGTCTGCGAAATTTATTGCGAATACTGCATGAAGCGGCAGGTTTTCACACATCTCATTGTTTATCTCTGTGATAAGTTTATGGTTCTTAGCCCCACAGAAATTGTTGCCTGACCATAAGGGATATGTGTACCAAGTTTGGTTGAAGTCAGGCCAGTGGTTTAGGAGTAGATGTGGAACATACACACACGTGCACATACTACGTCTATTTTTGTTGTATGTACGGCTTTATGTGAAGCAATGATTAAGTTTATGTACTCGTATGCTTTCCTTATTATTAGTTAGATATTGTGTGTTCACCATCGGTGTTGCACTAAATTTGATAGTTCATAAACTGTTGGATTCTTGCCTCTAGTAATTATAAAAGTTTTGCAATGCACCCAAAATGGTAAAGTAAATAGTCAGGTGTGCAAACAGTTGATGAAAGATGTTGAACGGAACTTATTCTTAACTGTTTATAGGGAAAGGTATGATGGTGTCAGACAGTTAATAGTGTCATGTAAGCACCTGAAATGCAGTCTGTACTATTGAGGAGAAAGAGCACTTACGTGATTTTCAATCAAAACAATGGTGCAGTTTTGGAAAGGCAACAAGTTACCTGTTTCTATTAAAACTGGAGAGGAATTCCGCCTTATGCAAGACACCTTTGTAATTTTCTTTAAACCCAGACATGTTTCAGTACTTTTATGCTATCTTCAGTGGGTCTGTTTATTTTCCGTCTGCAAAATTATTACATCTTTGCAGAAGGAAAGTAAACAAACCTAGTGAAGATAGAACAAAAAGTGCTGAAATACGTCTGGGTGAAAACAAAACTACAATGATGTCTAGCATAAGGCGGAATTCCTTACTAATTTTCTTAGCGAACACAGAAATAAGAAGAACTGCAACATTAACAAGATGATGATTTCTATTAAATTTTTCGGTTTTCTTTGGGTGTTTTGTTTTGTTTGCAAGTACGTAATGTTACTTTATATTTCATCTTCAGTTACTATTGATATTATTCTCTATACTGTAGGCTGTGACGATCTCTACCCGAAGTAATAACTGGAAAACTAGGTAAAGAAGACTCAAATGAGATGTCGTTCGAGATTTTAAAGTGCAATGTTTAAATCAGGATTTCAATAAGCACGAGAAGGTATTTGTTTGGTGGATTTTCATAAAGTATCAGCAGCTACCGGCACTGGCAACAAAAAACAATTAATCTTCCAGTTATTAGCATAGCATTGGTATGATGCGAATTCGTGACGCTCGGTATTGCGGGGTTAATCAGAAATCTTCAGAAAAATTAGTTTCGAAAAAGCCTACTTGCCCCACAGTACCTAATTGACCCACAGTATTCGGCATTCCCCTACACGTAAACATATCCACAGTCATTTCACCATTTATGTCTGCTGTCATGGGAAGTCCCACTTTCGGAGTTTATCGTCCTAGAGCACCGTCGTGGTCCGAAGCAGTAAAGGAAACAACATAATTGACTGCATTTACCATATAAGTATAAATATTACACTTTATTACTGAAGAAGTCTGTTATGATCGAAATTTCCTGACAAATTAATGCTGCGTACCAAACCTCTTCAGTACGGATACTCGCATTTCATGAGACATGGTACTACCGGTTTAGCTCACCCCTCTAGACTCACTATCCGTATTCACAGCTTCAACATTATCCCAATACTTTTCTCCAACTTTCTAACCTGGCATATTTTGAGCTGTGAAGGCCGATCATGAGTCGTGCATGGGTAGCTCAGCTGGTATCAGCATTCTATATAATGACAACAGTTCGCGTTCGAGCCTCAGTCAGGCCCACATTTTTGCCTGTGCTGCGGAGTGATACTCATTTTTTTATGACTGCTTGAAAAAGGCGTGGAGTTTTCTACTAATGAGTTGCTTTGACTAGCACTGCACTTTACTACTGGAGTTGGTAGGGCCTTACACTCCTCAGAACCGTACATCGATTTACTCAGTTCATTACAGGGAGACTTAAAAGCTTAAAGTGGGCCCCATAGTGAGACATAGCATTTCTTATAAATACGAAACATTTCCATGTGTGAAAGAAGACCTACAGCAGAAAACTGACGAGAGCCGCACCTTTGTTTTGTTTAAACACCACAGTACAACATGGAATTTCTTGTAAGTACAGAATACTGCCGTGTGTGAAAGAAGACGTACAACAGACCGCTGATGGAACCCGCATCTTTGGTTCACTGTCTGATAGTCGGCCACTAAGCACATGTTCACCAATGACCAGAATGTCGTATACTCGGATAAGAATCAACTTATTTCTTCGTTAGTTTCAAAGGTCACTTTCACTTAGTTGTTTCAGTATTTTTTCATATTATTTCTTTCGACAGTGGCTCCAGTTGCTCGTTCACTACAGAAATCCTAGCTTGTTAAGCGAAGTTCGTCTTTCACATCACCACCGTGTTCCGAAATATAGAAGGCAATCAAAGTAGAACAATTGCCACGTGGTCAAAGTTATATAACTTGAAGAAGTGGTGACTGAAATCAATGGCTGCGACTGTCAGTGAGCTATTGCACTGGGAAACTTGAGGGAAGTCCCAATATCGCTTTGTTCATGCTGCTACGTTCGTCAGATATTTGAAAAGATGGCCAAGACGTTCTCAGGAGCGTACCGAGTGAAAACTTTAAGGAAGCGATGAGCCCGTTGAATGTCTCACTCATTAGCCACGTGTAATTCACAGAGAGCTACTGTACACGATGTTGCTTCGTATGAAGTGAATGCATTTCATCATGGCGCTTGGTACCCAGTCGTAGTCCACTGAGCACACAAATATGCCCATGTCATTCGCTAATGCTCTGCTCTGGACTGCTATATGAAGCTGAGACGGTATTTATGAGATATTTAGGAATGCTTACTTTCTAGCAGATTACGAAAACTATATCGCTATCACTTGCTATGTCAGCTCTCAAAGAGTAGTGAACAGTTACACGTAAGGAAACATCAACGGTACAATTTTAAGATACTCTGAGAAGCAGGTTTCAATTCTGCAAATCAGACGAGGACAGAAACGTAGTGCAAATGTAATTTCTCGTGATCAGTTACTATCGTAGATATACAAAGACGCCCTGGAAACAGCTACTGTAAGAGTTGCTAGTTTGACACAGTAGAGAAAAGAATTCTGGGATCCAAGTTTTGGATGGCACCGTGCACCTGCCAGGTTTGCACAAATCCAGTAACACCTGCGAATCAAACATAAGGCACGAGTCGCAACACTATGCGATTTTCTATAATCAACCTGGTGTAATTTACAGAAATAGCATATTCTGTGCCTCATGTTGAATTGATTTGGGCTGTCACATTAACAAAAGTGCAAATGCAGTGATTTATTTTTAAAAATCGATAGCCTTCTTAGGCTTCGTAGCTCTCTTCCTTACCTCTGACCCTCCCCTTTAACCACAACAGAGGAATGAAGCGAAACAAATCACCTCTTTTTCGCTTTGGAAAATTACTCGTAACAGGTTTTCACACATTAAATACCAAACTAGTTGGAAGATAGCCTTCAAAATTCATTTTCAGTGGCTAACTTTCAAGAACCGTTTCAACGTGTCTTCTACTCATCATGTTCCATTGTTATCATAAATCCCCTTCTGATCTTTTAAAATACATGAAGGAACATGTCAGGATGGTTCTGAATGACCTCCTCGTAGACAGGAGATTCAACCTTAATCTTCCTCTTATCCTTCTACATCAGTAGATGACACTAAAGACACTTGAGTCCTGAAACATGCCGAAGCCATTATATGGTTGATGACGCGAATATAGTTTCATCTCCGAATTTCGCAGGAATACACTGCAATTGCGTATTGCACTTTTCTCTTTGGTGGCCCTTCTTATTACCAAAGAATGACTTGAATGATTGAAAGAAGGGATAGCTGACTGACAGGAATCTGTGGATTCATTATAGCGGAAGAAACAAAATACACTGCGTGAAATAATCGCAGAAATCAGTGTGGGACGTACGAAGAACGAAACATATACGACAGTGCGGTGAAATTTGGCGTTAATGGGACTATGGCAGCAGACTACCGACGCAAGTGCTTTTGTTAACAACACAACATAGCCTGCAGCCCCTCTCCTGCGATCATGATCATATAGGTTCGACTCTAGACGACTGGAAGACAGTGACCTCCTCAGATGACGCACGATTTCAGTTGGTAAGAGCTGATGAGGTTCGAGTGTGGATCAGACCTCATGAAACCATGGACCCAAGTTGTCAACACGGACTGTGCAAGCTGGAGGTAGCTCCATAATGGTGTGGGTTGTGTTTACATGGAATGGACTGGGTCTTCTGGTCCAACTGAACCGATCGTTGACTGAAAATGGATATGTTCAGTTACTTGGAGACCATCTGAACCCATTCATGGACGTCATGTTCCCAGACAATAATGGAATTTTTGTGGATGACTATATGCCGCGTCACCGGGCCACAATTGTTGGCGATTGGTTTGAAAAATATTCTGCACAGTTCGAGTGAATGATCTAGCCTCCCAGATCGGCCATGAGGCCACTTCGCGCACAACTCCTGCACCGGCAACACTTTCATGGCTATGGAGGCAGAATGACACAATATTTCTGTAGGGCACTGTCAACGCCTTGTTGATTCCATGCTACACTATGCCGAGCAATCGGACTTCCGACAAGATATTAGGAGGTTTCCCATGACTTTTGTCACGTCAGTGTAGACTTTATTAAAATGTTTTAACGAGAAAAACCACTACTGCAATTTGTTAACACACCAACTGTAAGAGTTGCTAGTTTGACACAGTAGAGAAAAGAATTCGGGTATCCAAGTTTTGGATGGCACCGTGCACCTGCCAGGTTTGTACAAATCCAGTAACACCTGCGAATCAAACATAAGGCACGAGTCGCAACACTATGCGATTTTCTATAATCAACTAAGTATAACACCATTTCTTTGCAGGTGGGAGGTTACATAATAATGTAAAAAGCTACAATATGATGTAAAGAGTCTAGAAAATATAGCAATACTCACAGGAGACATAAAATGTCTTCGACGCCTAATTTGCATTATAATCGTTATAATTTACAACATATGTTCATTGCACAGACTGAATAAAACTGCCCCCCGGCCTTGGAACAAAAGGGCCGAAATATCTTTGGGCATCAAAAATAATAGTTGTATGCATAGTAGATGGACCTGAATTGCCATGATTTCACTGTTTCGTCTGTCAACTTCACCGTAAAGAACTAGAAAATTATTAGCTCCTCTCTTTCACAGGGTCTGAGATTACCTGCGTGACTAAAGTCAAGTGACGTGGAACAAAACATATATAAGTGGTACTCGATACATAAAGAAAAAGAACAAAGTTACTGATGTAAGTGAATTCAAGAAAGGTCAGCTTTTATAGTCCCTAGGTACCTTTCTTTTTACGTGATACCATCTTTAGTCTGTATCAGAAGTGTGCGAACAACAACGCTTATTGAAGTGTTGGCGTTGTACGTTCGTGTCACATTCAACAAAGCAGACATCGGAAACTTACCCTCTCTGTATATTAGGTGGCAATGTATGTGTGTGGGGGACATAATAGTCGAAATTATCGTAATTATAGTTCATCTCATTTGTTGACTAAGCTATCCTGGCGCATGAAACGAACAGCAGCGCCAAAGCAGTCCGAGAGTACGGCTCATTCTGCATGCAGAAAGTCTGTATATTTTGAGAATGTGAACGACGGTCTTGGAACAAAGTTGACGAAACTTTTTGTTCTGATACACCTCCGTACTTCAAAAAAATTTATTGACGGCTATATGTCAAGAATGTGTAGAGCCGGCCAAATATTTGAGAGTAAGTTTCGAATGATCTATCTTCATCAGAAGATAATGGTATATAGTGCCCAACAGCTGTATGACGTGGGGGAACGCAGTCCTATTTTCATTACATTCACTTGCTTGGCGAAAGTGATACGTATTTCTGACTACAGACTTTTTTTAAAATTCTTAGTTCTTTTTAGAGACTTGAATACTCTGAAGCAGAGAAATACACTTACATAAAGCAAGAACCACAATGAGAAAATATTGAGTTTGTTGGGATGTTTTTAGAAAATGTCTCATATTTGAGACACGAAAGACTATGAAACGCATGCCATAAGGGGATGTTGATGTATCCTTGTGGCAAATGCTCCCCGGCCATGGAACAAAAGGGAGACTTTCGTTGCATTTTTAAGTCTCACAGTGCGTCACCACATATAGAATGTACCCATAGTCCAACAACAAATTTCTAGAGGCAATATAATGAACTTTCACTCTGGAGTGGATTGCGCACCGATTTGGACATTTTTGGCAGATTAAAACAGTGCGCCAGACCGGAGCGCGAACCCGAGTCTTGCCTTTTGCGTGGAAGTGCTATATCGACTTTTTTGCCGTCTTTTATTTCGATCTGTTTCTTCGTCAGTAATTGTGTGCGTATCTCAGACGACATCTTTCAAATTTCACCGTCGAGAATTTCAGTTTTTCTTGTTTCTTTTTTTAACAGAAGGTGGCTGGTCCCTTGAGCGAGCCATACAAGTGCGGACCACGGCCCGCCCTCACAGTTCACAGTTTCATCTCTGCCACTGCCTCTACCCTCCGTTCGAAATTTCAAAAGTTCTACATACATCGCGGGATTAACACTCCTACGAGAAACATAAAGCGCAGAAAAGGCTTAGCGACAGCATTGGCCATTATTTCCAGAATAAAATTTCCTTTGCAGAGCTAGTTTTTTTCCTTTTCTGCAAATGTTCGTTCTGCAATTCTTAAAGGTCTGGAAGGTAAGATGATTCTGCGCGGAGGGCGACGGGGGGTCTTGAGTCGTGCCTGGGTGGCTCAGTCGATGGAGCACCTTCCCGCAAAAGACAAACGTCCAAGTTCGACTTCTCTGGTCCAGCACACTCTTTTAATCTGGCAGGAAGTTTCTAAATTTTAGAGCTCGTTCACGAAGGCTTTTTGAGTATTTTGGTGTAAGTGACCTGTGGTCCACGAGGGCTCATCAAAGAGTAATAATGATTTCTTCGATTTGTTACTGCAGCTACTTATGATTCTGTAAAAACACCTACACACTAGTGGAAAAGCCGGTAATAGGCAGCCATCAAAACGTAGCAGCCGTTGCCGCAGGTCGTTGCATCGCTCTTCCATTGTATTAGGTGAACACGCGACGTACATATCGGCCAACTTTTCATCGTAAAAACTACCCACACTGCTGTGTAACACCGTTAACATACAACAAAACCGAAATCGAAACGAACGTTACTGAATGCAAGCCTGAGGGCTAAGAATAAAATGGGGATTACTGTTGGTAACAGCAAGTACTGTGAATGATGGAACAGGTATGTTTCTAAATGCTACACACAGGATATACCGTAACTATCTGCATTGTTCTGCGGATATATTCAGTGAACTCAAAAAATGTTCAAATGTGTGTGAAATCTTACGGGACTTAACTGCTAAGGTCTTCAGTCCGTAAGCTTACACACTATTTAACCTAATTTATCCTAAGGACAAACACACCCACCCATGCCCGAGGGAGGACTCGAACCTCCGCCAGAACCAGCCGCACAATTCATGACTGCAGCGCCGTAGACCGCTCGGCTAATCCCGCACGGCTATTCAGTGAACTACAAAGATAAATAGGGGCAAATCAAATGAAAAGCAGTACTATAATGTCCCATCGGATAAAAGCACAGGTATATATATATATATATAAGAAGGGTGAAAGAACGGATCCGTAAAATTACAGACCGCTATCCCTGTCGCTAAAAGAACGGACCCGTAAAATTACAAACCGCTATCCCTGTCATCGGTTTGCTGCAGAATCCTTTAACATATTCTGGTTAGAATGTAACAAATTTTCTTGACGCAGAGAAGCTTATTTCCGCGAATTAGCAACGTTTTAGAAACTGAAAATTGGAATAACTGCAAGCAGACTAGAAAGGCAGCTGCAGCATCCAATTTTCTGTCGATGTAACTATCTGCTGACAGAAGACTCAAATATTTATTACGCTAATGGAAAAACGCTGAAAGTCCGAAATGTGTATTAGCTCAAATAAAAATACATATCAAAGTGGGTGGCTGCTGTATTTATTGAAATGATTACATAGTAGCAAATGACAAGTTATTACAGATTAAAACGGAATCTATTATAGCAGTTGTAGTTGCACCGAAACATTTGGAGTGCAGCATTATTTGGTAGAGAATTATGGGCTCTGGGAAAATCGGAAAAACGAGAATTGAACCGTTTGAGATGTGGTGTTATAGATAGATGTTGATAATTGGATGGATTGATAAAATAAGGAATGAGGGGGATCTCCGTACTATTGGTGAAGAAAGGAATATATGAAAAAACTGAGAAGAAGATGGAGCAGGACGGTAGGAACTGTGTTAAAACATCGGGGGAAATCTTTCATGGTACAAGAGAAAGCTGTAGAGGGGAAAGCTGTAGAGGAAGACAGATATTGGGATGCATCGAGCAACAGTTGTGGAAGTACGGTGCAACTGCTGTTATGACATGAAGAGTTTGTCACAAGAAAGGAATTCGTGGTGGGCACATCGAAGAAGTCAGAAGACCGATGAGGAAAAAAAAATAGCTTTCATTATTATGCAGTCTACCTCACATGTAACATTTCCTTTCGAGACGATCTTGCAGTGACTAAAGTCTTACCGAAGCCGCACCTTGACAAGTACGTGGGGCTAAACTGCGCTGCTACTTCTTGTATCGTGGGTCCAGTGTCTTCCATAGCTACCCTTATTACCTGTGCTAATTATTTGGAGAAACGAAGGTTACAGTTTGGCCGATTTAAAATTGTGTGCTTATAAGTAATTAGAGACCGCACGACTGCTATTTGTATTTAAATGGTGTCTGATAAAGCACTGCATGCACAGGAGTTATGGGCGTCTTCGTTTCTCCTGTTTCTTCACGTATTATTTTTGCACTTCAGGTGTTTTCTTCGGTGCTTTTGTAATTATAACTGAAGTATAACTTTATGTAGATCGTGTCTCAGTAACACGTGATCATGCATTGTGAATATCTAGCTGTTGGCTTCGTCCCGAAGTTCTCAACATTATGGCAACATGCTAAGCTGCGGACATTGCATGTACTGGCTGAGCAACCTATTTTCGTTCAGCGTATGAGGCAAGTCGTCTCAGTATGAGCCCACGAGATAAAGGAAGGGTGCACGGATATCAGTTGTGCTCAATACGACACGCATGCCAACACTCACGGTTACGGGGATTAATTATCTGTTACAGTTTAGTGTTTTTCAAGGAACACCCTCACCAACTTCGATGATTCTCAGTGCAACATTAATAGGACCTAACGTATATGTTTTGTTTATTAAATTCATATAGTTTTCACAACATTAAGTTCGATTAAATAACAGTCGACAGGCCCCCGCGCAATCAAAAAAAAAAAAAAAAAAAAAAAAAAAAACGGTGAGTTGTTAACTTTGTAGGCAATAAAATATTATTTAGTAGATTTCCATCTGAATGTTCCATTCATTCAAAGGAGGCAAAGGAGGACAGCACAGAAAGTGACTTACAAGCCACAACAGTGCCAAAAGGCACTTTTACTGGGATGTCACGTTAACAGGTTATTTCGTATCACCAGGTAGAAGACTGACGACGCAAAAATTGGCAGGTGAAGTTTAAAGATGTGCACCCGACACAGACATCTGCACTTGAAGCAAGAGATTACGTAATCTGCTGCAGGAATGCTCTTGCCTTCAGATGCCCCATAGTGCGATGACCTCCATACGTGTAATACACGACATTTCATGACATACTGTCTTGTCACATTCTTTCAACGATTGAACCATTTGACGTTACATTCACAAACTTTATCCTGTTGTTTAGATATTTGAAATTCTTGTTTCTCTCTATAACTAGTAACAACCTACCTTTCAGAGCACTAAAAAATCCAGCAGTTGCAGTTTCGTAAATATTTTAATTTCTCTTATACATTATTTTACCTTTTGCAGGTGTAAGCATCAGATTGAGAGCAGTTACTTACGTGGAAGGGACGTAATGATATAGACAGACACTATGATACTGCTTTATGGAAGAAGAGGAAAATGTTGCCAGCTCCTGATGGGTGCACCAATTTTTATGTACTTACCAACAGCATGAATGTTTGGAAAGTAACGAATGGTTCCTCACCTGAAATGAAAGAAATCATGTGTAAGACTGCGATTTAAATGTCCGACAGCAGTTTTCATGTTAAAACTAAAATTGCAACACTCTGGTTTTCTTATTGCCAGCTGTCTCTCATAATCGGGCTCCTGATGCAACACATTTGATAGTCATAACCCTGTCCACACTGGTCTTGTGATGCAGAGACCACCATGAACAAAACTGCTATGCCTAAGGAAACACTAAGTTAGTGATATGAAAATTAATTATTAATTCTTAGTGGTCAGAACAACTGTGTTATGGTGGATAGTCACGGAGCTACAATAATGTAAGTGATACCATTACTATTTGATGAAAAAAAAAACGTGATCCACAAGGGTCACAAATGTATGAAAGAAAATATGTCTCAGATATCTGATAACGAGAAATCTTATAACGTTAATAATCAATGCAAACAAATACAAATTGTTATTGATTCATAACTAGTGGAGTAAAGAGCAGAAATGAATTAAGGAAGTGAACCAGTGCAGCTTCTTGATTTCTAATGCCATGACAAGACTAATTCATCAAATGAGTGACCACTTAACTCTAATAGACAACCAAAGGCAGATATAAGATTAGCATCATTTGGCTAAGCTCTGTTCCCCACATTACCCATGTTACCGGCGATTTACCCCCACATGATCTAACTTGAACCCCATCTCCCTTCCTTTCAACTGAACTCAGTGTTTCGAATAGTGCAATCATTACCATGGATACCTCGTTTTTGTGGCAACAGATGGTGCAGTACGACTGCAATCTCGCCCTCACCTCGCACGCCAGTACAAGGTACTATAAATTTCCTGAGTTTCATAAAATGGGCAATTTCTCTTTAGAAGCCAGTTTCGACAGTAAGTCTGTCCGCTCCTATCAACGAACACTGAATAGATAATGAGGTTCGGACACTGAATCTGTTCTCTCCCACGTCATAACATTGATTGAGACTCTCCATTTGGTCTTTGAGCAGTGCATCTTTGCCTCATACCCGACCAATTGCTGGAAAAACGTGAAACGCAGCTCTCAATTAAAATAATCTATACATACTAAAAGAATGGACATACATCGTATATATTTATTTCGTATGTATGTTTCACATCTCCTTCTAAACTACTGGACTGATCTCAACCAAACATGGGACACATATCGCTTACTGTCTGGAGAGACTCGCTGTGGCGGTAAGAACCACGTACCTATTAAAGGGGTGGTGGTGAGGGTGGAGAAGTAGTGTAGCCCATGCCGTGTGAGTATCCAAACTTTAGTCATATAGTATTTGAGAGTGAGAGCACTGAGTGACTTGCAACAAACTTAATACATAATTTCACTCTATTCGAAACTACCTCTCACCGATAACCCCCACAAAATGATGAAAGGAAAAGAGCTTGTCCCTTACTATATTTTCGCTGTTCACGCAGTAAAACTGGCGCATGAAGTATGACATTTTAACTTATTACTTATTTTGTACTAACTTCAACTGTGGCACGTTTTGTCGGCAGTAATTACATATACCACTGAATGTACCAACAGAATTATATCTCAATACGACACATAGTTCAGATATAACAACGCAAACACAAACATGGTTAAAAAACTGCCGTATGCTGCAAGGCGTTTAAATTTATTACTTAGTTGCTACTAACTCTATTCCCAACACTTTTCACAGACAATATCCTCATATGCTACTGAATGGACAATGTATAGTTCATGAGATATGACATCAAATACTGAGATGCGTGAAAAACTATTGCATTGTGCATGACGTTATTTATTACTCCGTTACTAATACGTCAATTCGGGACACATTTTGCGCACAGTATCTACATATGTCACTGAATCCATAGAAAAGTATATCATTGTACGACGCATAGTTCTGGAGATACAACATCAAATACTGAGATGCGTCAAAAACTGCAGCGTTATCTGTGACTTCTTTTTTAATCACCGGTGTACTGCTAACTCTATTCATAGCACACTTCACAGACAGAAGCCACCTACGCCATTGGATTATATGATTGTACGGCACATAGCTCAGGACATACGACCTCATAAACATTGAGCTGCGTGGAAAATGAAACTGCAGGGCGAAAATCGCTAGACATACATGTGAAATATATGTAGAAATGCGTATTAAATACGTTAAATATATGTTAAATGTATTTGACATGTGCGTAAGCGGACAAAGCCACGGTTAAAAAGCTCGTCCTAAACCTGTGGAATGATTTCATCGAAATTTGATATACATTTAGTCAACAAATTGTGACAAAGTCACGAAAAAGTTTCCAGTGAGCCAGGGAAGTATATTCTTTATGTAAGTCCAGTATTGGATCACATACCATAATTTTACTTGTTTCACGATGCCGAAATGGTTAACGATTTCGACTGCACCGTCACATGCAACAGGGCAATATGTGTAATTCAATACGCTTTTACCCAGGTATGGACATGCTGTAGAATTGTTTTATAGTTGTTTTATTTATTTATTGTTCCGTGGGACCAAATTAAGGAGAAGTCTCCATGGTCAAGGAACGAGTCAATACATGAAATTGTAACACGATAGTAGAAACAGATAAGATACAAGAAACGTATTCAGGCGACAATTCGTAAGTTTAAATAAAGAAAATCAACAATGTAACACTGGAATTTGCTTAATTTTTCAGCTCTTCCAGGAGCTCCTCGACAGAATAGATGGAGTGAGCCATGAGGAAACTCTTCAGTTTAGACTTAAAAGCGTTTGGGCTACTGCTAAGATTTTTGAGTTCTTGTGGTAGCTTATTGAAAATGGATGCAGCATAATAGTGCACTCCTTTCTGCATAACAGTCAAGGAAGTGCATTCCACACGCAGATTTGGTTTCTGCCTAGTATTAACTGAGTGAAAGCTGCTAACTCTTGGGAATAAGCTAATATTGCTAACAACAAACTACATTAAAGAAAATATATACTGTGAGGGCAATGTCAGAATTCCCAGACTATTGAATAGGGGTCGACAAGAGGTTCTCGAACTTACACCACATATAGCTCGAACAGCCTGTTTTTCAGCCAAAAATACTCTTTTTGAATCATAAGAATTACCCCAAAAAATAATACCATATGACATAAGCGTATGAAAATAGTAGACTACTTTTCGTGTTGAACTGTCACTTATTTCAGATACTCTTCTAATGGTAAATAAAGCAGCATTTAGTTTCTGAACAAGATCCTGAACATGGGCTTTCCACAACAGCTTACTCTCTATCCGAACGCCTAGGAACTTGAACTGTTCCGTCTCGCTTATAATATGCCCATTCTGTCTGATCAGAATATCAGTTCTTGTTGAATTGTGAGTTAGAAACGGTATAAACTGAGTCTTACTGTGATTTAGCATCAAATTACTTTCCACAAGCCACGAACTTATTTCATGAACTACATTATTTGATAATGTTTCAATATCACATACAAGATCCTTCACTACCAAGATGCTTTACATTGGTTATAGTTAGGAGTGTTTTGTAAATGATGCTACCTCTATGTGTTTATATTTTCTAAGTCTGATGATGTTCATTACTGACCGAAATTAATAACCTGATTACAAATAAATATTGCGATCCAAAAGATGATTTATAATAAAGGAAACATTCAGTTACGATCTGGAAAGAAATAGTGTGGGGGTAAGAACCATCACCACGTTTAGAGAGAGGGCGGGAGAGGGAGATGAAGGCACAGGTAGGGAGGAGGAGAGGAACAGAGACAGAGAGAGGAAGAGAAGGACAAAAAGAAGGGGGAGGACGAGATAGCCAGATTGCGAGGGAGGAAATGGACAGAGGGGGGAGAATGAGATGGACAGAGAGAGGGAAGAGGTGAGGACGAAGTAACAGAAGGTTGCAAGGAACACGTGCCCTGGCAACGGCAGACACTCAGCTAGTTTACAACAATATTTAATCTTCGACCAGCGTATTCAACAGAAAGGAGCCAATCTCACTCGCCCTCGCTTAAGGCATAAAAGCGGGCCCAAACACCAACCCTTCATCTCGACGTGCCGGCAACAGGTTTCCTCTCCCCACCACAAGAATTTAGTCAAATAACAAGAATTTAGCCGAATACCAAGTATTTAATTCTGTGTACTTATCTGAATGAGTACAAAGAAGGCCTGAAAGCTTTGACGCTTGAATTCCTATTGCTCGGGCTCGCCTCAAAAACAGAATTATCTAGCGTCCATTTGTCCAACGTTTGCAGTTCAAAGTTAACGTATTAGCGCCGACGTTCTGCGTTGCGTCTAAGGGGAAGGCAGCACTTTCCATCTGGCAGGACACAAACCAAGCGGCACCTCCTGCTTTTTATAGGCCCCGCTCGGCCGCCCACGCAGTTCCTGATGCCGACCTGCACGACGCCCAGGTGCATTGCTGACCGGCACTGTCCTGCCGGACAGCTGCCAGACGGCGACTCCCACCTGTCTCGTACAGTACAAGCGAGTGAACTGAACTTTGGCCAGAAAGCTGGTCCCCAAAACATCACATGCAATTTTGAAACCCTAGCTGCAAGACAAATTTATGAACTGAAATTAACTGAAGAAACTGAAGAACTATTAAACATGATTCTTGTAGACACTCATTTATTGATAGTGAGAAAAAATATTAAAACTAAAACAGAAAGAAAGTCACCTAACTTAAATTAATTTTACAAAAACCTGGAATGGAGGGGGCGGCATCAACCATGCAGAAGCCCCGTGTTATTACCAGTAAAATTTTGATGAAACATTTCAAAAAACTCTTTTAAAAACAACAAAAGTGTCAAGAACAAGACTCACTAATAATTACGAAGTAGTCAAATATGGAACTGTTGAAGTTTACCACAAAGATTGCGAACGTTGGAAGAGGAGCAAGGAAAGGAACAGTGTGAGAGAAGAGATATCTAGCCTCAAACAGTTGAACTTATCATCTAGCTAGAGAAGTGAAGTTTAGGATGAGAAGTACCAAATACAATCTGCTCACACAATATTGCAAAAGCAGGTGGACTGAATTGCCTAGCTCGCATTCGGACTATAATTTGGGGATACACAATAAATTTCGTGCAGTTAAATAGGAACTTCTCATCTGGTATGAGGTTTCCACCCTTTTGTCCTGTATTTGGCTAATCTTTCCATCCTCCAGTACACACAACGGCAGAAGTCCTCAATAATCCGTTTTAGTTACTCTAATACTGTACCACTACAAAAATTTTCCACTCTAGCGCTCATTCCGTTTCAAGCGTAAGGTTTCTTGGATGCATTTTTCTAGCAATGGCCAAGAGGAGGACCAAACTGATTAATGCGTTGGACCTGTATTCTCACTGAAAGGCGTAACACCCGGTGTCAGACGAGCCAGCCACACGTTTCGATGGTTCCTTTGAAAAGCCCACAGTCAATTGCTTGCTCACTGTTTTTTGAGCTAATCGGAGACCACACGTTCCTTGGATTCCTTGTGAAAATAGCTTCTCTCTCTGTTTTTCTTTTCTAATATGTATTCGTGTAATTTCAATGTAATTCACGATTACTCATATTTCACATTCTCCTTAATTTCTTCATTCACGGTTTTTCTTTCTGGTCCATGTTACGTAGTGTCAGATTGAGTTTGCTACCACGCGTCTGTCTTTCCTTTGTGATTCAGTTTATTTGCACTTCGCGGAAAGTTCATTGCTAAGCAGCTACGTAGTGGTAGCTTTGCACTACACACTTCATATTCTTGTACGCATTTCATCCATTAGAACCCTGGAGCACGCCGCTAGATAACCATAACATTTGCCGTTTTGCCTGCACTGCACCTATAGTAATCTCTCCAACCTTATCTATTTTCTGTTCAACTGTGTTGCACTTTGAACCACTCTCAATGATTTTGTTCAACGCGCTGGTGTTTCCTCGCGAATTTCCATTTCGTCTATCTTTCTGACATTATCAGTGTTACAACGTCTCGTACGAAATTCCTATGAACTGCAGCCTACTCTTCGACAACATTCTCTTGGGTTACTCCCTAACTCAGCTTCACATTTGTCGACTCAATCTCGTTAATAACAACGTGTTCATTTTCATCTGCTAAGAAGTCCTCACTTCAGTAACAAACCTTTCAAGAGAGAAGGATCACAGTGGTCACAGACCCAGGACACATCCACTCAAGGCTGTACTTTAGAACCCAATACTTGTAAATATTCGCTAACAACGGGAATACATCCGTTTTCCTGTTTTTCACAGTAATTTTTGAATAAGTTATTCATTGCCGTCGGTTGCAACCGATATCAATATTTGGGAAGTCTGTTTCCGACGTTTCATTTCACCAGGCCATTTTCTCGAAGTAATATCGACATGTAGTCATCAGTCAGAAATTTCATTTCAGTTATCTGTCCAACATGTTTTTTACAAGCTCTCAGTTTCTTTACAACTGCCGAAATCTGCCCTCATTCGTCAGCAAGAGTATTATTTATCGGGTGATCAAAAAGTCAGTATAAAGTTGAAAAGTGAATAAATCACGGAATAATGTAGATAGAGAGGTACAAATTGGCACACATGCTTGGAATGACATGGGGTTTTATTATAACCAAAAAAATACAAACGTTCAAAAAATCTCCGACAGATGGCGCTTCATCTGATCAGAATAGCAATAATTAGCATAACAAAAAAATTGTTCAAATGGCTCTGAGCACTATGGGACTTAACATCTATGGTCATCAGTCCCCTTGAACTTAGAATTACTCAAACCTAACTAACCTAAGAACAGCACACAACACCCAGTCATCACGAAGCAGAGAAAATCCCTGACCCCACCGGGAATCGATCCGGGGAACCCGAGCGCGGGAAGCGAGAACGCTACCGCACGACCACGAGCTGCGGACCAATTAGCATAACAAAGTAAGACAAAGTAAAGATGATGTTCTTTGCAGGAAATGCTCAATATGTCCACCATCATTCCTCAACAACAGCTGTAGTCGAGGAATAATGTTGTGAAGAGCACTGTAAAGCATGTCCGGAGTTATGGTGAGGCATTGGAAACGGATGTTGTCTTTCAGCATCCCTAGAGATGTCGGTCGATCACGACACACTTGCGACTTCAGGTAACCCCAAAGCCAATAATCGCACGGACTTAGGTCTGGGAACCTGGGAGGCCAAGCATGAGGAATGTGGCGGTTGAGCACACGATCATGACCAAACGACGCGCGCAAGAGATCTTTCACGCGTCTAGCAATATGAGTTTTTTTTTGTTCTAATGAAACCCCATCTCATTCCACGCATGTGTGTCAATTTTTAACTCTCTATCTACATTATTCCCTGGTTTATTAAGTTTTCAAATTTATACTGACTTTTTGGTCACCCGGTACATTATTTCGAAATTCAACGAAAAATTAACGTGTGACAAAAATCAACAGTTCCTCAAAAATTTTGTTACTGAAAGAGATCTACAAATTTGTTGCTATCGACGTGAGCGGTTTTAACACTTTGATAATCAAAATTTGGCTTTATAATGTTGTATAATTAAGACAGAAGAAAACTCATGAAGAACAGAAACTATTATTTATTTAATTCTTAGGCTTGCTGCTCATGCGAAGTAGTGTAACACACATTTAGACACTAACTCCCTGCCCTCTTTGATCCCTTTGGCACCTCCAACTTATAAAATTATTTTTTAATTTTTTGCTTGTTCAAGTTAAGATCTACTCCTTCTAAATTACATCGTGTCCAGCTTTTCCTACAACTGCCGTCTGAAGATAAAAAGCTATTTTTACTGACATACAGTGAATTTTAATGAACGAAGCAAATCGATGTTATTTATGATCAGCTAATAGTATGACTTGCAGTTCCTCGTTTATTTACAGTCCTCAAAGGAGCTTCTGGTGTAAACTATACAGAGATCTGAAACTTAGCGAAATTATTCAGAAACCACTGCTCTGAGATGAACGAAAAAAGTGAAAAATCGTGTAGGATTTGTCAAGCGCCCGTATATAGTGACCTAGTACAATTTAGAAGAAAGGTACATATTCTTTTTCCAACGATAAATTGGTGTTTACGCTACATTTAGCTACATTGCTTAGTATTTCTCGAAGACACAAGATGATTACAAACGAGGACGTTCATCTGAGTTGTGAGTGCGTTAGTACCACATGAGGGGGTAATCTGAAACACTAGGAAATCTTCTAACACCTAAGCAATCAAGGTAAAAATATGTATCTTTCAGTTCTCCATCCCAAAATAGCTCCCCCACTCGCAAACCCACAGCATGCGACCGACGTTTATCTAGCGCAGCTGTCCGTCCTGAAATTTCACCCTCGGCGAGCTAGTGTGCTGTCCTAATAAATCGGAGGGAGCAGGCAGCGCTATCCGTCCATTACTTGGGGCGGCGCCGCGGGCGGCCTGATGCCAGGGGCAGCCGACGGACCAGCTCGTAAATTAAGGGTAGCGGGCGAGGGGTGGCACGGTGTGTTGGGGTGTGGTCGCTTATTTGTCCGCTCAGGCCAGCGGGTGAGCTGGCAGCGCAACACTGGTCGCGACCGCTGTGTCTGGAGACCGGCCAGGGCAAACAGCCTCGCCCACACTCTCACCCGAGGGCCCAAGACGTCAGCACTGGCTGCCAGTGCGAGTAGTGCTCACCTTTAGTTGCGTAAACCACATTACCTCGTATATCGGCCCCTACTTTGTCTTTCAGTTCAATGCTAACCAAGAACATTGTACTTAATTTCAGAGTTTTAAAGCCCAAATGGCACAAGAACATGAGATTAATCAAGAAGGGGACGATGGTTTGGTATTCACAAATTCAAGAAATATACACTGCTCAACAAAATTTTGTAATATTATCGTAAAATGTCGTCTACGATACTAGAGGTCAACTGACCTAGGCACTTCATGTTAGAGCCCATATACTGGACAGGGTTTACTACTGGCATGCTTTGTAGACGTTTCCCAGACATGTAAACATACCGCAGCCGCACCAGCACACTGCGAGCAGTCCAGTGCCAACAAAATCTTCATTCAGTTTATGCTCAGCATTGCAGTAACATGGCACGTAGAGTCATACAACCCTTTGATAGAGTGAGGATAGTGGCTTTACTTTCAGCAGGTCAGACACAGCAAGATGTTGCCGATCGGTTGTATGTCACTCAAAGTGGGGTGTTTGAAGTGTGTAGAAAGTACAGAGAGACGGGAATTGTGAACGATAGACTTCGCAGTGGTAGTCCTCGTATGCCAGAAGTACTGGAAATGACTTCCCATGGACAACAGGGATTCGTATCTCAGACCAAACAATTCGTTGAAGATTTCATCACCGGCCGAAGTGGCCGTGCGGTTAAAGGCGCTGCAGTCTGGAACCGCAAGACCGCTACGGTCGCAGGTTCGAATCCTGCCTCGGGCATGGATGTTTGTGATGTCCTTAGGTTAGTTAGGTTTAACTAGTTCTAAGTTCAGGGGACTAATGACCTCAGCAGTTGAGTCCCATAGTGCTCAGAGCCATTTGAACCATTTTGAAGATTTCATCTGGGTGGTCTTCATTCCAGAAGACCGATGAGAGTTTTGCACTGAACCAACGGAACCGACGCAATCGAAGGGCCTGGGCTCTTGCAGATCAACATTGGACCGTTGGAGAATGAAGTAATGTCATGTTCGCTGACGACAGCAGAATATCTTTGCGACCGGAAACTAGACGTTTTAGTGTTTGGAGAAGCGCAAGTGGAAACCAGAAACGCCGGTACGTTCAGGAATCCCATCCGTTTTCAGGTGGAATTTGGATCTTCTGGCCGGCAATCATCATGGGACGGCGGACCCTTTCAATTCCCACGTAGCGTAATTTGGGTGGTGCCCGATACCTCCAAGAGGTCCTACGATTATTCTAAGGCATTATAGGCGTGAATTCGGCGACAACTTCATCCTAGTCGATGACAAGGCAATACCGCACAGTACTCTAGCAGTGTCTTCGTACCTTCAAAGATGCAACATCAACCTAAAGCATTGGCCAGCACAATCCCCAGAAGAGAATGCAATTGTGCGTGCATAGAACCTGTTGAAGGTGGCCATTGCACAGCTTCCGCATTCACCTAACAATCTTCAGGACCTCGCAGAAGCTGCCTTTGAGGAGTGGGACCTCATACCCCAAGATAGACTCGATGGTCTCCTCCAGAGCATGCCTCGCAGAGTGGAAGAACTCATCCATGACCGAGGAGGATGTACTACTAAAGACTGGACTGATAATCATGATCATAGACAACAGTTTTCAGTGTTTTTGTTTTCAAGAAGTGCACTTAGGAGAGAGCCTCCTTTGTTTTGAAATATTTTTTTTTGTAACTAATCAAAATCGTTCTTATTTTCAGAAGAAAATATGTTTATTTTGATAATAAGGTATTGTACAAAACTCAATGGCTGTCCTGTAAGAAGTCATTGTAGTAAACTCTGTGATATTCCAAACTTTTCTGAGGTGTGTCTTTTACTGACAAACAAAAGAATACGACACTTGCAAAATGGAAGCTTACTTTAATTCTCTACTTAATTACCTACATTCTAAGTATTTGTTATATATTTCCTTGAACTTCACCACTCCTATGTAGAGTGCACTTCTGCCTAAGCCACGCGGGGTAGCCGCGTGGTCTCGGGCATTCTGGTCACGGTCTGCGCGGCTCCCCCCCGTCGGAGGTTCGAGTCCTCCCTCGGGCATGGGTGTGTGTGTGTGTGTGTGTATGTCGTCCTTAGCGTAAGTTAGTTTAAGTTAGATTAAATACTGTAAGCTTAGGGACCGATGACCTCAGCAGTTTGGTCCCATAAGACCTTACCGCAAATTCCCACTTCTGCCTGTTGATTACAGCTGTTGTTGATTGCAACGCCTCCACATCTATATGTCGTCGTAGTAAGTACCACTGTCAGTTCCCTCTTTCCTCTTCCTGTCGTGGAAGAACGGTCGTTGGTAAACTAGCGCATGATCTCAAATACCTCTAACTTTTTCATCATCTTCGTATCTCGGAATGTACGTGGGGGGAATAAAAATGTTGATGATCCTTCCAGGAATGTGCTCATTAGGTATTGTAAAAGTAATGCGTCTATCCCTAAGGTTAGATGTGTATCTCCGTAACGCTTTAGCACTTAGTGAACGAATGCATCGCAAAAAGCGCTGCCCTATTTCGAAGCTTCTCTGGTGCCTCTACGTAGTCTTCCTCGTGACTCAAGTATCGGTTGAACGAAATTTTTGTTAAGTTACGTCATTCGTGAGCAGACTTCACTTTTAAAGGTCTTTTTTCTAGCTTCTTAGTGTAGTATGTGCCTTTTCTTTACGTCGTTGTTCCATTTTAAGACTATTTGCGTGCATACACCCAGATATTTAACATGTTGAATGTTTACAGTAACTGTTTAGCAATCGTTCAATCAAACCAAAGATGGGCTCTTTGCCTATGTGTTTATAGTACGTTGTATTTGGTTCTGTTCAGCACCAACTATCAAATCTTGCACCGGGCATCTATCTTCGGCAGGTCATAAGAGTACAGTGTTTTAACACTCCAACTACTGTTTATACAGATCGTCCGTGAATAGCCTCATGGAGCTTTCAAAATGTACCGGCCCTTAAACTGTTTGGACTTCACGGCAAGTTGAAACCATAGGGAGGAATGTACAAACTGTAAGATGGGTGATAAAAGTCTCCCATACAAACCGATCCATCAGTCCTATGTTTGCAGCTCGCAGGTGTGCGTTGTCGTTGACATCTACAATACGCCGACGATTTTGGATTGCTCGTGGTCGTTTTATTTGGGTACCACAGTATCGTTCTGCGTTCATTGTGGTGTCTTTTTGCATGAAATCCACGATGAGAGGGCCATTAAGATCCCACAAAATAGTCGCCTGAGGCCTTCGTATTGACATCGTGTAAATGTTAGCGGCTTCTGTGTTGTGAGCGATGATATAACTCGAGTGATTGGCGTTGGATATCTGCTATGGAGCGAGATACCCATTTCTCTCCACAGTACCAATTCTATCAAGAAATCTAATTACATCTACTGGTTGATCAAAGAAAAGAAGTTGTGCAAGACTAGCCGGCCGGTGTGGCCGTGCGGTTCTAGGCCCTTCAGTCTGGAACCGCGTGACCGCTACGGTCGCAGGTTCGCATCCTGCCTCGGGCATGGATGTGTGTGATGCCCTTAGGTTAGTTAGATTTATTAGTTCTAAGTTCTAGGCGACTGATGACCTCAGAAGTTAAGTCGCATAGTGCTCAGAGCCATTTTGTGCAAGACCGGTACGATAATTTTTGCACTTGAAAAGAACGACATAACTACATGGTTGAACAAAGTGTAGCAATTGGTTAGACACGCGTAAAGTGGACTTAAAACAGCCATCTGATTGTTCTGCTTCCCGTGGCGTCCTAAGTGGGCACTATCATGTCATTAGTCACCTCACATATGTACTGGGATTCGTCTTTTATGGCCAAGTCGTCGACGGGACGGAAAATGTTACATTTCTTTTTTTATATAGTTCTTTGAAGATATCTGGTTACGTCCTCAATCCTCGTGTATTCGATTAGCGTTCTATGTCTCATAATTACTGTATGGATAAGCCTCCTCTGTCTTAGTCGTGATATGAGGAGAGGATGATGACTCAGAGGAAAAATACGAAATTCATTTCCTCTGAGAAATAAAATATGAAGCAATGTTAACCAGGATCTGATATGAAATTACTTATATTCGGTACTACCAGTCGTTTAAATCCAGTAGATGCAAATATAATTTCTTGCCTTGTATTATAGTAGAATGAGTTGAACTATTGGTATGTTGGTTTACGGGGGAAAGGGGGGGGGGGAGGAGGTGATGGAAGTGACTGACCAAATTGATTGGTCAAATCGGACATACTTGTATTTCTTTCGCATACTTGATGCTTCAGATGCCTCAAAGACTGGACTAAAAGGTACTTCTTCTTAGATCCACTTAGAGAGATCGTCAGTAGTATTAGCGGTACGCTTTGCACTAATGCAAGTTGGAAAGTCGACATGGACAGATATATTTCATTGGTGTCACGCATTTCAGGTGTACGGGATGCAAGGAGTGATGATTGGCTGCACTGTATCGACAAAGACAACGACCACGGCCGCTCGGTTAGAGGCGTCATGTCACGGACTGCACGGCCCCTCCCGCTAGAGGTTCGAGTCCTCTCTCGGGCATGGGTGTGTGCGTGTGTGTGCTGTTCTTAGCATAAGTTAGTTTAAGTAGTGTGTAAGTCTAGGGACCGATGACCTTAGCAGTTTGGTCCCATAAGAAGTCACACACATTTGATCATTTGAACGACCATGCTTGTTGGCGACGCCGTTACGGCTCACGGCGCAGTGTTTGCCACCCGCCCATAATTATGCCATCCAGAATTGCGCTTCAAGTGCAGAAACGCAATATCACTTGCCAGCTTTCCTACAGGGGGACATCATTGTCTGTCAGTGATCTACGCTGATTTGCAAATGAGAAACGGAAACCTACAACGTTGGAGACAGCGTTCGATCTCCTCGGGTAACGCAACATTTCATTCAGTATGCCACAGTTGCGTTGTCGGGATGTGGGCCGACCATCTGACGAGAGGACCATCAGTATTCATTAATCAACTATTTTGATGAGTCTTAGGTATGTTCTAGTGGGACCTGTCCTGAGTAACTGGCTAGAGGCGTTTCATGCGATGACAGCTAGTTTCTGATAAGTTGAAGTTTTAAGCGTAACATCTATATCCGTAACTTTAACTGTAATTTGACCATGCGAGCGTAATGTATGAGCTAAGGTTCACCGGTACCGCGGTGGCGGTACAGGTTCTTAACCTGCCATTGTACCTTATTTTCAGTTTCATCGTAAAACGTCGTTAATCAACATATTCCATCCAAAATTACTCAAAAATAGTCATTTTTGTCGTCGTAATTTCATTAATAAAGAAATCGTTACAGCAGACTTCCTTCAAATGTGTGTTCCGTTTGTGGTTCGTATTTAATATTCCAAATATTTGGAGAGGTCCAAAGAGTTCTCGACGATGGATTAAGTAGTAGCAGCTGCGAAAGGATTCCAGTCACTGGCCATAGAACTCATCCCTAATTTTGGACATCGCTTATGCAGTTAATACCGATAAAATGGCAGCGAAAGCCGATTTACACAAGGTGATTCATTCCTTCACAGCATAGTACCCTATAAATGTGTCAGGAAAGTTTTCTTATATATGAGGTAATCAGCCTGGAAATTTGGCCAGATTGTTCAAAAAAGAGTAGAAGAGTTGACTTAGTAATCAAACGGCGAAACTGTGACTTGCACGAGATCAAGAAAGTTCACAATGGCGCTGCACGAAGAGTTTTTAAAATCTGTCGTTCTAGGGACAAGAAAAACTTCTTTACGTTATTGATTCGTGGAGAGGGCAGAATGATTGGATACTTTACGCTCAAATCTTTATAGATGAAAGACAACCATGCATTTGCACCGTAAAATTTATCCCACCGACTTGATCTCCAGTTTGCCAATTCTATGATATTTTGGTTAAAAATTTCATGAAAAAAATAAAAAAGGCTAATAGAGAAGAGAGTAACAGGGAAGAAATCACAAGAATACATTCTATAATTCTGCATCAGTTTTGTGCAACTGCTTTCCTAAAATGACCAGATACACATGGTTCGCATCGAAGTTGAACGAAGAAAGGACAGTCTCTTTGAATTTAAACGAATTGTGTTTTCCAGTATCACTTCTGAAAAACCTGTTTTAAGCGTTCGTGGTGCTCTATGAATCTGTGTTGCTTCTGCGACAAATACCATCCTGAATTCTGTTCTAGCACGGCAAGCGAAGCACGCGATAGCGAATAAGATGATGTAATCTATTCTGTAACATACGGAATAAACATTTGAAAAAAAAATTGCTGTAATAGTTGATTTATTGATGACATGACTATGGTAACTATTTCTGAATAATTCTGCTTGATGTGTACTATTTAATGGTATCCTGTACGACGGAATTGAAAAAAAAAAAAAAGATTTACATGGCCGTGGTTTGAATTCATTTGAACTTGTACTGCTAATACGGCAATCTTAAACTTCAGCCGCTGCGGTACACTCACTTGGCTCGAACAAAACTACAGTTGCAGTATAGGAGGTGTGAATAAAACTTCAGCATCGAGTTTCCCTGAAACTATGGACTGTCGCATGAAAAGCAGTTAGGCATGTGTTCAGGGCAGGTCCCTTTACGACATGCTTAACTCTTGAAAATCCCTTTGTGAGAGGTGTACACTCTGCGAATTTAAGTTCAGCATGCGCATCAACGTAATATGATTGGAACACTAAATTCCCATAGTCGGGAAAGACCGCGTTATTTAAACCTAACTAACCTAAGGACATCACAAAGATTTATGCCCGAGGCAGGATTCGAACTTGCGACCGTAGCGGTAGCGCCGTTCCAGACTGTAGTGCCTAGAACCGCTCGGCCACTCCGGCCGGCACCTCCACTTTTATACGTCATCCTGTCAAGAGGACACCGTGATATGGACAAAGCTGCCGCACTTCCTCCCCCTCAGTCAACTGCGGTGAACAACGCTGAGTGACAACGAGCGCAGTCAATCAGCTATGAGTACAGAAGTGGACAGATGGGGCTCACCGCCGGCTGTCTGCCAAATCAGTATTTGACAACTCGACGATGTGAGTAGCTGCGTCATCCTGAACTATCTCCAAGCTATGGCTTACAAGTACCACCGCCGAAAAGGAATAACTCAGTTAACTGCAAATCACAATTTGCACGGTGCATGTGAACTCATGAAACATGAGCAGTGGTTACCTGCACTGATACGGCTCAATGTCGGTGTCCATATGGGTGTATCGGAAACCAAGTGATACGGAGAACCCTCTTCCAAAACTGCACATTTATCGCTGATCTTCATATTTCGGTTTGATAATATTTACTTTGAAAAAAATATATATATTTGCGCCATCAGCTGCACAGTTGTATGATTATTCTCTAGGTTTCAATTAGGAGAAAACTGTAAGGCGCAAAAAAGACGATTATAGACCATACACAAGACTCCTAGAAAATTGAGGAATTAAAAATGTTGTTTATAAAACGATATAGGTTATACAGTGTACATCAATGGATCAAACAATCATTTTCGTCATATGTGTGCCAATCAACTGTAGAACATATACAGGTTGTATCATAAATAATGGCGTAATCGCATACAGTGGAAACTACACGATACTAGAAACAAAAAAGTCTCCGTAAACATAGGGTCACCCACCCGGTTAACTGAGCGGTCTAACGCACGGCTTTTCGGATTGGGAAGCAGTGCCTGGTCCCCGGTACGAACCCGCCCGGCGGACTTGTGTCGAGGTCCGGTGAACCGGGCAGTCTGTGGACGGTTTTCAGGCAGTTTTCCATATGCCTCGGCGAATACGGGCTGCTCCCCTTTATTCCGCCTCAGTTACACTATGTCGGCGATTGCTGCTCAAACAGGTTCTCCACGTACGCGTCCACCACCATTACTCTACCATGCAAACATAGGGGTTACACTCATCTGGTATGGGACATTCCCTGTGTGTGTGTGGGGGGGGGGGGGAGGGGGGACGAAGGAGGGGGCCACCGGGGGCCGAACCGCACAATAACCCTCAAAGAGTTGTACGGCGTGGGGCGGCGAAGGGGTGATGTGGACTGCTGTAGTTGTCGTGGGGTTGTGGACCACTGCGGCTGCGGCGGGGACGGAGCCTCTCTGTAGTTTATGGGCTCCCAGATGACATACAATCAAAACATAGGGTCGATAATTCGTACCTTAAGAGCTACGAGCAATTTTTCATCTTCGATGCTGTGAAACAAATCTCTTCTACTTCAAGCTCTTTGCTTTCCAAATTTTGGGAAGTGACAGTATGGGCCAAAACAAGAAAAAAATGCTCAGTAAACATGTGCTCTAATGTGCATACATTAAGAGCAACGAGCACTTTTTCATCTTCGCTATTTTGAAACATAACTCTTGTAACGAACAAATGCTCATAGCCTTTAAGGTATGCATTTTACAGCACATGTTTACTGGATAATTGCCGGCTGCTGTGAGCGAGCGGTTCTAGGCGCTTCAATCCGGAATCGCGCTGCTGCTATGGTCGCAGGTTCGAATCCTGCCTCGGGCATGGCTGTGTGTGCTCTCCTTACGTAGGTTAGGTTTAAGTAGTTGTAAGTCTAGGGGACTGATGACCTCACATCGTAAGTCCCATAGTGCTTAGAGCCATTTGAACTAAACATTTTTTTCTTGTGTTGGTCCATACTGCCACTTCCCAAAATGTGGAAAGCAAAGACCTGGCAGTAGAAGAGATTTTTTTCACAGCATCGAAGATGAAAAATTCCTCGTAGATGCTCCTGTCTGTGATGCAGCGTCAAGGGTAACCGCGGCCTTGGTCTCCGAGCTGATAGTCCATGTTTCTGCAAGCGTCGTCGAACTTTTCGTGCAGATGATTGTTGTCTGTTGACTCAGGGATCGAGACGTGTCTGCACGATCCGTTACAGCCATGCGGATTAGATGCCTGTCATCTCGACTGCTAGTGATATGAGTCCGTTGGGATCCAGCACGGCGTTCCGTATTACCCTCCTGAATCCACCGATTCCATATTCTGCTAACAGTCATTGGATCTCGACCAACGCGAGCAGCAATGTCGCGATACGATAAACCGCAATCGCGATAGGCTACAATCCGACCTTTATCAAAGTGGGAATCGTGTTGGTACGCTTTTTCTCCTCCTTACACGAGGCATCACAACAACGTTTCACCAGGCAACGCCGGTCAACTGCTGTTTGTGTATGAGAAATCGGTTGGAAACTTTCCTCACGTCAGCATGCTGTAAGTGTCGCCACCGGCACCAACCTTGTGTGAATGCTCTGAAAAGCTAATCATTTGCATATCACAGCATCTTCTTCCTGTCGGTTAAATTTCTCGTCTGTAGCACGTCATCTTCGTGGTGTAGCAATTTTAATGGCCAGTAGTGTATACACATGACCATGTGCACATTGTACTTTTTGATTTTAGACGTCTTATTTATAACAAACTTTTATATAATGTGCTCTATTTTATCTGCTTGACAACTTGGCGTGATGTCCAACTCAAAATGAAAACATTTTGTGACAAAATTTTCATTTCCGTTTCTTGTAATGCCAAACTAAAACTTCTATCTCAAATACTTCGTTATAACTCATGATATGAGAGACATTCCGTGTATATGCACTCTGTTACAGACCTGAAGCCGGCCGCGGTGGTCATGCGGTTCTAGGCGCTCAGTCCGGAACCGCGCGACTGCTACTGTCGCAGGTTCGAATCCTGCCTCGGGCATGGATGTGTGTGATGTCCTTAGGTTAGTTAGGTTTAAGTAGTTCTAAGTTCTAGGGGACGGATGACCTTAGATGTTAAGTCCCATAGTGCTCAGAGCCATTTTAACCATTTGAACAGACCTGAAGATGACAGCAAAGGCTGTCGAAACTGGTTGATTGTAAATAAAGAAATTTTTATGCGAGCTTGGCCTTAGGAAGTTTTTATCTAGCACAGAGAAATTAATTTATCAGTGTGGCGTGAGACAGGTAGCCAGTGTCGGTGCTGGAAGCTGCCGTGGCAGGGTGCAGCGGGCCAAGACGCCTGCGGTTACTCGGCTGCCCTGGGCTGTGCTGCGGCTGCTGCATTAAAGATCTCCGGCCCGTCCCGTCGCGTCGCGTCGCGGCGGCGGCTTAAATAATGTCGGCCTCAGACGCAGCTGCTTGCCGGCGCCCAGCTGTTTAAACGTCACATTCAACACGTTGCGCTTTCTCTCACTGTAAAAGGGACCGGCACTTGCTCCCAAGGCCGCCCTCTGCTAGACGCCCACCACAGAACCGGCAACATTTTAAGAACAGCTTCCTCCCTACCTGTGTGAGAGACAACAGGAACTTGTGTGCCGTCGGTAACTATTTCAGCGAGCCTTTCAACCAGAGGACGGGTTAGACTTCATACTCTCTCAGATACGCAGATTATTCTTTGTTAATTGCCGTATCGTGAGAGCCGTGTTAAGCAATGACGTACACGTATGATCGTTAAAACACATTCCGTGTGTGCTATTGCGCTAATACGTACGTAGGATCTGTCGGATAACGATCAGTTTGCTTTTAGGGAGGGTAATGGGATCAGCGAGAGAGTTATGACATTGCGATTGCTAATGGAACAAAGACTGAAGAAAATCAAGACACCTTCATAGGATTTGTTGACATGGAAAAAGCGTTCGACAAAGTAACATGGTGCAAAATGTTTTAAATTCTGAGGAAAATAGGGGTAAGCTATAGGGAAAGGCTGATAATCCAGAATATCTACAAAAACCAAAGATGGAACAATAAGTGTGGCAGGCCAAGAATTAAGTTCTAGGATTAAAAGGAGTGTAAGACAGACGTGTAGTGTCCTCCGTCCAGCCTTTTCAGTCTATAAATCGAAGTAGCAATGGCGGAAGTGAAAGATAGGTTCGAGAGTGGGATTAAAAATTAAGTGTATCAGCGATAAGATTAAAGGAACTTCCTGACTGATTAAAACTGTGTGCCGGACCGAGACTCGAACTTGGCAATGCCAGGAAGTTTCATATCAGTGCACATTCCGCTGCATAGTGAAAACTTCATTCAAAATTAAAGGATATCAGTGATAAGATTCACTGATGACATTGCAAGTGAAGAAGAACTGCAGGATTTATTTAAAGGAGTAGTCTAATGACCACAGAATTCATATTGAGAATAAACTGAGGGAAGACGAAGTAGCACAGATGATAACAGCGACAGACTTAACATCAGAATTCGTGATGACGAAGTAGACGAAGTTAAGAAGTTGCTTGAATACTGCTCACCGGTGTGGTAACCGTACCAGATAGGGTTGATAGAAGAGAGAGAGAAGATCCAACGGAGAGCAGCGCGCTTCGGTACAGGAACATTTAGTTACCGCGAAAGCGTTAAGGAGATGATAGATTCCAGTGGAAGACCCTACAAGAGAGACGCTCAGTAGCTCGGTACTGGCTTTTGTTGGAGTTTCGAGAACATACCTTCACCGAGGAGTCAAGCAGTATATTGCTCCCTCCTAAGTATATCTCGCGAAGAGACCATGAGGATAACATGAGAGAGATTAGAGCCACACGGAGGCATACCGACAATCTTTCTTTCCTCGAACAAATGGTTCAAATGGCTCGGAGCACTACGGGACTTAACATTTGAGATCATCAGTCCCTTTGAACTTAGAACTACTTAAACCTAACGAACATAAGGACATCACACACATCCATGCCCGAGGCAGGATTCGAACCTGCGACCGTAGCAGTCGCGCGGTTCCGGACTGAAGCGCCTAGAACCGCTTGGCCACCGCGGCCGGCTTCCCCGAACAATACGAGACTGTAATAGAAGGGAGAGCCGGTAGAGGTACTCAAGGTACCCTCCGCCACACACCGACAGGTGGCTTGCGGAGTATAGATGTCGATGTAGATGTAGATGTTTCGTTCTAAATGGATACATTTAGCTGAACTGTTATTCAACAAGACTAATATTTCAGAATGAGATTTTCACTCTACAGCGGAATGCAGTTTCAAGACAAAGATTCGATTAAAAGCAACCAAAATATGCACATAATGTATGACCAGTAACTCACATCAAAAATTCACTAACAGTCTTAGTACCTGTTTGCCACAAATGGTAGAAATGTGTCGGTATCTTTACTCAATTATACGAGTATCTTGTGCTTGTTCTTTGTAGTCGCCGAAGTGAATACCGTTTATCATAGCGTTTCAGATCTGACTTTTAACATCATGTCTGGCGTTTAGTCACATTTTTGCCAGTTTGTGAGAATTAATTACGAGGCTTATTCGTGAACTGCCGATGAGAGTTACACATTACATACCATGCGCATTCTTTAGTAGCTTTCAGCTCAATTTTTGCCTTGTTCAACAGAATGTCACCTGAAGTTTTTCATTCACAATAAAACATAGTTGAAATACAGGTGTGGTTGGTCTTATTAACATTTGTGTCATTGAGCTGTACAGGCACAAAATGCTGAGGATTATTTCATCAAGTGTAGCTACCTACTAGGATGTCTAGAGAATCACAGTCAATAATGCCGGCGTAAGTTTTTTTGCTTTCTCCAAGTACATTACTTTTTACTTGGTAGTGCAACTAAGTTGTGAGACCCCGCCTTTTGTAAAACTGGACTGGCCATGTATAGGCGTTACATTTGTTATTACCTTTCACACGTCGTAGGATGGTTGCTTTCGCTTACATTTATCCAGCGGTGACACCGTAGATGGTTCATAACACCATGTTTGTGTGCTTCGTGTGAGTTGTAATACGTACAGTCCTATCACTTTGGAGGAGATTCTATCCCTTACCAACATACAAGAGGATGTTCGTTCAGAGGTACATGGTCGTCCGATATTCAGACACGACAGTACTTCATGTTAGCTAAGTGTTTCCAATACGTAAGTACAACTGGTCACTTCGACTAAATGCCTTACGTTAGTCTTACAAATAATGCAGTACATATTCACGTTATCATAAGATGTCAGATTGCCCACTTTTCTTACGACTAATATTTGTGTATTCATTTTATCTTTGTGTTATTTGTCGATTTCGTATTTTCTCTTTAAGTTCTAATAAGAGCCTACATAGATGATGCATTTTAATAGGTTGTGACGTTGTATACTGTAAGGATGTTTCGCAAATTGACAAAATTTGGATCGTTCTAGTTTGTTATGAACGTTCTAGAACGTTACATTACAATTCCAGCCTGCCTTTTATTAACTGTTCGCAAATAATGGATGGTAATGCCCAAAACTGGTCTGGCGAAATGTATTAATAAATAAAATGATATCAGTAGAAGAGTTTTTGTAGAGACACATCACAAAATTCCCCTCATGATATCAGTATTCGGACATACATTGCTAAGTAGTGTAAAGATTGCCAGCTTGCTTTATTCATAAGTGAAACATTGTACTCCCCACAAAATGCTAAAATGTAGTATCCTATGTTTTAAGTTTCAATTAGACAAATCTGGAATGCGTGTACTCATACAAATACCTGGGTGCAACAAGTAGATGACGATATAAAATGGAATGACAACGTATCCTCAATCGTAGGTGAAGCGGTTGGTAGACATCGGTCCATTCGCAGGCGACTGGGAAAATGCAAAGAGGTTACAAAATACCTGCAAGCTATCTAAGCTGTTAGGCCGCGTTACGTTCCTTTCCAGTTTATTCTTACACAATCGACATTTCGACTCGTCAGCCGAGATGTCCATCAGAATTTTCTGACGCTCCTAGCTAGCTTAACAATCACCTCGCGGTACTAGTGCTGCTCCAACTGCAGCGCACCAAAATAACGAGTGTGCCCTTTTAAGAGGTTGTGACCTTCTTTTTATTTCACTTAACCATTGACACAAAGCAACAGTGGCCCTAGTCCCCCACTGCTCACACCAAAACTGAATTTATTGCGCGGTATCTCCCCTGTCATCCCAAAAAGGCCAATCAGTACCCCCGGAGATTAGTACCGAAGTTCCTTCATTAGGTCTCCGGTAGTTATAATATCTTCCGGAACTTATGACCTAATTTTTTTTTTATAGTTGCTGTCGTTTCTTTGGAGTGTACACATCGAAAACATAGAAGTCCACGATATCTACTTCGATATAGAGTGTGTCCGTAAATTAACTTTACAACTTATGATTTTAATGCCTTTAAAACTACAACAGGTGATAAGGTAACTGATAAAGTTTTGTTTCCTCATTCATGCTCGTCAACGTTGCATCCATAGTGGTACGGATAATGTGTAATCGGAATTACATTTCTCTCTATGTACAATTTTCGCTCTCCACAGTGACACATAAAATACATTATGTGCCTTCAGGTCCAGTAGGTGTCAAACCTTGATTTGATTTACTACACCAGATCCTTTAGAAACCCCCACAGGAAGAAGTCTAGATGTGGCGGCCATCGAATTGGATCATCTTGTCCAATCTGCCTATACGGAAACTTTTCATCTAGACACTGACGGACATTTAGGGACCAGTTGGATGGTGTCTCATAATTCTGGAATATGACATCAGGTTGTAGGGGTCCCAACTGTGGTACAGTGAAGTCTTGTAGCACGCCCATGTAAACACCACCGTTGACGGCGGACTCTGTGAAAAAGAAGGGACCATTAAGGCAACTGTGCATCAGTCCGCACCAATCATCGACTTTGGGACTGTCTCTTTTCATTTCACGTGTAACGTGAGGGTGTTGTGAACCCTATATACGAACGCTACAACGAGTCAGTTTGTCAGATACATAAGACGCTGCCTCATCGGAGAAACAAATCTCTTCCAAAAAGTCACTGTTTGCGTCACTCTTGCTTAAAATAACCACTACAAACTGTTCGCGCTGAGGTTTATTCGTAGGCTTTAAAGCCTGCAACAGCTGCATCTTGTAGGGATATAACTGTAACCTCTTATGTAAGACGTTGTGCAGTATTGATCGTCTCATTTCCAACTCTCTGGCCGCCGTACACACTGATTTTGTCGTACTCCTCGCGAACGCCTGCCGTACCTTGTCCACATTGCCGTCTGAAACAGATGGACGACACTCCCTCTATTATGGAGAACACTGCCTATTTTCGTAAATTATACACTCCTGGAAATGGAAAAAAGAACACATTGACACCGGTGTGTCAGACCCACCATACTTGCTCCGGACACTGCGAGAGGGCTGTACAAGCAATGATCACACGCACGGCACAGCGGACACACCAGGAACCGCGGTGTTGGCCGTCGAATGGCGCTAGCTGCGCAGCATTTGTGCACCGCCGCCGTCAGTGTCAGCCAGTTTGCCGTGGCATACGGAGCTCCATCGCAGTCTTTAACACTGGTAGCATGCCGCGACAGCATGGACGTGAACCGTATGTGCAGTTGACGGACTTTGAGCGAGGGCGTATAGTGGGCATGCGGGAGGCCGGGTGGACGTACCGCCGAATTGCTCAACACGTGGGGCGTGAGGTCTCCACAGTACATCGATGTTGTCGCCAGTGGTCGGCGGAAGGTGCACGTGCCCGTCGACCAGGGACCGGACCGCAGCGACGCACGGATGCACGCCAAGACCGTAGGATCCTACGCAGTGCCGTAGGGGACCGCACCGCCACTTCCCAGCAAATTAGGGACACTGTTGCTCCTGGGGTATCGGGGAGGACCATTCGCAACCGTCTCCATGAAGCTGGGCTTCGGTCCCGCACACCGTTAGGCCGTCTTCCGCTCACGCCCCAACATCGTGCAGCCCGCCTCCAGTGGTGTCGCGACAGGCGTGAATGGAGGGACGAATGGAGACGTGTCGTCTTCAGCGATGAGACTCACTTCTGCCTTGGTGCCAATGATGGTCGTATGCGTGTTTGGCGCCGTGCAGGTGAGCGCCACAATCAGGACTGCATACGACCGAGGCACACAGGGCCAACACCCGGCATCATGGTGTGGGGAGCGATCTCCTACACTGGCCGTACACCACTGGTGATCGTCGAGGGGACACTGAATAGTGCACGCTACATCCAAACCGTCATCGAACCCATCGTTCTACCATTCCTAGACCGGCAAGGGAACTTGCTGTTCCAACAGGACAATGCACGTCCGCATGTATCCCGTGCCACCAAACGTGCTCTAGAAGGTGTAAGTCAACTACCCTGGCCAGCAAGATCTCCGGATCTGTCCCCCATTGAGCATGTTTGGGACTGGATGAAGCGTCGTCTCACGCGGTCTGCACGTCCAGCCGAACGCTGGTCCAACTGAGGCGCCAGGTGGAAATGGCATGGCAAGCCGTTCCACAGGACTACATCCAGCATCTCTACGATCGTCTCCGTGGGAGAATAGCAGCCTGCATTGCTGCGAAAGGTGGATATACACTGTACTAGTGCCGACGTTGTGCATGCTCTGTTCCCTGTGTCTATGTGCCTGTGGTTCTGTCAGTGTGATCATGTGATGTATCTGACCCCAGGAATGTGTCAATAAAGTTTCCCCTTCCTGGGACAATGAATTCACGGTGTTCTTATTTCAATTTCCAGGAGTGTATATGTCAAGTCTACATAGTTGACCGGAACAGTGGTTGCCTCCCACACCGTATTCGAAAGTTTGGTTGCACTTAATTACCGGATGTTATCTGTATGAACCAGGCAACACAGTGAGCTTTCTCCCATGGCGTCGACATTTTATCAGATTTTCAAGATTTGCGTCAAAACTTTGTCCCCTGAAGGTTAAAAAAAAGACAAAATTTATGAGATACCTTATCACATGTTGTAAACGATTTCTTAATTTCTAGTACAGTTTTAAAGCTATAATTCATGCACAGATGTGAACCAGTGTTTGGATGTCTCCATTTGTTTTTCGAACAGAGACTGAAAATGACACTAATGGATCATCGAAACTGGTTGCTTAAACAATAAAACTTTTAGGAAGAATTACAGCTGATGATATCCTTTTACGCATCCGTCCCTATATGATGATTTTAGGAAAACCAAATATTTTGTGTCTACTGAACTGCACTGCTTCGAACTGGAAGATTAAACGCGGTGCAGTTTCATGCCCTCTACCACATTGTCTGCACTTATGGACTTTTTCCTCCATTCTTGGAGTTTCCTTGGCTCATCATTAGACAGACAATGAATTCAATCTACCTCCAGTTCAGACCCAGGATCAAAGAATTTCTCTTTTAATGTTTTCCGTGTCATTCATATAGCATGTTTTTGTTTTTGGGTTTCAGTTGATGCCCCTTGATGGAGCTACATAGTTCGGATTTTATCATAGTCTTAGTGATGGTTAGGACAGCTTCTGGTCCAGTGAGCTTACTACTGCAGCTATATATTGATCATATAGCGAAGGCTTTCACTGGCAAAAATGGCATTCCTGTTCAAAAGAAGTCTACTAGTATTAAAAACCTGGAATAAATTTCTGAGAATCTACGTTCAGAGCACAGCGTTGTATGGTGGTGAAACATGGACAGTGGGAAAACCAGAACAGAAGAGAATAGAAGCATTTGAGACTGGTACTACAGAAGAATGTTGAAAATTATGTGGATACTGATAAGATAAGGAATGAGAAGGTTCTCCATAGAATCGGTGAGGAAAGGAATAAACGGAAACATTGACAAAAAGAAGGGCAGCATGGTAGGCAGGAAATCTCTTAAGACGTTTGGGAATAGCTTCCATGGTACTAGTGGGAGCTGTAAAAGGTAAAAACTGTGGAGAAAAAAAAAGACTGGAATACATGCAGTAAAAAAATTGAGTATGCAGGTTGCAAGTGGATGGAACTGATGGAATAGGAGATGTATTCATGGTGGACTGCGCCGAACCTGTCACAGGACCGATGACTCAAAAAAAAGGCAGGTTCCGTACCTTTGAGGTCACTACTGCTTCCCATGTATCAGTCACGTATTGAAGACAGACTAATTATGATGCATACTGGGGAAGAAACCCTAATGTTGGCCAAGAGGAGCGGAGGGAATAGGGGGAAAACGGAGAGGAGAGGAACAAATAGAGGAGGCTAGAAAACAAAAGAAATGCGAGGAGAGGACAGGAAAGAATAGAGGACAGGAGAGAACGTGAGGAACGAAAGAAGAGGAGAGAAGAAGGAACAGGAGAGACAGAAGGAGAGGTTCAGATGGTTCAAATGGCTCTGAGCACTATGGGACTTAACTTCTGAGGTCATCAATCCCCTAGATCTTAGACGTACTTAAACCGAACTAACCTAAGGACATCACACACGTCCATGCCCAAGCCAGGATTCGAATCTGCGACCGTAGCGGCCGTACGGTTCCAGACTGTAGCTCCTAGAATCACTCGGCCACTCCAGCCAGCAGAAGGAGAGGAAAGAGAAGAAGAGAAGAGAAAAGGCGGAGAGGGCACGATAAAGGGACAAGAGGAGAAAGGGGTGATAAAGGAGGAAGGGAGTGCAGAATGTAGGAGAGGAAAAAGGATGTGAGGAAAGAGTTGAGAAAGGAGGAGAGAGGAAAAGAGAAGAAAGGAGAGGAGATGAGGAGATGGGAAGAGAAATGATAGGATGCAAAGGAAGGGGAGCAGAAATGTGAGGAGAGTAGAGGGAGCTAGGAGCAAGGAGGAAAGGAGGGTAGCAGAAAGGAGAGGAGAGGAGAGGAGAGGAGAGGAGAGGAGAGGAGAGGAGAGGAGAGGAGAGGAGAGGAGAGGAGAGGAGAGGAGAGGAGAGGAGAGGAGAGGAGAGGAGAGGAGAGGAGAGGAGAGGAGAGGAGAAAGGAGCGAGGAGAGGAGAAAGGCGAGGAGAAGAAAGACTAGGAGAAAGGGGAAAGGAGAGGTGAAAGGAGAGGAGGAGAGAAAGGAAGATGTGACAAAGAAGGGGAGAGGAGGAAGAAAGGAGAGCAGAAAGGAAATAAGTGGAGAGTTGAGCGGAAGAAAGGTAAGGAAAGGAGAGAAAAGGGAAGGAAAGGAAGCAGAGGATAGGTGAGCGTTCTTGGTGGAGGGCGGGTGTCCGGCCCGCCCCCGGCTGATCGATCCAGCAGTGCCGCGCCGCGCCGCTCCGAGCTGCGGAGGGCGTGGCCGCCTCCTCAAGGCGCCCTGCTGCGTAGCCCGCAGTCGCCGCCGCCGCCGAAGCCGCGGCCCATAGCACCGACATAGCATCGCCCACCAACCGCCACTTCCTGCCGAACTTCCACATGTCAGCGATACCACGAAAGCTGTGTTCACTGGATAAAATATCAGTTTAGACTTCTGGCCCTAGACGTACCAGACGGTCTCGACCGACCGGTGTGTCATTAGATATGGTACGGGGGCTCACCAGGCTGGGTACGTAAGTCACACCCTTAGTAGGTCAATGGAGCCCTTTGAACAGTCATGAAAGTGCGCGCGCACGTGCCAGTCGGTTGTATGGAATCAGCGCAGTAAGATGGGTCGAAGTGTTGACTTGACAGAACGGCAGAACGTAGCCATCGTCTTTTTACATGATCATGACCACGCCGAGAATGAAGTGGCCTGATTCTTTAGTATATCAACGCGAACCGTCCAACGAGTCAGCAAGGCATGGCGTACCACTAGCAGCCACATGGTACGGCTGAAGAACTATGGTTGTAAAATGACAGAAGTCTACAGCAACCTGACATGAGTGTTAACACTACACGGAAAACAAATATTAGTTGCTATTACTACAGAGATTCAGGGAAACCTTTTGCTCTGGTGGTGAGAAATTGCCCATACAACGGGGAAGAATCGGCAACGTTCAAAGGCATGATGATGCAGAAGGCAGTATAAACCACCGCATTAACAACACACAATGTGTATGCACAGGACATGTGACCTGTAATTGGAAAAGTTTAATGACGATTTCTCCATTGGCAAAAGGTTCCGGATTAATCCCCCATTCCGATTTACGGAAGGGGACTGTCAAGGGAGAGGTAATAGTGAAAAACAGAAACTATAACTATTGGAAGGGTAACGTTTCTAGGAGCCGGAGCACGAAACGTCAAAATTTTTAACGCGGTAGGGAATCTAGAAAGTCTGAAAAGGGAAATGCAAAGGCTAAGTCTTGATAGAATGAGCGTGAAATGGGAAGAAGACGAATATAGTGTAATATCAATAGCAACATAAATGGTAACGGGAGCACAATTTGTTATGAATAGGGAGATGAGTCAGATCGTTATATACTGAAAATAGTCAGTGGTAAGTTTGTTCTCGAGAGAATCGTCTGCAAACCAATGCCAACAACAAGTGCAATATTAGTAATTTTCCCCTGACAAACATTAGTATACATTCAATAGTAAACGCGAGATGGCCTGAAGTTATCGAACAATTGTAATGTAAAAGAAATGAATCGTCGCATAGCAGCGACAGAATCTGTTATCCTTTATCTCTGCCGCACACGCGCGGCTGTAAATCTCTATGTACACGTATCAATAAATGATATAAAAAGAGTTCTGTTTTTTTCAAGACAAATGTGGCCTTGAGCGCTTCACGATTCACTGTTTCTGTTCCATGAAAGGCGGAAGCGGACTTGCTGCGTTCCGCAATCTGAATTTTATAATTTGTGCAAAATAGTCTGTAAATGTGCCAATTGTCTTCTCGATCAGAAAACATACAGTTTTATGTAATTAATTCCTAGCAGGAACCATCAAGAGGATATTACTCTCAAGTATTACCGGCGATGCGCAAAGCTTTTGTTAATACGCACCAGCTATTCTAACTGTAATATAAAAAGGTACGCTTCATTAAAATACGTGTGTTATATACGAAGTGTACTTATTTAAACAAATTATCCTTATGTATCTCCACCTACTCATTACCTGAATGATAATCATTATGTATCAGTTTATCTCCAGAAATTACGATCACGCTGATGAACCGAACGCAGCATTGAAGCAGGAGGAGCGGTATCGTTTTCCTATTATTTCTGAAACAATCCTTTTCAATTGTGAAGTGTTGATTTCTTTTGAAGTCAGTAAATCTTTTGGTCCCTTAGTGTCGATCCGGGTATGACTGCATCGCGGTCATGAAAACGCGCGGAAATGATAATGTTGCTTCCTACCAATCTCAAATAAATTAATCTGCAAAGGCTAAGTCTTGATAGAATGAGCGTTAGTGAAGTGAAATGGGAAGAAGACGAATATAGCGTAATATCAATAGCAGCAGAAATGGTAACGGGAGCAAAATTCATTATGAATATGGAGATGAGTCAGATCGTTATTTACTGCTAATAGCTCCGTGGTAGGGTTGTTCTCATGAGAATCGTCTGCAAACCAATGCCAACAACAATGGCTCGGTAAGCATGACGACATCTCAAGCATAAAATGAAGAGATGGCGAATACTGAACGGGCAATGCAGTTTATAATGCCAAAACATCATTCGGTGAAACTGAAAGCAAAAACTTTGACATTAAGAGTGCAGTGGGATTTACACTGTTCATCCAAGGGGAGTAAGCAGATAGGTGCAAACACTAGGTGAGAGAGCTGAACCTGGAGAACAGTGTATCTAGAAACACTTGATGTTTCACTCGAGTAGCCGATTTTAGAATCACATGGAGGTATGTGCACTAAAGACGGCCACAAGCAGTTTCTGCCATTGTCTGCTGTTTTGCTGTCGTGAGACATGAGATTGTTTTGTGCAGCATTTTTAAAATTTTTAGTTCTGTACATTTAAGCTCCGTGTAGTACATTAGAGGTATTTGGAAAATACCGACAATTCTTGAGTAACAGAATTTTTAGATTTCTTTCAGCGTAATCTGTAAATAATTTGCTTTTTCCGTACACTTCGGCAAGTCACTCATAAGTGTGTACGGTGATAGTCCCATAAAACTCCAATTTGGCAGGCCCAAATTCATTCACACACATGGCAATTCCGCCACGTTAAGAACGACACATTGAGTTCGAGGTTCCAGATACAGTCACGAAGTCGGCCTGATATTCCATTAAGGTCTGTTCCGATGGAGAAAGCCACTCCCAGCAGCACGCATTAACATCTCTTTCGCTCCCTCCGTACTCGTCTTTAATATAACAAGCACAGTGGAACCCTACAGAAATACTCACCACACATACCGCTGAGTTGTAGGCGCTTCAGTCTGGAACCGCGCTACCGCTACGGTCGCAGGTTCGAATCCTGCCTCGGGCATGGATGTGCGTGATATCCTTAGGTTAGTTAGGTTTAAGTAGTTCTAAGTTCTAGAGAACTGATGACCTCAGCTGTTAAGTCCCATAGTGCTCAGAGCCATTTGCACCATTTTTTAGATACCGCTGACCATAAAAGTATGTTTAGAGAACAGGGTAAAAGGAAATGAGAGAGTCATGTAGATTAGAATTTTGTCTAGAGCAAGAATGAATTTCTGCTCATTATCGACTACAGAAGTTATCTGTGAGTTCACAACCTGTGCAAATACATGAATTATCGTAGAACATCGTAACCTCTTGCAGATTCAACGAAGTGGGGAGGAAAAAGTTTTAGTGAACACAACATCGATCCTCACCTTCTACACAACAGACTGTCTTTTTCTTTCTTTTGTTTCAGTTTCGCTTTCATTTCCGTCCTCGGTCACGATTCAATATTTCCATTTCGCGCAAATATTTTCGGTTCTCTATCCTGCATTCTGCGCGCCCGATGCATATCCGAGGCACGGAGCTTAATTTTTGAGGCCTTTTGTTGGAAATCAAGTGGGTAAATGCGAGCTGCAAGGAGAACGGGTAAATTTGGTGGGTGAACAGGGGTGGGGGTGGGGGTGGGGGTGGAGGTCGGCCGGCGGCGATACAAGAGCGCGTGGCAGCGACCCCCCCCCCCCCCCCCACCACTGCCTTTGTCCGCACTGGCTTTACGGCTGCAACCACGCGGAAGCGACCGGTGCGACGTGGGACGGCTAGCAAGCGAACAGGACGGTATGGGGTGAGGGCAGGTATAGGTTGGCAGCTAAGCAAGTAGGTGGCTAGGAGGATGATGGTGGCTACAACATCCCGCTACTGTGCCAACGGCTGCTGCTCCTGCGAATCAAATATAATTTACACGACAACACGAGGTCGCACGCATCTACGCTACCGGTCACTGCGCATGCGTGGTGGTAAAACTAAACACTTTCGGCTAGTTTCAACTTTGGTGGCGGTAGTTGCATGAGTCTTGAGGTTAACTGTGTCCGTAGAGTGTAAACAAACTAAAATATTGAACTGGCAACATAGGATATTGTTCGCCTTTTGTACACTCCTGGAAATTGAAATAAGAACACCGTGAATTCATTGTCCCAGGAAGGGGAAACTTTATTGACACATTCCTGGGGTCAGATACATCACATGATCACACTGACAGAACCACAGGCACATAGACACAGGCAACAGAGCATGCACAATGTCGGCACTAGTACAGTGTATATCCACCTTTCGCAGCAATGCAGGCTGCTATTCTCCCATGGAGACGATCGTAGAGATGCTGGATGTAGTCCTGTGGAACGGCTTGCCATGCCATTTCCACCTGGCGCCTCAGTTGGACCAGCGTTCGTGCTGGACGTGCAGACCGCGTGAGACGACGCTTCATCCAGTCCCAAACATGCTCAATGGGGGACAGATCCGGAGATCTTGCTGGCCTAGGTAGTTGACTTACACCTTCTAGAGCACGTTGGGTGGCACGGGATACATGCGAACGTGCATTGTCCTGTTGGAACAGCAAGTTCCCTTGCCGGTCTAGGAATGGTAGAACGATGGGTTCGATGACGGTTTGGATGTACCGTGCACTATTCAGTGTCCCCTCGACGATCACCAGTGGTGTACGGCCAGTGTAGGAGATCGCTCCCCACACCATGATGCCGGGTGTTGGCCCTGTGTGCCTCGGTCGTATGCAGTCCTGATTGTGGCGCTCACCTGCACGGCGCCAAACACGCATACGACCATCATTGGCACCAAGGCAGAAGCGACTCTCATCGCTGAAGACGACACGTCTCCATTCGTCCCTCCATTCACGGCTGTCGCGACACCACTGGAGGCGGGCTGCACGATGTTGGGGCGTGAGCGGAAGACGGCCTAACGGTGTGCGGGACCGTAGCCCAGCTTCATGGAGACGGTTGCGAATGGTCCTCGCCGATACCCCAGGAGCAACAGTGTCCCTAATTTGCTGGGAAGTGGCGGTGCGGTCCCCTACGGCACTGCGTAGGATCCTACGGTCTTGGCGTGCATCCGTGCGTCTCTGCGGTCCGGTCCCAGGTCGACGGGCACGTGCACCTTCCGCCGACCACTGGCGACAACATCCATGTACTATGGAGACCTCACGCCCCACGTGTTGAGCAATTCGGCGGTACGTCCACCCGGCCTCCCGCATGCCCACTATACGCCCTCGCTCAAAGTCCGTCAGCTGCACATACGGTTCACGTCCACGCTGTCGCGGCATGCTACCAGTGTTAAAGACTGCGATGGAGCTCCGTATGCCACAGCAAACTGGCTGACACTGACGGCGGCGGTGCACAAATGCTGCGCAGCTAGCGCCATTCGACGGCCAACACCGCGGTTCCTGGTGTGTCCGCTGTGCTGTGCGTGTGATCCTTGCTTGTACAGCCCTCTCGCAGTGTCCGGAGCAAGTATGGTGGGTCTGACACACCGGTGTCAATGTGTTCTTTTTTCCATTTCCAGGAGTGTATATGTACCCTTCGCATGGATGTTTTTGGGATTTCAGTGACACAAATTGCAAAAACAAGCGGTGACGTTTTGCTGCGCTTCATCACAGGTGACCTGAACGTGATGTGTTGACAATATTTGAGCTGCAGGGAAAAATTTCACTAAATTAGGAATACATACACGAATCATATAAACTGTTGACGTTGTACAGCAACCAGCCACAAATTGGTTTAACACTATTTCATTCAAAAAGTACCGTTACCGGTTCAACTTCTTCACAATTCATCATCAGACGGTTTTTTCATGCTTTCATCAAAACAAATCTTACCTTAGTTTCATGTCAGTTGCCCTGGGGTAAACACTAATTCACAGTTACAAACATGTAACCAAACTGGGGGCGATACAGATTTGTGTTGGACCATAGTTTACGCGAAATGTCCACCTAGTGCATTTGTTTTTGGAGTGTTCTTCCAATGAAATATGTTTTCAAGGATGTTCTCATTTTCACAATCGCAAACGATAGCTTGTTTTGTAAAACACTTTCGTTTGGTCATAAAATTTTGAATCAAAACATATGGCGCACATTGAAAATTCGTTTTATGACCAAACATAAGTGTTGTAAAATGGAGACCAGCGTATGGGATTGTGGAAATGTGAACGTCCTTGAGAATATATTTCATTGGAAGAACACTTCTGATCCCGGCGGAGGTTCGAGTCCTCCCTCGGACATGGGTGTGTGTGTTTGTCCTTAGGATAATTTAGGTTAAGTAGTGTGTAAGCTTAGGGACTGATGATCTTAGCAGTTAACTCCCATAAGACTTCACACACATTTCAACACAAGAACACTGCAAAAACAAATGCGCCAGATGGACGTTTCACGTTTAGTAAAACCATTTTTGTTACATGTTTGTAATTGTGAACTATTGTTTATGCTAGGGCAATTCAAAGGAAACAAATGTATCATTTGTTCTGATGAAAGCATGAATAAACCGTCTGATGATGAATCGTGTGACATTCGAAACGGCTAACGGTACTTTTTGAATAAGTAATGTAAAATTAATTTGTGGCTGGTTGCTGTACACCATCAACAAATTATTTCATATAACAGCCACGGTCTCCAGCCTTGTATTTATGTCACAAAATTGCGTATATAAGTGAATAAAGTAAATACATGTAAGCAAAACATCTGGCTATCGAAAAGCTCACGTCTACAATCTCATGGTTCGAGTTGGCCGATTCTTTTGTAAGAAAAACTGTTAGCACGAGGAGAGGCGACTCAGATCTGGGAAACTGAATTTTTTATTCAATATTCACTTGTTTAAAACGTCGCAGCAATGCTTCCCATTCACAGATTGTTGTAGACACATTTAAAATTTGAAATATTGTCGCGGTACAGAGTCATCTTCAAGAAACTAGTTCGCAAACCATTCTCTCCTTAATGTCATCTGCTTCGCAAGCTTTTCATCCATAGCGTTTATTCTTCTCCTTGTTCATGGCTAGTAAACTTCGTTGTATTAGCTGTCGTTGTGCATACTGTTGGAGTGCTGTTTTTCTGTGTCGGGTATGAATAGCACATGTAGCTTTGAGAATTTTATCTTTTTAGCCGTATAGATAATGGTGATGGCTTTTGTCATACAAGCGAAATTTTGAAACCAGAATTCCAAATGCATTTTCCACAATACGGCGAGATGTATTCTCTTTTTGAAACTTAGTCGACCGTGCTCTAAACAAAGCTTAATTAAAATGTGGTCTTAATGGAAATGTATCATCACCAACTCAAAATGAAATCTACTATTAGGCCGAGAGTTCTAGGCCGTACTGCAAACAGTGTGGTTTTGAATTTACAGTTCTAGTTACAATGCTTCGCACATTACAGTATCTTTATTGATTATTGTTTTATTGTCTGTCTTCAGAGGAAGCTTAAACTGTTCTGCTGACAATCTAAGATGGCAGAAATAGCGCCTAGGAGTCTTTAATTTCGTTCAGCAAGGTTAGTGAATAACTGAGCTGAAGTCTTTTCTTTATACAGTCAGAAACCGAAACATGTTCCTTATTTCCTTTCTTACGCAGAGATTTCATACAAACAAGCGTTGACTCCACTACAGTTCGTGAAACTGCCAAAATTTTCATTTCAGACACTACTCCGGGACACACAAAATGATGAAAATGAAGTGTATACTGGCGTCAAGGAGTCTGCAGTCATATACGAAACCATTTGCGTACAACTCGTACCACGTAAAGAGTAGCGAAACTCAGTGTCATCGTATAAGCTACGCTTTACTCTACACCTATACGAATACTCTGCATTTCACACCTAAGGGCCTAGCGGAGAGTTCCATCGAACCACCTTCTGACTATTTATCTACGATTTCACTCTCGAAGGGGATACGGGTAAACGAATACTTAAATCTTTCAGTACGAACTCTGATTTCTCTTACCTAGTTACGATGATCATTTCTGCCCGTGTAGGTGGACGCATTCGAAGGAGAAAGATGATTTAATGATTGTCATCCCATCTCGCGTATCATATCCGTGACACTGTCTCCCCTGTTTTGAGATAATATAAAACGAGTTGCCTGTCTTTGGCCGTTTCCGATGGCCTACGTCAATCCCATTTGGTAAGGATACCACACCGCACAGTAATATAGCAGAAAAGGATGAAGAAGTGCAGTTCAGGCAGTCTCTTTAGTAGACCTGTTAATCTTGCATACGTTCTTTCAATAAAATGCAGTGTAACTAGTTATTTAGTTGAACTGACAGCCTTTAGATGTCATTTGTCGCGTAACCGACATTTAACGGATTCCTTTTCAAAATAATATTAATGACACACTTTTCATTATTTAGAGTCAATTGCTACAAGTTCACGCGTCATACAGATATGTTTTCTAAATAATTGTGGATATGATCTTACAATGACCTTAGTAGACGGCAAGTGACAACATGATCAGCAAACAACCTAATACAGCTGCTCACATTTTCTCCTAAATCGTTTATTTACATTAGGAAGAGCATAGAGCATATAACACTTCCTTGGGAAACAATTTCCGTCTCACTCGATTACTTTCTATCAGTTACTCTGAACTGGGTCAATTACATCGAATTAGGTCAGCTACTGCCCCCTCCCCCTCTCCAATTACAATGTTTTTCGAAGTGCCTACATTGTATTAGTTGTTTCCCTAAGAGGAGCCACGGCATAGGCACTTTGTGGCGTGTGTGTGTGTGTGTGTGTGTGTGTGTGTGTGTGTGTCTGCAGTGTGTATTACCTATAATCCAGGGGCGGCCCGAGCAAAATTAAATTTCTGATCTGCTTCTAAAATATATCTCTTTACTTCACTCGTTCTTGAAGTTGTCTTGTTAATGGTCATTCTATCGGTGTACTGGAGTAGATTATAAATGGGCACAGTACAACTGATTAGCAGACCATGCTAGTTCGATGAAATCTCATGGTTCCAGGACCGGTGAGTTCGATAAAACGACATTTAGCGTCGACGGGAAGCATCAGCTAACATTCTGCCTCCAACAAAATTCGTTGCACATGATGTGATTCACCTCCATACGTTTCATGAAAACAGTTTGAAAAACCCTCTACAACATGCCGCCACTCCAACTTTTGACGATCCACCGTGCACAACATCACTTCCCGACCACGCCTTTTTGCTCTTGAGGAAGACACTTTCTTCAGGGTCGTGGTTATGGACAGATATTTTCATGATCCCCCTGAATAAGCAGTGGTCTGGGCATTAGAGGCCAGCTCAAGATCGAATGAATTCCAAACGAGTGTTTTCCTCGCAGATAAAATTCTAAATGCCTTGACAACAAGTAGCAGCTTATAGTAATTCTATAAGTGGGAGCAGGATATGGTCAATTAAATATGTTCCTGAAGGAGTTAAGTCTAAAATAATTTCGTGGAGCGCTCTGGAGCTCATGAAAAATTCAGCAGCTCACGTGGAGAGTAGAAGTCATGTGCCCTCTGGAGCTGGGGTTCAGTTTTTGTTTTGTATTTCAGGTATTGGGAGAGGGTGATCCTTCGTGATCAAGGGCAGTATTTCTTGCAGTCTAGATAACTGATACGTTATAAAAGTGCGTTCCAATGTGCGAGTATGTATTTCGGTTCGAACTGTCCTGTGGTCAAGGCGTCACCTTAAAAGAGCGAGCACGTGTCTGGAGGGCAAAATACTTACATCAGATAGTGGAGCCAGCAGCTACTATGACCATCTTGTTTAACTGAACTAAACAGACTTAGCAAGGTATAGCATAAGCCAATAAACTACCTTTGTTTCCATGGATGTTTGAGACTGATGTTTCTGTGAATCTCTTTTCTGCTGACTTTGAACTGCATTGTTGCGGTGATGATTATCGGCGAGAGTGCTAGTAGCCGGTTGGGGGCAGTGTATTGAACCGTTAGCAGCGAACACATTCCAGTCTAGTGATAGATCCCCGGAATTATTCCTGAAAAGTCGTCAAACCACATCTAATGGGTGTAAAAGGGGTTGCCTAACTCTCTGGCGCTAAAGGAGCCGCGAGGCTGAATGTGTGTCAGAGCAGTTCACAGGTACATTTGTAAAGTGCTCGACAAACAGCTTAGGTGGTACTTCTTTGACGTTTTACTATGTCATCGGTGAAACCACCTGGTAGCGATACTCCAGAAGATGAAGGACAAGCATAGTGTCCGCAGTCTCTCATAGTACATTTGTTTTCTACCAATAAAACTCTGTCTTTGTTTCATCTTACCCCACAACATTTTCTATGTGATGTTTCCAGTTGAGGATGTCCGTAATTGCAATCCCTAAGTATGCTGTCCAGTCACATTAATGTGACCACCTGAATAGCCGACTTTCACAGCGCGTACTGCTGAGAGACGTTCAGGAGGAGAGTCAATGAAGTTCTGGAAGGTACGCACAGGGATGTGGGCCATGTCGATTCCGTGGCTTGGTCAACTGCAGTAAGTGTCTCGGTTGAAGATCAGCTGCGCGAACAGCAGGGGTGCAGGGTAAAGCCATCCTGGTGCTCTTCGATCCACGTACGTACTCTGCGAGCTGCGTGACACGTTGCGTTGCCCTGCTGGTAGATGCCGTGATGCCGAGGAAAAACAAACTGCGTTCTGGGGCAGACATGGCCACCAAGAGTAGATTCCTACTTGTGATGATCCACTGTGCCTTCCAGAACGTCGAGATCACCCAGGTAATGCCCAGACCATAACACTTCCGACGATAGGTGTTTGCCTTCAGATGGTTCATACCATAGGAGCCAACGCCCATCTGTCCGATGGAGCATAAAACATGATTCATCTGAAAAGGTTATCTGTCTCTCTTAATGGATGTTTAGTTGCGGTATTGGCCTGTAAATTTTAGCCTTCGTCATCGATGAACAGTTGTCAGCACGGGTGCATGAGCCAGGAGCCTGCTGTGGTTGCCCATGCGCAGCAACTTTAACTGAACAGTCGTTGAGGAGACAGTGTTGGTAGCCCCTTGTTTTCTTTGGGCCATCAACTGCTCAGCAGCTGGAGACCTATTCGCCCGTACACGTCCCCCCAGCCATTTATGACCCGTTTTGCACCTCAGTTCACTCGGCGCCGGTTTCAGATAATGCCATTATGCCAGGCACATTATACTTTAATCACGGGGGGAAGCGAACAGTTTTCAAACTTAGCCATTTCGGAAATGTTTCCAGCCTTGGCACGAAAGCCACTAATCATGCACTTTTGGCTGTCAGATAAATTTCTCCATTTTCGTATTTCAAGGACTACACTTTTTTCCGCGTCCCCCCGAAACGCTTCATATACCCTCCACTGATAGTGCTGCCATCTCCCGTCTGTGACTCGTTATTGCACTTCGACGTCGAACATACACACATCAAAGAAAGTTTTGCATCACCTCGGTTCCCAAAATCCCTGAAGATAGACGTTGACTGTGGATATTGTACCCATGCATGAGCAGCGCCTATTAGTCCGAGGGGGTCCGACAGCCGATCAGTTCCAGTCATTGCACCAGGAAGGAGGTACACGGCTCGTGTTGTCTGTAGTTCAACCATGCCTAGACTGTCAATTCCAGGGTTCGATCGCGTCCGCATTGTTATTTCGTGCCAGGAAGGGCTCTCAACAAGGAAAGTGTCCAGGCGTCTGGGAGTGAACCAATGCGATGTTCTTCGGACATGGAGAAGATACAGAGAGATAGGAACTGTCGATGACATGCCTCGCTCAGGCCGCCCAAGGGCTACTACTGCAGTGGATGACTGCCACATACGGATTGTGGCTCGGAGGAACCCTGACAGCAACGCCACCATGTTGAATAATGCTTTTCGTGCAACCACAGGACGTCTTCTTACGACCCAAACTGTGCACAATAGGCTGCATGATGCGCAACTTCACTTCCGACGTCCATGGCGAGTTCCATCTTTACAACCACGACACCATGCAGCGCGGTACAGTTGGGCCCAACAACATACCGAATGGACCGTTCAGGATTGGCATCATATTCTCTTCACTGATGAGTGTCGCATATGCCTTCAACCAGACAGTCGTCGGAGACGTGTTTGGAGGCAGTCCGGTCAGACTGAACGCCTTAGACGCACTGTCCAGCGCGTGCAGCAACGTAGAGGTTCCCTGCTTTTTTGGGTTGGCATTATGTGGGGCCGTTGTACGCCGCTGGTGCTTATGGAAGGTGCCGTAATGGCTGCACGATACGTGAATGCCATCCTCCGACCGATAGTGCAACAATATCGGCAGCATGTTGGCGAGGCATACGTCTTCATGGACGACAATTCGCACCCCATCGTGCGCATCTTGTGAATGACTTCCTTCGTGAGAACGACATCGCTCGACTAGAGTGGCGAGCATGTTCTCCAAACATGAACCGTATGGAACATGGCCGTGATAGATTGAAAAGGGCTGTTTATGGACGACGTGACCCACCAATAACTCTCAGGTATGTACGCCGAATCGCCGTTATGGAGTGGGACAATCTGGACCAACAGTGCCTCGCTGAAGTTGATAGTACGCCACGAGAATACAGCCATGCATCAGTGCAAGAGGACGTGCTACTGGGTATTAGAGGTACTGGTGTGTACAGCAGTCTGGACCACCACCTCTGAAGGTCTCGTTGTATTGTGGTACAACTTGCAATATGTGGTTTTCATGAGCTACAAAAAGAACTAAAATTGTGTTTATGTTGATCTCTGTTCCGGGACTCTAGGAACCGAGGTGATGGAAACCTTTTTTGATGTGTGTAGGTTTGCGACCGCATTCATATGACTGTTCAGTGTAGTCGACAACCTGTGAATTTATATTACTTTCGTGGAACCGAAATTTATTGTTTAGGGTTAACTGCCAGTTTTCACACCATACAGAATTCTTGTCTAAATCATTTTGCAATTCATTTTGAGCTTCTAATGACTTTACTAGTGTGTTATCTGTAAGTAATGTGAGGGGGCTGCTAAGATTGTCTCTTAAATCGTTCATATAGATTAGAAACAGTAGAAGGCCTATAACAATGCCTTGGTGAACCTCAGATATCTCTTATGTTTCTTTCGATGACTTCGCCTCAATTACTATCAAATGCAACCTTTCCGACTCGAAATCACGAATCCAGTTGCAATTGCAGCAGTATTTAGAAAATGTCGGCCAGAGGTAAGAGCCAAGCATCACCAACATTACTCCCACATCACTTCTAACGCAACATAGGAAGGACTCTTCCTCCGACAGCTCTGACGGCTGATGTGGGATAAATTTGTAGACACAGATTGTTTATGTAAAAGGCGAAACAGTAAGTGTCACGTGGCAGAATACGTTGTGAACTGTTTCGAGAAAATTTACTGCCGTGATCGTAAGAGATGGACAACAAGAGGTAGCAGTAAACTGATTGCACCTCAGACCACGTCCTAATACGCGTTACTAAGGCGTCTGAAGGTGAAGCCACATAACTAACAACTGTGTCATGATTTGTCAGATGCTGACGAAAGCCTAAATTTGTAGCAGAGCATCGCGCGGAGAGCGTCTGGAACAGGATTGTTTCCGTGACAAATTTGTTTTCAGCAAAGAAATATCCTTTTAAGCGAGTGAACTTGTGAAGGAACAAAACGTTGCTGCTGACTTGTGGCTTGTATGGGATGAAATATACTGTCGCACAGATGTGTGCCGAATGTCTGCGTGTGCATATTGAGATTTGTAATGTCTGTAAAAACAATTTTGTGAAGTTCATGTAAAAAATTGAGTTACGATATAGAATTAAATAAGTTTATACTTCCGCTTTAGACTTGATCATTCCTGATGTACTAAAAGCACACACAGCAGTCTGGACAAAATCAAAAGAGCGGACACAACATAGTAAGGAAATTCACAGGAACGATCGAAGGAGCGCAAGCGTACATAAATGCAGTTGTGTACCAGTACAGTATCGGAGCACGGCACTCCGACGTAATAGCGTCAGCCCTCTCTCCTAGAGGACACGTGGAAACGTAAATAGAAGAAAACAATATACGTATAGGTGGGAAAAATCTGTTGCTAAATAATCGTTGAAGTTCATGGTGAAAACCTTCAATGTCTTCTACTCTGCATAGGTCACAGATCGTTTTCAGGCTTAGCAGGCATAAACAGCAGAAATACATTTACAGCAAAGTATAACGTTCCTGCCATTTATGCCTGCTAAGCTTGAGAATGTTCTATGACTGAAACAAGTAGCACTGTGCAAAATAAAAGACAGCTGAATGGTTCACCATTGATTTCAAGGAATAACAAATGCTTTCATCTTAACTGCTACGCAGACTCCCCTACACTAACTCCGTGGTATGAGCTACGAACGGACGCCCAGTGCTGCCCAAGTAGGATCCGAGGAGGACTAGGGCTGCCGTAAACAGATGGGGCGTCGCCGAAAGCCCAGAACGTGGCTGTGGAGCAGCAGAGATGGCGATGGACCACGTGATCAAACAAAGAAATGGGAAGAAACACGAGTACACTGGAAAATGGTGTTCTGGTTGCTAAAGCTGAAGTGTGAATGTCGAATGCGGTTTCAAAGTTGCTAGTATTTGTAGAATTTATATCTTTTAATTTGGAACTTACGATAAATAATTAAATAACCTCAAACCTGACAACTACCAATCACGAACACTCAAAATCTACAAGCTGGTGGAGAAATAATCTTCCTTTACACTGTGCACATAAGAGGGTTTATGGAATTAATCATACTGTCATGAGTCTCCGAAGTTTACAATTCTCGCCCCCATTCCCACCATTACCTAACTAACAAAAGGTGCATTACACGATTTGTCTTTGTGTATTTTCCGCTTTCAAACAAATGATTACATATAATGTGATAAGAGAGAAGATTCTTGCACGATACCGGCGAGGTAAAACACATCGATGGTCAGTTTGTGACGGAGGAACTTGAAGCAAATTGTTGGTCGCTTCCAAGTGAATAATAGCATTTTTCAACCTCTTGTCTCATTTTTCGATAGCAGCACAGCATTCTACCGTTAGGTTACCTGCAACTTTCGTCGACTGCATCCAGCAGGAAGCACTGTCCAAACGCCAACGAAGCCATTAGACGTCTAGTACTAACGGACAGATGAAGGATGAAAGCGGGCAACGTCATTATAGAGAACTGTTTTAGCATTCGCATGAAATTACGAAGGGATCTAATTCAGTATAACAGACATGATATTTAAACCACAATCTGTTCGAATGTGAATAACTTAAATAGAAAATATCAAATTATTTTTACGTTGTATTCGGGGAGGATACGGGCTGCATGTATTTTTAGGTTTAGAGTGCTCAGTGAGAAGATTACCAACACCTCTGTGAAAGAGTCCCACGCAAAAACTGGGTGAAAAGCATAAATCTGAAAATTAAATACTCGCTCATTTAACACAATACTAATTAGTTTAAATTTTCAGTCACTCTCACCTTCACTTTCGAATTCTAATCCAAACTATAAAAGCTGTAAGCGTGGTCATTGATCTGAAACTGTCTCAGAACGTGGAAGCAGTAATGAGATTAAAATTATGATACAGTGTCTGGGTGAAAAAACTTCTCAGATACCCATGATAATACCGCGTCAAAACCTACTAATTTAGAAAGCAAGTTGTGCACTTCACGAAAAAATAAAAGTAGTCCCGCACTAGTTTCAAAGTCTGTCATAGGTTTATAAATTACTCTAAGGCAAACACTGATTGTCTGCCTTATTTCAAATATACACAGCAAAATATCGGTAACTAAGTCTTCAGCTGCCGTTCTTTTTCAACGCGAGCAGTTTAAAACTGCTCAGGTGTCTATTTAAAGACAACCAGTGTCGGCAGACGAAGCTGGTTCGCTGAATTCCTTGAGAGGAGACGAGGAGAACAAACCACGGCCACCAGCTCAGGGCCTCATCCATCAAGTCGATTGACAAGCTCGGATGGCTTGCTAAAAGAACCCGACGCCAAAGGACAAACGAGCGTCGGCCTAACGAGAGGGAAGCTGACATGCTGCGGCCAGCACACCTTTGCTCTGCGGAGCGGTGGATGCTTACCCACAGAACACTGTAGTTCACTTAGGTCGTGTTTATCTAGCTTCTGGCACATCCAGATTTATTCTGTACGCCTGCACTTTTTCCTTGTGATATAAAAAACATACAAATTATTGAGTACAAAATCAAGATGATTGACGTCTATTGTTAGACAGCTGTAAAAGTCCAGTCAGGTACTGGGTAAGAGAGGAAAACATTTGAAGTGACAAAGTATAGTTGATGAGATTGTGTGCGGGATTAGCCGAGCGGTCTGAAGCGCTGCAGTCATGAACTGTGTGGCTGGTCCCGGCGGAGGTTCGAGTCCTCCCTCGGGCATGGGTGTGTGTGTTGGTCCTCAGGATAATTTAGGTTAAGTAGTGTGTAAGCTTAGGGACTGATGACCTTAGCAGTTAAGTCCCATAAGATTTCACACACTTTTTTTATGAGAGTGTGGTGGATAAGTGCCCTGCACCGACGTGTTGATAGGGGATTTCCGAGTCCACCATCCGTAGTTGATGTTCAGCTAGTGTACGATAATGGGCAGCTTAAAATAACAGGGCTGTGCGAGTCCCCTTCTCCAGCTCGTACATCATATTAGGCAACGATGACTGCTGTGTACGTCTTTACCAAAAGGCATATAGCCTACAACAAGCCGCAGTGGTAACACCAGTTCCCGTCAGATAAGCGAAATTAAGTGCTTTCGGGGCTTGGCTAGCACTTGGCAGGGTTACCGTCCGGGTCAACTGAGTGCTGTTGGCAAGGGTGGTGCACTCAGCCCTTGTGACGCCAGTTGAGGAGCTACTTGATTGAGGAGCAGCGGCATCGGACACGAAGATTGACAACGGCCGGGAGAGCGGTGTGTTGACCACATGCCCCTCCGTATCCACCACTGGTGAAGCCTATGAGCTGGGGATGATGCGACGGCCGGTCGATACTGTTGGGCCTTCAACGCCTGTTCGGACGGTGTTTGTTTATATAGCCTACAAAGACCGACAATTAAATTAGGACAAGAGTTAATTCAATGTTACCTATGCTTAAAGCAGTAGGTAGAAAATCTGTTACAAGGACTTACTGGCTGCGACAACGTATTTTTACAGGGCAAAGGTACAGACACTTACTTGGTAGAGCTGATCGTTACAGCAATCATGCTCAATTCTGATATTTACAAAACCATATTAACCAAAGCAGCATGGAATAATAACCACTGCAGCCAATGTTTGTATAGAAACGTCTGCACCATGGAAACTTCCTGCTCTCGTCACTTCTAAGCAATCACTCTCTTTTAGACGACCCTAAAGACGTATTCCAGAAGTCTAGAAATATAAACAGTAGCGCAAGAATTAAATGACAAATGTAATGAAAAAAGGAATGAACCGTTGCAAGAGGTATGCCATTAAAGAGGTATGTAGAGCTTATGGCCCGAAACATTATGATCAATGTCCATCGCGAGACTGAATGCCGCTTGCAGCATTGCTGGAACGTAATGCGATAAGGAAAACATATAAACGGAGCAGAGACAAACGAAGAAAAATTCTAGTGAAACCCACTGTCGTAAACAACTTTTAAAAAAGTTAATTGTTGTGGTCCTTTCTTTGTAACGAAAGTCACGGAAATGGCGAAGCTTGTCGTCTCTTCGATTATTCACTGTCGTGAGCGACAATGGAAACTGAATGAAGGACGGTGGAATTACCAGTAGGTGGCGAACTGGATGTCCACGCCTCATCACAGAATGTGAAGATAGGAGGCTTGCCCACTCTGTAAAACTGGACAGGCGGACATATGTAGCTGATCTCTCTGCAGAGCACAAACCTGTTGCAGGTATAAGTATTCGAGATTGTTAGAGACCTTCCATTCATATTAAAATATTCTTTGTATAAATCCTCACTTTAGAGTCTACAGCTAGGACCTTAAAAATAGCGTTATCCGTGAAATCTGTGCATATTACTCTTGTAGCTTATATCTCAAAGGTATGGCCAACTCACAATTAATTTTCCGGCTCTGGATAACTTTTAGCACGCACAACGGGGTCTTCGATATTGGTTTGTGTATCAGTGGAAACGTGTTGACTGGGCATATGGATCACGTTTGTTGTTATACAAGGTGGGATAGTAGTAAAAGGATAAGCCAGCATCCAGGGGAATGGCTGCTGGACACAGGCATCGCAGTCTGATGCTAACTGGAGGGGGCAGTAATGTTTTATGAATTTCTGTTACTGGGACATCCACAACTGTTACGTAAAATGTTTGCAACTGGATCATTCGCTGCAGCTGTACAAAATTTTTATTACTGCAATTTTACACAACCCGGTTTTGGGATCTCAGCCCCTTCTTCAGATACAACTAAAATCGGTACAAAGTGTACACGTCCGAGTTAAGCTAAAAGGCAGCACATCAACCTGTGATGAGCAATGCTCGGGAGATGTGTTCCCTTCGAACTTGGATAAGTACATTTTGTAGTGACTTTAGTTGCACCTGAGGACGAGGCTGTAACCCGGAAACTGGCTTATATAAGACTTCATCAATAAAAATTTCGTACAAATGTAGCTGAAGTTTCAATTACGAATAGTTATTTTATGATTGACATTCACGTGCACTTGCGTGGGATCTGTGGTAGCAATAGAAGGCAGCAAGACATTTGTGCATTACGTTAACGTTATTATGGGCCACTTGCATTCCTTCATCCTTGATGTCTTCCCCGTCGGTGATGGCAACTCAGGATAAGTGTCTGTCCGTGCAATAAGATCACAATTGTGTTACAGTGTTTGAAGTGGACGGTAGTGAAGTCAGTTTGATGTCTTGGCTACCAAATTCGCCTGCTCTGAGTCCGATGGAACACATATGGTCGACGTCGGTGCCAGTGGTGGGCCCACAAACCACCTGCTCGTAATCTAAGGGAACTTCGTGACCTTTGCTTTAATATGCGGTGCCACATACCTCTTGAAACCTACCAAGATCTTTTCGAAACCACCTCACGTAGAATGGGTACTACGTTGCTATCCAAAGGTAGACCAAAACACTGCTCATCAATTGATCATAATATTTTGGCTCATCAGTGTATGGCATAATACTTTTGGACAGTGAAATGACGATGATTAATATGTGCATAGTGGCTGTTTTGGAACCGACATTTCGGAATTTATCCTGTGCGACAAAAGAGCTCATACAGTTGAATGATGGTGTTAATGATAGTGTCTATGAGCTCCAGAGAATTTCAGTGACATTCAAGATGTGAATCTGCTCTCGATGCTACATTGGACAAGAGAGGAACGCTGTACCAAAAAAAGTCCGAGAACCCAAATGTACTCATGGGGCTGGGGACCGTAGATATAGACGACAATTCAAGCCCAAGTGCAGAACTATATTTTGTTGAGTATATTAGTGCAACAGATGACTCATATGTGACTAAGCACTGTCAACAGGTATTTTGTAGAGAATATTCTTACAACAGATGAGTCATACTTGACTGAGCACTAAATAAATGTAAATGTCGTGTGACTTGGGCCTCCCATCGGGTACATCATTCGCAGGGTGCAAGTCTTTCGATTTGACGCCACTTTGACGACTTGCGCGTCGATGGGGATGAAATGATGGTTAGGACAACACAACACACAGTCCCTGAGCGGAGAAAAGTCTCCGACCCAGCCGGAAATCGAAGCCGGGCCCTTAGGATTGACATTCTGTCGCGCTGACCACTCAGCTACCTGGGGTGGGCAACTGAACACTGTCTCCTTCGGGATAAACGAAACATAGATTCCAGCGCTATGACGAGTACATAACCACTCATCATGTCTCTTCATATCGGGACGAAAGAGACAGGTGTGAAAGTAATTTCAGCGGATCCAAGGGAATGTTATGGTCCCGCTACTTTTCACAATACATATTAATCATGCAGTAGATAGCGTCAGAATTTCCATGCTGTCGGTTGCGGACGATGCTATTATCAAAGGCAAATCTTCACCGTCAGAAAACTATAGCGAAATTCAGAAGACTGAAGATATGTGAACAGGCAATGACCCATAACTTTAATCATACGGAGATGCTCAGTGAATTCCAGTGGCAGACACAACAACAGTGGCAGAACGTACGACCCAAGAAGAATCTGGCAACATTGATCCCTCCACCATACACCTTGCTAAACGAACACGACGGGAAAATCAGATAAAGCAGTGTCAATATGAGGCACTCACGACTATCGTTCCTCCCACGTACCGTTCACGAATGGGCCAGGGGTGGGGAAAATGACAGTGGTACCACACACCGTAAACTGAGTCGCAGATTATAGATGTGGATTTAGTGGTAGATGTACACATGCATAACCGTGATTCCGGGTGCGAACGCACAGATGCCTGTATATCAATAATGAGCACGCCATCCACACATTGAATGCTTCATTTCTGTCACATGTAATTACGGATTCTGATGACATCTCTCAAGCCAAATCGGCGAGGTACACTTCAGCCGATGCCGAGCTAGTTATCGATGCTGCAAGTTATAGGTATTAATTCTCATGAACACTCTAGGCCTTCAGACTTTTATCTGCGAAGTGTTATATGAGAAAATAGGTAATAATTTACGTAAAATGAATTTTTAATATACCATGTTTTAAATAGGACTAAAAAATATTAAATTAGTTCTTATAGCCCCACACAGGTTTCTAAATCCTTACAGATAATTCTGAAAGTTTTTGATTGCGAGTTTTTAATAGCTATGAAGATACTTTCACGATATAAAACAAAAAAACATGAAACCCATACAATAGATAATAATGGATTGAACTATTCTTGCATGAATTAGTAAGTACTCTAATAGCAAGCAAATGAACTATTCGTGCATCAGTTATGTGTTGCAGCGCCCCATCTCTTCGCTTTAAAATTTACAAGTATTTTTGTATCTATCAAAAAGTCACAATCACAAATTTACAGGAATATCTCTATGGGGTTAGGGGAAATTATACTATCCCTTCTATCCAAAATAGAATCATTTGTAATTAAATAATTCTTTTCTGCTTCAAGTCTTGTGTGTGTGTGCCTCATGCTTTTCGTTTTAAATTTTACAAGTACATTTCATAGATATTAAAAAGCCACAATCAAAAATTTACATGAGTAGCTGTATAGGGTGAAGGGAAATTATATTATATTTTCTATCCAAAATAAAGGTATAGTACATTAAAAATGCATTTTTAATTAAATATGTCTTGTGTGTGTGAGAGAGTTTCCAGTGGATTTCAAACATTTTGATAAGATTACAACAGAGACATGTGGTAAAATCAATGTTCATTTCAGTTTTTCTTCAGCTGACTCCCCACATATCCCCCTACACATTTCAAGAAAAGTAGTAATTAGACAGATTCAAGCTCATACTGAGACCTCCTGGTAATCATTCTTCCTGCGACCCCTTCGTTACTGCAACATAAAGAGGATGAAATGACAGTGGAATACAAAGTATCTTCCGTAACACATCAAACAAGAAGTCGAGTTAATACTGTATAACCATCCGTTTCTGGCTATGTTGAAAGTTTCAAGTCTCTTCCTCTATTACAGACTTTGTACGGAACAGACAAACATACAAGGAGGCAATATCCATCTTCTCTTCCCTCTGTGTCCGCTTAGCTATGGGCGTCCACTGCATACCCTCTAGAGCGCATTCTGATACTACCCACAAAACACGCTGGTCCTGCAGTCTCGCCAGATGTGAGGCATTGCACAGCCTTTTCATCCCCACCACCATCCCCGCCTTTATCGAAGAGACCGTCAAGAAAGAGAGTTAATATTGCATTGCCACTCAGTTCTAAGCTATATTAAAATTTTCAAGACTCTATCAGATAGATGTTAAGTTTAAAATCTACTGCAAAATTTGTACCAAAGTGACAAACAGACAAGAAAACGAGTTAGTAAAAACGTGGTAAAAAATCCAATCTGCTGCTTCTGTCCCAGCAATTCTTTGAAGTTTACATTCCTTGTAAGGCAAACACCGGCCATCTGCGATAGTTTTGTAGAATGAAACTTGTGCAGAGACAAATGTTTTGATCCCAAGACACTTCAAATAATTTTTGACTTTCACATTCGCTGGCTTTGCCACCTCAAAACGACACTTTCACCTTCCAATCTAACCTCGGCTCGAGCTAAGTAACAGATCAGCCACTACAACCAGTTTTCCAGCTTTAACATTCGTTGACTACTACGTTCCGACCTAACTTAGGCCTTGGGTTAAGCTAGAGATCAGTCACCACAACCAGGCTGTTTTTCCTTTCATATTTGTTAACTGCACCAACTCACAACCAAGCTGTCACATTCTGTATCTAAACTCACGATTCCTGTTTATCCTTTTAATGGTATGCCACCCCACACACACAGGCATTGCTTCATAGCTCTAATATAAGATTACAGAATCTGATGACATTTTTCAAGTTAAACTGGGAAACATCTGTCCACGTGACAATGGCGAGGTACACTCCGCCATATGCTGAATGAGTTATCGATACTGTCGTGTTACACACATTAACTCTCATGAACACTCTGAGGCTTCATATTTTTGTCTTTGAAGTCTTGCCTGAGCAAATAAATAATTATTTAAATAAAAAAAATTGTACATGGCTGCACGTTCAGAGATCGTCAATAGTTACACACTGTTAGGAGTGTTAAAACATGGTTAATTCGTTAAAAATAGTGACCGAGGGCCGTTTTCTTTCAATTGTAATTATTTAAATAAAACCAAATTTTTGCTGTGCAATTTTTTTTCAATCGGATTAATAACTAGCCCCATAAAGATTCCTACACCTATACATCTACATCCACATCTACATCCATACTCCGCAAGCCACCTGACGGTGTGTGGCGGAGGGTACCTTGAGTACCTCTATCGATTCTCCCTTCCATTTCAGTCTCGTATTGTTCGTGGAAAGAAAGCTTGTCGGTATGCCTCTGTGTGGGCTTTAATCTCTCTGATTTTATCCTCATGGTCTCTTCGCGAGATATACGTAGGAGGGAGCAATATATTGCTTGACTCCTCGGTGAATATATGTTCTCGAAACTTCAACAAAAACCCGCGCCGAGCTACTGAGCGTCTCTCTTGCAGAGTCTTCCACTGGAGTTTATCTATCATCTTCGTAACACTAATTGATCATGTAACGAAGCGCGCTGCTCTCCGTTGGATCTTCTCTATCTCTTCTATCAAATGATTCAAATGGCTCTGAGCACTACGAGACTTAACATCTGAGGTCATCAGTCCCCCAGAACTTAGAACTACTTAAACATAACTAACCTAAGGAGATCACACACATCCATGCCCGAGGCAGGATTCGAACTTGCGACCGTAGCAGTCGCGCGGTTCCGAACTGAGCGCCTAGAATCGCTCGGCCACCACGGCCGACTCTCTTCTATCAATCCTATCTGGTAAGGATCCCACATCAGTGAGCAGTATTCAAGCAGTGCGCGAACAAGCGTACTGTAACCTACTTCCTTTGTTTTCGGACTGCATTTCCTTAGGATTCTTCCAATGACTCTCAGTTTGGCATCTGCTTTACCGACGATTAATTTTATATGGTCATTCCATTTTAAATCACTCCTAATGCCTACTCCCAGATAATTTATGGAATTAACTGCTTCCAGTTGCTGACCTGCTATATTGTAGCTAAATGATAAAGGATCTTTCTATATACTCGCAGCACATTACACTTGTCTACATTGAGGTTCAATTGCCATTCCCTTCACCACGCGTCAGTTCGTTGCAGATCCTCCAGAATTTCAGTACAATTTTCCATTGTTACAACCTCACGATATACTGCAGCATCATCCGCAAAAAGCCTCAGTGAACTTCCGATGTTATCCACAAGGTCATTTATATATATTGTGAATAGCAACGGTCCTACGACACTCCCCTGCGGCACACCTGAAATCACTCTTACTTCGGAAGACTTCTCCCCGTTGAGAATGACATGCTGCATTCTGTTATCTAGGAACTCCTCAATCCCATCAGACAATTGGTCTGATAGTCCATATGCTCTTACTTTGTTCGTTAAACGACTGTGGAGAACTTTATCAAACACCTTGCGGAAGTCAAGAAACACGGCATATACCTGGGAACCTATGTCTATGACCCTCTGAGTCTCGTGGACAGGTAGTGCTGAAAATTTTTGATTACTAATTTTTAATAGCTATGAAAATACTTTCACGATTTAAAACATTGGTCGCATGCAGTAGATAATAAGTAAGGAGGTGAAAGATTATTGCATCAATTGGTAAGCATTCTAATAGCAAGCAGGCGTAATATTCATGCGTAAGTTAGGTATTGCAGCGCCCCACATTTTTCGTTTTAAATTTTACAGGTATTTTTATAGCTATTATAGAAAGCGACAATCAAAAATTTACAGGAGCATCTGTATGATGTTAGGGGAAATTTTTTACACATTTTGCCCAGTTCAATGATGACATACATTAAAAATTCATTTTTAATTAAATAATTATTATATACTTTTAAGTCGTAGGTGTGTGTGAAATTTTTCCACTTTTTGATGGGACTACAGCCGAGACATGTGATAAATTTAAGGCTTAGATGAGTGTTCTTCACTTGTCTCCACAAATATATTCCTCCTTTCTACATACCTCACGAAGAGCTCGTTAAAGTAATAATTAGAGTGATTCAAATTCCTACTGAGGGTTTCCAACAACCATTGTTCTTTCGATCAGTTTGCAGCTGAAACATGAAAAGGGTAAATGACAGTATACCACAAATTACCCTCCCTGACATACTGCCTGTCGCACACCAAAGAAGAGACCGAGTAAATATCATATAGTCATCAGTTTCTGAGCTATGTTGGAAGTTACAACTCTTTAGCCCATCGGGAAAATACAGTGATAAACGGAGCACCCTCTGCCGCACACCAGATAAGAAAGCGAGTTAGTATTAAATTGTCATCCACATATGAGCAGTATTTAAGATTTCAAGTCTCTGGCTCATCAGGAAATTAGTTTAAAATCAATTACAAAATTCTTAAAGGACAAGCAGATTAGGTACCCGTCTTGTGTTTACCCTGTCTCTGCTCATCAGTGGGTATCCGCTAACATACCACCTGGAGTGGATTCCGATATTACCGCACAACACCTAAGTCCTGTGGGGCAGCTGAGATGTGAGGCTTTATGAAACTTTTTCACCCCCTTCTCCACCCCTACCGAACAGCCCGACAAAAAAGCGAGTTAATATTTCATTACCATTTAGTTACAAGCTGCGCTAAAAATTTCAAGGCCCTAGCTCATCAGGAAGTTAGTTTAAAATCAACTGCAATATTTGTACCGAAGGGACAGACAAGAAAACGACCTAATAAAAACGTGGTCAACATGTCGAATCTGTTGCTTCTGACCAAGAATTTCGGAACGTTTACATTCGTTGTAAGGCAAATATTGGGTGTCTTTGACAGTTTGCTGGAGGACACTTACGCAGAGAGGAGTGTGTTGATTCCAAGACATTTCAGATAGCTTTTTCTTTCACATCCGTGCCATCTTTCAATCTAACCTACACCTCGAGCTAAGTTACGGATCAGTCTGTCACAACAACTAGTTTCCTGCTTTAAGATTCATCAATACCTCCCAATTACCAACTTCCAACTTAACTTAGGCATCAGGCTAGGCGACAGATAAGTCACCAAAAGTAGCTATTTTTTGCTTTCACTTTGCCTAAATACACCAACTCATAAAGAAACTGTCATATTCCAATCTAACCTAGACCTCGTCTGAAGATTAAAAAACCAGTGTGAAACTGGTAAGGACAATGTGAATTACAATGAAAAAGTAACCAGACGCAGTTTTTTAAATTTTCAACGTCCATTAAAGCTAATTCCTAGTAACACATCTTGTAGGCTGCAGCACGCTGTGCAACACTCGCAGACACGAAACAGACTTTTAGTGGGCGTATCCCAAAACTTCCTGGCAGATTAAAACTCTGTGTCGGACCGAGACTCGAACTTTGCCTTTCGCGGGCAAGTGCTCTACCATCTGACCTACCCAAGCACGATTCACGCCCCGACCTCACAGCTTTACTTCTGCCAGTACCTCGTCTCCTACCTTCCAAACTTTACAGAAGCTCTCCTGCGCACTTTGCCGAACTAGTACTCCTGAAAGAAAGGATAGAGGAGACATGGCTTAGCCACAGCTTCAGGGATGCTTCCAGAATGAGATTTTCACTCTGCAGCGGAGTGTGTGCTGATGTGAAACTTCCTGGCAGATTAAAACTGTGTACCAGACCGAGACTCGAACTGGGGACCTTTGCCTTTCGCGGGCAAGTGTTCTACCATCTGAGCTACCCAAGCACGACTCTGCCAGGAAGTTTCATATCAGCGCACACTCCGCTGCAGAGTGAAAATCTCATTCTGGAAACATCCCCGAGGCTGTGGCTAGCCATGTCTCCGCAGTATCCTTTCTTTCAGGAGTGCTAGTTCTGCAAAGTTCGCAGGAGAGCTTCTGTAAAGTTTGGAAGTTAGGAGACGAGGTACTGGCAGAAGTAAAGCTGTGAGGACGGGGCGTGAGTCGTCTTTGGGTAGCTCAGATGGTAGAGCACTTGCCCGCGAAAGGCAAAGGTCCCGAGTTCGAGTCTCGGTCCGGTACACAGTTTTAATTACCAGGAAGTTTCATATCAGCACACACTCCGCTGCAGAGTGAACATCTCATTCTGGAACTGCGTATCCAGTTGGGAGCCGCCGACTCCGCAGAAGTGTAAGTCTGCGTGAGGGTTGGAATCCAAAGGCCGTAACTGGTGACCCCTTCCCAAATATTCCCAACTGGGAAGCCTTCGCCTGTTCGCAGCGAGCACCCGCGATAAGAGATGAGCGGCCACGGCTAGGAGCGTGGCAGAGGCAGTGCGGTGCACAGTGAGGCACGGCTGGTGGCTGCGATCAATAGGCGGGCGGGCGGCGCAACCTGGCCGTGTGGCCGTGCCAGCGCCAGGAAACCCCGCGACATCCACTTGTCGTGCCGTTAATGGCCCAGCGCACCGCACCACGGCAGAGCAGGGCCGCGCGGGCTCAGCGCGGCGCGCCTCGCTTACTGCCGGCGGCGGGCCGGCGCCGTCTCGCGGGTGCGTCCCGGGCAGCGGCGCCAGCTCGCGGCTTGACCCACCCCACGCTCCGGGTTCACTTCTTTTACAGCGCCGACCGCATTTGTAACGCAGTCTGTGGAATAATCTGGGGCAACAGGAGCTCTAACACGGCTTCATAATACGATGCTCGTTCAATAAGTAATACTCCGTTCTTCAGGCCACGAGTGGCCTACCGGGACCATCCGACTGCCGTGTCATCCTCAGGGGAGGATGCGAACAGGAGGGGCATGGGGTCACCACACCCCTCTCCCGGTCGTTATGATGGTATTCTTGACCGAAGCCGCTACTGTTCGGTCGAGTAGCTTCTCAATTGGCATCACGAGGCCGAGTGCTCCCCGTAAAATGGCAACAGCGCATGGCGGCTGGATGGTCACCCGTCCAAGTGCCGGCCACGCCCGAGAGCGCTTAATTTCGGTGATCTCACGGGAACCGGTGTATCCACTGCGACAAGGCCGTTGCCCTTCAATAAGTAATGCCTCGCATTTTTTTTCTGAGAACATATTTATTATTAATAATCAGATTTTGGAGCCAATATACATCAACATGTCTTGTCCTATTTTTCCATGTAGTCTCCATCACTTTCTATGGCCGTACGCCAATGCTGTGTAAGAGCATGTATTCCCTCCTGGTAAAAGCTCTTGTCTTGTAGGCGTAGCCATGTTTCCACTGCATGACTGACACTTCGCCATCTTCAAAGTGTGGTCCGCATAGAGAATCTTTAAGCGGCCCAAATAGCTGGAGGGTGACAGGCTTGGACTGTAGGGTGAGTGAGACAGTAATGTACATCCCAATTTAGCGATGTGTTCCTGGCTTCTCAGACTTGTATGTCGGCGTGTGTTATCGTGTTGGAGCAAAATTTCTGATGGATTATTGTCCGATCGAACACGCCGGAAACGGTTCTTGAGTTTATTCAGAGTACAGTCTGGAACTGTGCGACCGCTACGGTCGCGGGTTCGAATCCTGCCTCGGGCATGGATATGTGTGATGTCCTTAGGTTAGTTAGGTTTAAGTTGTTCTAAGTTCTAGGGGACTGATGACCTTAGATGTTAAGTCCCATAGTGCTCAGAGCCATTTGAACCATTTTCTTTTATTCAGAGTCTTCACAAATGCCTCTGAAATGATGGTTGACGCTCTTGGCATCACATCCATGGTGTATACATGGCTGTATACATGGAAGAGGCCTGGAGATACTAAAAGGTATCAGATAGATTATATAATGCAAAGACAGAGATTCTGGAACCAGGTTTTAAATTGTAAGACATTTCCAGGGGCAGATGTGGACTCTAACCACAATCTATTGGTTATGAATTGTAAACTAAAACTGAAGAAACTGCAAAAAGGTGGGAAATTAAGGAGATGGGACATGGATAAATTAACAGAACCAGAGGTTGTAGAGAGTTTCAGGGAGAGCATTTTTCAACGATTGACAAAAATGGGGGAAAGAAATTCAGTAGAAGAAGAATGGGTAGCTTTGAGGCATGAAATAGTGAAGGCAGCAAAGGATCAACTATGTAAAAAGACGAGGGCTAGTAGGAATCCTTGGGTAACAAGAGATATATTGAATTTAATTGATGAAAGGAGAAAATATAAAAATGCAGTAAATGAAGCAGGCAAAAAGGAATACAAACGTCTCAAAAATGAGATCGACAGGAAGTGAAAAATGGCTAAGCAGGGATGGCTAGAGGACAAATGTAAGGATGTAGAGGCATATATGACTAGGGGTAAGATAGATACTGCCTACAGAAAAATTAAAGAGACGTTTTTAGAAAAGAAAACCACTTGTATGAATATCAAGAACTCTGATGGAAAACCAGTTCTAAGTAAAGAAGGAAAAGCAGAAAGGTGGAAGGATATATATAGAGAGTCTATACAAGGGCGATGGTCTATACAAGGGCGATGTAATTGAGGACAATATTATGGAAATGGAAGAGAATGTAGATGAAGATGAAATGGGAGATATGATACTGCTTGAAGAGTTTGACAGAGCACTGAAGTCGAAACAAGGCCACGGGAGTAGACACCATTACATTAGAACTACTGATAGCATTGGGAGAGCCAGCCCTGACAAAACTCTGGTGATCAAGATGTATGAGACAGGCGAAATATCCTCAGACTTCAAGGTGAATATAATAATACCAATCCCAAAGAAAGCAGATGTTGACAGATGTGAAAATTACCGAACTATCAGTTTAATAAGTCACGATCGCAGCATTCTGGCTTTCTGTCACGTCTCCATGTTGACCCACCTTGCCGCTTTGATATTGTGCGAACGACTGGCACATATACGCCGCTTTATAGCCATAGCAGGTCAGCGTTAGAGAGTCAAATGATTCTCTGTTCAAAGCGGTAAGGTATCAAGAGTGCTCCAGTCGACCAGTGTGCTCTTTTGCGGGGATAGTATTATTATGTCTGATGTTCTTAGTTTCACCATGGCCGTTGCCAGTTTAGTAGTGGCCGTATGGAGTATTTGAGAGTATCTGCAAAACTATAGGACTGAATGAAATAAAAAGGAAGTGCAAGGCAGCAAAGGTGAAATAGCTGCTGGAAGAATGTAAGGAAATCGAAAAAGAAATGATCGACAGAAAGAGTGACTCAGCATACAGAAAAGTTGAAACAACTTTCGGTGAAATAAAAGCAAGTTCGACAACATAAAGAGTGCAGTGGGAATCCCGCTGTTAAACACAGAGGAGAGGGCTGGTAGGTGGACAGAGTGAAGGGATGGGGGGAGGGGGATGGTCTAAGAAGAGACTGAAGTTTATATAGAAGAGATAAGGCGTCAAGAATAGGAGTTAATATTTAGAAGACTTGAGAAAAATTACGTCAGAAGGGCTAGACAAAATGTCATCAGTGTTTCTAATATCATTCGGGAAAATGTCAAACAAACGGCTATTCATGTTGGTGTGTAGAATCTACAAGACTTCCGACGTACCATCAGACTTTATGATAAATAACATTCACAAAATTTCGAAGAGGAGAAGGTCAGTATGTGTGAAAACTGTTGTACTAGCACCATAACAACTCTTACATCCAAGTTACTGACAAGAATAACAGAAGACTGGAAAAAAAGTGAGGATCTATTAGATGATGTTCAGTGTGGCTTTAGGAAAGCTGTTCCGATGCTGCCTTTGACAATAGAAGCAAGCGCGAAGAAAAATCAAGACACGTTCATAGGATTTGCCGGGAAATGGGAGCAAGCTGTAATGAAATATGGGTAATATGCAGTATGTGCAACAACCAAGAGGTAACATTATGGATGATCGAGAACGGATAGAAAAGTTGTAACACAGGCATTCAGTCTTTTCACCCTATTTCTCAATCTATACACTGAAAAAGCAATGGCGGAAATAACAGGATGGCTGAAGAGAGGCATTAAAATTCACAGTGAAAGGATATCAATGATAACATTCGCAGATGACATTGCTCCCCTAAGTGAAGCAGAATTGCAGGATCTGTTGAATGGAATGAGTAATCTGATGAGTATAGAATACGGGTACAGAGTCAGAATGGATAGATAAAATCTCATCAGTGTTTCTAAAGTCATTGCGGGAAGTGGCAACAAAACGACTAGAAAAAAAAAAAACTGAAGAATGGTGTATAAAATGTACGACGCTTGCGACATAACATCAAATAAATAACATCCACAATATTTCGACGATAACATGGACAGATATCAGATATGTGTGGAAACTGTTGTACTATCACAATAACAGCTCTTGCATCCAAGCGGAATGAAGTAAAGAGAAATAGCAGAAATGAGAATAGCAAGAAACGTAACATCATAATTGGTGATAATGAAGTAGATGAAGTTAATGAATCACACCTTCTTCAAAGGCAAACAACGCATGACGGACGAAGCAAGGAGGACATGAAAAGCAGATTCGCATAGGCAAAGAGGGTATTCCTGGCCAAAAGAAGTCTACTCGTATCAGACGCGGGCTTCATTCGAGAAACAAATTTCTGATAATTTACGCTGGAATGCACCGTGTGGCAGTGAATAATAGACTGTAGGAAAACCGGTTCGGTAGAGAATCAAAGCGTTTAAGATGTGGTGCTACAGAAGAATGTTGAAAGTTAGGTGGACTGATAAGGAATGAGGAGCATTCCTCAGAGTCGAGCCGGGCGGAATTGCTGCGCGGTTTGAGGCGCCATGTCAGGGATTGCGCAGCCACTCCCGCCGGAGGTTCGAGTCCTTCCTCGGGAACGGGTGTGTGTGTTGTTCTTAGCATAAGTTAATTTAAGTTAGTTTATGTAGCGTGTAAGTCAAGGGACCGATGACCTAAGCACTTTGGTCCCTTTGAAATTCACACACATTTGAACACTTCAGAATCGGTGAAAAAATGGCTCAAATGGCTCTGAACACTATGGGACTTAACATCTATGGTCATCAGTCCCCTAGAGCTTAGAACTACTTAAACCTAACTAAGGACAGCACACAACACCCAGCCATCATGAGGCAGAGAAAATCCCTGACCCCGCCGGGAATCGAACCCGGGAACCCGGGCGTGGGAAGCGAGAACGCTACCACACGACCACGAGATGCGGGCGGTGAAAAAAGGGTAATAGGAAAACATTGATATGAAAAAGGACAGGGAATAGCCTCCATGGTACTAGAGGGAGCTGTACAGATAAAACTTGTTCAGCAAGACAGAGATTGGAATACATCCAACAAATAATTCAGGACGTAGGCTGCAAGTAATACTCTAAGATGGGTGAGCGCAGGACAGGAATTCATGGCGGGCCGCATCCAACCAGTCAGGAGACTGATGACGCAAGAAAAGAGAAAAAAATGTGGCTTACACTATCGCCACGCCAGAAACTGCGGATTGCCACCCTCCGGAGGCGCTGTAGCCTTTGGTCGCTGAGCGACGCGCCTGCCGCTGCGCCGTATTGAGCAAATGCCCGCTAATGGCCCCACGATGGAGCCCGCCCTAATCCCTGGCCGATAAACAGGAGGCTGGCCGCCGAAGTAGGCACAGATGCTCAGGGGGCGGTGCTGGGCCCGTGCCAAAGCTAGCAGGGTCGCAGCCATGCGCCGTGTGGAAAACTTCAAACGACTGTAGGCGAACTCCACCGCTGGGGAACTAGAAGCTGTTCTCAGTGATGTTAAAATGGGCAATGTACCTGGGTTTGATGGAATGCACCCTGGATTGCAGACTCGGTGTGGGAAGGTAACTAAGGAATGGCTGACCAAATTTTACACTTGCATACTATCATTGGATTGTCTGCCAAAATCTTTTAAGGTTGCAAAAGTAACTGTAGTTTTGAAACCAAACAAATCATCGGATAAAGAAGAAAGCTGCTTCCCGATAACCCTTCGCAGCTGCTGCTACAAACTCATTGAGGCTGTTTTTGACGGCGAGTGTTGATAGGGGACAGGCGTAACATCGAGGGTGCTCCAGGGAAGTGTGATAAGACCGTTGCTATTTTCTGTATACATAAGTGATCTGGCAGACAAGGTTGGCAGCAATCTGTAGTTGTTCGCTGCCGATCCTGTGGTGTACAGGAAGATTTCCAAGAAAAGTGACGGTAGGTTGATAGAAGATGAGCCCAAAATTTCTAGTTGGTGTGACGAATTGCAGCTGGCTCTTAATGCAGAAAAATGTGAGTTAATACGGATGAGTACGAAAAACAAACCAGTGATGTTAGGATACGGCATTAGTAGTGTCCTGCTTGACATAGTCACGTCGTTTAAATATCTGGGTACAACGTTGCGAAACGTTATGAAAAAGAACAAGCATGTGAGGACTGTGGTAGGGAAGATGAATGGTCGACTTCAGTTTATTGGGGGAATTTTAAGGAAGTGTCGTTTATCTGTGAATGAGACCGCAGAATATAGGACGCTGTTGCGACCTAGCGTACTGATCAGGTGTTTGAGATACCCACCAGGTCGGACTGAACGTAGACATGGAAGCAAATCAGAGGCGAGATGCTAGATTTGTCGCCGATAGGTTCCACGAGCATGCAAATATTACGGTATGCTTCGGGAATCCAAGCGGGAATCCCTGGAAGGCATTCATTTCGAACAACACTGTTGACAAAGAATGAAATTTCCACTCTACAGCGGAGTGTGCGCTGATATGAAACATCCTGGCAGATTAAAACTGTGTGCCGGACCGAGACTCGAACTCGGGACCTTTGCCTTTCGCGGGCAAGTGCTCTACCGACTGAGCTACCCAAGCACGACTCACGCCCCGTCCTCATAGCTTTACTTCTGCCAGTACCTCGTCTCCTACCTTCCAAACTTTACAAAAGCTCTCGCAGGAGAGATTGTATGGCTGATATAAATTCACAAGTCTGAAAATCAAACACATTTATGTATATTTAATCATCATCATGAAACAAACTGCCATGAGATAAACATATATAGTAACCTCCCACAACCACAGCAAGCTTCCATATGGAATGCAACACATAATTTTACTATGTTTCGAAAAAATAATCTTAAAATTCGCTGTACTCTCATTGAGGATCGACACATTATTAACTTGCTAATATAACATTGCTCTATTTGCCTGGTAACCCATTCTGTCACCAGAGGGCTTGAATCTAGTACTTAAACACAAGAAACGAAACAGGACCTACATAATGATAAGGTATGATAACAAAGAAACGAAGTTTCGTCTTAATACAGCATTATAACAACCAAAATATTGTTGTACACACATTAAAAAATGTCAATCCCATGCTTTCCATTAAGATATCCTTTGTTACAGTATTTCACACAGACAGCTAGAAAAACACATTGAAATCCTATTTACTGGACATAAAGGGCTGGATGTGTTGAGTATTTGAAGGGTGACGTGAGGGGGGGGGGGGGGGAGTGGAGGGGAACGGGGGAACAATGTAAGGGAAAGGAGCGACAAGTAACCTATACTTATTTTATGGAAAGGAAAGAGGGGAGAGCGGGCTGATTCTCAGCATATGAAAACCACGAGGGGGGAAAGGGGAGAAGAGTTACAGAAATCTATATTTTTATATTAATATATATCCACCAAAAATTAATATTAAGAACCTAAAAGACTATACTACTATATATGTAATTGTACATAAACAATACAATTGTAAAATAGCTATATATATATATATATATTCCAGCAATCTTTAGTAATGATAAAAACAAGCTATGATAACACATAGAGAGTATCTACAAGATATTAACTAACACAACAGATACATATAAAAATAATTTATCAACTTGTTATTTATATGTAGTAGTCAATCGCACCATCTAACATGGTAGGCTATATAATCTGCAAGATCCTTTATCTTATGTAATAGGACAAACACCACAAAAAAATGTATTGAAAGCAACTCAAATTCAATGCTATTACACAACTGCAAAGTACATTTAGTATCTAACTGTGCCAAAGTGACACAAAAACAGCCTGATCCTAAATATACAAAGTAAGCACCCTAAATATTTTTTTTATATTATCCCAGTGACAAGGTGTGCATATACTGACTTATAACTCTATAATGATAAGAATACACAAAGTGCTAAATTAACCACTGTTTAATTCAGACTATTTACCCTCTTTAATTTACCCAAAATAAAGGACATTCGTTAATCATTTCCAAAGCTATAACAAATAACTTAATCAAAAAAGGTAAAATAATTCTTATATTTGAAATCAACCTGTTCATTTAAAATTTTATCAGGCTCTTTTTTGTGGAAACTGCATATATTAACATTCTCTAGTAAGGTCAGTCTACGCCCCTATTTTCCCTATGTAACACACACACATATTTTGTCTGATGTTACCCACAGTGTGTCTAGTACTTTTGAATGCGACCTAAAGGCAGTGTTGTTTGGCCCATACATATGCTCTCTACAACTAGATTTATGCTTGTGATACATAGTGTCTTGATGCGGTATATAGTTATTATGTCTAGTAAATAGGATTTCAATTTGTTTTTGTAATTGTCTGTGCGAAAGACTGTAACAAATGATATCTGAATGGGAAGCATGGGAATGGCGTTTTTTAATGTGTGTACAACAATATTTTGGTTGTTATAATGCTGTTTCTTTGTTATCAGACCTTATCGACTATGTTTTGCTATCTAATTTTAAAGCTATAAACAATGTATGACAGTGTTTTGGTTTGTATACCAGTATTTAGTTTTTGTTATATTTCAACTAGATACTAATTTCTTTAAAACTTGACATGGCACCACCTAGCACCTGTTATTACACATTACGTAGGTCATGTTTTGTTTCTGTGTTTCTGTTCTATGTTCATGCCCTCTAGTGATAGAATGGGTTACCAGGCGAATGGAGCAATGTTAGATTAGTTAGTTAATAATTTGTCGATCCTGCATGAGAGCACAGCGTGTTTTGAGATTCTTTTTTCAGAACATAGTAAAATTATGTGCTGCATTCCATGTGGAGGCTTGCTCTGCTTGTGTGAGGTTATTATTTGTGTTTATCACATGGAAATTTAGGCCATGATGATGATTAAAACTACATATACGTGTTTAATTTTCAGGCTTGTGAATTTATATCAGCCATACGATCGTTGCGTCTCAGCAGGGCACATTGCAAGAATCTTTGGCAATTTTTACCCTGGTATAGTTCTTATCTATTCTACATTAGGACATGGAGTGAACGGATGGGCAAGCTATGGGCCTGGCCTCATTATTTTTTGTAATTGTTGTTAGATGTATGGTCACAATTCCCATTACATGTCCTCCAACCGATGTTTTAAACTTGAAAATGATGACGTATTTCGTTGAAATTGCTAATGTAAGCATTTTTTTTTAAATTTATGTACTGTAGTTATGGCTTCTCTATTATATTGTCAAATGAACATTTAACGTATACTATAGACACACTCCTTTACGACAGTTGTGTCGGAATACAGAACGTTATTTTTGTTTAATGTCTTAAAGCATTCTATGTCCTGCCTAATTTTCTTTTGTTTTGACCTGTATCCATCACGGCGTATTTTATGGTGTATTTTATGATTGATCATAGAATCAGTGTAAACCACGTGTATAGTCTCATACGCTAAATAAATAAATAAATAAGTAAATCACTTTCTGGAAAATATAAGAAGTGGATAAAAAAATTGTCATATCCGATGACAGCAGGAACCTAGTAACTGATAAAAACCATAATTCGCATAAGAGAAAGCCAGTGAAACTCTTTAAAATGTTTGCAGTTGGGCAATACGTAATAAATTAGCATGAAAGGTAAAAAAAAAAAAAAAAAACAGTGTGCACTTCAGCGTAAAGAGAGAACGCAGTTCTGTCGGATGAAGTATAGCTGGTAAATTTATCCAAGGTCGGTCTGCCGGCCCGTGTGACCGAGCGGTTCTAGGTGCTTCAGTCTGGAACCGCGCTACCGCTACGGTCGCAGGTTCGAATCCTGCCTCGGGCATGGACGTGCGTGATATCCTTAGATTAGTTAGGTTTAAGTAGTTCTACGTTCTAGGGGACTGATGACCTCAGATGTTGTCCCATAGTGCTCAGAGCCATTTTTCGAGTGCGTTCTGAAAAATAATGCCAACGAAGTTAGTAAGTGAAAACTCTTAAAACTCTTTAAATAAAACTATCATTATTAACCTTCTCCACCTTTGTTCTTCATATCAACGTATATGCAGCCGTTTGCCGCTAGAGGGCTCCGTACTCTCAGGTATAATGTGGCGTAGCAACGTCGGTGTGCGAGAAACAGCGTTCTTTAATCGCATGAAGCACCTTCCCTTTCAGCATGACAGCCAGAGCACACATGAGCGCTGCTGAATCCGCAACAATCCTCTGCCTTGGGTTCACAGTCATCGATCGTCCTCCATACAGCCCCGACATGTCCGCACCCGATTTTCATCTGTTTCCAAAACTGAAAGAACACCTTCGAGGACTTCACTTTGATAGTAATGAAGTGGTAGAAGCAGAGGTAAGGTGGCTCTATCAACGAAGTCAAACATCCTACAGTGACGGTATCAACAAACTGGTCTCTCACTGGGAAAGTTTGTTCGTCTCCAGGGTGACTATAGTGGCAAACAGATGTATAGAGATGAAGAATAAAGATGTAGGATGTTAATAATATTTTTTTGATTTGAATATCTTTAAGAATTTCACACAAAACATACTGAGGCATTACTTTTCATCTCTTTCCCTTAGAGTTGTAAGTAGGCTGTTTAGGTTTTCTTATTGGTAACGCCACGTAGCGCTCTGTGTGAGAATCACTGGCTGTGCTGTGTGCAGTCTGTGTCTAGTTTGCATTGTTGTCTGCCATTGTAGTGTTGGGCAGCGGCAGCTGGATGTGAACAGCGCGTAGCGTTGCGCAGTTGGAGGTGAGCCGCCAGCAGTGGTGGATGTGGGGAGAGAAATGGCGGAGGTTTGAAATTTGTAAGACTGGATGTCATGAACTGCCATGTATATTATGATTTTTCAACACTATTAAGGTAAATACATTGTTTGTTCTCTATCAAAATCTTTCATTTGCTAACTATGCCTATCAGTAGTTAGTGCCTTCAGTAGTTTGAATCTTTTATTTAGCTGGCAGTAGTGGCGCTCGCTATATTGCAGTAGTTCGAGGAACGAAGATTTTTGTGAGGTAAGTGATTTGTGAAAGGTATAGGTTAATGTTAGTCAGGGCCATTCTTTTGTAGGGATTTTTGAAAGTCAGATTGCGTTGCGCTAAAAAAATATTGTGTGTCAGTTTAATGACAGTCATGTATAATTGTTCAAAAAGGGGACGTTTTAGAGTGTGCAACTAAAATAAAGTTTCTGGAGATGAAAATTGATTTTCAGTTACCACGGAATGAACACACATAGATGCTGGAAAAAAGAACGCCGTCAGCATGCTATGCTTTTAGGGTTCTGCAATCAGTTCGTTGCTGAAAATGTCTTGTGGAAACATGCTGCTTCTATGTTCAGTTCTCAGCCATGCTTTTAGGGTTCTGCAATCAGTTCGTTGCTGCAAATGTCTTGTGGAAACATATTGTCTCTATGTTCACTCAGTTCTCAGCCATGAGATACTTGTCTGGAGATCGAAGGCCCAAAATACGGATACAACGATGAATCTATAGAAAAGGGCCGTCGGAATAATAGCTGTAGCGGAGTCATGAAAATCGGCACCTTAAACTCATTTCACCGTCTTACATCATTGCCAGTTAGTAGTAATTTCAAATGTTAGTAAAATTAAGAATAAAGTATTAGGCATCTCCCATTGTTAGTCTAGAATATGATGGAATACTTTCCAAAAGAAAGTTCTTGCTAGATGCTACGAAAAACAACTAACGTACAAGAAATTTTGAAGAAAAATAATTTTTTACTTCAACCTCTTCACAGAACTACAGGCATATTTGGACTGAAAAAAGTATATGAACATTCTGAAAGTTCATAGATGGCTCTGCTGCGTATTATTCTGAAATAAAAAAATAAAATACTGTAACAGCTGTGAAATTATTCCGCTTGTGTAACGAAAAATGTCGTTACTGATAGAACTCTCCGTTGGCCTTGTAGAAACTTCCAGCGAGAAAGTTGTTCAGAAAGCTATAAAATTAATTTTTGTGACATTCGAGACATATTATTGTATCGTGTCACCTATGAAAGCATTTTATTTGCTAGATACTTCTTTCGCGGCAGCTCGCGAGTACTTGTGTGTCGCTGCTAGCATTTTTATTTCGGCGGCTCGCCTTAAAACACCGAGAATATTCTCTACTTTCAGATTTTTTTCAACTATTACTGACTCTTTTTTACTGCACCCATCACACAAGTTGCCGATATTCACGATACAAAAATAACTTTAGAGACTTCCAGATCATTACTTTCGTTGAAGTTGAGCAACCTGTACCTGTGCGTATAGTTAGGTGAAAGCCAAGTTTTTTCGAAATATACAACAGGACTAATGTCCCCAGCACGCAATAAGTGCATTCTAGACAAAACTTCGTTCTTGCTGCTGCAATGTCACTGCATTAAATTAAAAATTTTCGGCCATCATTACACTTTATGAATTCAAAACCAACGAACGGAGAAGACACAGAACGGAGAGTTCTGATCCAGAATAATTACTATTTTCTCTAGCTGTCGGGTACGCTCCTCTGTCGTAATATCCAAGTGCGGTTCTGCGCACAAACTTTTTGTCACAACCGACAAATTCCGTAGATTTCAGTTTTCTTTTACATCCCTTTCTTGGCGAATCAAAACGCACCCTTACAACCACAGGTACTGCAGATGTTACTGAACAGTTAACATGGGATACAGTCGATTCTGAAACACCGCAAGGTTATGTTGTCATTGTATGAACTTGCCCAAAATTCACTGTTAGCCAGGTAAAAATTCGATACGACAATATCAGATTGTTTCGAATATCTTCTCGGTGTTTACGCACATCACCTGTATTAGCACTACACTCAGGCCCTTGCTTCTGCATTTCGATCACTACCAAACACACGTCAAGGAACCATTCTGCGGAAGACTGAAACCACACTTGAGCACACGATATAGCACGGAATCACTGAACGTTCAGGCGGCGCCGAGCTATTACATTGTTCTAACAGTGTGGCAACAAAGCTATGAGGTGGGAAGAGTGCAGCGCTTGGCGCCTGTGGACTGCAGGCAGCAGGGGTGACATTGAGGTGTCTAATTTCGTTACAGCCCCTTTATATGTAGTAGTGAGGCTCATTGCAAAGAAATGTTTAAAACACTGGGTATACTTACTTCATCAGGTGGGGACGTCTACCAGTCAGGTGTGTATATCAGTGAAAATATTACTAATTATTTCCCTAGTAGCTATGTACATAATCGTGGAACAAGCATCAGTTTGGACCTACACGTATCAAGGAAAAATAAAGAAAAAACACAGTACTTTATTTTTCTCAGTGACTAAAATTGTATAACAGATCACCCAAAGAGATGAAAAAGTTTTCTGAAATAAATCTGTTTAAAAAGTCAACTAAGACGTTCTTCATATCCATTCCTAACTACACAATCAATGATTACTTAGATGTTCCAGAATAACAGTTAATAATGAAAGCGGATAAACTCAAGATCTTATCGTAGAACAAAATAGTAATACTTTTGTAGGAAAACCATGTGCCAAGATCGACATAGGATGACAGTAACGTCTTTATTCCTGAGTTCATCTCACTCACCATGGGTGTACGCTGTGTCAGTTTTTTGAGATGGACTGAGACGTGTGTGGGGGGGGGGGGGAGGTGTGGGGGGGGGGGGGGGCTTGATGAATAGCTCATGGGAATAGTGGCATCTTTATGGGTCTGGAGACAACTTTCCGTACAGACTGAAGTTAGTGCAAGGGGTACAGCAGCAACCTCGTTGTTCCACAGTATCCTTGATTTGCGGAGCGATGAAGACTAAAACTGTACTTATATCAAATAACATTGTACAACAGGGACTGATCCAATGAGGCAGCGCAACTGTTTCGACGCTGGTCTCATATTCGAGAGGACGGAGTTTGTTCCCTCCGGCCATCCTGACAAGGGTTTTCCGTGGTTTTGGTAAATCATTTTAGGGAAATGCTGGGATGGTTCCTTCATCGTGTGATGACAAATGCAATATCAGTGAAAGATGATTCATGGATGAATAAATTCATAATAATAATATACTACGTGGATAATCTCTTTTAAATGTTCTAAGCTTTCTCTGACACGACTTTTTCCCCCCAGCTCTTTTCTCTGTGAAGCACTAAAGCATACCTCAATTTATTCCATCTCTAATTTTGATAAAGGTGTTGCATAAATTGTTCAAAAATATTCCAGAACGAGTTTTCACTATCTAGCTGTGTGTGCGCCGATTTGAAACATCCTGGCAAATGAAAACTGTATGCCAGACAGAAACTCGAACCTCTGACCTTTGCTTTTCGCGGGCAAGGACGCTAGACTGAAGTGTCTGAGCAAAACTCACGACCCTCCCTCAAAGCACACGCTCAACTTCGGAGTGAAAATTCAATCTGGAAACATCCCTCAGGCTGTGGCTGTCATTTTTCCGCTATATCCTTTCCTTTAGGATTGTTACATCCGAAAGGTATGTTGGAGAATTTCTGAGAAGTTGGAAAGATAGGAGAAGAGATACTACCAAAGAAAAGTTGTGATGGCAGGACATGGGATGTCCTTAGGTAGAACAGTCGGTAGAGCATGTAAAAGGCAAAGGTTTTCATGATTAATAAAAGCCACCTCAGGTTCATTAATCATTAAAATTCGTGTCAGCTCAGCTGTAGTGCTAAATATAATCAAGAAAGGTAAAGGTCTCTAAATTCCATAAGCTTGATATCTTGAGATGTTGGGTGTTCTGCCGGATATCAACGTCTACCAAGCATAGTAGGAAGCGTAATCCGAAAGTAAGGTTCGATCGATTGCGAAATGGAAACCACAGTTAAATTTTGATAAAGGTTAGCGTAGGTATGTTGGACAGTATCTCTCGTATGCCGGTTGAGGGAACAGTGAGCACGTAAAGATGCCTAGATACAGTGTCTCCCATCAAGTATGAGTTCCCGTGAGAGACTTCGCCTTATATGATGCTGCCCATACAACATAACTGTCATGCATTTTCTTCTTCGGGACAGTTCTCAGCCGCACTCTGCAGGGGCATTGAGGGCGTCCCTGCGGCGTTTCCAATGAGAAGTGTTTGCTCCCTCCGATTTTCATCTCTGCTGACATGAACCGCTGGCTATGAAGTCAACGTTTTGGCACAAACAACGAACTGCAGATCAGCGTAGAGAATTGGAGAAAAGCGCAAGCGCCTCCCTTCTATGACGAGAGTATTGTAAAGTTGGTACAACGCTACGACAAATGTCTCCGACGCAACGGCAACTACGTAGAGACGTTGCTAGAAGGTGTGGCTAACTGTTCCAAAGAAAACACTTTTGATTTTCGCTGTGGTTTCGATTTCGCGAGCTATCGGGCCTTACTTTCTGAATACGCCTCGTATTTCGACAACGTGACTCGTTGCCATCATCAGATCTGACATGAGACTGTTAGTCGAATATTTTATTCTATTTATTTGTTGTTACTTTTCAATGCCTTCCTCTGAGGGAGAAGGGCTGCTTGAGAGCGTCTTGATTGACCTTTTAAACCTCTTAGTTTAAACGTCGTTTTTCAAATTCTTTATTAATATTTCAACACTTTTGCTTGTTGAATATATATTTGTAATATTTATATATTTAAAACTTTTCCACTCTTGCTTTACATTACCTTCTTATTTAGGTTATTTTGAACATAATAATTCTTAAAACTGACTTAAAATTAATTACTGGACATTTAGTTTTCTTACTATAAAAAATTGTCTCGTATTTACATATTTTGTTTTCTTACACTGTGTGTTTTCTTTTGGTCTTGTTTTAGTTTGTATGTTTTTTTATTTATGTTTTTTTGTTCCAGATTTCAGGTGTGCGGCGCAGTGGTTTGCAGAGCATGTGAGTTATAATAATCATATTTTGATATTCTTTCTGTCTTCGTTTAATTATCTTTAAGGTTGGGGTGGGTCAGGCGGTGGTGGAGGCTCTTGTTGGTGGTCGTTCATCCAGGTGTTGCGGTGTTTGCCCATTTTCTGTTCATGGTAGTATTGTGAAAGCTAATTCTGGAAATATTTTGCTTGTATTTTGTGCTAGTGTCCTGGCTGGCTCGATACATATTTGTTTTGGTTTCCTGGTTGTCGGTAGTTTTGCCGTCATTATGGGTTCCACGTCTGAGTAGTGTGAGTACTGTGTTTTGTAGTATTCGACATCCAAACCGTGCTCTCAGTTGCCCTGTACGATCCGAAGAGGCCTTGTCTTTGCTGTTCGATATGTTTCGTCACTGCTGGTCCAATACAGAAGTTTCGCAAAACTTCGTATCAGGCGTCTTCCTGTTGCGTATAGTTTCTTTGCAACAGTTACGGAACGGGGCCAGTATTTATGCCGATTAATTCCCCGCTCCATGGTCGATGCTTGGCGTCCCGCCTGCGCTCCGTTCTCGTTATAAGCACCCTGAGACGTTCTGTCTTGGGTCTGCTGCGCGTGACCGCGAAAGACATTCCGTTTTCGGTCCAGTCCGTCTGAGAGTAATCTTGGGTTCTGTTCTAGGTTCCACCACGTGGCGCTCTGTTTGGGGCCCGTTCCTCAAGCCCACATTCTCAGTTCTGCTGCTGTCACTGTTGTATTTTTGGCAACTGCAGTCCACGTGTTGGTAACCGATGTAACCGATCTGATTTGGTACCCACTGTCTCGATTCGTTATCTTTCCCGCCACCTTGATCTCCATCGACTCCCTTGCAACACTGTCCCTGTGTCTGGATGTCTGTGCAAGAATCGTCGCTTCTCATTAGTTCAGGGCACGGTTGAAATCTAGACCGTGCTCGTTAGTGGCTTATTTAGTTGCCTGTCCCAGCCGTGTATGAGCTAATGTCAGTGGCCTCTTATTTCCAGTGTCATAGTTGTTTGGCCATTGTATGACATACCACATTGACATAGTATGCAGGGTGTCTCAAGCAGTTGATAGCGGGTGCACAACCGAATGTACTGACTTAGGGAACCAATGTTCGGAAATGGATATTTATTGTGTTATTGACATACACAGCGTACACTTTATAACAACAACGTAGCGCGTAGTACGCTGAAGCGCCAAAGAAACTGGTGTAGGCATGCATATTCAAATACAGAGATATGCAAACAGGCAGAAAACGGCGCTGCGGCAGCCAACGCCTGTACGAGACAAGAAGTGTCTGGCGCAGTTGTCAGATCGGTTACTGCTGCTACAATAGCAGGTTATCAAGATTGAAGTGAGTTTGAAGGTGTTGTTATAGGCCGGTCACTGTTGCCGAGCGGTTCTAGGCGCTTCAGTCGCCGGCGCGGCTGCTACGGTCGCAGGATTCTGTCCCGGACATGGATGTGTGTGGTGTACTTAGATTAGTTAGGTTTAAGTAGTTCTAAGTCTAGGGGACTGATGACCTCTGATGTTAAGTCCCATAGAGCCATTTGAATCATTTGATGATATAGTCGGCGCACGAGCGATGAGACAAAGCATCTCCGAGGTAGCGACGAAGTGGGGATTTTCCCGTACGACAATTTCACGATGTACCCTTGAATATCAGATTTACCGTAAAAAAAAAAAAAAAAAAAAAAAAAAGGCTCCGACGTCACCGAGACCGGAAAAAGATCCTGGAAGAACGGGACCACCGACGACTGAAGAGAATCGTTCAACGTGACAGAAGTAGAACCGTTCCGCAAATTGCTGCAGATTTCAATGTTGGCCCATCAACAAGTGTCACCGTGCGAACCATTCAAAGAAACATCATCGATATGGGCTTGCTAATCCGAAGGCCCACTCATGTATCCTTAATGATTGCACGACACAAAGCTTTACGCCTTGCCTCGGCCCGTGGACTCTTGATGACTGGAAACATGTTGCCTGGTCGGACGAGTCTCGTTTCAAGTAGTATCGAGCGAATGAGCTTCTACGAGAATTGAGACAACCTCATGGTTCCATTGACCCTGCATGTCAGCAGGGGCTGTTCAAGCTGGTGGAGGCTCTGTAATGGTATAGGGAGTGCACAGTTGGAGAGATATGGGACCCTCGATAAGCATAGGTACGACTCTGATAGGTGACACGTACGTAAGCAGCCAGTCTGATCACCTGCATACATTTATGTCCATTGCGCATTCCGACGAACTTGGGGAAATCCAACAGGACAATGCGACAACCCAAACGTACAGAATTGCTACAGAGTGGCTCCAGGAACAGTCTTCTGAGTTTAAACACTTCAGTTGGCCCCCAAACTCCCCAGATGTGAATATTATTGAGCATACCCGGCGTGCCTTGCAACGAGCTGTTCAGAAGAGATCTCGACCCCCTCGTACTCTCACGGATTTATGGACAGCTCTGCAGGATTCATGGTCTCAATTCCCTCCACCATTACTTCAGACATTAGTCGCGTTCATGCCGTGTTGCGGCACTTTTGTCTGCTCGCGAGGCCCTACACGATATTAGGCAGGTGTACCAGTTTCTTGGGCTCTTCAGTGTATGTTCAAAGTGACGACCGCCAGTTTCAGTGCATGTATGGCAACAGCGCACGAAGTTCTGCCGCACTCTCTCAAAAATTCTGGAGTCTGTCGTACCAGGAGACAGGCACGCAGGAGACGGGCAGTTTCTACGGGGGTTTCATACAGGAACGTCTGACGTAACACCAAAGGAAAAATCCCAGAGGTATCAGATCCGTCGATCGCGCTGGCCATGGAGGCAGGACCTCTTCTTCCAACCCAGACATGAGGGTACGTGTTGTTCAGGTACTTTCGAGCATTGACATCAAAATGGGTTGTTGCAACGTCTTGTTGCAACTACGTCCTTCCGCGGAAAGGAAGGAGTACAGGTTCCAAGAACTGTGGCAACAGATCTCGTAGGAACAGCAAGTAACGTGGCCCAGTCAAATGCGGAGGCAGCAAATAAGGTCCCATCAGGTGATCTTGGACATGCCCGCCTTTACATTGACTGTGGCAACAGATCTCGTAGGAACAGCAAGTAACGTGGCCCAGTCAAATGCGGAGGCAGCAAATAAGGTCCCATCAGGTGATCTTGGACATGCCCGCCTTTACATTGACAGAGATTCGTTGCTGGTGGCCATCAGTGCGGGTGACGTCGGCATGAGGCCTCATTCGAGAAGAATATAAACTGTACAAAGTTCGACCCTACAGCACTGCAATGGATAACCCATTTACAGAAGTGCTTCCACACATTCTTTATGATTGGGGTGTAGCTGTACCTATTCCACCGGTAATCTCCTCACTGTATCCTTCGAAGTTTGCGTTGTACGGGCAGGCTGACGGGAGCTTATTGCTGGATGGTCGATCATACTGTCCAACACCATTTCCTCTGGTGTTCGGACATATCTTTGGCTTTAATCTTGGCCGGCTCTCTGTGCCGTTAACGATCAAATCTGTTGTAAGTTGGTATCCACGGAGATAAACTTCTTCCAGTTAGGATGACACCTAATGGGAAAGTGTTCTCTGAACATTCGTGTTGCTTTACGGGCACTACATCCTGCCTCACGGTGCATTAAATCCATGTCTTCCGACTCTCGCGATAATTAAGGTTCCATCTTTGACTAGATTACGCATCATGCACTGTACACAGTAACACATATCCCCATGGACACGTGACAGGCTGCCTGATACAATGGACAAATGACACGTGTGCGTGCGGCACAGGTTAATTTGCTCTTGCTCACATAACACGCGTGCTATGGGCTAATTTGTGTACAGTATGCCTACTTGGCGGTCAGAGGTGTAGGCTGTTCATCATCTCCTGCCTATTCCAGTGTAGAACAGACACCCGGGGTGTTGCTAGGGTGCGGAAGAATAGCACGCGCAGTTTAAGACATGCACTGAGACTAGCAGTCGTCGCTGTGAATAGTTAATATGATCTACGGTGTTGTCATGCTGTGTAGGCTGCATATGTCCACAACACAATAAATATGCATTTCCGACCATTTATTCCCTATCTCAGTATAATCAGTTTTGGATCAACTACTAAATGTTTCAATTTGACCTAAAATGTTTGAAATACCCTGTATTATAAATTCCTGGTTTTCATAAGTCCAGGTCATCTTTATCGTTACCGTTAGTCCTCTTATTTTGCTAGGTGGACAGAAAACACATTTGATATTGTGCTTCTCGAGAATGGGCGAAGTACCATAAAGTTCCTTCACATCTCCGTGACCAGATGGTGCTGACACAGCAGCTAGAGTTGTTAAGTGGCGCGGTGATTTTCTGGACCTCTTTGCAAGGGCATTCCTAAATCGGCTTCGGCTAAAACCGTTACGCCATCACAGCGTAAGCGGCGACCAGGGCCAGCTTCCCCTTCACTGATTCTCGTCCAACGCGCCGTTTGCTTGCGCCGTATGTGAAACATTCTGTAATTTCTGGTATGGAATCCCCAGCGTAGCTTTAAACCGCGAGGCAAGGTTAAAAACTCAACAACACAGACAGAACCAGTATCTGCAACCAGAGAAATACCGAGAGCGTTCTTTTAGTTTCCAGCAAGCTCCCCAGCTCATAGTTGATGTTGCCACAGAAGAAGATAAAAATAAGTTATTAGCCTGTCAAACATTGTGCAAGTCAGTCAAATCAAAGCCACCCCGGAAACGCAACCCACTGGTTGTTCTGTATGATGTCCCCACAACACTAAAGGAAGAAGATTTGTGTGGAACCCCGAACCAACAAAATTTAGACGACATGGACGTTAATACCGTCATGAAAGACTTCAAGCTAAGGTTCAGGACAGGACCTGGGACCGAGATGTAGTCCATCACGTCGCAGAGGTCTCGAGGACCCTGTGGAAGGAACCGACAACTATGGGCAAGGTCTACATAGGTTTCCATGCCATAAACGTTAAAGGTTTCCTTGTGGTACCTCGTTCCCACAACTGCGGGGACACAGATCATGTACACAAATACTGCAGCAGGAAGCCGGCATGCTACAAGTGCGGAGCTGAGGCCCACTTAAGTAAAAACTGTAATAAACCAGGTATATGTATACCATGCACGTGTAGGGGCAAAAAGACCTGCGGTGCAACTAGTAGAAATTGCCCAACATATAAAACGCTGGAACAGCGTCTAATATCTCGAATAAACTATGGCTGATGCTGCCATTAGACCAGGATAGTCAAGAAAAGAAAGTTCCCGAGTAAGAGGATGAGGAGGGATGCGGAAAGGGCATGCAAATTCAAAAGTCTTTATCAGAGACGAGAGAATGAAGAACAACAGTGGTTGATGTGTGTATTCAGACTGAGCCAGTGGGTCAGGCTCCTCTGGGTGTCTCCTCCTCCCTCAGCCGGGGCCCCAGTCAAACAGAGGAAGCGGTAAGATACTTTGGGCGACCAGTGGCAGTGCGCCGACCAGTTACAATCCGAGGCGGCGAAGTATTAGACAACAGCTCGCGTGCCAGTACAATAAACAGCACTATAAGGTCAAAGGTGTGTGAAATCTTATGGGACGTAACTGCTAAGGCCATCAGTCCCTAACCTTACACACTACTTAACCTAATTTATCCTAAGGTCAAACACACACACACCCATGCCCGAGGGAGGACTCGAACCTCCTCCGGGACCAGCCACAGCACTATACCCGCACAAGAAGGACATTCACAACAAAGACTACAGGACAGTACAGTTACCAGCACAAACAGCTACGGGAGCAGACCCGAGAATGGTGTACCCAAACTTAAGAGTTTGCCATGCAGCTGTCGCGCTAGGAGCAGCCGACTGTCTTGACAACTGCGCTCAGACACGTCGTACGCGTAGGACATAAATATGGCAGAAAGGTCACCTGCTCGACAATGGAGGTTGTGGACAGGATACAACTAAAGTCGATGAATCTCCCCACTGACTTCGGAGCCCTGAGTACCTCATTAAAAAGGTTTTTGAAAGACGAGATGAAAGATTTGACTTGGAGGAAATTTACATACAGTGTGTCCTAGCAACTGAACGCATTGCGTTAGATTGGAGAAGAACTGGCCTGACTGTAATGTTCATACTTACTTTCCACGATGTCAAGTGAAATAGTGATTGGACAGATAAACACACACAGTAGTCGTTTGGTCGTGCAGGAACTGCAAAGGGTAGTGGAGGAGTGGAGGGTGGATGTAATCTGCCTGCACGAGCCATACTCCCAAGCTGGGAAAATTTCCTTTATGGCTGCCACTCGGCAGGTAATTTACTCTAGCAGAGCCAAAAGCAGCTCTAACTGTAGCAAATAAGGCCATACGGGACACTACCATAACACAATTATCAAATAGCCACTGCAACGTCGTGGAATTACAATCACCCGTGGGACTCGTTTACATCATCAACATGTACTTCCAATATGGAGGTAATTTTGAAAAATGGTTCAAATGGCTCTGAGCACTATGGGACTTAACATCTGAGGTCATCAGTCCCCTAGAACTTAGAACTACTTAAACCTAACCAACCTAAGGACATCACAAACATCCATGCCCGAGGCAGGATTCGAACCTGCGACCGTAGCGGTCTTGCGGTTCCAGACTGCAGCAGTTGAGTCCCATAGTGCTCAGAGCCATTTAGTCTTAAACAATCCCAGCAACATAGGCCATAAAAGATTCCATCTGCCACCCAATCTCATTAAACTTTATCAGAATGTCATTTTAACGTCAATAGCAGGTTACGGGCACACAGGCTCGCAAGGGTGATGCCTGCCATGGTTGTAAGAAGGATGAAGCAGAATATGCTGTTACGCTCTGTTGGGGCGTACCGAACTACTCCTAGGGGGGGAGGGGGGGCGTTATTGGTGTTAATGGGGCTGTGTCCATTAGACTTCAAGATACGGGAACAGGCAGAATGGTATTGGATAACTAAAGGGAAGATTAAAAAGACCAGGGAAATCATAGGGGTACAGGTAGGTGACAAGTTTGTTATTAGAAGAAGGAGGGAGGAGCTATGGCAGGAATCATGGGAAAATGAAGAAACGGGGAGAAGGGTATTTCAGCTACTGTTTAATATTAAGAAAAGATTAGAGATGGGTTACTTCGAGTCAAGTAGAGGTCTGCTGCACTTTCTTGCAGGGCATGGGCCATATCTAACATACTTATGTCGATTTGGTAAACGGGCTACACCAGTGTGTGACTGTGGCGCTCAAAACGGCGCACATGATCTATGACTGTCCAATATATGACGTCGTGGTGAATGAACTGAGACATCAACTACCGAACAGATTCACCTATTCCCTAATACGGCATAGACCATATGTGTCCAAACGTTTATTACAGCAACGTGTAAAATTTTGAAATAAATCGGAAAGGTATATTTTGAAATTTTCTGTAACAATGTCTTCTCTTTATATATTATACCTAATATGTATTAAAATACGCATATATTAAAAATTAGGTACCTAAATCACGCCCATATTAGAATTCATGTGCTGTTCATTTCTGGAACACAGCATACGACCAGCTTAGAGATGGAAATGATGACACTTTCTGCAGGAGCTGACCATTATGTTACAGGACAATGCTCAAGCACATACAGTGCAAGCTGTTACTGATTTGTTTGACTGATGGGGCTGCTAAGTGCTATACCACCTACTACACTCCCCTGACTTAAGCCCTCGTGAGTTTAACTCGATTTCTAAACTGAAGGGAACACTTCACAGCATTCGCTTCAGAACTGCTACAAATTCGACTGGCGCGCCGCTCGAACTGTCAACACAACTGGCACTGCTAAGAGTATCCTACGACTTCCACATCGCTGGCAATGGGTTATACACAATGCTGGTGACTACTTTAAAGGTCAGTAAAACTTTGAAACACGTATCTATTTTGTACGAGCTGTAAATAAATACGTATCAATATTAAACTTCCAACCCTCATATATAGCTACTGATACGACAATCTCTGCACAGTCACAAACATGCAGCTTTCCGTACAGTGGTGCATCACCTCGCATCTCTTCCATTATCTGAACCAGCTTTTCAAACACAACTACAAACCATCAAAGAAATCGCTTCCAACAATGGCTATAGCTCTGCCCTGATTGATAACATTCTACGAAAAAAGAAAATGAATAAAATTACATTACTACTGTATGCTGGCAACCGGCAATCACTCAATAGTTATAAATACTGGAGTAAAATTCCATATATTAGCAACATTTCAGACAGTCTTGCAAAAAAGTTAAGGTCTCCCAACTACAGATCTGCATTTTAGAATACTAATAACCTATCAAAATGTTTATTCAATAGTGAATTCTAATTACAGCCCTTGACACAGAGCGGAGTATATAAAATCACTTGCAAGCAATGTGATAAAGAATATACTGGACTGTCAGACGGAGCTGTGGTAATTACGCTACATGAGCATCGAAGAATCTAGCTATTAAAGAAAAAGATTGGACCTTTGCTGATCATCTTTTAACAGAAAACAATCCATATGACGTAGAATGTGAAGTTTTACATTCTGACGAGGAAAGTAGATAGATGATCCTACTAGAAATCCGGAAACCAACAAACACATGACACAGAATATCAACCTAGTATAAAATGATCAGACTCAGTTTCCATTTTCTCCCTTGTTAAATTAAGCTTTCGTTGCAAATATAAGATTCAAAATGTAAATTCATCATATTTCTCATCATTTGTTAAATTTATCTCTACATAAAATTTGATTTACACCCTTTTTTTTAGTTCATGTATTTATTGTAGTGTTTTCCTATGTAAACACTTCACCATTTTTGTGTCGCACATCACGTACGAGGGGCGTTTGAAAAGTCCGTGCAAAAATAAAAACTACTTACGTGTTTGGGGTAAACCTTTTTTATTTTTCCACATAGTCTCCTTTTAGACTTATGCACTTCGTTCAACGCTGTTGTAGTTTGTTGATCCCTTCCGAATAATAGGAATTGTCCAAGTCTGCAGAATAGCTATTAGTTGCTGCAATCACCTCCTCGTTTAAATAAAATCTTTGTCCCCCCAGCCATTTCTTTAAATTGTGGAACAAATACTAGTCCGAGGGAGCCAAGGCTGGAGAATAGGGGGGATATGAATCGAGTTGGAATCCTATTTCCATTAATTTTGCGACCACAACTCCTGAGGTGTGTACTGCTGCATTGTTATGATGAAAAATGACTTTTTTTTCTTGCAGCTCGATTTTCAAACGGCGCAATAACGATGAATAATATTCACCTGTAATAGTTTTACCATTTCCAGATAGTCGATGAGGGTTATCGCTTGCAAATCCCAAAAGACAGTCGCCTTAACCTTTTCAGCCAAAGGAATGGTCTTCGCGTTTTTTGGTGCAGATTCTCCCTTGGTAACCCACTGTTTGGATTATTGTTTGGCTCAGGAGTATAGTAATGTATCCATGTTTCATCCACAGTGACTAAACGACGTTTAAAGTCCTGCAGATTCTTCCTGAACAGCTGCAAACCATCCTTGCAACACTTCACACGATTCCGTTTATGGTCAAGCGTGAGCAGTCGCGGAACCCATCTTGCGGATAGCTTTCTCATGTCCAAATGTTTATGCAAAATATTATGTACCCGTTTATTCGAGATGCCCAAAGCACTAGAAAACTCACGCACCTTAACTCTTCTGTCATCCATCACCATGTCATGGATTTTATCAATGATTTCTGGAGTCGTAACCTCCACAGGCTGTCCAGAATGTTCAGCATCACTTGTGCCCATATGGCCACGCAGAAAATTTTGAAACCACTTATAAACTGTTCTAATCGAAGGTACAGAGTCACCGTAATGTTTATCAAGCTTCTATTTAGTCTCCTGAGGCGTTTTACTTTTCATAAATTAATGTTTAATCACCACACGAAATTCTTTTTTGTCCATTTTTTGACAATCACTCGACTTCCTTGATTCACACGAATGCCAAACACAAAGAAATAGACCAATATGGCTGAAACTTGGTGTGCGTTCTTTCCAAAGATGCAACTAACTAAACATGACCTCGATAAGCTCCGGTGGTGCCATCTCCCGGACTTTGCACGGACTTTTCAAACACCCCTCGTATGTCTGTTTTCGCGACATTCAGTTGTCACTTGAAGATGGCCTGAGAAGCCGAAAGACAGTTCGTGAACAAAGAAACATAATCTTGCAGAATATTAGGAAGTGTTATCCTCTTTAATATTTTTATTGTTTTCTGCCAAGCACCGACTGAAAATTCAGTTAATGTAAGGTTTTGGTTCATCAGTGCGCATGGGACTGTTACCCGTCCGGATACGAGAACTGCATCCGTGTGGCTACATCATTCGCTATGCACACGCACATGGAAGCTCGTGGTCGGCGGTTCACTCACTCGGTATCACGCGGCACTCACTCATGGGCCGACGGCCAACGGCCTCATGCCCTTGCCACGTGGGTAAGAAAACGCGCATCCTACATACTATCGACACAACGGAGCGGCACTAATGGGTCCGGAAAACGTTGAAATGCATTTAAAATTAGAATTTCTTTGTAGCTGTCGATTTCGATATTTTCCATGGCGAAGGTGTGTGTTGCATACCTGAGATTTACCAAGTGGTACTACAGCATAACGAAAATTAAGCTGACAATCGAATATTGAATGTTATTGATGGTCATTGCTTCAGATGTGGAGCTGTTTGTTTCCATGAAATAATAGCTAATCAATTAACGTTTACTTTCAGTCAGTTGCTGAAATCATAATGTCATTTTAGACATATTTTCAACACAGAAATTAAAATGATTTACGTTGACGAGTGACAACAGACTATAATTGTCAACATTGTTCATAATTAACGAAAAAACTTCAAACCAGCTACTTCATAGGCTTTCGTGAGTAAATCAAGCAAACCGACTAGTAGGACTCGTTACATTTCATAATATGAACAGAAAGAAAAAGGAAGCATTAGGTGAAGTGGTGAAAAGAGATAGATATTATTCGAATATACTTCTATCAGCATAATTATTCTCTTAAGCAGATAATTTAAACAAATTTGTTCACCAATAAGTTAAATAATGAATAACTATAACGTCACTGCGTTTTCTTTCGTTACCTCTTGTACAGAATTAGTACTTGTACCCTTGGCTCAGTGCTGTTTCTGTTTGATTAATAACTTATTCATGGTCTGTCCAGAAATGGGCCTTTGTGGCTAAGTGGCTTAAGTTCCAGACTACAAAACGTAGGCTTATGGTTCGATCCTCGTTTGATCCTATGATTTTCTCTTTCTTAACGCTTCTTTCACCTATAACAATGGCAACAATGACAAGTTAATTTGCACCGTATTTCGAAGTACGTGTTGAAATGTTGATGCGCTTCTAACTGGCTGTATAGATCTATTAAGAGGTGGAAGGAAGTCATGGGCACACCACCCTACTGAGTGAAGCCCTGAACTGCTGAAACCATACTTAATGTTGAGCACAGCATTAATTGATTTACTGCGTGACAAAGGAAACATAAAAATGCTTACAGGCGTTGGGCTGTAACGCACTAGGCAGCCATAATGTGATAGGTCAGCCGGGCGAGATGGACGAGAAATATCTTTTGCCTTTTTTCATCGCAAAAAAGCTACTTTACCACAACTACAAAAATTATTTATCCGTAGTTTTAGTTTCCTTATGCGCTGCAGGTTATAAGTGCACTAACGTAGATATTGGAGGATATGGAAAATATAGTGACTCATCTATTTTCTGCAATCAATTTTGCATAAAAATCTCACTAATAAAAATTTAGGAATATCGGAGAAAAGCCCGATACCAAAAAATGGAGTACCGATGTCGTGCATCATTTTCGGAGACGAGGCGTTTGGCATATCTGAAAATTTAATGTATCCCTATGGAGGAAGGAGCTTAACAAACAATAATAAAATCTTTACAAATCGACTGTTCCGGACTGGGCGGTTTATAAAAAAATGGTTCAAATTGCTCTGAGCACTATGGGACTTAACATCTGAGGTCATCAGTCCCCTAGAACTTAGAACTACTTAAACCCAACTAACCTAAGGACATCACACACATCCATGCCCGAGGCAGGATTCGAACCTGTGACCGCAACGGTCGCGCGGTTCCAGACTGTAGCGCCTAGAACCGCTCGGCCACACCGACCGGCGGTGGTTTATAACGTATACATTTGGTTCTCTAGCAGATAAATGGAGAACGGAGAATTTTTCATCGTCCAATGGATGTTCGAGAAGAATGTGCAATCGTCATAATAAATAGATGCTATGGTTTGCAAAATAATGTGCTAGGAACAGACGGCTATAAATTCGAAGACACATTGTACGTCCCTCGAGAACTGATCATTCCCCAGGGTCCTACAAGCTGTCCAAAGTCATCGCGAATTTTGATTCAGGATGCAAGCAAGGCGTGCCTGCTTCGACAAGTGGACGGAGACTGAAGGTAGCCACATACATTCTCCACGAGACAGGCTGCTCACAGCTCACAAGTGGCAGTGCGGAGCCAGCTGGCTGTCGCAGCGGACCAGTGCACGTCTTTTTTTTTATTTTTTTACTGGGCAGACGGCCTGCGTACTGCTTCACAGACCTTACGCTACCGTCTCGGCCCCCTTCAACTGTCTCTGCACCTACCAATACTTCTCCCCCTCCCACATTGCTAACGTGACACTAGAACTCTACGTAAGCACCCAACGATGAGACTGCAGCCGACAAGAACTCTCAATCTGCAACACCATTTTCAGATTGCTAATATCATCGGATATGCAAGTCTCCTTGATATAATTACGCAAAAGAGTGAACCATGCAAGATCTCAGTGGTTCCTAACGATTAACACCACCAGACATTCAAAAGTCTCCTAAAACGTTTATGGAATGCTGCTGGACGCCCAAAGTCATCTAAAGTGTTTTAGGATTAACTCTGATTGAGCTTGCCATTAGAATACGGAATAGTTACAACTTGTGTATCGTGAAAGTGTCAAGAGACGAGTGTAAGACTTTTTAGCCTTTCTATATCAACTGAAATTATTTCAGCAAACTCTTATCCACAATTTAAAAACAAGTAATGCACCTCTTGCTGCCCATGACCAAGGAAGGGCTACAACAAACATCAGACATATAGTAATCAAAGAAATGTCTGAAATTGGGTCATGAGTTTTGAATGACAGTATGACGTAAACAGAAGATTTTATTTGGAATGTAATTTTAAAAGTGAAGTTAAAGTGGAATCACAATGAATTATCTGCCAGAACCTATGGTGGAATTGATGTTTTCTTAAATTTAGATGGAGAAGATTATGAATCATACATCAAAGACATGATTAAAGATGAATTGAGGAGAGCATTGCATGTGTAGAACGTATTGCCTTTAGTGTCACAACGGTAAACCTCCTTATGGAGTTTTTTGATAAGATGTTAAAAAAATGAGTTGTTCTCCTCTTAATTAGAGGCTCCACCTTGACCTGAAATATTTCATGATTATAAATCAAGAGACTTATAACCAATCTGAGCATTAAAACTGATCTAAAAGAAAAAAGTACATTAATTTAATGAATTAAAAAGTACTGGATCTATAAATGCAATTAGATTTCAAATTTATGTATTATTCTTAACACCTTTTATTCACAGATGACGAAAAAGTGTTTTTATTGTTGTAAATGAATAATGTTTCAAACAATATTTTTTATTCATCAAAAATGGATAGTACTTTCCATCTGTATTCGTTTCTCGTCATTCGCATCAATTTCGCTCAAGTCTGGTGCTAATCAAAGTGCATCGTGCACGCACAAACTGCAAATTTGCAACCTGTGGGGAAGTGAGTTTGAGTGCTTGAAGTCCACATGGCTCCGGACAAGCCCTCACGCGGCTGTGCCAGGCGCGTGGCCGGTTTACATACGCTCACGCGGCTGTCATTAGCATCGGTAAGATTCGGCCCCTTCCGCCAACGTTCGCGAAGGGTATACGCCCTCTCACTCGTACACTCCGCACTGCAGGTGCGTGCCTGCCACGCAGATAGGTCACGTGGTTACAGTTCTCTGATCCGGGTAGCTGTATGTGTCGGAACAGGACAGGAGAACCGTGGTGGACGAGGATCGAACCACCCCCCCCCCCCCCCCCCGGCTGATTAACGACAAGGGTGTCTTTGTGGATGTGGTTTTTAGGCGGTTTCCCACATCCCGCATGGCGAATACTAGCCTAGTACGCTCCTTCCACCTCAGTAATGCGACCTGCAAACGAAAGCTTTCGCTCACCTTGACACAAATATGTCTACACACAGACGGTTGGGTACACATCTTTCGTTGCGAGGTGGGGGTAATGGGGTAGCTACAAGAAGGGCATCTAGCCACCCCTCAAACTAACCTTGCGAAATCCTTTAATAACCTTGCGCCGATGCGGTATAAAGGCGTGAGACTGTTGTTACGCATCTGGTAACGAGCTGTTATTTTAAGAAGGTACTACTCGGCTTTCATCGAGGATGGTATTTCCATAAGACGTAAAAATAATCGTACACATCGAATATCTATTTTCTGCCGTTAGACATAAAATTTTTTCGCCGTGGTATATGTCGGACATCTTCGTGTCTTGTAAGTGAAACCGTCGACTGGAGAAACAGCCGACCACATCAGCTTCACCACTCCTTCAAGGACAGTGGTATATGTCGTTTGGCTTTAAGCCAGACGTGACTTTGTTTTGTGATTGGGACTAGTATCAAATTATTGCTTTTGTTAGTATTAAATCACATATATTCAACATATTCCATAACACAGAGCTATCCTAGAAAGTTCCGACAAACATATAAATCTGCGCCGGCCGCCGTGACCGAGCGGTTCTAGGCGCTTCAGTCCGGACCCGCGCTGCTGCTACGGTCGCAGCTTCGAATCCTGCTCGGCCATGGATGTGTGTGATGTACTTCTAAGTCTAGGGGACTGATGACCTCAGATGTTAAGTCCCATAGTGCTTAGAGCCATTTGAACTATGTAAATTTGACTGGATGTCTTTCGAGTGCGTATCTCAAAGTATATCGTGGACAAGTCTCACATAGTTTTTCGCAATACCGATAGTAGTAGTATTTAATGGTTGTGGTATATTTAGTTAGTTCATAATAAGATTTATTGTTACTCTTCAGAAAAGAATCTCTAAGAAAACTATGAAAACGGCGAGTACAATTTTCTTCAGCGTAGTGTAAACACGGAATATCCTTAGAGTTTTCTGATAAGATCTTTCGATTCACTGTCACAGGCTATGTAACTCAAGCTAAGAAATAACTCAAGCTAAGAAACGCAACAACCACCGTGTGTCAAGTGCTTCATGAGTACGGCTCCTAGGGCGCCAAACCCAAACTCCAAGCGCACTCCTCCATACAAGGGCGTCGGATCATTCAAAGCAATTTCTTCTTAATTGTGTTCTGATGCACGTTTATGTGTTTCCAGTACGCTGGTACTCATTTTTATGCAGATTCACAGCGATTTAATAACCAGAAATACAGCAAAGAGACATCTTTAATCGAATGGAGTAACCGAAATATTTCACGCTGAATCTGTTTAGTCTTTGTAAAAGGCTATCGGCCGCCCGTAATCGCTTTCCTTCTCTCGCGTTTCCTCCAGGCGGAGCCTCCGTGCTGCAGCTCTCCACTCGTCGTACCTTCCAGGCTAATGGGATGCTAAAATATGGCCTCGATAGCGACCGTTGATAATGGACGTTTCTCGTCCTGTTAACAAATTCAGATGCGCTCTTGCGGTTATAAATGGTGCTCTAGAGGTAATATTTATCTCGAGAGGACGTGGTTGGGGTTATTACTTCTCAGCCCTGCTGATGTTGGCGCCTAAGTGAAAGAAAGCTGATAGAAAGGTGAAATAAAGATGAATTTTCTACTGAGAGGATCACGACCTGATTGCTGATATGCAGGACGCAGTGATTCTGTGCTCCACGCTTTCTGGTTTTCATATAAATATAAGTGGATGAGACCAGTCACTTAGGAAATGCTTTTTCCATAAGCTAGTTTTTGAACGTTTTCAGGTCTTCTTTTGGTGGGGCACGCGAAAGTCACATATTTATGTTTGTAAAGTGAAGACTGGTACTGGCTTTAAGCCAAGAAGTTCGAATACACTCTAATGTGTCGCCTTGAGCATTATTGACGCAGCACGAAGTAAAGAAAAACTTTTCACTTTACTGTCTGAGTGCGTTTTTAAAGCATCACCTGCACTACAGTTTTTTGTAAACAAATTTAATTGTGTAGCTAATTTTCTATTCGCTTAGGAGACTGGTGTGCAGTACTTAAGGATGAAAGTAATTTTCGCATGTAGTGTCACCGTCAAGCAACATAGATCGACAAAACATGGACCATTCAGAGAAAGTGCGGATGGCGGTTACGTTGAAACAACCGGTTTTCGGTTACACCGTTTTTTTCGTCTCTAGTTTAACATGATTGTTAAAAACGTTCGATATGGGTCAGAGTCTGCGGCAGAAATGGGTGCAGGGACAACGAGATTGAAAAGTGAGATCTTGATGACTTCCCTCTGTGTCGTCCCTTTCGGATGCTGTCAGTATTTCACACTGAAACAACCACAAAATCAATTCATCCCTAATTTATAGCACATCAGTAAATTTATAGGTGCACTTAGTAAAATACTTCTGAAATAGGAATAGTACCATTCTGCGACACCACTGCTGTCCGCAAACGGCAGCGAGAAATTACGGTACAGGTAAGGTGGGGAAAGTCTTGCACACTGAACATAAGCGCTTACCGTGTAATAGGCCAAGGTACGCTGCAACAGGTTCATCATTGTTTGTGCAATGCTGTACCGATTCTTATGTAGTGTGTCTGTTGCTAGTTTCAAACAGTAGGTGTTGTTATAAAATAGTGCTGATCGCTTTTCCCAGTTTCTATAACAATCCAATATGTCAAATCAATGCACGTTTTACTAATAAACATTATAAAACTTTACAAAAAATGAAAAAAACTGTTATATGGTTCAAATGGCTCTGAGCACTATGGGACTTAACATCTATGGTCATCAGTCCCCTAGAACTTAGAACTACTTAAACCTAACTAACCTAAGGACAGCACACAACACCCAGCCATCACGAGGCAGAGAAAATCCCTGACCCCGCCGGGAATCGAACCCGGGAACCCGGGCGTGGGAAGCGAGAACGCTACCGCACGACCACGAGATGCGGGCAAACTGTTATACAGAGGCCAAATAAATACCGGAAAATATCGGTTATTCAGAACTAAAATACCGGTATACTCCTTAACCGGCGGTTTTCCCCATCTTTAGCTCAAAGCACTGCTGCAGTATAGAACAGTACAGTACAGTACTGCACCGTACAGTAGGTAACTGAAAGAAATTCGCAATGACATGAACGGAAATGGCGCTTTCTTTCAAAGACAATAATTACGATGAGGTCACCGCGATTAGTCCCTGGACAAAAGGCGGGACACGGTTCTGGACAAGGTGTACGATCACCATGGACGGCAACGCGTGTTGTGCGACCTGCTCCCAAGCTGGCCTTAGGGTTGGTAAGGAATTCACCTGGCAGGGAGTTCCATTACACCACCAGCGGGGTTGACCCTGGTGGATGTTCGTCAGTGAATGTGGACGCATTCCACGAGTACTCATTGGGATTTAAGGCTGCAGAACGGGCATCCTATTCCATGCACCGATTATCCTCTCATTCCAAGAGCACTTCCACCTGCGCTGATGGATGCAATCGTGCGCTGTCGTCAGGGCCGAACGCACCCCTGAAAAGACGCGCTTGTAGAAGGGGTACTGTATCAGGAAAATGTTGATCGGTGGATGTACCGTGTTCAAAGATTTAAGTGTCAGTACGCCCATGAGACATTATGCCTCACAATAACACCTGGACCACTAAAACTACCATTTTCGGCAATGTTCGTGGGCGCATTATGTGTTCCCACCTCTCGCTGTATAAGGGAACATTCAGCATTTTAGAACATGATCATTTTAGTATCCCAGATGTTATGGTGCGGGTAGACATTAAGTCGCAGTCGCATATGCGTACTAATGTCAAGATCTTTGAATACGATACACTCACAGATCGATGTTATTATGAAAATGTATACCTTCCCTTCATGCGTCTTCCCAGGCGTTCATTAGGCCCCGACTTCTGTTTTATTTATGACGATGCATGAGCGTATCGAGATGCGCAGGGGTTGGATCTCTCGAAACGGGAGGATAATCGGCGAATAAAGTTGCCTGCCCGTTGCTCTCGGCTTAAATCCAATTAGGCACCTAAAGGATGCATTTGAGAAACGTCCACATTCACCGACGTGATACGTGAATTGGAGTGGCAATCATTGAAACAAAGGCGTTTTTCGTTGCGACGGGATCTCCTCATGAAATTTCAATCACCCGTTTTCTCGTCCGATTTCGAAAACATTCTGTTGGCACCCACCTACACAGGGAGAAATGATCATCACGATAAAATAAGAGAAATCAGGGCTCGCACAGAAAAATTTAAGTGCTCGTTTTTCCCGCGTGGCGTTCGAGAGTGGAACGGTAGAGAGGCAGCATGAAGGTGGTTCATTGAACCCTCCGCCAGGCACTTTATTCTGAATAGCAGAGTAATCACGTAGAAGTACATGTAGAACTTCGTTTGCTGCACCTACCCTTGCTGATCAATCCCGCGCAACTCACCACTTCATCTCTGTGTAACTGTTTGGGCCTATTTCCATTCTAAACTGCCTGCTATAGTCAACCCTCGGCATCCCTCTGCAATTTTTAGCCCCAACAGGTTCCTCAATTCTTAAATAACTATTCCTTGGTACTTCACAATCGGTCGTAGTAAACTATAACTTCTTTCAGTCAAGTTGTGCCATTAAGATCTTTTGTCTCCGACTCAATTCAGTACCTCTTCATTGATTATCATAACTACACATCTCAACTTCAGCACTCTAACATAACACCACATTCAGAAACCTTCAATATTCTTTTTTTATGTTCTGTTTACACTTAGATATCAGGGTTAATTCCACATCAATGCGTGCAGAAAAGACTTCCTAACATTGAAATATATATTCGATGATCACATATTATTCCTTTTGATGTGCTACACACAAGAAATGAGACTGAATCGGTAAATTTATGTACTCATCATTTACGTTCAACTAGTGCTTGTAATTGAACAAATATGATCCACTCATGTAAACGCTCCACCTAAAAATTTTCAGCGTTCTGTTTCCATTGAGACACCACAAGAATATTTATTTTACATTGCTACCGTGCACAAGAACGGGACTGTAATAGACTACTTATGTTCCGCCAATGAGTTGACTCACATTCACGAGTTTTGTCGCAACTTACAGAACTATTGCAAGATCAGAAATAACATCATGCACCGTTACTAAACTAATAACTTTTTTGAGTCATCAGAGTACCAGCTGCACCCTACGTCCTCAATTATTTGTTGGACGCATTACAATCCCTCTCTTCCTCTTCAGTTTTTACGCTCTTCAGCTCCATCTGGTTACTTTGTGGTTATTCCTTGACGTCTTTACACATATCCTATCATTCTGTCCCTTCTTTTTGCAGCATTTTCCAAATGTTCCGTTATTCGACGATTCTTGACGGAACCTCCTCATTCCTTATCAGTCCACTTATTTTCAATACTCTTCTGCAGCGCATTTCAAACGATTCGATTTTCTTCTGTTCTAATACTGATACTAACTCCGATCTAGAGCGAGCACACTGTTTTTTCTTTTTTTTGTCAGGGTATATCATCACGTAAAATTTAGTGAATGAATGGCACTTACACACTCTAGCACGTTTCATGGTTCCTCACTCGAAAAAAAGAAATATTCACATAAAAATCAATGCAACTGCAATTAAAAAGATATCCGGAATTTAAATAAATTAATTTCGTGATACACATAACACACAATTTCTTTTTCTGTGACCAGATTTACGATTACTATCGCCTTTTCCTTTTTCATTTTTTCAACTGTTCTTCATTAACCCTTTGTACCTCTTCTCATATACAGTAGACGAAGACACATTTGTATTCAGTGTCTTCAGAAACTGTATCCAATGTACTTTGTGGCAAATACACTTCAGTCACGCAATCAGATCAATAACTGAGAAGGACACCGTGCAGACTTGAAGGAATACTAATATGGACGGTTTGCTATGCCACAGATATACAGTAATGAGAAATACATCTCAGAAACTGCACGTCTTGAGAAATGCACTGTACGTAACGAGTAGAATACGGCAAGTGCCATAACCCGATTTCCCGGAAATTTCGTCAAGTGGAAGAGTGGTCAAAATAAGCCAACACGTGTCTCAACATATACTACACACATCAAAAAAAGTATTGCATCACCTCGGTTTCGAGAGTTCCGGAACCTGTACAGAAAATTGGAATAGAGATCAACATAAGCATCATTTCCGCCCTCTTTATTGCTCTTGAAAACCACATATTGCATGTTGTACCACAATACAGCGAAACCTTCAGATGTGGTGGTCCAGATTGCTGTACACAACGGTACCTCTAATACCCAGTACCACGTTCTCTTCCATAGATGCATGCCAGTATTCTTCGTGGCATAGTATTGCGACCTAACATCCCAAAGATGTTCGGGCTCACGTGCGGTTCCTCTTCGTCAAAACATCCTCGCTCGAACTCATGGTTGAACCGCACGTGTCGCATTAGACGCCCTAAATTAGACACTTGTGACCCTTTGGTTAAATTGTCTGGCTGATGGCAAGTTTGCGAAATACAAAGTTAACATAACATATAATAATATCGGGAACTAAATTAACAACCCATAAATGCTGTATGCCACACAGTTACAATTTGCCGCCGGCCGATGTGGCCAAGTGGTTCTAGGCGCTTCAGTCTGGAACCGCTCGACCACTACAGTCGCAGGTTCGAATCCTGCCTCGGGCATGGATGTGTGTGCTGTTCTTAGGTTAGTTAGGTTTAAGTAGCTCTAAGTTCTATGGGAATAATGACCTCAGATGTTAAGTCCCATAGTGCTCAGAGCCATTTGAACCGTTTTGCAATTTGCCGCGCGGGATTATAGTTCAATTCTTTTATCTTGGCGGCTCGCGCATGCCCGCCCAGACGCTGGAGATTGCTGCGTTGCCAGTTGCACACGACGCACGCGCCAATAGAAGCAGCGCCATAGTATAGCATAGTTCGCAAGCTTACGTGTAGGGGGGAGCGCGCAGTTCATGAAGTAAAGCCACCACGGCCGCATTAACCCTTTCGCTACTACAAAGACGTGCTCCCTGCATTCCGCGCTGTGGGCGATTTTGTCACTGCACTGCTCGCCTGTGCAGACACATTGTGTTCTTACTGCTTTGACACTCTTTATCATTTGATTCCACAAAAACTATTTGGCTCAAAAATTAGATTTTTACCTATCTTCTTGACTGATACCTTCCCCCCATAAATGACTTAATTTTGTTTCGATGTTCAACGCAGTTATTATGCAGCATTAAATATAGTAAACCTTTGCACGAAATTTTGAAGAGTTTGCAGAGGTAAAAGTCCATAGAGTATACTTTCCGTATGGTCGATTTTAGTTGCCACAATGTTGAGAATGAAATGTGGACAAGATACCTATATATTTCATTTAATTTAAGTACCACATAAGTGTCGTATGTAATATTGAGAAATATTCCAACTTTCGCGACTGTAACAAAAGTTTTACTTACACTGGGCACGTTTGGCTTTATTTTAAAGCACTTCAATCAATCAAAAGGAAGTGGACAAAATACATTAAACAAAACTGTGGACTTACAAAAACATTAGGACTTGAATGTACCGTCTGTCAGTGAAGTGCTCAGAGCTATGTCAAATATAATTTTGTGTGTGGCACACACAAACAGCATTTATTTGCTAAAACACTGATGAGCCAACACAAACGTTGAATATTGTGCTACCGCAGCACAAAACTACGAAAGGTGACTTGGCAATGGAGGACGCAAAATACAGTCCTCTTATGATGCTTCAAAAGAGAGAAACGCGTCTGGTCTAAATAAGTCGCTTATTACAGTTGCAGAAGAGGGATATATTTCAATACCATTGGTAAAACTGCGACTGTGGAACAAAAACAAGAAATAGAACATGAATACCATTGTGTATGTGCCATACCTTTCACCGATGGAAGTGCTTTAAAATAAAGCCAAACGCGCCGTGTGTATATAAAACTTTTATTACAGTCGCGAAAGACGGAATATTTATCAATATTACATTCGACACCTATGTGATACTTAAATTAAATGAGATATTGTTATACAGTAATAATTATATGAAATTTGGGTATCTTGTCCACATTTCATTCTCAACATTGTGGCAACTAAAATCGACCATACGCAAAGTATACGCTATGGACTTTTACCTCTGCAAACTCTTCAAAATTTCGTGCAACGGTTTACTACATTTAATGCTGCACATAAAAACAAAATTAAGTCATTTATGGGGGGAAGGTATCAGGCAAGAAGACGTGTAAAAATCAAATTTTTTGGCCAAATAGTTTTTGTGAAATCGAATGATAAGTGTGTCAAAGCAGGGGGAACACCATGTGTCTGCACAGGCGAGAAGTGCAGTGATGACAAAATCGCACACAGCGCGGAATGCGGGGAGCACGTGTCTGCAGCAGCGAAAAAGTTAATGAAGAGGCAAAGCACTAGAAATTTCATTCAAACGAATAAAATTCGTGAAGTAAGCCACTCCAATATTGTTTTTTAATAAAGAAAATATTAAGCACCACTCAAAGTTTGAACTCATAACCTTTCACTTGGCAGCCCAACACCTTTACCGTTCCACTACCTCAGCTCAACGAACAGTGTAACTCCATAAGGACTCTAACATCTCACGCAGCTACTTATAAACACTGTTGGTATGACTATGAAATACTCACGCTTCGTCGAAGTACGATAGGAAATAAACAATTACCGCTGTTCTTTATTGCGGAAAAGCAGTTCGTGATATTGAAACAAACACCTTTCCTTGCTATCGCCTGAATTAGGAGTCTTATTGCTTGTTTGGTTTAATTAATTAATAGAATATGAAGCAATTGGTATAAAGAATGCTTTTTCCAAACTTTCTGTAAAAGAAAGTCTGCTATCAAGAGATTGCTTTTGTTCTATTACTTTATTTATGACTGAACGTTTCTAAAACTGAAGACACTCGTCCGTGCTCTGCACTGATGTCGAGATCTGGCAACGTCGTTCTCTGTTCATTGGCTGACTGTGTTTTGTGACGTCAGATGCGCAGAACGAACCTAAACTCGGCCGCCAAGATATATGACGCGCACTTTAGTCTAGCGGTCTAGGGCGCTGCAGTCATGGACTGTGCGGCTGGTCCCGTCGGAGGTTCGAGTCCTCCGTCGGGAATGGGTGTGTGTGTTTGTCCTTACGATAATTTAGGTTAAGTAGTGTGTAAGCTTAGGGACTGATGACCTTAGCAGTTATGTCCCATAAGATTTCACACACATTTGAACATTTTTGAACAGTTGCGATTTGGTTAGACTAGTGTTTATTCATAAAGCAAAGTAATAGCGAAAATGGTCGTATTTAGAGTTACTATTACACTCGAGGACATATCCATTTGACACAGTTCGATCATTCACAATCTCATCGCGAATTACAAGTCCAATACAATATCTCGTTAACTAGGTGAAAAGTTAGAGTTCACACCAGGCGCGGCTGCTCACCGCTCAGAGACGAAGCCCCGCGATACCACACAACGCGAAATTTTCTGAGTCGTTTCACTTCCTAGCTACCTAAAGACCAACAGTCCGTTTCCGCGTCCCCACCAGCACTGTACCCCTTGGTGTCTCCAGCCGAACTGTCCCCTTTGGCGTCTCGACCAGAACTGTCCGCTTTCGTGTCTGCAGCAGCATTCCCTGCCCGTCCCCGGCCGCGTCTCCCGCGCGCCCAATATCCTCCCTCAACTGATTAGGGCAGTTCCCTTTCCTGAAGCCATCCATCTGAGTGGCTACAGCTTATTCTACATTGTATTACATTTTAACGTATTCAAATAATCAAAGTTTGACCACTTGACGTTCTAAATAAAGTAACAATAATATCCATTACATAATAAACGTTAAATTCTTTTACATAAAACCAATACAATTTCCTTCTTAACTTTGAATGGCACGGCCAGTAGCCTTGCTATCTCATAAATAAATAAAGAACAAAGTATGTATTATGCAAGAACACTTTACAACAAATATTCTATTACCTAATGATTCAATAAAGTGTCATGCTGTTATCGTTCATTGTGTTTTGAGTGGAGGAAACGATGATGATCTGATGCTTAACTGCAAATATTGATAATTTAAATTTACTATATCTTTCAAACAAATAAAGCTACAGAGTTGATATTTACAACATTTGTCATTTTAATGATGCGCTTCTATATGAAATGTCTATCGTCAAAATCGAACAAAGTGTTCAGATTTTAGCATTCTGGTCTTTGTTACAAATCTTGTGAATTTCACTTTAACAGTAATTCCTAAATTATTATAGATATGATCAATACTCACGTTTTATTGGGATCACTATGAAAATTTATGAAGGATGGTAAATTAAAATTACTGTAGCTTCATTCCCTGCATTACTAGAGAATTAAATAGTTTTCGTAAATGTTTCCCTTTATGGTCGATCTTTGGTCCGCCATATTTAACACTGCTATGTCTCCTTAGCCACAAAGGCTTCCATTGGGCTTCCCTACGACGTAGGTTCTCGTCTGTCTCACTCGCACACTACAGCGCTTAGGCCTCGATAGACAATAGACGCCTATGAGTTTCCCCATCTAGTGGTGAATCTGCGCCCTTTGTGGACGACAGGGTTCGTTTCACAATACCTCTAGACTGACTCTTTCGGCCATATATTTAAATGAGAGCGCAATGCTCGTTAACCCACACTATCCAAAAGTTCATCAAGGCACTGTTGGTCCAGATTGTCCCACTCCTCAACGGCGATTCAGCATAGATCCCTCAGAGTGGTTGGAGGGACACGTCGTCCATAAACAGCCCTTTTCAATCTATCACAGCGACGTTCGAAACGGTTCACGTCTGGAGATGCTGGCCACTCTAGTCCAGCGATGTCGTTATCATGAAAGACGTCATATCCAAGATGTGCACGATGGGGCGAAAATTGTCGTCCATGAAGACGTACGCTTCGCCAATATACTCCCGATATGGTTACACTATCGGTCGGAGGATGGCAGTCACCTATCTCAAAGCCGTTACGGATCCTTTCATGACCACGAGCGACATACGTGATTTTTTGTTGTGTTCGTTCTCCTCACGTCATGGAGTTGGCTTACAACCTATTCCGTTTTCACTGAACGCATCACGGTATCAGTGAACCAAAATTATCTGTTCTAATGCTTTATAATTCAGCAGTGAACCTCCACCTTGCTGCACTCGCTGGACAGTGTGTCTAAGACGTTCAACCTGACCGGGTTGCCTCCAAACACGTCTCCGACGATTGTCTGGTTGAAGGCATATGCAACATTCATCGGTGAATAGAACGTGATGCCAATCCTAAACGGCCCATTCGGCATATTGTTGGGCCCATCTGTACCGCGTTGCATGGTGTCGTGGTTACAAAGATGGACCTCGCCACGGACGTCGGGGGTGAAGTTTAGCATCATGCAGCTTATTGTGGACAGTTTGAGACGTAACACGACGTCCTGTGGCTCCACGACAAGCATAATTCAACATGGTGGCGTTGCTGTAAGGGTTCCTTCGAGCCACAATCCGTATGTGGCGGTCATCTACTGCAGTAGTAGCCCTTGGGCGGCCTGAACGAGGCAAGTCATCGACAGTTCCTCTCTGTATCTCCTCCATGTCCGAACAACATCCCTTTTGTTCACTACGAGTCGTCTTGACACTTTCCTTGTTGAGAGCCCTTCCTGGCACAAAATAACAATGCGGACGCGATCGAACCGTGATATTAACAGTCTAGGCATTGTTGAACTACAGACGAAGTGAGCCGTGTACCTCCTTCCTCGTGGAATGACTGGAACTGATCGGCTGTCGGTTCCCCTCCGACTAATAGGGGCTGCTCATCCATGGTTGTTTATATCTTTGGGCTGGTTTAGTGACATCTCTGAACAGTCAAAGGGACTGTGTCTGTGATACAATATCCACAGTCAACGTCTGTCTCTAGGGGTTCTGGGAAGCGGGGTGATGCAAAACTTTTTTTGATGTTTGTAGATATTCGGCTCTGAGAAAACGACGGTCGAAGTTTTCGAGGTACTGTATGTGCCTTTTAGCGAGTAAGTAATAAAGGCGAAGCGATGGCACAGTGACTAACGTCGCTGCTTCTTTCAGTTTTGCTGCCCGTGTTCGAACCCGATTTTTATTTTTGTTATTCACTTATCTACCCATGTTCATAGAAGATTACTACACGAATGTTTTCGATTGTACAGTGGAATATCGTTTTCCTCATTCAGGTGTTAATCATATGTCTGGTGAATGAACTAATATATATATATATCAGCCATTGGCAATAATTTCGCGGCAAACTAAGCTTAACGGATCACTTTTCCCAAAACTGGCGCTCGTAGTTAATTATAAATCAAGATACATTACGGGTATTTCACGGAAAACCATTTCCAAAAATTTTTCTATTCTATGAATAGAAAAATTATTTCATTTATTATATTAATAAAAAATAAATGAACAGAAAAATTACTTGAAACTGTTTTCCGTGAAATACCTGTAATTTATCAGTTTTCGGAAAAGTGATCCCTTAAGCTTAGTATGCTGCGAAATTATTGCCAATGGCTGAAATATTTAGCAATGTTAATATTTCTTTCCCGAGTGTAGAAGTGTCGGTGTGGTGAATCTGCTTTCTCTCAGTGCTCTTGGTGTTCGGAATTTCTATGTTTGGAATGTTTCTAAGACCGGTATCATCCAAGGGAATGCACCAAAACTGAAATCATTTTAAGTGCCATACAACATAAGCTATATAACAAACTACGACACTTATTGTGAAACCCAGTTGTAATTTTAGAATTAATACAACGCTCTTGTATCCATGTAACTCGGTAAGAAACATTCGTGTAGTAACCTTCTACTGAAATGAAATGTCGTGTGACGAGGGCCTCCCGTTGGGTAGACGTTCGCCTGGTGCAAGTCTTTCAATTTGACGCCACTTCGGCGACTTGCGCGTCGATGGGGATGAAATGATGATGATCAGGACAACACAACACGCAGTCCCTGAGCGGAGAAAATCTCCCACCCAGCCGGGAATCGAACCCGGGCCCTTTGGATTGACAGTCTGTCGCGCTGACCACTCAGCTACTGACGTGGGTAGATAATATGTCATCAGTTGTATTTAGCTTATCGCCAGCTAAAAGGCATTTAAATTACTTCAAACAGTTTGATGGTCGTTTTCTCAGAAACGGTCGATTATATATGGATAAGCCGAGACACGTGTTCGATTATTTTGGCACCTCTTCCACTGATTGAAGTTCCTATTAAATCGGTTTATGGCACTTTCCGTGTTCTCCTCGTAAGCGCAACGTCGATGGCACTAATAGAAAAATGTAATGTGATGCAAGGTCTTGATGTTACAAATTAAGTACACGCAAATATCGCACTTGGAAGAAATCTGGTAATCCCAAATCTGAAGATCATACAGGTTGGCAGAAGCAGTGTTATGACATTGAGGGTGAAAAGCTGTAAGGAGAGACAATAGGCCAACATCTAAAACGGAGCCATAAAAGTTTTCCACTTGAGAGTACCAATAAATTCTAGTCTTGGATCCAAATAGCCTTGCGGGAAATACCCCAAGAAGTGATTTAACGGCTTCAGGTAGAGACGACATTTCATTCGAGGCAAGCTTTGGGATGTATTGATGTTTTGGCAGTAACGCAGAAGTTCGTCTGGAGATTTCATAGTTTATTACTGCCATCATAAATTATTCGTTTGTTGATGAGTTCGCCAACATGGGTCCCAGTTCAGCATTATGCCATCATGCACAGTAATTGCAAATGAACTGATGCTTCTGTTAGACACAATGATTCATTTGGCTGTGGTAAAGAAACCACACTACAGATGAAGGAAGACAACAATTCTTAACATTAGCATTCTGTGGGTAATGGATTTGTGAGAGACAGAAACATAGCAATGGACTGAAGCTGAACGCGGTGGAAAATCTCGATCAGTAAACCCGACGGTAATCTGAACACTATGCACTGAATGCTATTCTATTGTCTTCACCACAGCGCTATTGATGCCACAGATGAGCAACCAAAGATTTTAGTATAGGTGTAATGAGAGACATTCAGTTGCTCCCGTTAATACGGAAAATGTTCCCAGATTCTGGAATACAGCAGGTCGGCATTCCTGTGTCTCCTACTGTTTGTGCCGCTGTCGTCTAAATCTTTTGGTTTAGCTCAAACACGGGTGGCAAGCATTCTCGCCAATACATATAACACATTAACTGAATTCTCCGTGGGTGCTTGACGGAATATGACAGGAAATAATAAAATGGAAACATTTTCCTGATGTTCTGCAAACATTATTTGTTTACTCAGAACTTGAATTAGGGTCCTTAATAAATAGTCTGGTGAAGAATGAAAAAGTATTTACGCTTTAACGCAAATGCCATATTATTTCGCCAGCGGCCTTTCACATGTGATACAGTTTGTATACGATACCCTCAGAGAGCAATGGCAACCTCCATAAAGGGAAGATAACATAACGACTAACAGTGTCTAAACTGAATTCTGAAAGTGAGAGGAAATTTTAGCGCCCGATCCAAATAAACCTACGAGAGAAACTATTCTTGACAGGTATCCCCACATCTTTTACAGCTGTCACAAAGTCTATAGCTAACAGATCACAGTTTGAGTGTATAGTCCGTGAACGAAACGAAAAGAAAAAAATAAAAAAAAAATAAAAACATGGAGAAAACTTTCTTCGTCGTGTTATCGTTAGTGATGAATCGATGAATCGACGTAAATCTCGATAGAAGGGTAAAGACTCAGATTCCGTGTACGTAGCAGACACACAATTGACGTTAGATACTGCAGTGCTAACGAAACCTACCAAAATAGATTTTCTTCCATAACCAGGCAAAAAGTCTACTGGCCATAATTTTTTGGCGAGATTAGTGCAAAATAGCTTTTACTGATGGACTGAAACCAGACTCTTTCCTCAAATGCAACACAACCACAAAACGTTAATGAAGAAGGGGCTCTTTCATATTAGCATAATTCTGGAAAAATAAACGAGTAACTGTCTTTGTCGTTAACCACTAGATTGATTGAAAGGTATTGAATGAGACGATTTGTTTGTCGTCTCCATGTTCAACCACCTGAGGCCATGCGATTTCTTCACTACCAAGATTGTAAATCCTACATGCATTAACATTCCATCTCCTTCTCGTTCGCTGTCTGCATGAAGTCTGCGCACCTTCTCTAATAACGTCACCGTCGGCTAGATTTTAATCACCAAGAGGAACAGGGGCCAGCGTTCTTCTAGTCGAATTCGTAGACTCTAAATCAGTAATTAAATAACTCAGCTTGAAAGAGGAAACGTCGTTCAGTTTCTTTAAGATCCGTCGAGAAGTTCTCGAAATGAATAGACAGTAGTCGATATCATCTTAAGATTATAATTACTCTAACCTTTTAGCCTTCTTTGAATCAGTAAAGTTGGTACGACAACACTCGAGGCCAGAAACTCTTAACAGAAGTATAATTCATTAAGGGCTCAAAACGACACTCAGTTTCTTATTTATGTTGTCAACTCATGGAAAGCTCTTATTGCGGGAAAAATATTAAAATTAAATACACCGGCGGGAGCAGACTAAGAAGTTGGTTGTAGTAAGAAATGTAACTGCCTGTTGCTGAAGCCTGTTACTTAAAGTTCATCCTAATGATTAGTGTTTTCTTTCGAAAACCACTTGCTTACGGCTTTTATTTTGCAATTTCGGGAACAAATACCGTAGTCATGCCAGGAACTCCCACACTATGTATCGTGAATATCCATTCAACAAGGTCATTGTTTCAGTTCTACCAGAGTCTTTCTTATGGGAATTACGTCAGTTTCTCACTGCAGCGGGATGCAGATGGCATTTTGAGTTCACAATATTTTTGTTGTAAACTCAGATCAAGACAGCGTAGCCTGTGGTTTAGTTCATGACTTTATTACGCTCTCAGTACAACGAAGGCTAAAAATCAACCCACCCGTGATTATCTTTACAATCCTTGGAAAGTATGTTAATATAAAATAACGGGAAAAGAACGAGAATTTGACAAGCTAGTCATTTGTGCAAAAGACTCATTAGCAAATAACAAAAAGAATTCGGTCATAGTCTCCGAAATATATTACTATGGGTAATAACTCCACATATCGTGAAACTTTGCAGTTTAAGCTTACGCAGAAATTTCATGCTGAAACTGGTTTAAGTAGTTTTACGAACGATACTAGTTTCCCCACAGCTTTTGGCTACAAATTTAATACACAATTTCTCACCAGGTAAGTTATGCAATTAAGGGTCTGATCACGCAAGGCAATACTGTCTCTAAAACGTATATTACATTCTTAAACAAACAATCATACGAACAAACACCGTCCAAACAGGCCTTGAATGCCCAATGGTACCGACCGGTCGCCGTGACATCCTCAGCCCTTAGGTGTCACCGGATGCAGTTAAGAAAGGGCATTTGGTTAGCATACCGCTCTCTCAGCCGTTGTCAGTTTTTGTGTCCGGTGCCACTACTTCTCAATAAAGTAGTTCCTCACAAGGACGGAGTGCAACCTACTTGCCAACAGCACTCGGCAGACCTAGACGGTGACTCATCCATGTGCTAGTCAAGCCCAACAGCGCTTAACTTTGGTGATCGCACAGGAACTGGCGTTAGCACTGCGGCAAGGCCGCTGGCACACCCATATTCAAAGAATTTACGTAAATAAAGCTATTAACTTTCTTCTCTGATACCTTAGAAATCTAGGAGATGTCAGGAATAAAATTTCAGGACTGATAACTTATATAAAAGTTATGTGGAAACCAGATTAGACATACGAGTTGAAGGATATGAAGGGAGGTGGTAGTTGGGTGTGATTTATGGTTGTAGTGTATCCTCTATGTTAATCAACCTGTACATAGACTAAACAGTAAAAGAAATTGAGAAATTTGGAGAGTGAAAAAATTGTCCAAATGTCTCTGAGCACTATGGGACTTAACTTCTAAGGTCATCAGTCCCCTAGAACTTAGAACTGCTTAAACCTAACTAACCTAAGGACATCACACACATCCATGCCCGAGGCAAGATTCGAACCTGCAACTGTAGCGGTCGCGCGGTTCCATACTGTAGCACCTAGAACCGCTCGGCCACCCCGTCCGGCTTGGAAAGTGAACTAAAGTTTAAGGATAAGAAATGGGCTACAGGTGATTTTGTAGCTCTGTCAGAGACAGCAGAGCATGTGATAGGTCATTTGAACAGAATGGGTAGTGTCTTGAAAATAGATTATAAGATGATCAATAACAGAAAAACTTAGGTAATGTAGCTCAAAAGTCAGATTATGAAAAGAAGTGTAAAAAATTGCTGATCAGCTTTGCCATTTTGGAAGAAAAGTAACTGAAAAATGCAAAAGTAAACTGAACATAACACGCTTGCTGACAGTATGAAGAAAATGTTTTCTGAAAGAACGGAATTATGTTAACTTCTATTGCACACTATCTGAAAGTTTTTTCTGACAGTATTTTTGTGGAATGTAGCCTTATATGGATGTGGAACATCGACAGTAAATAGTCCAGACAATGACCAAACAGAAGATTTTGAAATTTGTTGTTATATATGCAAAGCCGATGTATGTATGTTATATATGTATGTCCAGGATCTCCTTCCAAACCTTTGTACGTATTTATTTCAGCCAAATTTGGCACAGAAACAGCAGGCCTCGTGAGTATCAGCAGTGTGGGGTTTATAGCCTTCTAACTCCAATGCTTGAAATTCTTTAAGGCTATATATTCAGCAATAAGGAGTAGATCAGTAGGCAGTACAGTTGAAGAGGTACGTACACGTTGTAAGTAGGCTGTTTATGTTTTCTCTGTGTAAGTAGGCTGTTTAGGTTTTTTTATTGGCAACATTACGTAGCGCTCAATATGAAAATCACTGGCTGTGCTGTGTGCAGTCTGTGGCTAGTTTGCATTGTTGTCTGCCATTGTAGTGTTGGGCAGCGGCAGCTGGATGTGAACAGCGCGTAGCGTTGCGCAGTTGGAGGTGAGACGCCAGCAGTGGTGGATGTGGGGAGAGAGATGGCGGAGTTTTGAAATTTGTCATGAACTGCTATATTTATATATGATGATATCAAGGTAAATACATTGTTTGTTCTCTATTGATATCTTTCATTTGCTAACTATCCCTATCAGTAGTTAGTGCCTTCAGTAGTTTGAATCTGTTATTTAGCTGGCAGTAGTGGCGCTCGCTGTATTGCAGTAGCTTGAGCAGCGAAGATTTTTGTGAGGTAAGTGATTTGTGAAAGGTATAGTTTAATGTTAGTCAGGGCCATTCTTTTGTAGGGAATTTTTTGAAAGTCAGATTGCGTTGCGCAAAAAAATATTGTGTGTCAGGTTAAGCACAGTCATGTATAATTGTTCAAAGGGGACGTTTCAACGTCTAAAAACGGCAATCACAGACGCTGAAAAAAAACATAAGTACTGTACAAAGAAAGCAACTGCGAAGAAATCATGTGTAACAAAAAAAAAGTACTTCAGCTGATCGATGAATGAAGCAAGTACAAAAATGTTCAGCGAAATTCGAGAATACAGAAATGCAAGTCGCAGAGGAATGAAATAAACAGGAAGTGCAGGGAAGCTGAGACGAAAGGCTGCATGAAAAATGTGAAGAAGTCAAATTAGAAATGATTGCCGGTAGGACTGTCTCAGGATACAGAAAAGTCAGAATAATATCCTGTGAAATTAAAAGCAACAGGTGCAAAGATACAAGCAAAAACGTGTTTTTCCGGTTCCTGGATTACAGTTGGCCTGCACGTCACGTACGTTTGGGAACAGCATCAGTCATCCAAATCAACTTCCTTTGCAGGGCAGGGAAGAGATGCTTTTTTCTTTTTTTGAGGCCTAGCAAGTAGTGTGCCCTACATGATGCGGTATGTTGTGTTGGAGAAGTTTTAGTCGGTTTATCAATCTGTTTTGCATTGCAACCTGTATATCATAGGCAAATAAATGGTTTTCAATCCCCTGATATGTAGGGTGCCCTGCATGACAGGTCTGTTTTGGGAGTAATGTCAGCAAGCTTTATTGAACCATATTGTAGGATTACACTTGCCGATGAGCATGGTTGGGGATAGGTTGCGATGGGTATAGGAGGGGATGGACAGAATGAGGGGAGGAGGAAATGGATAGAGAGAGGGCAAGAAGGGGAAATGCATGAGCCTGTGAATGTGTGAGGGGTAGTGGGTGGGTAGAAAATGATTAGAGAGAGGCAAAGATAGAAAGAGAAAGGAGCAGGGCAGCAGGACGATATCGTCAGAGTGATGGCTGAAGAGGATTTGGTCAGAGAGAGGAGATGAGGAGTGAAAAGAGACATAGAGAGTGGAGAGGGGGAGATAGATAGGGGTGGGACGTTAAGATGGACAGAATGAGAGAGGAAAATGCAGAAAGGGGGGAAGGAAGCATGTTCAACATCTGTATCAAACGCATACACAGGTGATGTAGTGGGTCAAAGGCTAGTATAATGGCAAAGAAGAATGCCAAAGGTAATGTTAGGAAGCAGACAACTAATGAGGATTGCTGAATCGAATCAAAAAGGAGAGGAAGTTTAGGTGACAGATTTATTAGACACTTCCCCATGCATCAAGCAGTAGCTAATGCAGTAATGGAGGCAAGCATGTGTGTCATTGTCGAGAGGAAGGAGTTCAGTTTTAGAGGGGGTCTGAGCCTTTAATACTATAAATAGATTAGAAGCTTTAGCTTTTAGTAGTTGTTGTACAAAGGCGCAAAGATTTGTGTTAGTCGACTAGCGAAGGGAACTCATCAAACCTGTCTTCAGACTGAAGACCACATAACAATGACAAAAGTAAATGGTTTTACACTATTCAGCCCGTAGTTCAGTTAGTAATACCCAATTACAGATATTTCCCTTCATGACTCTCTGAACACAGGAAACTTTGGGGAAACATGTATAATATTCCACCATTCCGACGACGTGAAAACGAACACAGGCAGCGGTGGTGATAGCAGATGTGGAGTAGACAGTTCCGCCCACGGCAGCCCAGAGAATGGAACGGCTGTTCCACTCGTGTGGTTATGGCCTTCCCACGTCAACTGTCAATTGCAACAGTTTACCTCGCTTTCGTGACCTGCACTTTGACTCTGCGATCTGATTTTGCGAGTTGTGACATACGTATAGTCTGATTTTCCTCTGATTCATGAGCAAGTTATATGTAGTGGTAACATTCGCTCTCTTCATTGTTTTCGGCCATCGACTTAGCGTCAATAATTCGCGGTTCGTTGCTGTGTCTAACTTGTGTCAGCTGGGGAGACTAAATCATGTGCCCAGAATGAGATTTTCACTCTGTAGCGGAGTGTGCGCTGATATGAAACATCCTGGCAGATTAAAACTGTGTGTCGGACCGAGACTCGAACTCGGGACCTTTGCCTGCAAGTATTCAGGAGAGCTTCTGCGAAGTTTGGAAGGTACTGGCAGAATTAAAGCTGTGAGGATGGGGCCTGAGCCGTGCTTGAGTAGCTTAGCTGGTAGTGCACTTGTCCGCGAAAGGCAAAGGTCCCGAGTTCGAGTCTCGGTCCGGCACACAGTTTTAATCTGCCAGGAAGTTTCGTTTTAAATCATGTGATCCATGATTGTGCAAATATCTTCTTTGAGTACAGGCGATCAGTCGTACGTTTTGCTTATTGTTATCAATTACACTATGTGATCAAAATTATCTGAACAGCCCTGTGTAATGTGTAATCGATCACTAGATGTCACGAGAGGTGGACCCTTGTATATAAAAGGTGGCGGGGAATATGGTGTTGTCGGTAGAGCAGAAGGGGTTAGTCAGGAGACCTCACAACGACGATCGTGGACTAGTCGTTAGATGTCAACCGAGTAACAAATCCATCTGGGAAGCCTTCTAAAACTACCCTTTGGCAATCCGATTGAAGAATTTGTGTTTGAGGAATACTTCTAGAACGTTCCTGCCGTCACGTGTAGGGCCAACAGTCAAGTACAGAGGAGACGGTGTTACTGTATTTGAGTCTTTAGTGGGTGTAGTCTCACTATAATGTTTAAGAAAACGCTAAATGCCGTCGGACATTAACGCACTCGGCAGTATTGTGTACTTCTTCTTGTTCTTCTGCTTTGTTGGGACACTTCAGGATCAAGTGTGGCTTGTTTTGCACGTCTTCTTTCTTCCCAATACCTCTTCAATCTTTCGCTTCTTCTGTTTCTTTCTTTTTCTGTTAAGACTACTTTGATTTTTGTGTCCGGCCAACAGTGACCATTCACCAACCCTTTATACTTCTCCCTGCTCTGTACTACTGCCTGATTCCTTTCTTTTATTCCTACAGCCTTCCAGTCATCTCTAACTTCCTTCACCCAGTTATTCCCGGTATGAGATGTTGCATCCCGTATCTTCTTAGTCAACCTCCCTCGTCTATCCTCATGATGTGCCGAACAAATCGTAGCCTCCTCTTCCGTATCTCGCTCGATAAGGGTTCAATATTTTCATACAGCTCCTGTCGTGTTATGTGTATCTAGACGTCCCCAGGTTTTTTGGTGCCCCATATGTCTCTCAAAATTTTCCGCTCCTCCTTCTCCAGCTGTATACAAGCTCTCTTGCCGAGTGTGATCGTTTCTGGTGCATACAGAGCAGAATTTCTTACAGTTGTTGTGTAATGTCGCAATTGGGCATTCCTTGCCACATGTGGTTTTCACCGCATACCGAAGCTTCTGCAAAAGCTGTGCCCTGCCTACTGCGCTACTGTTGCTCGGTATGCCACCAGCTATCTTCTCCACCAAAGAATGAAAACTGTTGCCTTTCTCAACCACTTGGTCATCTGTCTTCCAGTCAGACTCAGTGTTCAATGTCTTGGTCTTCTTATATGCATCTTCAGCCCGACCTTTTCTTCTGTTTCGGCTAGATTTTTTAATGCTGTCTTTGCCTCTTCTTCTCTCTCATTTAAGAGTGCCACGCCGTATGCGAGTACCAGGCAGTCCACTGTTGCATTTTATTTGACCTTGTACCCTATTTGCACACCTATGATCTTCATGTTACTATTTAGTTGTCTCCATTGCCTCACTACTTCGTCCAAAACCAGGTTAAATAAAATTGATGAGAATCCATCCCCTTGCTGGACTCCTGTTTTCATTTTGAAGCTGTCTGACAGCGTACTGCCATGCCTGATCCTGGCAGTAGTGTCGCTTAACCCTTCCGTTATCATTGCTTATCTTGTAACACATCAAGCAGAGTACTTCCGTCCACTGAATCGTAGGCCTTTTGGAAGTCCACAAAAGTCACTATCATCTTTTTTCCTTTCCTACGTCAGCGTTCTGTTATTCTTTTTATTCCAAATATCTGTTCCGTACAGTTCCTCCCTTTTTTAAAGCCACACTGGTACTGTGTACAGTAAAGAAACAGTTCGGAAACGACGAGTATATCAGTACGCATATGCATCGTGTCATAAAGTAGGGTCTGTGGGTCTGCGGTTTATGAGTAGTATCACTCCAGAAGTGGACTGGTTTGCCCAGAGTCCCGACCTGTACGATGGAAAACTTCTGGGACGAATCTGAACGCCGACTTCACTGCAGACCAACATCAGTACCTTCTCTGATTTCGGTTCTTGAGGAAGAAAACGTCATAATGGCGAAGGGTGGACACCCTCAAATAAAAGTGCAGAAAGAGGTGTCTGGATACTTTTCATCAGATAGTATAAAAAGTGACATGCGGTCGTAAAAAGAAACAACATCGGCATTCGCAATTGAGGCAATAGATTACGTAATCTGCTGTTGGAACTTGTCTTCAGATCCCCCTAGTGCGATGACCTCTCCAGATGTTATTCATCGCATTTCGGGACTTGCTACATTGTTTAAATGGTTGAAACATCTGAAATTACATTAATTAATTTTATTTTGTAATTTAGATAATGAAAATTATTGTTGCTCTTTATAAGGTTTACAACTTTGCTTCCGTCGTCTGCCGATAGGTGGCGACAACGGTAAGTAGCAGTCGAAAGAAACAGATCGCAGACGTCAGGCAGTTAGCTTGGACGTCGGTCAATATAACCTCATTCAAACATTAGTCGATTTGTGTCTGCATCATAAAGTTGTTCTTGATTGGAAATGTCAGCTAACGAGCCTAATTCTCGTCATTTGCAAGAGATGTTACTGTTTTCTGTGAATATGAAGAAAACAGCGGCTGAGTCTCATCAAAAGCTCTCAGGTATGTGTGGTAAGGACGCTATTAGTGAACTAACGTGGCGTGAGTGGTTTCAAATCTTCAAGAACGGTGATTTTAACGTGGTAGACCGACATAGTGGTGGAACAGAGAATGTTTTCGAAGACGCAGAACTGGAGACATTGCTGAGAAGAACTGACACGATTAGTGGGAGTGGCACAACAAGCCATTTCAAAACGTCTCAAGGCTATAGGCATGATTCAGAAAGAAGGAAATTGGGTCCCATGTGAGATGAAACCAAGAGACGTTGAACGGCGTTTGTGTGTTTGTGAACAGTTGCTTCAGAGGCGAAAACGGAAGGGATTTCTGTATCACATTGTGACCGGGGACGAAAAATGGGTTCATTACGATAACCCTAAACGCAAAAAATCATGGGGATATCCCGGCCATGCTCTGCATTTGGTGGGACCAGCTGGGAGTCGTGTACTATGAGGTGTTAAAACAAAGTGAAACAATCACAGGTGCTCATTATCGACGCAATTAATGCTTTTGAGCAGAGCATTAAAAGACAAACGGCCGCAGTACAGCAAGAGGCACGATAAAGTGATTTTTCAGCACGACAACGCTCGACCCCACGTTGCAAAAGAGGTCAAAACGTACTTGGAAACGTTAAAATGGGAAGTCCTACCCCAGCCACGGTATTCTTCAAATATTGCTCCCTCTGTTTAGACCAATGGCGCAAGGCCTGGCTGACCAATACTTCCGATCTCATGAAGAAGTCACAAATTGGATCGATTCGTGGATCGCTTCAAAAGATGAACCATTTTTTCGACGCGGGATTCGTACACTGCCCGAAAGATGGGAGAAAGCAATGGCCAGTGATGGAAAATACTTTGAATGATACATGTGTAACCAATTTGTTTCATTAAAGCCTCAAATGTAGGGGAAAAACGGCGGAAGCAAAGTTGTGCACCTTGTATAATCAGAAAGAGCACATTTTATAGTAAAACGAAATTCTAGCATTTGCAGTGTATAAATTCCTGTATCCCCTATTCCATTTTACTAGTGTCTTATGTGTGTTTAAGCATCAGATTGAAAGTAGTAATGTGCATGAAAGAGGACGAATAATGTTCACAGTCGCTGTCGTACTGCTCGTGGATTTCGGGAGTACGGCCATACAAACTTCATTCGGCCCCTGTATCTTTAGGCCATCCTCGGGGCGAGCCGACTGAAGCTGCAGTACCTTAATGGATGGATTATTACACCGCAAAATCATCAAGCTGCACTGCCATACTACTTTACAGAAGAAATAAAAAGTGTTTTTAGCTCCTGATTACTGTCCCAATTCTTTACGTACTTACCAACAGCACGAATGAAAAGTAACGAGGGATTCCTCACCTGAAATGAAAGAAACCATGTATAAGTTTGCGAACTGAATTTCTTACAGCAATTTTTGATGTTATAACTAGCACTACAGATCAATTTGGTGAGATAGTGTACGTTCTCAAAACCTACAAATATGTGGGGTGTTCCTCAAAGCATTCTAACAGTATTCGGTGTGATGGGATGGTACTTCGTTTTACATTTGATACTAATAGCCTGTTGGGTATTGGAAGCGAAAAACGGATGTAGACGATCAGGCACTAGATTCCTCCGTGGTTCGCACATTAGAAACGATAGTAGACACATCAGGGACTCCGTATTACCTTATATAATTGTGTCAGTATCTACCAGCCTGCCTGAATATGGCTTGTTTGCAAGTGGAGTGCCAGGGTGCGCCGGCCTTAGTGGACGAGCGGTTCTAGGCGCTTCAGTCTGGAACCGCACGACCGCTACGGTGGCTGATTCGAATCCTGCCTCGGGCATGGATGTGTGTGATGTCCTTAGGCTAGTTAGGTTTAAGTAGTTCTACGTTCTAGGGGACTGATGACCTCAGATGTTAAGTCCCACAATGCTCAGAGCCATTTGAACCATTTTACCAGGGTGTTTAGTGACTGAACAAAAAAAGCAAAATATTAAGAAAGAGCAGGTCGATGTTCAAAGGGACAGGAGGGAAGTGAAACTGAGGTGAGTGAAAATGAGGTACACTAATTGATGAGAAGTGTGCGTACACACATAAGTAATGCAGAACTGACCGCTAGACAGCACGAGGGTAACCTGACGGTATAAAAGTTGGCGGGGTGTTTTGTGTTAGTAGAGAAGCAGTGACAACAACATGGGTGAGTGAGGAGAGGGCATTGACTTCTGGCGTGGACTAGTCACCTGGTAACAAATCCATCAGGGTCGTTTCAAACCTTCTGCAACCGCCCAGGTTGACTTTTGGTAATGTGACCGTGAAGTGGTAACACACGAGGGAGGGTAGGGGGAGGGGGGGGGTATTTACCATAAATTTAATTTTCTTTCTCTTCTCTATTTCCCTGTTTTCCTTAATGTTGCTCTACTTTTATTTCTGATGATAGTTAATAACGACCTTCATTATACTGGTTAAAAATTCATTTCTTATTTAATGCGCATCATTTATTATTTTACGATTTGTAGCTTTTGAAGGATAGCAGCAGTCATCATAGAGAAATTGGTAAAATATGTTATTCTCGTACCATGAACAGTGCATGAAGAAGAGTATTTACTATCAAGAAATATTAGATAAACTATGGCCTTAACATATTATAATACTGTTTCTTCATTCGTTATTTTTCAGCCATAATACAGTGTCTAACATAAATTCAAAAATTCAGTAGCCTCTCAATAATGATCGGCAAATACATTAACATCAACAAAAATAAGAAATATTAGCGAACGACTAACATCGACCTCAAAACATTCCTCGTATGAATCTGATACTACATACACTCTCTTACACCAATGCTGTGCCAACAGTTAATATTTTATCGATGGTATTTGTGAAAATAATTATTCTTCCAACGAAACTGGTTTTTAAAATGTGACGCAATAAACGACTTATCGCATACAAACGAAACGATACAGATTCAGAAAAAGTTTCCTACATACGATTTCTGCGAAAATATGAGGCATTAGAATTAAAGCGAACAGTGGTTTATTTAGACGAATCGTGGATTCATACGTATTATTCTGGAAGAAATCCTGGCAGAGTGATAGTGTCCAGTACGTATTGTTAAACAAAAGACCTTTAGTACTTTTAATTGTTATACTATGCAGGGAATTAGCGTATAGACGTGTAGCTTGTGAAGTGCTATAGTTGTTGTTATGCTGGAGCCAAGGTAGCCTCTGAGGGCCGGCAACCAATATTACACCACAAAGGATGAAGTTGTCTATGTCCAAGGCGTACAAAAAGCACATGGTAAACACCGGCTATTTACATACAAGATAATGGAAACAGACATTCCGAGCACTACTTCCTGCAGGGGGAGCTCGAGCCACGGCCTGCAGGAAGTATCACTACGCCAAAACCTGATTGGCTGGAGACAGCTATTTAGGGGCAAGAACCAGCCCCAAGTTCAATTGACTCCAGATGTCGACCTCGTGTACTTCGACCGCTGAAGATTACGTTCTCGCCTCTGAATTGGACTCTTACTAGTGCGTGTGTGTTACCACGAAGAAAATTAGAACTGCTTTTGTTTGCCTCAGTTAGGAGACTCCTACTGGCATCGCTATTGTTACCTTTCATTTGTTGTACATTCATCAGCCTTGTGAACTTACATCAATAAAAGTTGTGTTTGTGAAAAGATTGCTAATTGTTAGTCACAACAGTTGTAAACGTACTAGAGTATACGCTATCACTACGCAATACTCCTCCCTCCCCACTGCCGCATCACTCTGTGCCGCGACGGCGGCTGACGACATTCCGCCCACGTGACACTTTCAATTCTTCCATTCACCGCTACGGTAGGTGCGTCTCTACCCCACACAGCACCTGCCTGCCACGAGTTCACTTTCCTATGAGTGTATCTATATTACTAAGTTTTAATTGCGGGCTGGCTATTTAACAGCTTAAGGGGCTCCGGAACGCCCTATACTTGCAATGTTAAAATAACGCTTATAAATTACATCTTTCCTCACAAAGTATTTGAGGTAGGAAGTTGAACTTTTTACAGATTATTTATTGGAATATGGGCTACAACTTAACACAGGGATTTTACAAAATTTTAGTTCAGTTATTAAAGATGATTTTTTTTCAATTGTAATGAAAATTCACAACATTTTTTTGCAATTTTTTATTGATATATTCAAAAATATACAGTTTTTTGGAAAAAGGCTGTATTAAATTATGCAGAAGGAACTGTGTAACACTTACTGAAAGTTTGAAACAAATATGTTTGGAAGATCCTTAGAAAACATGTAATTAGTATGAGAAAATAAAAGTTTTGGGAATCGAGCGACAAAGATTGGATTAACTTTTTAGTGCATTCCAGGTCCATAGGATGGATTATCTTCATCCTCTGCAAACTCCTCCTCCAGCTTCCTCTTGTTCCTCTTCCTGTTTACTCTTGCTTGTATTTCTAGACTCTTTACAGCCCTGTCTGCAGCCCGAAGGCGTTCCTTGTCTAAAGCAAGCATCGCTCGTTGTTGTGTTCGTAGATTTTGCTACCATTTTCTTCAGTTGCAGTTACTGCAACACTGTTCCAAAAGGTGGTCACGTATGAACACTTATCACATTTCAGTTGTATTTCACTAGCAAGTCCTACGTGCTTTATTATGGAGAGTTCCAGACCAACTTCACTACAATGAATACATCTTACACAGTTTGAAAAAATTCCTTTGAGAACCGACATATCAAATATTTCATTCACATCCGATTCGCCCATAAAACATTCATAGTTTTCACTCATTGAACCAAGCTTCTTCTGTGAAGTATTTTCTTTCCCACTTTGACTGCTATGGGCAGATGTACTTGAGAGGTTAGGTTCACTCACTTGGTTATCGTCTTTATTGTTTACAGTAATAACACATACCTTTGGCTTTCCAACATTTCTCCTTTTCTTAAAAGCCTTCAGAGGATTTCTAATAACTTTACTTTTACTCATTATTATACTTCAACAAAACAGAGACTCAAGAAACAGAATTAATTACGAATATTTTCGAGATAACGACAGAGTAAATAAACATGAAACAATCGACAATCACACCAGCGATATATATTGAACCATCACAGGTTAGCCACAACACATACTTTATCTCACATCACTAAAATGTACCTGATGAACACGGACGTTAATAATAACACCATTTGACAGCAGTTTAACCGCGCCACAGTGGGTCACGCCCATGTAGAACACATTTCAAAAAAAATTTAAAAATAGTTGTAGTCTTCGCAATTGAATAAATTATATATCTATTAAAAGGTAATAGTCTGCAGATTCAGAAAACGCAAAAAAGTAAAAATTGAACTTTTCATGATTTTGAGCCTTTCCGGAGCCCCTTAAATGGATAAAGAAAATTTTATTTTCAGTATTTCACGTAATTATTGACCGAACATAAAAATTTAAAATGCTTTCACAATCAACTCATTAAGACGTATAACCTTATGTTAAAAGTTTAAAACAATGAGAAAAGTAGTACACTCAGAAACTACGTGTTTGGCTTGAGGCAGTGTACCTGAAGAAGCGCAAATACCCGGATTGTATTAACCCAGTATTTGAGAATGAGAGCACTTAGGGAATTTCAACTAACTTTACACATAATGTCAAGCCTTTACAAAACTTTTTCTCGCTACCGTCGCCCACAAAAGCACGGAAAGGAAACAATTTATCGCTTACTACGTTTTTTCTCTCCATGCAGTAAAACGTCAGCTTCAGACACGTCTATATTTATTACTTCTTTGCTGTCGACTGTATTTCCATCACAGTTGCAGACAGTATCCTTATATACCAATGAACGTATTTGCATAATGATGTAATTGTTCAGGAGATACGACATTTAGTTGCGTGAAGAACAAGCTTTAGCTTAAGAGGGCAGGCAGTAAAACTTCAACATCAGACTCGCCATTTTATTTTATTACTTCCTTAATAAATCTCTATTCGCGACACACTTTGCTGACAGTATCTAAATATAGCACCGAATGCGATTATGTCATTTCACGACAAATAGTTCTGAAGACACGACGTCACAAACACTGAGATGCATGAAAAAGTACATGTTGCTTAAAATGGAGCGCTAATTAGTCAGGCTATATAAATCCAATGTTTCATAATGAGAGAACTTAGCGATTTCCAACAAACTTGAAGCATAATTCCAAACCTGTTACAAACTTTTTCTCGCTTACATGCTTAACGTCAAATATTTAACACATTCACTCAGTCGTAAAGTAATCATACGTTTGGAAGTTTTATACATGCGAGTTCTATTCTTTAAAGAATCCGGAGATTCACTACAAGTGATGTACTGCAAGTGTAGACATATACTGTAAGTGTTAAATGTTACTTATATTGTGTACGTTAAACTAACAATAAAGAGTGAACAGAAAACCATTTTTTCTTAATTATGCCACTCCTTCTAAGCACTTACATATTTTTTATACAAAACTAGATCTCACGTTGGTCACTTTCATGTCGTACTTGTCCATTTACCACTATTATTTGCCATGAAAATTCGGACTTGAAAATTCGGAGAAACATCCATTGTGTAATTTTCCCTCAAACCACTATACAATTTTTTTCTTAATCATCCTCATTGTTTGGAAGCCAATTAATATTTCTGCAAAACTGGATGTCATGCTGGTTAACTTGATACCACCTTAGTCCATTTTCAACTCTTCGTTTACCTACGAAAATTCGGAGAAAAGTCCGTTGCGTTGTTTCTTTGAAGTCTTATTTTCCCTCCATTCAAACGTTTGACCAAAAAGTTAAAAGGTACGAATTTAATTTCTGGCGTAGGTCTGTGCCAGGTCAACAATGCCATACATTTCATTTCAGTGGCAGAATTCTGAAACTAATCTTGGAATGAAAAATTTAATACTGTCCTTTGGAAAAGCCATAAAAGGAACGAAGCAAGACTTCACGAAATGGAAACAGTTCACATATTTTAGAAAACGGTAAAGAGGAATATTCAGGCGAACGCCCCAACGAGATCCAAGAAGCGAAATGCGTGAAAGAGGTTATGGGGTCTCCTCCGCGGTACGAAAGTAATAAAACGTCGAATAAAGCTCAATTCAAGACGAGAAGCAAGCACGTCAGAACGATGTAGGAAACTGCTGACTGTCCCTCTCTTGTGATAAAGCAGTTCTTCGTAATGCTGCACCCCGTCAATAAATTTTCTCTGCTGCTTGCCGGAGCAGATTCTATCGGATGGGTGCAAGTGGGAAGAGCTGCGAGAAGATGCTGCTCACGGAAATATAATGTTTCCTGAAATATGAAGTAATTATCGTTTGGGGGAATGTCGTGACTGTAGTATAATGTATAACGATATTTTTTTACAGTGTTTAACGACAATGACTCATTTCGCTCATAGAGTTACAGTTTCAAATGTAATGAATAGTCAGACCCAGAGCCGCAACACAAGAAGTCTCGTAACACAGAGAAGTATTAAAACAGAGTGGGGGGGGGGGGGGAGGGGGAAGGGAGTTTCAAAAATTATCATCACATTTCACAATTCTGTTTCTACAAAAATGAAGGTAGAAAGCGGGGTATGCATGAGACTGTAAAGTTTTTGTTTTCAAAAGAATCATCTGGTATCATGAGGCTCTTTCTTTTATATGCACGCACGTCAATCTTGTGGTACCTTCTAGAATTATGTTTAGCATTAAAGTTTTCATTTATATATCTCAAACGTTCAATATGCGGTCCAGTAGATGCAACGCAAAACCCAGACGTTAGTTAAACTCGCACATACTTTTACGACCGTACGCTGTCGAAGGTCCAATGCCGTATAGGCCAAGAATATTACAGTTTCGACTTTCACAAATTTGTAGAAGTCTGGAAATTCTTTTAATTACTCAAGTAGACCTCTAATATGAATAATCTGAGTTTGCCACGATTTCTGAATCAATGAAAAGAAAACCCCCAACACTTCGGACTTTTTCTTTCTTTTAAAAAGAATTTCTCTTAAGTTAAACGTTTCATCGAAAGCGTCAATATTACCCAACATGTAGAGTTTTAAATACTGCATCGACTGAGTTCCAAAGCTTGGCTATTTGATTAAATTTTCCGACAGGAAAACGACGTGAGAAAACGGTTAATCTACACATTTTCCGAAAAACTTTCGTCTCTCCGCTGTAAAAGTTGCATAATCTGTGAATTGCCCCATCTTACGCAAAACTTCTTTAGGTGAAAAGCTGTAGAGCATTAGATTGTGTTTTCAAAAATTCAAAGAAAGTGACAAAAAACCTAGCTGGTAAGTAAGTATCGCCGTTAATCAATTATATGTCAATCACATGATTATCGATCAACAACAACTTTCCGCATTCCCTTCAATTAATTTTGACGGTATTCAGTTTTTCTTTCTTTTTTTTTGTGCCTCTGGTACCAAATCCCTAACCTACACGTTATCGAGATAACAATTTTGAAAACTGTGGAATTAGCGGAATAATATTATATAAAGGATAAAAATTGGTTTAATAGGGTGTTAATCAATTAAAAAGCTTTACGTTTATTATTATTTTATTGACAGAAGAAACTTAATCAATTAACAAGAGAATGGGCATTAAGTGCACCACCGTGTACAGACTATCCAAAGGCCAATCTGGTACCAATTTTCCAACTGATATCCCTGTTATTGACAGTGATTACTGTGACGTAGATGACATTTTGGTAGTAAGAAGAAAAGAGATCACATGGAGGATACGAATATGGAAGAAACAGAAGAACTAGATTTAATGTTATTTATATCCTCAACCTCCAAGGCTATGAAGAATATTGCAAAAGTAGGAGAAACAGATTGTACATAGCTAAACAATTCTTTACTCTAAGTGCAGATAATTTTTAATTGTGTTACTTTAACGCAGTTTTACATAATCATATGTAACCCAATTTATTGTTAAGTTTCTTTAATCCTTATGAAGCAAATAATAAACCTATCGTATTTCTTTTTACTAAAATCCTAGTAAACAAATTTTTCGACCTTTTGTAACGTTATTCTATTAATGCACTTCTGGTTAAAATAAAATAAAAATTGAATACCGCAAAAATTCATTTAATGGAAAGTAATAGCTGATGTTGGTCGTTAATCATGTGACTGACATATAATTGAATAATTGAATTTACTTACCAACCAGGTTTTTTGTCACCTTCTTTTTCAAAAACATAATTTGACGCTCAACAACTTCTCCCCAATAAGATTTTTGCGTCAAATGGGTCAGTTCTCAGATGCTGCGTATTATATAGCGAAGAAACGAATGTTTCTCGAAAAGTGTGAAAAATTACCGTTTTTCACGTAGCTTTGTTGCTGAAAACTTAATTAAACAGCAAGTTATTGTAACTCAATCGATGCAGAATTTAATTCTGTACATTTTGGTAACCTTGTCTGTTTCGATCAAGAGCTTAGTGCGGAGGAGTTTTAACAATAAAAAACAGAAAAAGTCGAGGAGACGCAAAGTCAGATTATTCAGATCAGAGTCATACTTGAGTGAGTAAAACAGTTTCCAGAGTTCCAATAATTAATTATTCCAATAATATTATTTTTTGGCCTAGTACTGTCAACCGAAATCACGCTGCATCTTGCTAACTAAACTGCACTTGTCGCTGTGTTTCGTCAGCTCTGTTCGACACACACTGGATAACGAAGGAGCGAGTAAGCTGCAACAGGACACACCTAGAGGTAACAACACGAACAGCCGACTCACAGATTGGCCCGAGATGAATTTCAAATTCGCTACGTAAATTCTGCCGCAAGCTTCTGTCTTAATTCGTGTAAAAGATACAGTGCTGTCAAATGGAGTAAAAAATCTTTAAAACATCCCGTACTGTATAGGAAGAAAGACGGTTCGTAATGTTATGTGGATAAGAGCGTCTTCTGTAAAAGGTAGAAGATAGAGTTCAAAGTGTCGTAAAAGTCGAAATCATTAGTCACCAGGAACTAGCTCATTTGCAAACAGTACATTGAAAGCCTCCGTGAGGGGAGAACGTGCCTAATAACGTGATAGAAGAAGAAATTGTAGTATGTGTGGAATTTGACTTCTTTAATGAACAAAGTAAGAGCATGTGGACTATCAGACGAATTGTGTGATTGGATTGAAGAGTTCCTAGATAACAGAACGCAGCATGTCATTCTCAATGGAGAGAAGTCTTCCGAAGTAAGAGTGACTTCATGTGTGCCGCAGGGGAGTGTCATAGGACCGTTGCTATTCACAATATACATAAATAATCTTGTGGATGACATCGGAAGTTCACTGAGGCTTTTTGCAGATGATGCTGTGGTGTATCGAGAGGTTGTAACAATGGAAAATTGTATTGAAATGCAGGAGGATCTGCAGCGAATTGACGCATGGTGCAGGAAATGGCAATTGAATCTCAATGTAGACAAGTGTAATGTGCTGCGAATACACAGAAAGATAAATCCCTTATTATTTTGCTACAAAATAGCAGGTCAGCAACTGGAAGCAGTTAATTCCATAAATTATCTGGGAGTACGCATTAGGAGTGATTTAAAATGGAATGATCATATAAAGTTGATCGTCGGTACAGCAGATGCCAGACTGAGATTCATTGGAAGAATCCTAAGGAAATGCAATCCGAAAACAAAGGAAGCAGGTTACAGTACGCTTGTTCGCCTACTGCTTGAATACTGCTCAGCAGTGTGGGATCCGTACCAGATAGGGTTGACAGAAGACATAGAGAAGATCCAACGGAGAGCAGCGCGCTTCGTTACAGGATCATTTAGTAATCGCGAAAGCGTTACGGAGATGATAGATAAACTCCAGTGGAAGACTCTGCAGGGGAGTCGCTCAGTAGCTCGGTACGGGCTTTTGTTAAAGTTTCGAGAACATACCTTCACCGAGGAGTCAAGCAGTATATTGCTCCCTCCTACGTATATCTCGCGAAGGGACCATGAGGATAAAATCAGAGAGATTAGAGCCCACACAGAAGCATAACGACAATCCTTCTTTCCACGAACAATACGAGACTGGAATAGAAGGGAGAACCGATAGAGGTACTCAGGGTACCCTCCGCCACACACCGTCAGGTGGCTTGCAGAGTATGGATGTAGATGTAGATGTAGATGTGGACGTATGGGTTCATGTATTAGAGTCAGAATTTAAAAGAGTTCTGGAAGACTTGCAACCAAATACGGCAGAAGGGATGTACAACATTGCATCGTAATTTCTAATATCGTTGCCGGGAGTGGCAACCAAACGATTATTCAAGTTCGTGTGTAGAGTGTATGAGACTGGTGATATACCATCAGAATTTCAGAAGAGACATCCAAGTGCGAGAATTATCGCACAACCAGCTCAACACCTCCAGCGTCCAAGCTGCTGCCAAGAATAACGTACAAAAAATGGAGAAGAAAACTGAGGATTTGTTAGATGATGATCCGTTTGGCTTCAGGAAAGGCAAAGGCGCGTGAGAGGCAGCTCTGACGTTCCGCTTCGTAATGAAAACAAGGCTGAAGAAAAATCTACAGACGGTCTTAGAATTTTTCGACCTAGAAAGAGCGTTCGACAGTGTGAACTGGTGGAAGATGTTAGAAATAGGGAGATTGCGGGTAACATGCGGTTGGTACAAGAACCGTAAGTTAGCAATGAAACTGGAATACCAAGAACGAAGCGCACTGATTAAAGATGCGGAGTTTCACCACTATTGTTCAATCTGCACATCGAAGAAGAAAGTCGCGAGTAAAAGAAAGGTTCAAAAGTGGAACTAAAATTCAGAATGAAAGGATATCATCGATAAGATTCACTAACGACGTTGCTACCTTCAGTAAAAGTGAAGAAGAATTACAGGATTATTTGAATGGAATTAACAGCCTAACGAGAACAGAATGGATTGAAAATAAACCGAAGAAAGACAAAAGGTGTGAGAAATAGCTGAAATGAGAATGTCGAGAAACTTGAGATCGAAACAAAGTAGACGAAGCTAATGAATCATGCAACCTCGTAGGCAAAATAAACCATGACGGATGGACCAAGGAGGACATAAACAGCAGACTAGCACTCATAAGGAGGGCATTCCTGGCCAAGAGATGTCTCATAGTATCAAAGAGTGCCCTTAATTTAACGAAAAAAATTGTGAGAATTGACGTTTATAGCAAATAGCAAATCATTACGTGGTATTGAATCTTGGCCTGTAGGAAAACAGAAACAGAATAGAATCCAAGCGCTTAACGTTAGGCAGTACAGAAGAATGTCCAAAATTAGGTGGGCTGATAAGTTAAAGTATGAGGAGATTCTCCTCAAGATCAAAATGGTTCAAATGGCTCTGAGCACTATGGGACTTAACTGCTGAGTTCATCAGTTCCCTAGAACTTAGAACTACTTAAACCTAACTAACCTAAGGACAGCCTGAGGCAGGATTCGAACTTGCGCCCGTAGCGGTCGCGCGGTTCCAGACTGTAGCGCCTAGAACGGCTCAGCCATCCCGACCGGCCCTCAAGATCAGGAACATATGGAAAATACACACAAGGGGGAGGGACAGGATGAAACATAAGGCATGTGTTAGGACACCAGGGTATAGCTTTGATGGTACTAAAGGGAACTCGAGACTGTAAAAACTGTAGAGAAAGACGGAGATTGGAATACATCCAGCAAATAATGGAGATGAAGAGTTAGGCGCAGGAGAGGAATTCGTGGCGGGTGGCTTCAAACAAGACAGAAAACGACCAAAGAAAAATTCTCACGCAAGAATAGGAAGGATGTCGGACTAGTCATATAAAATAGTTTTGTAGACACCTGGGAAAATGTATAGTAGGGTTTTAATTTCCTACAACCGCATCAGACAGTGATGCAGATTGTCCCTTGGTATCAGATACTTCCGCAGGCTGGCACGGTGACTGCAGAGGTCACAGTAAAGATCTCACCGGTAAAGCTCTGTGTACGAAAATGTGGCCATCCAGACTAGAACAACGCGATTTTTGTGAGTCAAAATGGCTCTGAGCACTATGGGACTCAACTTCTGAGGTCAATAGTCCCCTAGAACTTAGAACTACTTAAACCTAAGGACATCACACACATCCATGCCCGAGGCAGGATTCGAACCTGCGACCGCAGCGGTCTCGCGGTTCCAGACTGCAGCGCCTAGAACCGCACGGCCACTTCGGCCGGCCCTTTGTGAGTCGAGGAACTGTTCGCAGAGCACGTCCACAGGGAAATTCGTACCCTGTGTATGGGTAGAATTGTATTTCATGGAAATTTGTATTCAGTGGCATACAGGAATTTATCAAAAGACGAAAAAAAAAAAACCACAAACAAGCAGCATCCTACCCGCCCTGGTTAACTAGGCGCGTTGTTTTCCCCGACTAGGGGTATTTCGCTACCCGCAGGACGTCTCCGTCTTGTGGGTTGCAGAAATTTAAGGAACAAAAATAAACTTGTTACAGCCGGTGAGGTCACTTGTTAGATGTGAGCGCTGCTACAAGTTGCAGGATTTTAACGCCTTGTCATCTGATGAGATGTCTAAGCTGGCAAGGGGAATGTCTTGAACTGGAAAATAAATTTTAGGCTGGTACACGCGGCTCTAATGTCTCTCTCTCCCAGTTTGCGACTTATACAGGGTGGTCAGAAAATGTGTGAAATGCTTGTAGGGATGTTACAGGGCAGGTTGTACTGAGGCATATATGTTAAGAAAGAAATTCGATACGTTGCTCCGTTTCCGAGTTATTTAGCGTAGAACTTAGCCAATCGGGGCGTCGCGCGCTCACACTCAAACGGTCTGGCAGGGGCGGTGTTGCCCAACGAATGCTTTGTCTCGTTAGCTGAAACTTGAATTTACGCGCGCGATGATCTGACTGGCTAACTTCAATGCTAAACAACTCGGAAACGGCGCAACGTATCGAATTTTTTTCGTAACATTCATATCTCAGTACAACCAGCTCTGCAACATCCTTACAAGCGTTTCAGACATTTTATGACCACACTGTATATTGATTCATCAGCGTAGGTTGTGCAGATAGAAATTCAAGCAGGGGTAGTAATTGTTGTAAATATAACGGGGATGATTCGAAAAGTATAGGTAAAAAAAGGATATTCAATGCGAGGTTTTTGCAGTCAGATTCGCTGCAACTGCAGACAGAGCATCAATACGTGTTTTCTTGCAGTTTGAAACGTCTCCTTAGAAAAGATTATGAACTGCTGTGCTTATAAACCCCTTACATTATTTGATTTTCAAACAGCTGAGCAAAACTGAACGTACTCAGACATTTATCTCTTTACTTATTCTGATCAACACTAAACTGACAAACAATATTTTTAGCGCAACACAATCTGACTTTCAATTATCCCTACAGAAGAATGGCCGTGACTAACAACAACCTATACCTTTCATGAATCACTTACCTCACAAAAATCGTCGTTACTCGAACTACCGCAATACAGCGAGCGCCATTACTGCCAGCTAAATAAAAGATTCTAACTACTGAAGGCACTAACTACTGATAGGCATAGTTAACAAATGAAAGATTTTGATAGAGAACAAACAATGTATTTACCTTAATAGTGTTCAAAAGTCATAATATATATATCAGTTCATGATATCCAGTATTACAAATTTACTCTTTCTGGCGGACGCAGGTCCAGATCATCCGCTCTCAAAATTCCGCCATCTCTCTCCCCACATCCACCACTGCTGGAGGCTCACCTCCAACTGCATAACGCTACGCGCTGTTCACATCCAACTGCCCAACACTACAATAGCAAATTCCAACAATGCAAACCAGCCACAGACTGCACACAGCACAGTCAGTGATTTTCATACAGAGCGCACGTGGCATTACCAATAAGAAAACCTAAACAGCCTACTTACAAAGTCTCAGTAAAGATCTCGTCTGTAAAGCTCTGTATAGGAAAATGTGGCCATCCCGATTAGAACAACGCGATTTTTAGTGAGCCGAGGAACTGTTTGCACAGCATGTCCACAGCGAAATACGTACGCTGTGCATGGTTAGAACTGTATTTCATGGAAATCTGTATTCACTGGCATACAGGAATTTAGCAAAGGACAAAAAAAATCACAAACAAGCAGCATCCTGGCCGCCCTGCTGATGGCACATTTTTTTCCCCGTCTAGGGATATTTCGCTACCCGCAGGACACCTTCTTGTGGGTTGCAGCAATTTAAGAAACCAAATAAACTTGTTACAGCGGATGAGGTCACTTGTTAGATGTGAGCACTGCTACAAGTTGCAGGTTTCTAAAGCCTTGTCATCCGATGAGATGTTTTTTTTATCTTGAACAGGAAAATAAATTTCAGGCTGGTACACGCGACTCTAACGCCTTTCTCCCAGTTTGCGGCTTATTTATTGATTCACCAGCGTCCGTTGTGCGCCCGCATCTCGTGGTCGTGCGGTAGCGTTCTCGCTTCCCACGCCCGGGTTCCCGGGTTCGATTCCCGGCGAGGTCAGGGATTTTCTCTGCGTCGTGGTGGCTGGGTGTTGTGTGCTGTCCTTAGGTTAGTTAGGTTTAAGTAGTTCTAAGTTCTAGGGGACTGATGACCGTAGCAGTTAAGTCCCATAGTGCTCAGAGCCATTTTGTACGTTGTGCAGATTGAAATTCCAGCAGGTGTTGTGAATATAACGGGGATGGTCCCCAAAGTATAGGTAAAAAATGGATATTCAATGTCGAGGTTTTAGCAGTCAGATGCGCCGCAACTGCCGACAGAGCATCAGTAAGTGTTTTCTTGCAGTTAACCTGTGCACATCACCGCTATCTACGCAGTACTGCACTGAACAACATCAGGCCGACACATTTATCGTGCACACTAAAAATATTGGATAGTATCCTCGAAGTGTCTCCATGGATGAAACAGAAATAACACATATGTCGACATGTCCTGTATAACTTCTGCGTGCTCGTGTGTGTGTGTGTGTGTGTGTGTGTGTGCGTGTGAAGCTGCGCCCTGGACTGACCTAGCTGCACCGGCAGTCGTTCTGTCAGCAGCCGCAGCCAGCCCGCAAACTAATTTGAGTGCCTAATTAAGACGCTCCGCCCACACCCGCGACTCGTTAATGCGCCGATAAATATATTAGGGGTTTGGCGCTGCGTCCTGGAGGCAGCCGGTCGCGCCTCCCGGGGGCGGAGACGGGGGCGGCAGGGGGCGGCAGGAGGCGACGGAGGCGGCAAGTGGCGCGGCCCCGGCCGGCACTCCAGCGCGCCGATCGACCGCCGCGGCGCCGGCTCCGCCACGGCAGCCTCGCTGCTCTGCTCTCGCTCACTGCCCGGACGTCTGTCGAGGGCCGCTGTCCTCTGCTGAGACCTCCCACTAGGCCGCTGCCGGCTTCTGGCTTTATAACCAGGAAAGTATTAAAGAGCGACACCGTTTCCGAAGTGATCGACACTCAATTTGGCGAATACTCCGATTTTTACGGCACTGGAATAACACAGACAATAAAACTATTGAATTAACTCGTAATGTATTCCATCGTCTTGCGAGCGTGCATCCGTAGCATCCGTTATATTACACTACTGGCCATTAAAATTGCTACACCACGAAGATGACGTGCTACAGACGCGAAATTTAACCGACAGGAGGAAGATCCTGTGATATGAAAATAATAAGCTTTTCAGAGCATTCACACAAGGTTGGTACCGGTGGTGACACCTACAACGTGCTGACATGAGGAAAGTTTCCAACCGATTTCTCACACACACAGCAGTTGATCGGCGTTGCCTGGTGAAACTTTGTTGTGATGCCTCGTGTAAGGAGGAGAAATGCGTACCATCACCTTTCCGACTTTGATAAAGGTCGGATTATAGCCTATCGTGATTGTGGTTTATCGTATCGCGACACTGCTGCTCTCTTTGGTCGAGATCCACTAACTGTTAGCAGAATATGGAATCGGTGGGTTCAGGAGGGTAATGCGGAACGCCGTGCTGGATCCCAACGGCCTCGTATCACTAGCAGTCGAGATGACAGACATCTTATCCGTATGGCTGTAACGGATCGTGCAGCCACATCTCGATCCCTGAGTCAAAATGTGGGGACGTTTGCAAGACTACAACCATCTGCACGAACAGTTCGACGACGTTTGCAGCAGCATGACCTATCAGGTCAGAGACCATGGCTGCTGTTACCCTTGACGCTGCATCACAGACAGGAGCGCCTGCGATGGTGTACTCAACGACGAACCTGGGTGCACGAATGGGGAAACGTCATTTTTTCGGATGAATCCAGGTTCTGTTTACAGCATCATGATGGTCGCATCCGTGTTTGGCGACATCGCGGCGAACGCACATTGGAAGCGTGTATTCATCATCGCCATACTGGCGTATCACCCGGCGTGATGGTATGGGTTGCCATTGGCTACATGTCTCGGTCACCTTCTGTTCACATTGACGGCACTTCGAACAGTGGACGTTACATTTCAGATGTGTTACGACCCGTGGCTCTACCCTTCATTCGATCCCTGCCAAACTGTACATTTCAGCAGGATAATTCACGACCGCATGTTGCAGGTCCTGTACGGGCCTTTCTGGAGACAGAAAATGTTCGACTGCTGCCCTTCCCACCACATTCTCCAGATCTCTCAGCAATTGAAAACGTCTGGTCAATGTTGGCCGAGCAACTGGCTCGTCACAATACGCCAGTCACTACTGTTGATTAACTGTGGTATCGTGATGAAGCTGCATGAGTAGCTGTACCTGTACGCGCCACCCAAGCTCTGTTTGACTGAATGGCCAGGCGTATCAAGGCCGTTATTACGGCCAGAGGTAGTTGTTCTGGGTGCTTATTTCTCAGGATCTATGCACCCAAATTGCGTGAAAATGTAATCGCATGTCAGTTGTAGTATAGTATATTTGTCCAATGAATACCCGTTTACCATCTGTATTTCTTTTTGGTGTAGCAATTTTAATGGCCACTAGTGTATTTATTATTCGGATATCTCTGCTCAGTACCTTGCAGCCCTCTTCAAGGTGAATCGGTGACACAGTAGGAGAGGGTGCTGGGCAAGTTACTGGTTTTGTTGCCTTATAGTTGAAATAAAGACACAAATGGGGGCTAGTTCGAATTTTTGAAGTGCTAACATGTAACTGTGTAAATAACGCGTGCTCACTATTCGTACAATTTGATCTATTGCAGGAGTTGGCCGTGTCACAAGCAAGTTCCTTGTTACCGGAGTTACGGGCTGTCGTGAATTTTTTATTTATCCAGCGATAGTCCGCAAAGGTCATTCACTGTGAGATGTCACAAACACTGGAAACGAGGTGTGCTTCCTACAGCACTGTAAAAACCAGGATATATCGTTTCAAGACTGGCTATTTCACGGTTGAAGACGAGGCCTGCTGTTGTCACCCACAAACCGCAACAGACACTTCAGTATCCGATTCCGCATATGAGTTGATTCTTCAGGACCAACGAATATCCGCCAAAAAGAGAGTCGGGATACTGGACACCTCCAGGGAGTGTGTCGGTTTCATTATCACCACAACCCTAGACATGCGCAAATTTTCAGCGAAGTGGTTGCTGAAGTGTTTCAACTGTGAGCAGCTGAAGAAAGATGTTGAGACATTGAAAGGCATTTTGCGTCATTTCGAAGCTTCAGGCATACTTTTGGCGAGATGAATGGCTGAGGATGAAAAATAGATCCACAATTATGAAGCTGAAACTAGATATTAAGCAAAAGAATGGGGCCAAAGCGGGTCTTCACTGCTGAAGAACTTCCGCACCCAGAAATCGCCCAAAAAAGACATGGGGGCCTTTTTCTCGGACAAAGACGGAATTCTGTTGGTGGAGTGTGTACCTCAGAGATCTTCAATAAGCGAACAATATTATGCTAACCTGACGGATCTGTCGAAGGAAGCAGTTAAGAATGAACGCTGAGAAAGTTTGATCAAACGGATTCTTCTGTCACATGACAAAGCACCTGCGCACAGGTCCAATCATGTGACTTCCAAATTAACGCCCCTGCGTTTCCAAGTAGTCAGCCACACTCCCTACTCGCCAGACCTAGACCACTCAAATTATTGTTTCTGAACTTGAAGAAGCACTTGAAAGGTAACTTTTTATCAGGAAATTTATGACGTCTAAGAGGCTGCGGTGAGCCGGTTTCGCGACCGACCACATGAATTTTATTTGCACTTGACAGAAAAGCTTCAAAAACAACGTACCAAGTGTATCACACTCAGGAGCCAATATATTGAATACATGGGTAATTGCAAATATCTAGTTTCATTATTTATAGGCAAACCCAGGAACTTTTCAGCCCTCATAGTACTCTGGAGTAAATGCGGGCTGCAGTTACCATTCCGCGCTTCATGAGACACACAAGTACCAGTAAAGTGATTCAAAGTTTTGAGCCCTCTGACCTCTACATTTCTATCTAGTCCTAGCATCTAAGTTCTGAAACTTGGAGAAGAATATATGAACCATGGGATAGATATACAGAGTGAGGCAGCTAAAACAGACCACTCAAAATTCACCGACCGACCGAAACATTATGACCTATCTAATAGCGTGGTCCATTTTTCAAACAAAGTACACCAATGGTTCTGCTTCGCATGGATTCTACAGATCCTTGATAGGCACCAGATGTCTACTCACGGGTCACTAAATACTCGCAAACTACGGGCCAGTGGTTTATGGGCACCCAGCTGGCGCCGATATGAGTTCCAGTGGGTATAGATCAGGGGCATCTACTGGCTAAGACTTCAATGTGAATACACTATCGTGCTCCCCAAACCCGTGCAGCGCGATTCTGACCTTGTGTCGCAGAGAGTTATCGTTCTGGAAGACGTCATCTCCATCAGAGAAGTGTTCAACCATGAAGGGTTGCGGGTGGTCTGCAACAGTGTTCACGTAGTCCACTATTGTCATGGTGTCTTCGACTACTACCATAGCTCCCATAGAAGCCCGACTCATTATACCCCATAGCGTAAGTCTGCTCTCACCGGCCTGCATCAGTGGCGTGGTGCACGTTTCAAGCAGGCATTCGCCAGAATGATGGCGTGTAAGGACCCACCCATCGACCAGGTGTAACATGAAGTGCGATTCATTCCACAGGCGACACGTTTCTATTGATCCACGGTGAAAACTCAGTGATGCTGTTCCCACTGAAATCGTAACCGACGGAGTTGTTGGGTCAACAGAGGAAATGTAGGGGACGTGTGATGTGGACCTCGATGATCAACAATGGCCTTTGAACGGTGACCTATACACTTATTCCCGCACCAGAATTGTACTCTGTCATCAGACCTGCTACAGATCGCTACCTATAGTGGTTTACACTGTGGGGGATCATCCGACCTCTAAGTTTTGTGATGAGACACGGACGTCCAGTGCCATACGGTTTACACGTTATTCCACCATCCTTCAGTCACTCTCCATAGGTGTTCACGACAGTAGTACGCAAACATCCGACCAGCTTCGCCGTTCCAGAGATTCTCGTTTTCAAGCGACACAATAATGTGCCTTTGCCAAAACCGCTTGTATCTGTGGATTTTCGCATTTGCGGCCCATGTCTTCTTTATACTGACTGTCAATTCGTCTCTCTTCCGCTTACATTCTTTCCTTACTGCACCACGTACTCGCAGCACCACCAGGAACCATTCGGCCTCCCGGTGGGCAGGGTCACAAAGTTTTGGGTCATCCGTGTACATCCACACTGGACAAATATATCGAGATGCTCTGTTCTCCAGGCTATAGGGGAAACATTGTGAATTTATTGACGTTTACAAGCAACTTTTATCGTTTATAGTCCCCGAATTACACCGACTTGGTTTTTTGTAATGGAACAACATACTTCCTTCTTTGGCATCGAAAAGGAGCTTCTAACAGAACTTACGAGCCATAATAAGTATGGGGCTTGTTCAAATACTATCAAGATAACAGCGCTCGAAACCACCGTCCCACCATCAGGAGAAGAGGTTCGAAGAAGGCCCGTCGTGTACAGGGTGAGCCACTAACTATTGCCACCTAGAATAACTCCGAAAGTATGATGGTAGCTGAAAAGTTTATGGGACAAATGTTGCATGCGACAACTTGGCCATAATATGAGGTTGGTTTTTTGTTGCCAGTTGGGGTCGCGTCAGAGATATGAAGGTCGACTTTGTTTTTTTAAATGGGATACTATAGCTTGGTACTTATTCTCTGATAGCGGCTATCGAGACGAATCCAATGATGTGTAACAGTAAGGTCTTTGAAGGTCAACGAAGGTCACAAAGGTGGCACGAACGTGCACTTGGAGAAGGTGTTCGAAATCAATGACCATTGGCATCAATGCAGTGCTGCAATCTTCTTATCACTGATTTAGTGGTATTCATTATCACTTCAGCACTTATCGAAGCACATGCTCTGACAATTCTCTCCCATATATCGTGCAAATGGTAAATATTTGCCGAATACGGCGTATCTATCTAACGTACCATTGACACCATCGGCGGTTTCGCAATACAACACTAATAGGAACGGTAAGAATAGTATCGTCGAATCAAGCGAATGTGAATGGAGTATTCCTTCGAAGAACGAGTCCACATTCTTCTCATTTACGGCGAATGCCAACGAAATTCAGTGAGGGCTAGAGACTTATACGCTGAAAGATATCCTCAATATACTCACCCTACACGTCGTACATTTAAACTTACGTATGATAAATTGAGATCAACTGGATCTTTAATGCATCGGAAATATATCCGCCAAAAGAAAGTTACTAACGAGTAAACGGAAATTGGTACTCTTGCCGCTGTGGTTTGAGATCCTTGTGTTAGTTCGCGACGAATCACAAGGGAATATGGCATACGCCCGAATAGTGTCGTTCGTGTTCTGCATCGCCATAGGTATCATCCTTGCCATATCAGTCTCCAACAAGAATTAACTGGTACGAACTCTATGCGTCGTATTGAATTCTGCCGATGGGCTCAACTTCACATTCCGAGGGATGACACATTTATTAATTTGATTTTATTTACTGACGAGGTATATTCACGAGCCATGGAAATGTTAATTTGCATAACATGCATTGTTGGGCAACTGAAAATCCATGTTGGCTGCGGCAAGTTGCACACCAAAACCGTGATCGGTGAATGTGTGGTGTGGGATTCTGGAGGACAGAATTATAGGCCCCTATTTCGTCGAATGAAATCTTAATGGTAGGGAGTACACCACATTCCTGGAACAAACATTAGGTCTGTTATTGGAAGAATTACCTTTAGGAACAAGGAACAGAATGTGGTACCTACACTATGGGTGTCCGGCACATTTTTCGCTGATGGCTAGAAATGAGTTGCAGAGTCAATTCCCAAATCGTTTGATTGGACGCGGAGGAGATGTGTCGTGGCCGGCTCGTTCGCCAGACTTGACGCCTTTGGATTTTTTCTTGCGGTTATTTGTAAAAGACACTGTTGATAAAGACATTCAAAGTGCACCTAGAGATATGCGAGAAAGAATTGTCAGATCATGTGCTTCGATAAGTGCCGAGGTGATAAGGAAAACCACTCAATCCAGGGTAACAAGATTGCAGCACTGCATTGATACCAATAGTCATCATTTCGAACACTTTCTCTAAATGGACTTTCATGCCACCTTTGTGAGCTTCGATGACCATCAAAGACCTTACTGTTACACATCATTGGATTCGTCTCAATAGCCGCTATCAGAAAATAAGTACCAAACTACAGTATCCGATTTTTAAAAAATGTTGACCTTCATATCTCTTTAGTGACCCCACCTAGCAACAAAAAACCATCATATTATGGCCCCCTTTGTCCCATGCAACTTTTGTCCCATGAACTTTTCAGCTCCTATCATACTTAATTACTCACCTATATATCACGCGTAGTCAAACACATAAGTCAACTCGGCTCGTGCGTTAACGATCAAGGCTGTCATACTAAGTACACAAAATGTTGCTCCTGAGCGTTAGTATTCATCATAAAGTGGTTCAGTAGACACAATACTGCACACTAAATATCGTCTGGGGTTAACGGCAACACAGGTCCGTCATATAAGGCAACTCGTGCCTCCGGGAGTCGTTGGTGTTCGTTAACAGACATGTTTTGTTTTAATTTTCGCCACAGATAAAAACATAGAAGTGTTAAGTTTGACGAATGTGCAGAGTATTTTGCATTTCTTGAACGACCGTTCCAGTACTCTCCAAATGTTCTCTTAAGAGGGTCTGCCATCGGAGGAACATCCGTCATGTTGGTACCCCTTTGACTTTCTTCTGTCTTTCAATAATTGAGTAAGCAGCATATCACAAAAACTCGAGATACTTGAGTGTATCTAGATTCCCATCGATAAAACAGGGGTCAATGATGTGGGTCTTGGAAAACACTCACCAAATATTTATAGAGAAAGAGCTTCTTTTTGTCTATTACTTTGAAGCAGCGTATATTTCGAAGATTGACTTGTCCATGATGTGTAATCGATGCTTCCTCTTCAAACAAAATTTTACACGGGTATGCCACATCACTTCGTAGTTTTTGTAAATAACATTCGGAGAACTGTAATCAAGTTTGGAATTCACTGCCATGAAGCTGTAGCCACAGCGTAATGTGAAGAGGATGAAATGCGGTGGAATGTAGTGGTCGCAGAACACTCGTTTGGTTGATCCCTCTCGTACTTCCTTGATCCGTCGAAGTGACATCTGCGTTGTGTGTTACTGCTGCTAAAATGTTAGTTTTATTCCTTTCATCAGTGGCTCTTATTGTTCCTTGGCTTCCATGTCCAGTTTCTCGGACATTTTTTGCAAAGACGAATGGTGAGTGCTTGGCACGATCTGGGTACTCTTCACATAAAACAGCATCTAATAGTTTGGCAACATTTGCTGTAAACGATATTGATTTTTTCGACTGTCGTATATGTGAATATGTCAGTAGCTTTACTAACAAGTTATCTGGTTGTTACAACAGCAGAATACAGACTGATGGGCTTCAAGTGCACAGGTAAACGAAAGAACCATGCCCGAGTCAAGTAATTTGCTTACATTTGGAATAATGGGGCGGACGTTTGTGGAACCTATTCTCCTGACGGCGGGAAAGTAATTTGCGGGGCTGTTGTCTAGATACTATTTGATCAAGTCCCATACATGTTGTGTCGCTGGAGTTTTCTTAGTAGCTTCTTACAAATGTCACAGAAAGAAGTATAGAATTCCATTAGAAAAAAGTCGATATTTTAATTCGGCGACTATAAACGATAAAAATTGCTTGTGAATTTCAGGAAAATCGCCACATTTTCACCTATAACTTGTTACAAACCACACCTCGATGTATCTGTTCATTGTGGATATAGTCGTATTTAGGGTGACCTGTTTTAGCTACCTCACCCTTTTTAGGACGCATTGAGCGATTAAAATGGGTCTTACATTTACCCTCTCTCTTCCAAGAATGGTACAATGCTTCCTGTGCATCATGGATATTCTTTTTAATCATTACTGCGCTTCTCAGTAATTCTGCTGGTTCGTACGTAATTTTGTATTTAGTGCACAAAAAGGGCCTTGACAGAAATATGTATATGAGTAGTAAACGCCTTTAGTTTAATGATGCCATCTTAACACGCATATCAAAGGCGCGACACTCTCCCTCCTATTTGGCGATAATACAAAATTAGCTGTCCTCCTCCGAAAGAATATCATCTACACAACTCCGAAGTGTGCGAGAGTAGACAAGTGCGAGAATTATTCCACAGGCAGCTTAACAGCTCATGCATCAAAGCTGCGGTAGAGAATAATACACAGCAGAATGGAAAAGAGAACTGAGGGTGTGTCAGACGACGATCAGTTTGGCTTCAGGAAAGGTAACGGCAGAAGAGAGGCAATTCTGACGTAGCGGCTGATAATGGAAACAAGACTAAAGAGGAATCAAGACACGTTCATGGGATTTATCCACCCGAAAATAACGTTCGACAATATCAAATGCTGCAAGATGTTCGAAATTCTGAGGAACATAAGAGTAATTTACATGAAAAGACGGGTAATATACAGTATGTGTAAGAATTAAGAAAGAATAATAAAGAGTGCAAGACCAGGTACGAAGCGCTGGGATTAAAAGACAGGGATGTAATTTTTCTCCCTTATTGTTCAACCTGTGCACCGAAGAAGCAATGATGGAAATAAATCAAAGATTCAAGAGTGGAATTAAAATTGAAGGTGAAAGGATATCAATGATAAGATACGCTGATGAAATCGCTATCCTCGGCTAAAGTGAATAAGAGTTACAGGATCCGCTGAATGGAATTAACAGTCTAATGAGTTCAAAATGTGGATTGAGAGTACATCGAAGGAAGAGGAAAGTACCGAGAAGTAGCAGAAATGAGAACAGTGAGAAGCTAAACATCATGATTAGTCATCATGAAGTAGGTGAAGTTAAGGAATTCTGCTACCTAGGCAGCAAAATAACCCATGATGCATGGAGCAAGGAGGACATAAAAAGAAGACCAGCACGGGCAATAAGGGCATTCCTGGCAAAGAGAAGTCTGCTAGTATCAAACATAATTCTTAATCTGAGGAAGAAATTTCTAAGAATGTACATTTGGAGCGCAGCATTGTAATATAGTCAATCATGGACTGTGACAACACTAGAACAAAAGAGAATCGAGGCATTTTAGATGCGGTGCTACAGAAGAATGTTGAAAATTATATGCACAGATAAGGTAAGAAAAGTGGAGCTTCTTTGCAGACTGGGAGAGGAAAGGAATATAGGGAAATCACTGACAAGAAGTAGGGGTCAGTAGATAGGACATGGATTAACATCCATGGTACTCGAGGGAGCTGTACAGGATAAAACTGTAGAGGAAGACAGAGATTGGAATATATCCAGCAAATAATTGAGAAAGTAGGTTGCAAATGTTACTCCGAGTTGAAGAGGTTGGCACAGGAGAGGAATTCGTAGTGGTCCTCATTAAACCAGACAGAAGACCGACAACTCAAAAAAAAAAAAAAAATTATGATCAGAAGAGAGCTTCGAACACTTCCTTGTGGAACGCCAGATAACACCTCAGTTTTACTCTATGATTACTACGAAGTGAGACCTTCATGACAAGAAATCAGGATTCCAGTCATACAGCTGAGACGATACCCCACAGGCAAACTGTAGGTTCTAAGCACTACTACAATAAATAGTTAACAGGAATCCCTTTTTAGACTACAATGATTAATAATTTTGCGAATAATAGTGTAGATCGTTCAATATATTTTTATTTCTTTCAGTATTAAGATGTTTCATCGATTTTCATGGCCGCATTCCTCAATTAAGATTATAATAAACATAAAAATGAAGAACTCCTCAAAAATAAACTCTAGCCGAGACATGGTACTGGTGAGAAAGGTGTTGCCTTCCATTCATTCCGGTCATTTAGCCTACGTATACAATGACACAATCTCTAATTTCTATAGGCTGATTTGCAAAAGATGACTTGAACAAGTATCGTTCCAAAGGCGCAAAAGGTACAAATTCAGTTATCAACCACATGTAGTTGCGGAGTTTCAGCAATTTATTTTCTTCAGTAATACACTGAGTCTTCACTTTCAAATCTTAAAGCAGGAAAGGCGTCGAAAGTAAAAACCTTTTCTTATATGGCAGATAATATCAAGAACAAATTTGCACTTCTGTTTACATTGTCAGTCTCTAACCATCACCATGACATTACCCTTTAATAGAATTTCACAGTGACTATAATTCAGAAGGACAAATGTGAAGACGGTAAACCTGTATGCACACAACTTCACCATTAAATAGTAAAACAGTTCCCTCCTGCATGTAACTCAACGAAGAAATCTGTAGCTTATGCGTCGTTTACGCTGTTTCCAAATTTAGGTCTGAAGCAACCTTCTCATTTAGACGTCACAGCGACGCTATCGTGCAGCTACCCGTTGTGTTCTGTGGCGAATTTGTCGTCACCAGCCGCAACAAGTACAATCTCTGATCCGTCGAGGACAACTTTCTTTGGCAAGCAGAAATAGCAAGGTGGTCGAACGTCTAAATGCCTCCGAATTCCGCCAACGACCTCTCGAAATTCTCGTAGATTTGTGCTGCCTACTGAAATTAGAGAGTGACGTAATGTGAGGAAGACAACAGGCTAGTGACAGCGTTTGAGGATGGTGATGATGATGATGATGATGATGATGATGATGATGATGATAATGAGCTACGAGGGTTAAAATTGTTGTTTTTCAAGATTCAGTGGTTTAGAAATACCAGCCAACCAGCTGCAAAATGCAGTTTGTTAAACTTTGACAACGATTATGACGCTTTTGGCTCTGAGCACTATGGGACTCAACTGCTGTGGTCATAAGTCCCCTAGAACTTAGAACTACTTAAACCTAACTAACCTAAGGACAGCACACAACACCCAGCCATCACGAGGCAGAGAAAATCCCTGACCCCGCCGGGAATCGAACCCGCGAACCCGGGCGTGGGAAGCGAGAACTATGACGCTTTTAAAACCGTCTTCTTCAGATAAATAAAATGTCGTGTGACTAGGGGCTCCCGCGGGATACCGTTCACCGGGTGCAAGTCTTTCAATTTGACGCCACTTCGGCGACTTGCGAGTCGATGGGGATCAAATGATGATGATTAGGACAACACAACACCCAGTCCCTGAGCGGGAAATCTCCGACCCAGTCAGCTACCAGGGGCGGACATCTTCAGATGACATTGTGCGCAAAATCACATTATCTGTAGTCAACGTGGGAGTCATTGATTCTGTCTAGTACATGTGAGCCACTCAATTACCTCTTAAATTCGTTATATGTAAAGTAGTAGCCGTCTAGTGTAGGGATTTCTCTTAAAACTTTTTTCTTTTTTAAATATCACATATTTGACGCTGGATTCAGCAACATATAGTATTCCTCTTGAAAGATTTGTATAAAACCGACATTTTAATATAAAACAACGCAGCAGATCCTACAGAGGGTAAATATATTGATGAGCCAAAGTATTACGACCACTGCCCACCGCGACTGGTAGTGGTGAGGGCACATGACGTGGTAAGAGAAGTATATGACCGGAGCACAACGAATGGTGAATCATTCTAGCGACGATAAGTGGCGCAAGTGCGGAAATCCGCCGACTTTGACAAAATCCAGATTGTTGTGGCCCGGTGCCTGGGAGCGAGGATCTCGGAAACGGCGTAGATGGTCGGCTGTTAGCGTGTTACTGTCGTGAGCATCTATGGAAAGTGGTTGAAGAATGCTGAAACTACAGATGGGTGACAAGAAGTTAGACGTCCATACCTCATCACAGAACACAGGGATCGGAGGCTTGCCCGCTCTCTAAAACAGGATAGGCCGCGACCTGTGGCAGAGTACAGTGCTGGCGCAGGCACAAGTGTTTTGGAACCCCTTCGTTCAGCGCACAGTGTTGAACTTGACTTTCCTCAGCAGACGAACCCTACGTGTCTCCATGTTGTCACAACAACATCATCAGTAATGACTGCAGTGGGCACGGGATCATGGAATCATGGCTGAAACGAGGATCAATGGAATCGAATCACCTGGTTGGATGAATCCCGTCTATTCTTAAATCAAAGCGATAATCGTCTCCAGAAACACCGTCGTCCACGCGAACGGCTGCTAGAAACATGCAGCGCGCCACGGATGCAGCCCGGTGGGAGCAGTACTACACTACTGGCCATTAAAATTGCTACACCAAGAAGAAATTCAGATGATAAACGGGTATTCATTGGACAGAGATATTATACTACAACTGACATGTGATAACATTTTCACGCAATTGGGTGCCTAGATCCTAAGAAATCAGTACCCAGAACAACCACGTCTGGCCGTAATAACGGCCATGGTACGCCTGGGCATTGAGTCAAACAGAGCTTTGATGGCGTGTAGAGGTACAGCTGCCCACGCAGCTTCAACACGATACCACAGTTCATCAAGAGTAGTGACTGCCGTATTGTGACGAGCCAGTTGCTCGGCCACCATTGACCAGACGTTTTCAGTTGGTGAGAGATCTGGAGAATGTGCTGACCACGTCAGCAGTCGATACTTTTTCGGTATCCAGAAAGACTCGTACAGGACCTGAAACATGTGGTCGTGCATTATACTGCTGAAATTTAGTGTTTCGTAGGGATCGAATGAAGGGTGGAGCCACGGGCCGTAACACATCTGAAATGTAACGTCCACTGTTCAAAGTGCCGTCAATGCGAACAAGAGGTGACTGAGACATGTAACCAATGACACCCCATACCATCACGCCAGGTGATACGCCAGTATGGCGATGACGAATACACGCTTCCAATGTGCGTTCACCGCGATGCCGCCAAACACGGATGCGACCATCATGATGCTGTAAACAGAACCTGGATTCATCCGAAAAAATGACGTTTTGCTATTCGTGCACCCAGGTTCGTCGTTGAGTACACTATCGAAGGCGCTCCTGTCTGTGATGCAGCGTCAAGGGTAACCGCAGCCATGGTCTCTGAGCTGATAGTCCATGCTGCTGCAAACTTCGTCGAACTGTTCGTGCAGATGGTTCTTGTCTTGCTAACGTCCCCATATGTTGAGTCAGGGATCGAGACGTGGCTGCACGATCCGTTACAGCCATGCGGATAAGATGCCTGTCATCTCGACTGTTAGTGATACGAAGCCGTTGGGATCCAGCACGTTGTTCCGTATTACCCTCCTGAACCCACCGATTCGATATTCTGCTAACAGTCATTGGACCTCGACCAATGCGACCAGCAATGTCGTGATACGGTAAACTACAATCCGACCTTTATCAAAGTCGGAAACGTGATGGTACGCATTTCTCCTCCTTTCACGATCACAACAACGTTTCACCAGGCAACGCCGGAAACTGCTGTTTGTGTATGAGAGATCGGGTGGAAAGTTTCCTCATGTCAGCTCGTTGTTCGAGTTGCCACCGGCGCCAAACTTATGTGAATGCTCTGAAAAGCTAATCATTTGCACATCACAGAATCTTCTTCTAGTCGGTTAAATTGCGCGTCTGTAGCACTTCACCTACGTGGTGTACCAATTTTAATGGCCAGTAGTGTAGTAGAAATGAAAACATCGAGGAACTTAACGTCAGGGTTAATGATCACAGAGTAGATGAATTTAAGAAACTCTGCTACCTAAGCATGACAGATGGAGTAATGACGACATAAATCCAGGCAAAAAAGGGATCATGATGGTCGCAGCCTTGTTTGGCGACATCGCTGTGAACGCACATTGGAAGCATGTATTCGTCATCGCCATACTGGCGTATCACCCGGCGTGAAGGTATGGGGTGTTATTGGTTACATGTCTCGGTAACCTCTTGTTCGCACTGACGGCACTTTAAACAGTGTATGTTACATTTCAGATGTGTTACGACCCGTGTTTCTACCCTTCATTCCATCCCTGCGAAACCCAACATTTCAGCAGGATAATGCACGACTGCATGTTGCAGGTCCTGTACGGGCCTTTCTCGATACAGAAAATGTTCGACTGCTGCCCTGGGCATCACATTTTCCAGATCTCTCACCAACTGAAAACGTCTAGTCAATGGTGGCCGAGCAACTGCCTCGTCACAATACGTCAATCACTACTCTTGATGAACTGTGGTAGCGTGTTGAAGCTCCATGGGCAGCTGTACATGTACAGGCCATCCAAGCTCTTTTGACCCAATGCCCAGGCATATCAAGGCCGTTATTACGGCCAGAGGTGATTGTTTTGGTTACTGATTTCTCAGGATCTATGCACCCAAATTGCGTGAAAATGTATTCACATGTCAGTTCTAGTATAATATATTTGTCCAGTGGATTACCCGTTCATCATCTGCATTTCTTCTTGGTGTAGCAATTTTAATGGCCAGTAGTGTATTTATAAATAGTTTCGTCTGTCTTCGATTTACTCTCGGCCCACATTCTGTACTCATTCGTCTGTTCATTCCATTCAACAGATCCGGTATTTCTTTTTCACATTCACTGATGTTAGCGATGTCATCAGAGAATCTTACCATTGGTATTCTCTCACCTTGAATTTTAAACCGACTCCTGAATCTTTCTTTTATTCTCGTCGTCGCTTCTTCGATGTACAGATTAAACAGCATGGGCCAAAGACTAGATCCCTGTCTTACAACCTAGAAAATCGCAGCCTACGTGCAAGTAAGTTCTAGTACGCGACGTCTCCGTCGTCGTGGTCAGCACTCACTGAGTTGTGTCACGAGACGAGGCGACATCGGTCATCTTCGCCAACTTCCATCGAGCTATACCGTGTGTATTCAGGCTATGTCTGTCGCACAGCGCAGCAGCGTGCAGACCACTCGGACGGACGACGCACCTGCAGTGCTCTAGTCGAGATCCCGCCCGGTGAGGATCCGACGTGATTCCGTGCAGGGGGCGCGGAGGTGGCGCGGACAAAGCCTCCGGGCGCCCCGTCTCCCTACGCCCTCCCCGGAGACCAGACGACGACGGCTGCGCAGCGCAGCGCAGTGCAGGGCCGGGCAGGGCAGCGGCGCTCCCTGGCGCCGGAGCGGAGCTGGCGGCCAATATTGGGCCGCAATTACCGGCGGCCGCCTGCCGGTAATGAGGGCGGCCCGCGAGCCGAGCCGCGCTCGGCGGAGCAGGCCAGGGCAGAGCGGAGCTGAGCACAGCCCGCACTGCGGTCCGCGCCGCGGTCGATACCCGCCGCCGGCGTCGCCCCAAAAACTACTCCCCTCACCTTCTCCCCTCCTCACACTGTCCGACCCCCTAAACTCGCACCACGCACACCGTAATCGACACTGCAGGCCATTAGAACTGCGCCACCAGGAAGGTTTAACAAATGAGGAAACTTCTGGTATCATATGTACGAGGGCTGTCCAGAAAGTAAGTTACGATTGATCGCGAAATGAAAATCACAGCGTAAATCAGAAATGTTTCATTTGTAACAGTTAGCTACACCTTTCAGCTACTTCTCTACGTAGTCTCCGTTCTCACTCAGACATTCGTCGTAGCGTTGTACCAACTTTCCAATAACCTCACCATAGAAGGCAGCCGCCAGTGCTTTCCGCCAATTCTCTACGGTGGCCTAAAGATCGTTGTCTGTGCCAAAATGTTGTCTTCATAGCCAGCGGTTGTTTGAGCAGAGATGAAACTCAGTGGGAGACAATTACGGGCTGTATTGCGGGTAACCAAACATTTACAATTGAAACGATGTAAGAACATCTTCATTGCCCCTGCAGAATGAGGCTGAGAATTGTCTTGAAGTAGAAACCGCACGACAGTTAGGTAATGTTGGTTGCATACCTTCAGGAGAAAATTCTCACCAGGCCCTCGTACTTGGCGGGAGACACTATTTTCTATAACATCTTTACGCGCTCACTAACAGCTCAGGAACGAAAAGAGCGACATAATTCCACCTAGAGTCATACTAGAGACACTGCCCAACACATCTTTGCAAAGCTTTATCGGATTTCCGTAGTCGTTTCCATTTCGCGACCGATCGTAACTTACTTTCTGGACAGCACTCGTATAAAGAGTAGTAGGGAGAATACATAGGTGATTTGAGGGTGTGCAGACCGCAAATGTAAGTACAAAAGCTGCAACCTCTGGAAGCGAAAACGAGTCGAGTTGAGTTTGTGTGGCAGACCTGGGTACTTCATACCACGCTGATGCTATGCCAGAGCTCACCAAGCATAGAGCGCTGGCGAGAGGTGGTGAGGCAATCTACATCTACATCTACATCCATACTCCGCAAGCCACCCAACGGTGTGTGTCGGAGGGCAGTTTACTTGCCACTGTCATTACCTCCCTTTCCTGTTCCAGGCTCGCGGGAAGAACGACTGCCGGAAACCCTCGGCCCGCGCTCGAGTCTCTCTAATTTTACATTGGTGATCTCCTCGGGACGTATAAGTAGGGGGAAGCAATATATTCGAAACCTCATCTAGAAACGCACCCTCTAGAAACCTGGACAGCAAGCTACAACGCGATGCAGAGCGCCTCTCTTGCAGAGTCTAGATCTACATCTACATCCATACTCCGCAAGCCACCTGACGGTGTGTGGCGGAGGGTACCCTGAGTACCTTTATCGGTTCCCTCTTCTATTCCAGTCTCGTATTGTTCGTGGAAAGAAGGATTGTCGGTATGCCTCTGTGTGGGCTCTAATCTCTCTGAGTTTATCCTCATGGTCTCTTCCCCAGATATACGTACGAGAGAGCAATATACTGCTTGACTCCTCGGTGAAGGTATGTTCTCGAAATTTTAACAAAAGTCCGTACCGAGCTACTGAGCGTCTGTCCTGCAGAGTCTTCCACTGGAGTTTGTCTATCATCTCCGTAACGCTTTCGCGATTACTAAATGATCCTGTAACGAAGTGCGCTGCTCTCCGTTGGATCTTCTCTATTTCTTCTATCAACCCTATCTGATACGGATCCCACACTGCTGAGCAGTATTCAAGCAGTAGGCGAACAAGCGTACTGTAACCTGCTTCCTTTGTTTTCGGATTGCATTTCCTTAGGATTCTTCCAATGAATCTCAGTCTGGCATCTGCTTTACCGACGATCAACTTTATATGATCATTCCATTTTAAATCACTCCTAATGCGTACTCCCAGATAATTTATGGAATTAACTGCTTCCAGTTGATGACCTGCTATATTGTAGTTAAATGGTAAAGGATCTTTCTTTCTATGTATTCGCAGTACATTACACTTGTCTACATTGAGATTCAGTTGCCATTCCCTGCACCAAGCGTCAATTCGCTGCAGATCCTCCTGCATTTCAGTACAATTTTCCATTGTTACAACCTCTCAATATACCACCTCTAAATCTACATCTACATTTATACTCCGCAAGCCACCCAACGGTGTGTGGCGGAGGGCACTTTACGTGCCACTGTCATTAACTCCCTTTCCTGTTCCAGTCGCGTATGGTTCGCGGGAAGAACGACTGCCGGAAAGCCTCCGTGCGCTCTCGAATCTCTCTAATTTTACATTCGTGATCTCCTCGGGAGGTGTAGGTAGGGGGAAGCACTATATTCGATACCTCATCCAGAAACGCACCCTCTCGAAACTTGGACAGCAAGCTACGCCGCGATGCAGAGCGCCTCTCTTGCAGAGTCTGCCACTTGAATTTGCTAAACATCTCCGTAACGCTATCACGCTTACGAAATAACCCTGTGACGAAACGCGCCGCTCTTCTTTGGATATTCTCTATCTCCTCCGTCAACCTGACCTGGTACGGATCCCACACTGATGAGCAATACTCAAGTATAGGTCGAACGAGTCTTTTGTAAGCCACCTCTTTTGTTGATCGACTACATTTTCTAAGGACTCTCCCAATGAATCTCAACCTGGCACCTTCCTTACCAACAATTAATTTTATATGATCATTCCACTTCAAATCGTTCCGTACGCATACTCCCAGATATTTTACAGAAGTAACTGCTACCAGTGTTTGTTCCGCTATCATATAATCATACAATATAGGATCCTTCTTCCTATGTATTCGCAATACATTACATTTGTCTATGTTAAGGGTCAGTTGCCACTCCCTGCACCAAGTGCCTATCCGCTGCAGATCTTCCTGCACTTCGCTGCAATTTTCTAATGCTGTAACTTCTCTGTATACTAAAGCATCATCCGCGAAAAGCCGCATGGAACTTCCGACACTATCTACTAGGTCATTTATATATATTGTGAAAAGCAATGGTCCCATAACACTCCCCTGTGGCACGCCAGAGGTAAATTTAACGTCTGTAGTGCCTCTCCATTGAGAACAACATGCTGTGTTCTGTTTGCTAAAAACTCTTCAATCCAGCCACACAGCTGGTCTGATATTCCGTAGGCTCTTACTTTGTTTATCAGGCGACAGTGCGGAACTGTATCGAATGCCTTCCGGAAGTCAAGGAAAATGGCATCTACCTGGGAGCCTGTATCTAATATTTTATGGGTCTCATGAACAAATAAAGCGAATTGGGTCTCTCACGATCGCTGTTTGCGGAATCCATTTTGATTCCTACAGAGTAGATTCTGGGTTTCCAGAAATGTCATGACACATGAGCAAAAAACATGTTCTAAAATTCTACAACAGATCGATGTCAGAGATATAGGCCTATAGTTTTGCGCATCTGCTCGACGACCCTTCTTGAAAATTGGGACTACCCGTGCTCTTTTTCAATCATTTGGAACCTCCCGTTCCTCTAGAGACTTGCAGAACACGGTTGTTAGAAGGAGGACAAAGTTCGTTCGCGTACTCTGTGTAGAATCGAATTGGTATCCCGTCAGGTCCAGTGGACTTTCCTCTGTTGAGTGATTTCAGTTGCTTTTCTATTCCTTGGACACTTATTTCGATGCCAGCCATTTTTTCGTTCGTGCGGTGGTTTAGAGAAGGAACTGCAGTGCGGTCTTCCTCTGTGAAACAGCTTTGGAAAAAGGTGTTTAGTATTTCAGCTTTACGCGTGTCATCCTCTGTTTCAATGCCATCATCGTCACCCCAGAGTGTCTGGATATGCTGTTTCGACCCACTTACTGATTTAACGTAAGACCAGAACTTCTTAGGATTTTCTGTCAAGTCGGTACATAGAATTTTGCTTTCGAATTCACTGAACGCTTCACGCATAGCCTTCCTTACGCTAACATTGACATCGTTTAGCTTCTGTTTGTCTGAGAGGTTTTGGCTTGCAGTGAAGCTCTCTTTGATTTCGCAGTAGTTTCCTACCTTTGTTGTTAAACCACGGTGAGTTTTTCCCGTCCCTCACAGTTTTACTCGGCACGCGCCTATGTAAAACGCATTTTACGATTGCCTTGAACTTTTTCCATAAACACTCAACATTGTCAGTGTAAACTGTGACCATACGTTTTCAGAAGGAAAGAAATTTGTTGAACGTCCTTGCTAGGGAACCAGTCGTACACCTACTGCTTCGAGAGAATCTTGACAGCACGGTAACATGCGGTCTTGCGTTATCTTGGTCAATGATGTAACGGTGGACGTCTGACAGGCAAACTGGTCCTCCTATGAAACGAAACAGCATGCCAGACCAACACTCCTGGATGTCGGGTTGTATGATGCGGAAGGCTGGTATCCCACCATTGCCCGGGACGTCTTCAGACACACTGTCGGCCTAGAATCTCATTGACTGAAGTACAGCTGTCTTCAGTGATGCCTCCTTCTTCAAATCGAGCTCCCATAACCAGCGGAGAAGTGTCTGTAGACATCCAAAACAGTGGTTGGATACTGACCTTACTATCGCTCGCCATGTGGCCTGACAACCAAGACAGATAGTACAGCGTGCCATTTCATTTCATAGCTCGACCCCTTTGGTTGTCGTCCGCGACCGCTACAGCGGTCCGTCGACGACATTTTGTGTCGCGTTTTGTTGCCCTTCATGGCAAGCCATCTTGGGCTTACGTTTCAGCAAGATAATTCGTAGAGAAACTCCAACACTGGTGCCACATGACTAAAATGACAATCTCACCCAGCAAATCCACATACCTGCTGTTAAAAGGACATTTAATTAGAAATCCCTGCCGGCCGGTGTGGCCGTGCGGTTCTAGGCGCTTCAGTCTGGAACCGCGTGACCGCTACGGTCGCAGGTTCGAATCCTGCCTCGGTCACGGATGTGTGCGATGTCCTTAGGTTAGTTAGGTTTAAGTAGTTCTAAGTTCTAGGGGACTGATGACCATAGATATTAAGTCCCATAGTGCTCAGAGCCATTAGAACCATTTAGTAATCCCACTGTCAGAATTAACGGCTCACCAGTTCTCCGGCGACGTGAGACACCCTACCTAGGAGTCATCATTGATGAGAGATAGAACTTCAGGAAACACATTGACACCGTAACCCAGAAAGCTCTGCAGATATTTAACAATCTCATCTCGATAGGACACAAAAGATTCCATCTCCCCCCCCCCCCCCCCCCCCCCACACACACACCTTATTAAACTTTACCATAACAGCATCCTAACCTCAATAGTGGGTTACGGCTCGGGAGTTTGGGCGCACAGGCTCACGAGGGTTGTGATCGCCATGACAGTGAGAAGGGTCCAGAGAAGTATGATATTGAGATCTATGGGGGCCTACAGAACATCTCCAGAGGAGGGGGGGCTATTAGTCATAATGGGGTTCTGCCCTCTGGACATCAAAATAAGGGAACAAGCGGCTTAGTACTGGGCAAAAAAGGGGAATTATGAGAAAGTTGTAGACATCATGGGTGTAAGGATGGAGGACAAAAGAGAAATAAGGAAAAGAGGGGACGAACTTTGGCAGGGGTCCTGGGAGGTAGAAGAAGCTGGATGTAGAACTTTCCAGTTCGTACCAGATGTGAGGGAGTGCTTGGACATGAAATATTTTGAGCCAACACGAGGACTGATCCATTTTCTCACTGGCCACGGACCCTACCCGACATTCTTATGTCGATTTGGGAAGAGGGCTACACCCACGTGTGACTGTGGTGTGTCAGAGGGTACTCCCGACCATGTGGTTTACGAGAGCCCCCACTTCAATGATGTTGCGACTACATTTCGAGACAGACTTCCAAACCACTGCTTAGACGTGAGGACACTTTCCAACTGCTAAATACATTGGCCAACGAGGTATCACGGAAAGTTCTAACAGAATACTTGAGGGACATGAACTGAATAACTGAGACAACCAACACTGATTGCGTCCAGAGCCCTATTCCCATACCGCCTGTGAGTGGACTGGCCGACTTTCCATCATAGTTGGAATCCGCCACGTGCAGGAATAGGGGGGAGTGGGTGTCAATACTACCGATAAGAACATGCACCGGATATCACGCAGGATAAATTAGTTTGTAGGACTTAGTTTAGGAAAATTATGCTAGGGAACTGCAGCGAATCAGGGACACGCTCTTCGGGTTTATCTCGATGAGCAAGGCCATCAAAGTAGGTTTATATCTCACTGCCACACATGTGACGCTGCAGGCGATAGGAACTAGTTATAAGAAATAGATATAAGTCCTAGATACTAGACATTAAATGCCCATTGTATGTAATATTAACTGTAGCTCACCTGAAAATTGTAATTAGTTGCAATATAAGTACCAGTTGTATAATTATTATGACCCACTAATCAGATAAGGAAATGGGTTAATATTGTATAATTACAGGGTGTTTCAAAATGATTATACTGGTTTTAAGGCTTTGTAGCACATATTACATTCACCTTACAATTACAAATAATACACTCCTGGAAATTGAAATAAGAACACCGTGAATTCATTGTCCCAGGAAGGGGAAACTTTATTGACACATTCCTGGGGTCAGATACATCACATGATCACACTGACAGAACCACAGGCACATAGACACAGGCAACAGAGCATGCACAATGTCGGCACTAGTACAGTGTATATCCACCTTTCGCAGCAATGCAGGCTGCTATTCTCTCATGGAGACGATCGTAGAGATGCTGGATGTAGTCCTGTGGAACGGCTTGCCATGCCATTTCCACCTGGCGCCTCAGTTGGACCAGCGTTCATGCTGGACGTGCAGACCGCGTGAGACGACGCTTCATCCAGTCCCAAACATGCTCAATGGGGGACAGATCCGGAGATCTTGCTGGCCAGGGTAGTTGACTTACACCTTCTAGAGCACGTTGGGTGGCACGGGATACACGCGGACGTGCATTGTCCTGTTGGAACAGCAAGTTCCCTTGCCGGTCTAGGAATGGTAGAACGATGGGTTCGATGACAGTTTGGATGTACCGTGCACTATTCAGTGTCCCCTCGACGATCACCAGTGGTGTACGGCCAGTGTAGGAGATCGCTCCCCACACCATGATGCCGGGTGTTGGCCCTGTGTGCCTCGGTCGTATGCAGTCTTGATTGTGGCGCTCACCTGCACGGCGCCAAACACGCATACGACCATCATTGGCACCAAGGCAGAAGCGACTCTCATCGCTGAAGACGACACGTCTCCATTCGTCCCTCCATTCACGCCTGTCGCGACACCACTGGAGGCGGGCTGCACGATGTTGGGGCGTGAGCGGAAGACGGCCTAACGGTGTGCGGGACCGTAGCCCAGCTTCATGGAGACGGTTGCGAATGGTCCTCGCCGATACCCCAGGAGCAACAGTGTCCCTAATTTGCTGGGAAGTGGCGGTGCGGTCCCCTACGGCACTGCGTAGGATCCTACGGTCTTGGCGTGCATCCGTGCGTCGCTGCGGTCCGGTCCCAGGTCGACGGGCACGTGCACCTTCCGCCGACCACTGGCGACAACATCGATGTACTGTGGAGACCTCACGCCCCACGTGTTGAGCAATTCGGCGGTACGTCCACCCGGCCTCCCGCATGCCCACTATACGCCCTCGCTCAAAGTCCGTCAACTGCACATACGGTTCACGTCCACGCTGTCGCGGCATGCTACCAGTGTTAAAGACTGCGATGGAGCTCCGTATGCCACGGCAAACTGGCTGACACTGACGGCGGCGGTGCACAAATGCTGCGCAGCTAGCGCCATTCGACGGCCAACACCGCGGTTCCTGGTGTGTCCGCTGTGCCGTGCGTGTGATCATTGGTTGTACAGCCCTCTCGCAGTGTCCGGAGCAAGTATGGTGGGTCTGACACACCGGTGTCAATGTGTTCTTTTTTCCATTTCCAGGAGTGTACATCAAATGAAAGAGAAACACAAACAGTTTTTCTTAAATTATTCAGTGTGAACACCGATCACACATAGAGTCGATAGGCGAGTTGTTCCGAAACCTTGATCAATGTGTCAGGAGTAACTGTTGCAGTAACACTGTTTCTAAAGTCAGATAGATCAGCTGGTATCAGAGGCACATAGACATGATCGCGTCAGATCGTGCGTGAACGTGGGGGTCATGCATAAAATGCTGTGTCATCCGGCCCCTTGGGCCAAATCCACCGGTCGGATACAACGTCGTTTAACCAGTCGCGTACTGAGTTATGTCAGTGAGGCGGCGCACCATCTTGTTCCCAAATAAATATGTGTTTTTCAGCTTGTTCCCATTGAGGCACGGACCGTAGCTGTAGCACATCAAGATAAGAAACATCAGTTACAGTTGATTCACTGAAAAAGAAAGTCCCATAAACTTTCTGCTGGGATATTTCTTGGGGCTAAGTGTGAAAGACTCGCACTCGTTCAACACGTTTTCCGTCACTCTTTGTCATTCCATACTCTTCCCATTGCGCACAGGTATACAAATAAAACTGTTTGAGTTGATCTTTCATTTGGTGTATTATTTACAGTTGTAAGTTGAACGTAATAAATGCTACAACGCCTTACAACCGGTACGTTCATTTTGAAACACCCTGTATTATGGTTTGTAATAAAGAAGAGAAAAAAAAGATAATTGGCTCCTGCACATGACGGCAGTTCCTAGTGCCTGTCTTAGTGCTTGTCAGACCCTACCCCCTTGGCGAACAAGGTCGCCGGATCTCTCCTCAATTGAGAACGTTTCGAGCATTATGGCAGGACCCTCCAACCAGCTCGGAATTTTTATGATCTAAAGCACCAATTGGACAAAATTTGGCACGATATCTCTCAGGGGGACATAAAAAACTCTATCACTCAATGCAAAGCCGAACTATTGCTTACTTAATGCCCTGAGGTGGACAAAAGCGTTATTCAATTGCTCAATTTCTGAAGCTCTTTCTCTTCAATAATTAATCGAATTTTTCTGAAATTGTAATTACTTGTTTTTCTATACATGCTATACATGTATATCACACCTAACGATTTCCGACCACCCGGATAATTCCTTCGTAATATATCTTTTTTTTTTTTTTTTGGTCTTAAGGTGTGTTATCTGTTGACGTAAGAAAACAAAGGAAGCACTGTAAATAGTCACATGTGTTCCAGCAGCAATTGATGAAGATTAGTGGCAGTATTGATGAAGTGTGGGAAGAACACTGCGTAGCTAGTACGTTGCAGTTTACTGTATTGGCTCGTTACAGACCTATAGAGGAGTTTAAACTAAATTACTTTTCCACATCTTCTTGGCACTGAGTTCAGCGAATCAAGTCCCACAGCCTTCCTACTTATGTTGTAACTATTAACTGCTAATTCGTTGGTTAGAAAATTTGCGATAGAATGGAATTTAGCAACAGCAGTGGAGAATATGTGAGTAGCTTAATGATCTTGATATCTTGAGTAAAGATAAATATTTAATGAACATCACAAAGTATTGAAAAGATATCTCTGAACCATCGCTACAATCTGTATAGTATGAACAAACAGTCTTGGTTGCAGGGTTGTAATTATTTTTTTGACAAAGCCGTTCACCGGATGTACTATTTTTCGGCTATATTCCGATCTGTTTATTTGTAGGACACAGATCAATGTTTCCGAGGACAATTATTTGCTGGATCGTGCTGTATACTCGGTACCCCTAAATGCGTAATGCCATTTAGCTTCAGTATGTAGTGTTACAATTTCTTGCTAGTAAGTCAAATTTCGCAAAATGGAGTCATGTCACTTTTAACGAAATGTAAATTTTTATCTCAGGCCACTCTAAAGATGTCTGAATCAGGCCAAATGCGATTGGCAAATAAATAATTATTACAGCAATGTGTCCAAGCCTGTTTGTTTCTTCATCGTATATTACTGGCTGCTGTACCATCCCTGCCATGAATTGGAAAAAGGTTTTTCTTTTATCTAAAATGCTGTCTTTCAAGATGGTGGTGGCCCTCTTCCTCTTTGCATCTTACAAAAAATACATCCCTCTTGACATCGGAGACTAACATATATCTACATATGTAGCACCTGGCTTCACAAGCCTAGCGAATTGATGTGTGCGTCCGGTCACACCGGTTAGCGTGTATGCCATTCTCCTCCAGGAGCCCCACTGAGAGATCTTGCAGTCTGTTTAGCGTTCCACTCATTCTGGCGACCTTAGGCCAACTTCTCCAGCGTTTCTTCCACCAATGTATCACCATAGAGAAATTTCCTGATTAGTGGTCCTTCACACTGTTCTTTCACTAAATACGTTAACTTCATGAGTGATACAGGTTATCATGAAAGTGTGAAAGTTTCTCCTTCCCGAAAACAAATCGTTATACTCTTATTTATTTATTATTAACAAAGGAATTCACGCAGTTTACATTTGTGTCAAAGGATTTTCACCAGTATACGATTTCTTGTTGGTTTTGTGTTAAGGTCTATTCTTGGGTGTGCTGGGCAACAGACTTGAACATACACTTTGTGATCAAAAGTATCCGGACGCCTGGCTGAAAATAACTTACAAGTTCCTGGCGCCCTCCATCGGTAATGCTGGAATTCAATATGGTGTTGGCCCACCCTTAGCCTTGATTACAACTTCCACTCTCTCATGGATTCGTTCAGTCAGATGATGGAAGGTTTTTTGGGATTGGCAATCCATTCTTCACGGAGTGCAGCACTGAAAAGAGGTTTCGATGTCGGTCGGTGAGGTCTGGCACGAAGTCGGCATTCCAAAACGTGCCAAAGGTGTTCTATAGGATTCACGTCGGAGCTCTGTGCACGCCAGTCCATTACAGGGATGTTATTGGTTCAAATGCCTCTGAGCACTATGCGGCTTAACTTCTGACGTCATCAGTCGCCTAGAACTTAGAACTAATTAAACCTAACTAACCTAAGGACATCACACACATCCATGCCCGTGGCAGGATTCGAACCTGCGATCGTAGCGGTCGCTCGGTTCCAGACTGTAGCGCCTAGAACCGCACTGTCAGGGGATGTTATTGTCGTGTAACCACTCCGCTACTGTCGGCAGTCTCTGTCAGTCAACAGAAGAGGTCAGCCTGTACGCTTTTGTGCTGTACGTGTCCCTTCACGTTTACACTTAACTATCACATTGGAAACAGTGGACCTGGGGTTGTTTAGGGGACTCGAAATCTCGCGTACAGACGTATGACACACGTGTCACCCAATCACCTGACCATGTTCGAAGTCCGTGAGTTCAGCGGAGCGCCCCATTCTGCTCTCTCACGATGTCTAATGACTACTGAGGTCGCTGATATGGAGTACCTGTCAGTAGATGGCGGCAGAATACACCTAATAAGAAAAACGTTGATAACAAGAAGGGATAGGATGATAGGACGCGTGTTAAGACTTCAGGGAATAATATTCATGGTTCTAGAGGGAGTTGCTGAGGGTAAAAACTGAAGAGGAAGACAGAAATTGGAACACATCCGGCAAATAACAACGTAGGTTGCAAGTGCTACTCTTAGCTGGAAAGTTTGGCACAGGAAAGAATTTTGTGGCAGGCTAGTCACAAGATTGTAGATCTTTTTCTTCTTTAGAAAATGAAAATTTGGAAATATCGATGATCATTGCACGTCCTAGCCAATGATGGACCGAGGAGAAGAACATGTAAAGCATACTAGCAAGGGCGAAAAGGGCATTCCTGGCCGAGAGAAGTCTACTTGTATCAAACATAGACCTTAATTTAAGGAAGAAATTTCGGGTCATGTATAGCTGGAGTACAGCATTGTATGATAGTGAATCATGTGGTGCAACAGAGGAATGTTGAAAATTAGATGGACAGATAAGGTAAGAAAAGGGGGGTTTCTCTGCACAAGGATAAGAAAAGTATACATGGAAAACACTGACAAGAAATAGGGATACAATGATAGGACCTGTGTTACGACATCAGGGAATAACTTCCATGGTACTAGAGGAAGCTGTACAAGATAAAATCTCTAGAGGGAGACAGAGATTGGACTACGTCCAGCAAGTAATTTAGGACGTATGTTGCAAGTGGAAGGGTGCAGAAGAGTGATGACCAGAAAAAAATAAAAACAAACTACAAATAACTAAAGATGAAAATTCTTTAACGACCAATATGATGTTTCCTGTCATTTTATTGCAACCGTACCGTACCAATAACTACTCGTTCTCAACAGATTCAATGTGTTTCTCGAGGATGAATTAAAAAATGCCTTCAGTCCAAACTTTTCGTGTTTTATTCATTACACAATGCATTTAGGACACCATGGATTCATCTTCAGGTGTAATTCGTCTTAATACATGCTTCAATTTTCTTTTGAATGAGATGAAATGTATATTCCTGTCACTAAAAGGTTTGATGTTAGGTTACGAATTTCGTAAGCCAAACGCGGAAAATACACTCCTGGAAATTGAAATAAGAACACCGTGAATTCATTGTCCCAGGAAGAGGAAACTTTATTGACACATTCCTGGGGTCAGATACATCACATGATCACACTGACAGAACCACAGGCACATAGACACAGGCAACAGAGCATGCACAATGTCGGCACTAGTACGGTGTATATCCACCTTTCGCAGCAATGCAGGCTGCTATTCTCCCATGGAGACGATCGTAGAGATGCTGGATGTAGTCCTGTGGAACGGCTTGCCATGCCATTTCCACCTGGCGCCTCAGTTGGACCAGCGTTCGTGCTGGACGTGCAGACCGCGTGAGACGACGCTTCATCCAGTCCCAAACATGCTCAATGGGGGACAGATCCGGAGATCTTGCTGGCCAGGGTAGTTGACTTACACCTTCTAGAGCACGTTGGGTGGCACGGGATACATGCGGACGTGCATTGTCCTGTTGGAACAGCAAGTTCCCTTGCCGGTGTAGGAATGGTAGAACGATGGGTTCGATGACGGTTTGGATGTACCGTGCACTATTCAGTGTCCCTTCGACGATCACCAGTGGTGTACGGCCAGTGTAGGAGATCGCTCCCCACACCATGATGCCGGGTGTTGGCCCTGTGTGCCTCGGTCGTATGCAGTCCTGATTGTGGCGCTCACCTGCACGGCGCCAAACACGCATACAACCATCATTGGCACCAAGGCAGAAGCGACTCTCATCGCTGAAGACGACACGTCTCCATTCGTCCCTCCATTCACGCCTGTCGCGACACCACTGGAGGCGGGCTGCACGATGTTGGGGTGTGAGCGGAAGACGGCCTAACGGTGTGCGGGACCGTAGCCCAGCTTCATGGAGACGGTTGCGAATGGTCCTCGCCGATACCCCAGGAGCAACAGTGTCCCTAATTTGCTGGGAAGTGGCGGTGCGGTCCCCTACGGCACTGCGTAGGATCCTACGGTCTTGGCGTGCATCCGTGCGTCGCTGCGGTCCGGTCCCAGGTCGACGGGCACGTGCACCTTCCGCCGACCACTGGCGACAACATCGATGTACTGTGTAGACCTCACGCCCCACGTGTTGAGCAATTCGGCGGTACGTCCACCCGGCCTCCCGCATGCCCACTATACGCCCTCGCTCCAAGTCCGCCAACTGCACATACGGTTCACGTCCACGCTGTCGCGGCATGCTACCAGTGTTAAAGACTGCGATGGAGCTCCGTATGCCACGGCAAACTGGCTGACACTGACGGCGGCGGTGGACAAATGCTGCGCAGCTAGCGCCATTCGACGGCCAACACCGCGGTTCCTGGTGTGTCCGCTGTGCCGTGCGTGTGATCATTGCTTGTACAGCCCTCTCGCAGTGTCCGGAGCAAGTATGGTGGGTCTGACACACCGGTGTCAATGTGTTCTTTTTTCCATTTCCAGGAGTGTATGTACGAAATAGTGGAAAAGATGCACTACGTAAACTTACCAAATAATCCAAGAAAAGTGTTTTTAGCGTTTTAGCAACAGCATACGTTTTTTTCTCCATCGTTTCCAAACATATCACTTCATTCAAGAGGCACATTCGCAAACACATGTTTGTAAACACTTCACATATGTTTTTGTACATGGTGTGGTCAAAGACGAATTTTTCATAGTGCTAAAGATACGAGGGTTGGAACTTAAATAGTGGCAACTATTTATTCACAACCGATACAAAAGAGTTACATGTTTGTACCTGTTACTGTCCTTCAAACTAGTTACCAGCGTTCTGTACAACCCGTTGCCAGCGATTTGGAAAGCGTAGTATAGCGGTAGCAGAGCCGGTTCTGTTGATGGTGCTAATGGAGCAGCCTAAAGTTATGGTGATTCTCGTGTACGACTGTGATGCTGTTATCCTAACGCATTTCGTCAATGCACGGTATTACTGTTCGTTTTTAGAGCATCACCTGCGACCATCTTTGCGAAAGAAGCGGCTACACTTTCTGCGCTACCCACACATTATTTTGCACGAAAATGTGTCGGCGCATACAGCGCAAGCTGTGGCTGCCCTGTTCGGTCGATGGGACTGGGAAGTACTGTACCATGCCTGTGTGTGCCTGTGTCCGACTCAGCCTTTCAGGTAGGAACGGGTTTGCGACTTCCTTGTAGACATACGTCTGAAGGCTGCACTCTCGCGCAGCCAGCCAGTGGACATAGCTTACATAAAAGCATTACATGTATCTTTCACCGAATAGAAATTAAACTGAGAAGTACTTATTACTCCTAGATTCGCAATCACTCGTGTATGTTTCGGTTAGTTCCGCATTTTCATGCACCGCTGATAATCTGGAGTGATATGGTAGTCTATGTGGAACAGTGCGTTATTAATTATACACGGAACAGTTTTAGAAAAAACTGCCCCTTAACATAATCCAGACACACCACTTAGTTTTAAGCAAGTGTGGAGATTCAGAATGGCGTATGTTCTGCTATAATTACGTTATCAGTTGAAGATTGGAAATAAGAAACGCTGCGAGAGCGAAAATTGAGTTCTCCACGGCTAATAATTTGTTTTAGGAAGTATCAGACCGAGCGGTTCTAGGCGCTACAGTATGAAACCTCGCGACCGCTATTGTCACAGATTCGAATACTGCCTCGGGGATGGATGTGTGTGATGTCCTTAGGTTAGTTAGGTTTAAGTAGTTCTAAGTTCTAGGGGACTGATGACCTCAGAAGTTACGTCCCATAGTGCTCAGAGCCATTTGAAGTATCAGAGAAGCTTCTTTACAATTCAAAGTATCTTCACTAGATATAGCATTGGCTAAGTCCCTTTGTTCGTGACTTGAAGCACGACAAATCTGACAACGTTTCTGACTCAAGTGGTAAATATGTTATAACCCGTTTCTCGTCCATTTTCCAACAAAACACAAGCAGTCTACCCGACAACGATACACCCGTGGCCATTATCGGAAACATACCGTGACGTTACAGTAAACAATTGCACTAGTCACTCTGGAAAATACATCGCACTGTGAATGATTTCAAGACAGATATGTGAATACTGTCAAGTGGTTTAGCATGTCGTCGTGAAATATGACAGAAAAAGCTCACGGTAAGCCGACCGAAGTGCCCTCGCTGCTAGGGGCAGTAATATTGTGGTGACTAACAGTTTATTCTATTTCGTTTCAGTTATTTTTGACGTGAATCTTTTGCGTCTAGTGCTTTAACGGAAAGAAAAGATTAGACAAGAAACATAAAGAATACAGAGATAAGAATTCAAGTAAAGCCGCATATAACGAACAAGGGACAGTTGATGCTCAGAAAGAAGCAGTCAGGGTAATTTAAGCTGAATCAGTATTTAACTACGAATTATACACCATAATGAAATGAAACAAAACATTTTCTGGTTAAAACTGCATGATATTCTCGTCCTTCGAAATATTCCCTACCTTCTATTAACCGGCATCTTGATTACTGAAAAAGGAGTACCTATTAGCGATGGTCGGTTTTCTTGAGGTGAAATTCACACTGGTTTACTTCTCGCTGTGTTAGTGATACCAGTACAGTATTCATTTTTGCTGCTCGGAAGTAAATGATGCTGTGCAGATTCAGTGAGTCTGTCAGACGTTAAAAATAATATGAAACTGTTATAGTATGCATTTCTTCTATTAAAACGATTTGTAATGTGAATATGTCATGGTTTCCTCCTGGTCTTAACATTCTGACATTTGACACTTCCAGCGTTTCCTATTTTCTGTCTATAATTTTCAGAACACTGTGAAGAACACTGCTGCTACTGCACTTGTCGATGGACCATCTGTTTTCTGTGGTTGTAGACTTAACTTTAGCATTGACATTAATGATTCCTTTACACATGGTAATGGATGGCTTACTGTAGCCATTGTACGAGGTGGTACTGGAGTTCCTAATGTACCTGGCCTTGAAAGTTTTGTAGACAGAGACATTATTGCTTACCGTACCTATCATATAGGAGAACTTGCAAATAAAGACTTTGGTAAATCTGTATATATGTCACCTTCTCCATTGTCTGTAGCAAAGATAAAACCACGCTACCTGATGAACAGAATTCTGAGTAATGATTTATAATTGTATTGACTACCAAGTGAATCTGAAAACGCACGTCAGTCAGGCACTCTCTTCATATTACGAAAAGGCAGAGTTGATCTTTATTTCGATTTACGTACAGGGCAGTGATACGCTGCAAGTTTTCCATTCAGCTGGACGTTTACTCCCCACTTTGGCGTCACGACTGTTAACGGTTATACGCAGAGCTAACGCATGGTAGCAATCGCTTGGCGCGGAAAGTGAGTTGCAAATCCATAGATCGTTTCATCGATATCCAAATTAATAGGAGCTGTGGATAGTTAATGTCTCCATCCATTACCCGGATTACACACCACCGCAGTAACGGCGCTGCGCCCGTGCTGAGTCTCTGGAAAAGTGAATACGGTTCCAGGCTCTTTTATTTATTCACTGCAGATTAAAAAGAGTGGTTCTTCAAACAAGAAAATAATCTGTTCTTCCACTGGTCCATATTACAGTAATGGGAAGGTACCCTTGTTAATCTATAGGCTCTTAAATTGATAAGATAAAAAGAAAAATATTTTTTAGCTCCCGCGATTTATAAAGTTTGCTTGGAATATTTTGAGTGACCGTACGTTTTCAGACCAAGATTAAGATACTGAAAACTTATTAATGTTGATGTGGGCACACATTATCCGTCTCACTCACTGTGCTTTTTCTTTTCGTCTTCACCATCTGAGGACCACGTTAATTTGGGTCAACTTCGTTTCCTCTGGTGTTTTTCGTTATCCAAAATTCTTTGCAACCTTCTTCGCTCTTCTGTGCTTGATAGTTTCGTTCTGGATCTAATTCTGTCCCCGAAACCTGAATTAATTTATTTAAAAATCATCGTGTTATATATGTCACGTTGCTGTATACCCATTTCTTCCTGATCACTTTTTACTTTTAGAGCTAGCATACTTTGCTTCTCTTGTTCATCGGAAACTGTGTTATTTGCTGTCTTAGCCTCCCGTGGTCCATTCTGTGGATGTGTCCAAGCAGCACACTCCTTTTCCTGATGGTGTCAGAGAGTCTCTCTGTCTTGGTACGTAGTTCTTGGTTCGCTTGTCTTCTAAGCGGACTATCTGTTTTTCGCGGTCACAAAATTCTCCAGAGAATCTATCGTTCCTGCAGTTCTAGCCTCTTAGACACTTTTCTTCTTATTAGATTAAGAGTTTCCGCTGCGTATAAGGTTTCAGGGTGGACCACTGTCTTGTAATATTTCAACACTGCGTTGATGGAAATATTATTCTTACTGTAAATCTTCTTTGTTCGTACATTAAATTCATTTTGTTTATTTTCCTCCATTTTTTCCATTTCTGTCAGCCGAATTTCTATCCGTTCTCCCAGGTATTTAAAGCTCTCTACCTTCTGAATTTTCCCCCTTCTATTGTCGCCCGTCTAGGAGCTGTTTTGATGTATGTCATACATTGCGTCTTCTCGATAGAAATCTGGAGGCCTGCTTTAGTAGCTTGCCTCTGTGGTTTCCTCTTCCAACGATTCCGACACTATCAAAATACCGTCTGTGAATGCTATACAATCTACCTTTATTCCTTTCTTCATGCACCCCAGTCGTATTTATCAAGTACGAAGTTAAAGGCCAAAGGGGGGAATCAGTCTCCGTGCCCCACCCCGGCTTTAATGGGGAAGGCCTCTATATGCTTTCCTCTGAACATGGCCTTAGGTGTCGTATTGCTTAAGGTCTGTTTGATCAATTCTAAAATTTGGAACAGCGTTCGTCTATCAATTGAATCATAGGCTTTCTCGATGTTTACGAATTATTGATTTGTATATTAAAATATAGGGTGTTTCAAAAAGGTTCTTCTGATTTAACAAGACTGAACCGTTGCGCGATCGACAGCTATCTCCACGTCTTCTGGAGCACGATGTTTGGCGTGAAGGAGGCGTGGCACATTTGCCGTGAGTGGCAATGAGGCCGTTTCGGAGAGGGGCAGTCAGTGAAACAGCAGGGACAGCGCATGTCTGTGGGGTGACGGGCCGGCTGTTTGATCTACCGCCCGTGTGACATCCAAGTTGGTCTGGCCGAGCATCTTCCATACACGAGGGACCTGCACCAGAAACGGAAGTGGACGCATTATTCCTTTGATCGACAAGGTATGGAGACGAGCAGTGGGTTGTCGGCTCCATACATCTACTGGCGGATCCAAGCTTTTGCACTGTTTGTCACGGCAAAGGGACTTTTTCATGCTCTGTGAGCTACTTACAGTACCTTGCTTCGGTGTCGAAACTACGCGGCATTCGTAAATACTGATCTTGCTTCCCGCTGTGAGCGTGAGGATTGTGAATGGTTCGCTTCCTGCGAGAGTTTGTGTCCTGCGTCACCAATATCTGACTCGGTTCAGCCTCCTGTTGTTGTTGTTCCCTGTTCCTCTGCCTTTCCAGGCGATTTGAGGAGCGTGGCGCTCGTATAGAAACAGAACAACTTCCATTTGGTAACTGTCGTAGAATTGTGATTCGACTGTGTGTTTCAAATTATTGGAATTTTGTAAATTCCTTTTATGTTCAGTTTGTCATTATTCGTGACGTTCAAAATATTTTTTTCTTTGGTACGTTAAGCACCAAATCGCCAAGTCACTTTCTTTCGTTATTTGGAGCTACCAATCTTATACGTCTTAGGCGGACAAATATTGTTGCATGTATTGTGGTGGGCTATACTTCCAAGCCAAGCTTGGGTTTATGTAGGTGAGGTTTACCAGCCGACCGTTCGTGTCCTCCACCCACCTATGTTTTCCGTCTCTCGCGACGGTTTAAAGTATATACCGTCTCCGCCTCCTGGCGTGTTTTGAAACTGAACCTCGGTTGGCCACTGAATATCTTTACTATCAGGTGTAGGTGGTAATGGTTGCCGTGGTCAGTTACGTTATTATCTCTTAACGACTTTTCACATCTATTTTATCTGTAATAGGTTTGTTTATAAATACACCTTCTGCTACCAGTCACGATTTTTCTTTATTTACTTTTCGCACGACAATTTCGGGAAAAGATTCCCATTTTTAAGTGCGTTTTCTTTGTGTGCATTAAGCCATTTCTATTGATTTTGTCAATGTGCGAGGGTCTGCTTCATTTCGTTAAATTTTACTGCAATATATAAGAAACACGCGATTTTTTGTTGTTGCTATCGATTCTTTTTGTGAAGTTAGTGGCGAAATTTAGAAGAATTTGTACTTACAGTTTTCTAATGGTCTATTTGTGCAGAGTCCCACACACACTAAACATCACACACAACTTGTTGTACACTTTACACACCGAAAATATCTTATATAAAGAAAACAGTTACAAAGATTTTCTTACGAGTAGTTCACAGAGATAACATTATAGGTCTTCCACAGATTATGATATGCTTTTGTACAGAGGTTATTTATCTTAACAATTTGGCTCAACAATGACTTATATCGACTTTAGAATTGTGCTTATTTCGATGTTTTACTATTTTTATTTAAGTATACTATCAAAACTTCTGAAGAAATTCACTGATTCACTTCCAAGTTTTTCGTTTAATATTTTATCTTTACATGTTCTGTAATGTGAATATATCTCCAGTTCTCTTAGCAAATACATTTTATGTCCTTTATTTAGTCGATGGAGTACTTCGACATTTTTCTCTATTTTTCCAAATGGATGTGCTGTATTATGTATGTGTGTTGCTGACGCAGTGTGTTTGTTGTGTGAGTAGGCTTTAATGTGCTCTGTGTACCTGGTGTTGAAATTTCGGCATGTTTGTCCGAGGTAGAAAACGGAGCATTCCTGACATGTTACCTTGTATATTCCAGAGTCTGAATATGGATCATGATTACACTTCATATTATGTATTACTTTTTGTTGAAGTTTATTAGATGTAGAGCACGCAATTTTTACTTTGTGATTTTTTAAAATATTTGCAATCTTCTGTGATGCACTACCTATGTATGGGATACTAGATACACGTTTGTTTTTCTCTTTTTCTTCTGTGGTGCAGCTCGCACCGGGGTCTTTCTTCACTTAGTCTAGGATTGTGTCGATCATGGATACATTGTAGCCGGCCGCTGTGGCCTAGTGGTTCTAGGCGCTTCAGTCCGGAACCACGCGGCTGCTACGATCGCAGGTTCGAATCCTGCCTCGGGCATGGATGTGTGTGATGTCCTTAGGTTAGTTAGGTTTAAGCAGTTCTAAGTCTAGGGGACTGATGACCACAGATGTTAAGTCCCATAGTGCTTAGAGCCATTTTAACCATTTTTGATACATTGTAACCATTTGCAACTACAATCTTTTTCACTGTGTTTATTTCTTGTTGCATGTTTTCTCGGTTCAATGGTATTTTTGTTGCCCTGTGTAGCATTGATCTGTATGCTGCCTGGTTTTGGATATTTGGGTGACATGAGGGATTGTGGTGTCAGTCATTGTGTTTTTCCTGTAAATTTTGAATGTGCATGTATTGTTGTCTCTTGTAATATTTAGGTGCACGCTGCCAGCATGTAATTTGATGACTTACGTTTTTACTCATTTTACTTAAAAGTCACTTCTGTGTTCCTCAGACTGTCATTCTATGTTTGTGTCTTGCTTACGATCGAGGAGTGTGATGAGCAACGTATTAGGTCGGCACTAAGTTATTTCAAGGCCTTTCGTCAGGACCCCATCCTCCGACGTTTGGTGGTTTAATATCAAGCAGCTTTGAATCTTTTATTTCCTTTTAATGAACGCCTCTTCAGGTAAACCTGAATTACATGTTCGTATTTTAGTCAGACATATTCTAAAGATGTTTATTGCAAATGTGTGTGAAATCTTATGGGACTTAACTGCTAAGGTTATCAATCCCTAAGATTACATTATCAATCCCTAAGATTACACACTACTTAACCCAAATTATCCTAAGGACAAACGCACACACCCATGCCCGAAGGAGGACTCGAACCTCCGCCGGGACCAGCCGCACATGAAGTTTATTGCCTACCTGTTATCAAGACAGTTTTATTAGAATCTTTGAAGAGATTGTGATGTAACTTCAATTGGAGAAATATTATTTGGCTTCGCTTTTGTACATTTTTGGAAAGAGAATAACATTTGTTGTAAATTTAAGCTTTCATACTTCATGTTCCCATGAATGACTTTTGGAGAGTTGAGAACAAGCATCTGAATTCACACTATAATTTTCTTGTTATTTGTTCTCACTGCAATATTTGATAACATTGTTGTTAGATTATTAGTTGGTTTGGTTTGGTTCTTTGGGGAAGTAGACCAGACAGCGAGGTCATCGGTCTCATCGGGTTAGGGAAGGACTGGGAAGGAAGTCGGCCGTGCCCTTTCAAAGGAACCATCCCAGCATTTGCCTGGAGCGATTTAGGGAAATCACGGAAAACCCAAATCAGGATGGCCGGACGCGGGATTGAACCGTCGTCCTCCCGAATGCGAGATTATTAGTTATTGTTCTTAAATTATTTTCGATAGTTTTGTCCTAATATGTAAAGGTACTGTCGACCTAATTGCTGAATCATTTTCCTGTGGAGTATTAATAAAAATCTTGACACGAATGATTTTCAATCCTTATTTTTCCCGGTTCTTCCACCCGCAGGCACCTTACGTCAGCGTTGTGTACCATTATGTCTTTTACTGGAATAAAGTGAGAAACATGGGAATTATTAATAACTTTTTAACGTTATTTCTTGTCTTTCAAAATAGTCATCCGATCTAAAACCAATGTATCTTTACACGCATGGCAAGCCAGCCATGAGGTACTTTTCAGACTTACGTTTCCGCTCAAAGTTTTCATTTAGCTTTCATAAATGTTCAATGTCCTCTGTTTTGGGCACGATAAATATCCAGATAATTGTTGAACCCGTCCCATACTTCTGCGGGCAGAATTACTGCGAACACTGCTCTTGCTACGTGGCGTCGCAGTTCTCCCAATGGTGTGGGAAGGGGTGGCACGTGGGCAGAGTCTTTCAGAAAACCTTGGAAAACAGTCGCACACCCCAAGGTCAGGCGACCTTCGCCGCCAGTCAAGCAATGCGAGGCGTAGCACTGTGCTCTCGACGCAAAACTCATCACGTAGTTGCAACCTCGCGAACCGGTAGCTTACATCTGACTCAAAGGTAAGCCTTTAGTTTCGATGCCTACGTTAAATACCACGCCAGACCTCTAACTTCACTCATATAGAAGATCTGTAAAATTAGATGAGTTTACATCGCGTATTATCAACAACAGCTTCAAGTTACATAAGTCTAACAGAACGGATGAACTGAAAAGGATGAATAGAAAGCTCGTACAAGATAGCATGTATTGGTAAAATATTTCACTTACTCTTAAATGTATGTGGAATATGAGGACCTTTTTCGAGATACGTTAGCACTGCTGGAACGTTCGGAGTTGTTTCCTTCGGAGCCACCAGGAAAGTAATATTCCTCACAATTATGGAGCTCCTTGGGAGAGCCAGCACTGAAAAAACTCTTCAACATGATATCGAAGATAGCTGAGAAAGGCGAAATTCCTTCAGACATCCAAAAAATGGTAATAACTCCAATTCCAAACAAGGACAGGTGTTCAATGATACCCAAATATCTAATGACCCTTGGCTCCAAAAATATTGTCACGGATTATTTACAGAAGAATGGAAGAAAGCTGGTAGACGGTGAAGTCGGGGAATACTAATTTGTGTTTCTGAGAAATGCAGGACCACTCGAAGTAATACTAATTCTCCGACTTATCTTGGAAGACAGATTAAAGAAAGACAAATCGACGTTTATAGTTAACAGCGCTAAAACAGAGGAAGCGCAAGGTTCTCCACAAGCTATACCAGACTGCGGCTGCGTCAATGAAAAGCAAAGAAAAACAGGTTTTTGAGAAGCTGTTCAATCTCTACACAGAGTAAGCAGAAAAAGCAACCAAGGAGAAATTTCGAAACAGAATTGAAGTTCAAGAAAAAAAAAACTAAGTATTTCGGCTAAGGACTTAGAAAATTAGTTAAACAGAGTGGATCAATTCTTACAAATTGATTGCAAGATGAACATCAAGAAAATTAAAACAAAAATAATGGAATGTAGTCAAATTAAATTAGACTATGCTGATGGAATTAGATGAGGAAATGACACTAAAGGTAGTATAGGAATTTCACAGTTTTGGTTGCAAAATAACTGACGATTGACGATTTAGAGAGAGTGTAAACTGCAGGCTGACAATAGCAAAATAAGCATTTGTTAATATCGAATATGTAGCAAAATGTAAGGAAATCGTTCGTGAAAGCGTTTATCTGATGCGTAGCCTTGTGTGGAAGTGAAGCAGTACACAGAAGAAGATACTACAAGATTTGAAATGCGATTCTACAGAATAGTGCGGCAGTAGATGATGTCAGGTTTGTAGGGCGCTCAACTGCGCGGCCAGCAGCGCCCGTACAAAGTCCTAATCTTCACACAGTCCAATTTTTTACACAATCCACTCTTGCCACTATCACGAATGATGATAATGATGATGATGAAGTGATGAGGACAACACAAACACCCAGCTCTGGAGAGAGAAAATCTCGAACCCGGCCGGAAATAGAACCCGGGACCCCGTGGTCCAGAGGCAGCAACGCTAGCCACTAGACCACCAGCTGCGGACTAGTGCGGTAGTGGAGACATTGTATAACTAATAAGGAGCTATTGAATCGAACTATGGAAAAAAGATATGTATGGCACAGTCTGACCAATTGAATGAAACTGTTGATATCCTGAGGTATCAAGGAATCGTCAGTTTCCTAATGGCGGAAAATATGGACAGTACGGTTTGAAGATGTAGACCTAGGCTGGAATATAGTAAGGAGGTTCAAGGGGTGTAGTTTGAGGCAGTTATTCGGAGATGAAGAGCTTTTCACAGAACAGTCTAGCATAGAGAGCTGCATCCAAGCAGTCTTCTCAGTGAAAACCACGAGAATGCAGAGATACAAGGGTGGGCAAAAGTGTGGAAACGCCGCGAAAAATGCGTGCGAGAACATGAAAGCAGGTTCTAGCCAAGTCGGGAGGTTGCGCTGTGGTATTTGACCATGAACGGTACCTATGCAATGCCCTAAATTCGTCGCAAGGGTCAATCATGGTCAGAACAGTGTTCTGTGCTGTTGCGAGTGCATAATGTCGGAGGTAAGTGAATTCGAACGTGAGCAAGTTGTTGGTGAGTATATAGAAGGTCCCATCGTCCAAGATAGCCGAAGTGTAGGTTCGTCACCGGCGGCAACCTTGTGTGAATGCTCTGAAAAGCTAATCATTTGCATATTACGGCATCTTCTTCCTGTCGGTTAAATGTGGCGTCTGTAGGACGTCATCTTTGTGGTGTAGCAATTTTAGTGGCCCGTAGCATATAATGTGGACTGATCTGCACAGTTGTTGAAATTACAGTGCGCTAACGTGGACGTATTTCGTCCTTTTATTGCCATTTCTTGTGCGCGCTAGCGAGCGTGGCAGCGGAGTGCGTGTCGGAGGGAGGCGTGCGCTGCGGCAGCAGAGAGAGGCCGGCTGGCGGTCAGCGCGGCTGCGGCGGAGTCGGGTGCTCGAGGGGTGCGAGGCGCGGCGCGGTGCGTCAGCACGTCTCTAGTGGCGGCCCGGACCCGCCGCGCTGATAAGACACGCCGCGTATCGCCGCCGCATCTGCTGACGCCAGGGGCCGCTCCCTCTTATCTCCTGCAGACAGACGCGGCCCGCGGCTGCAGTATGCATGTCCTGTGTCAGCGCAGCGGCATCTGCACGGATCCACCGTGCCGCGCGGGAATCCGTCCGTTCCGCCAGTGTGTTTACATTGTCTTCGTGCACAGAAGTGTTGGGATACAGAGAAGGTGGACAAAAATATTAAAAATTCACTAACTCATTATCACGGCGCAGAAAAACCTTTGGTATTCAAAACAACTTCAGTTGACTCGGAATGGGTAAGTACCTGTACGGAATTAAACAGAATCTTATGCTGCTGTTCGTGTAAATCAGCGTTTCAGGAAACGATGATGGATGTCGAAACCGATCACGGATCCTTCTCACCAAAGGAGACCATAGACGCTCATTAATACACTACTGGCCATTAAATTTGCTACACCACGAAGACGACGTGCTACATACGGGAAATTTAACCGACAGGAGGAAGATGCTGTGATATGCAAATGAGTAACTTTTCAGAGCATTCACACAAGATTGGCGCCGGTGGCGACGTCTACAACGTGCTGACTTGGGAAAGTTTCCAACCGATTTCTATACACAAACAGCAGTTGACCGGCGTTGCCTGGTGAAACGTTGTTGTGATGCCTCGTGTAAGGAGGAGAAATGCGCACCACAACGTATCCGACTTTGATAAAGGTCGGTTTGTAGCCTATCGCGATTGCGGTTTATCGTATCGCGACAATGCTCCTCGCGTTGGTCGAGATCCAATGACTGTTAGCAGAATATGGAATCGGTGGGTTCAGGAGAGTAATACGCAACGCCGTGCTGGATGCCAACGGCCTCGTATCACTACTAGTCAGGATGACAGGCATCTTATCCGCATGGCTGTAACGGATGGTGCAGTCACGTCTCGACCCCTGAGTCAACACATGGGGACGTTTGCAAGACAACAACCATCTGCACGAACAGTTAGACGACATTTGCAGCAGCGTGGACTATCAGCTCGGAGATCATGGCTGCGGTTACCCTTGACGCTGCATCACAGACAGGAGCGTCTGAGGTGCACGAATGGCGAAACGTCATTTTTTCGGATGAATTCAGGTTCCTTTTACAGCGTCATGATGGTCGCATCCGTGTTTGGCGACATCGCGGTGAACGCACATTCGAAGCGTGTATTCGTCATCGCCATACTGGAGTATCACCCGGCGTGATGGTACGGGGTGCCATTGGTTACACGTCTCGGTCATCTCTTGTTCCCATTGACGGCACTTTGAACAGTGGACGTTACATTTCAGATGTGTTACGACCCGTGGCTCTACCCTTCATTCGATCCCTGCGGATCCTGCGGATTCTCTGCCTCGTGATGACTGGGTGTTGTGTGCTGTCCTTAGGTTAGTTAGGTTTAAGTAGTTCTAAGTTCTAGGGGACTGATGACCATGGATGTTAAGTCCCATAGTGCTGAGAGCCATTTGAACCATTTGATCCCTGCGGAACCCTACATTTCAGCAGGATAATCCACGACCGCATGTTGCAGGTCCTGTACGGGCCTTTCTGGATACAGAAAATGTTAGACTGCTGCCCTGGCCAGCACTTTCTCCAGATCTCTCACCAACTGAAAAGGTCTGGTCAATGGTGGCCGAGCAACAGGCTCGTCACAATACACCAGTCACTAATCTTGATGAACTGTGGTATCGAGTTGAAGCTGCAGGGGCAGCTGTACCTGCACGCGCCATCCAAGCTCTGTTTGACTGAATGCCCAGGCGTATAAAAGCCGTTATTATGGCCAGAGGTGGTTTTCTGGGTACTGATTTCTCGGGATCTATGCACCCAAATCGCGTGGAAATGTAATCACATGTCAGTTCCACTATAATATATTTGTCCAATGACTACCCGTTTATCATCTCCATTTCTTCTTGGTGTTGCAATTTTAATGGCCAGTAGTGTATGATCTGGTGACTGCGGTGGTCAGGAGAGATGGGAGCAATTCATCCTCATGCTAACAAGACCAGTCATGGACGATGTGAGCTGTGAGAACAAGGGCGTGTCGTGTTGTAACACAGCATCTTCATTGAGGAACAAGCACTGTACCATGGGATGGACCCGAATGAATGATCGTATGGCACTGACGGCCGGGAGTCCCCACCTCGGGAAGTTAGGCCGTCGAGCGTTGATCCTTTCAGTTGACACCACACAGTAGGAGACCTGCGTGTGATAACGGTGAAATGATAGGCAGGACAACACTACACCCAGTTCCTGTATGTAGAAAATCTCCAACCCGGCCGGGAATAGAAGCCGGTCCGTCTTGATGGAAGTCAAACGCACTGACCACTTAACTAAGGGGGTGGACCGGGCAGTCCTGATCAGCCACAATGGTTACACATTCCATGGCTGTAATGCGACCTCGCATAGTAATTGGTGCGGCCGAGGAAAACCGCGATATGGCTGCCCGATCAACACCGAACCGTGGCCATGGATCACTCTTCTGACTTAAACACGGCCAGAAGTTGAAAACAGCGTGAAACGAGACTCCACCGACCAAATGAATTTGTCTCTTTGTTTCAAAGTCCAGATTTAATCTCTTCGGCGCCACGTTTTCCTGTTAACGGGGATTTGCATCACTAGTAAGTGGTTTTGAAATTACAGCTCGTTCTGCAGTGCCCTGCTTATATAGCTTCCTTCGTATTATTTTGGCGCTGACACGGTTCGGCAGTGTGACATTCTGTTCCGCGGTGACTTTTGCAGCTGTCGACGTCTGAGGATGTTCGTCTGGAGTGCAGCATTGTATGGTAGTGAAACATGGACTGTGGGAAAACCGGAACAGAAGAGAATCGAAGCATTTGAGATGTGGTGCTATAGACGAATGTTGAAAATTAGGTGGACTGATAAGGTAAGGAATGAGGAGGTTCTACGCAGAATCGGAGAGGAAAGGAATATCTGGAAAACACTGACAAGTAGAAGGGACAGGATGATAAGACATCTGCCAAGACATGAGGGAATGACTTCCATGGTACTAGAGGGAGCTGTAGAGGGCAAAAAGTGTAGAGGAAGACAGAGATTGGAATACGTCAAGCAAATAATTGAGGACGTAGGTTGCAAGTGCTACTCTGAGATGAAGAGGTTAGCACAGGAAAGGAATTCGTGGCGTGCCGCATCAAATCAGTCAGCAGACTGATGGAAAAAAAAAAAAAAATTCTAGGGGACTGATGAGCACAGATGTTAAGTCCCATAGTGCTCAGAGCCATTTTTTTTGGTAGCCAGCGAAAGTGTTTAAAGTCGGAAGAGTGTTCCTGGAGCCACTCTGTAGCAATTCTGGACGTGTGGGGTGTCGCATTGTCCCGCTGGAACTCCCGAAGATCGTCGGAATGCACAATGGACATGAATCGACGCAGGTGATCAGACAGGATGCTTACGTACTTGTCACCTGTCACAGTCGTAGACATGCAGGGTCCATGGATCGATGAGGTTGCCTCCACACCCGTACACGTCCATCTACTCGATACAATTTCAAACGAGACTTGTTTGACCAGGCAACATGTTTCCATTCATGACCGGTCCAATATCAGTGTTGATGGGCCCAGGAGAGGCGTAAAGTTTTGTGTCATACAGTCACCAAGAGTACACGAATGGGCCTTTGACACCAAAAGCCCATATCGATGATGTCTCATTGAATGATTCGCACGCTGATAATTGTTGATTTCCCAGCATTGAAATCTGCAGCAATTTGTGTAAGGACACATTTCTGTCACGTTGAATGATTATCTTCTGTCGTCGTTGGTCCTGTTCTTGCAGGTTCTTTTTCCGGCCACAGCGATATGGGAGATTTAATGTTTTTCCAGATTCCTGATATCCACGGTACACTCGTGAAATGGTCGTATGGGAAAATCCCCACTTCATCGGTACCTCAGAGATGCTATGTCCCATCGCTCATGCTTTGACAATACTTTCACGTAAACATCACAATAACTATGACCATTAACGAAATGATGGGCACGTCATCATGAGTTTGACATGTAAAGCTATAAGTAAAGCAAAAATGAAAACTTTTTTACTGAATAATTTCTCTAAAATCGTTTGCGAATGATTTCAGACTGTGCGCCTCGATTCTGTCATCGCAGACCGGCCGAAAGATAGAAAAAAGAATGAGCTCGCCCAGTGCTCATGACGACAACTGGTCACTGCACATTGATAATCGTATCCTGCGCGGACTATATGAGAGGCGTTCAGTAAGAAAGGCAACACATTTCTTCTTCGACCAATTTTGGTTGAAAAAACGTGTGGCAGGTCCCCCTGACTCGACGCACTACGCTACTTGAACCAACGAGCCACTGTTGGATGCCAAAAAGAAACTGCACTGAGTCGAGCTAACAGACACTAGTCATAGGATTCGGTACAAAAGGAGACAAAGAAAAGACAGTGACATTCTACATCATTCATTATTTAACTCACAAATAATTTATTTGCGAATAAATTTCCTTTATTGATTTTCTTATTGGAATAATTATCCAGATAGAAATTTATTCGAATAACATTCATCTCTGCTTATCACTCTACCTTGCACTTCCTTCCTCTTTCTATTGAGCGCACTTAATGCTATCAACTGTACTGAGGCCTATTAGCACTTCCTCTTTCCATTGAGCGCACTTAATACTATCAGTTGTACTGAAACCTATTAGTTAATTTTCTCGATTTACTCAGGAGAGCCCCAGTGTAGCTGGATTAAAGTTCTTTGTTAATTATAAACGAAATTGACAGTTGTAATCTGGTGACTGTCTCCTCAATATAAATCTTTTTCATTTGTTCTTCTAAAATATGTCTTAATATCAGTGAGGGTTTAGCATCAGACTGAATGGAAGCATTATTGCATCAGCTATTCTTTCACACAAATTTACAGATCCACAGTTAGATCGATGATTTTAATAACATTCGGTATTCGGCTGTCACTTTAATTTTCACTGTGGTAATTCTTAGTGAATCTCAGGCGTACTCCCACAATGCGTGCGAGATGAGTGATGGGTAGCGAGCGCGGCTCATTCATTTTCACCATGTGGATGCAGTGCTCTATTGCTTACTGCATTGCAGATATCACCGGCAAGCCGGATCACAGCGATATGAGAAGGAAAAAATCCGGCCAGTAGCCTGAATATCAAATGTTTTATCTACAACTCACCAGGTAAGACATAGTTCATTGTTAGCAGTTAACCTGTTACATTGTAGAGCTGAACTGCTTCTTCAGAGCCATTCGCTTTTCTGTAATCTAACTGACAGTTCCTCAGTTTCTCCTCACCTTTTGCTACTAGCATCACAGTGGAGTACAAGCAGAGTGTATGTGTATATGTTTGGGACCTCATCCTAAACTTATGGATTGATTTCAAACAAATTTAGCACAAAGACAGCAATCTTCACAAGGATACATGCAAAAACGTATTTTTTCCAGCCCCTGGTGAGTAGGCTGCCTTGCATGACATACATGTTGCATGGGATCAGTTGCTGACAAAAAAAGCGTGTATTGCAGAGCAGCCTATATTCAGGGGCAAGAATGGTTGTCCAGTTCCTGACATGTAGACTCTCTTGCATCTCAGGTGTGTAAGGTTAGAGTAGTATCACCCTGCTTTAACTACCTGCTTTGCATGGTGGCCTGTACACCAGAGGCAAATAAATGATTTTCAAGACCCTGACGTGTAGTCTGCCCTGCGTGACAGATGTGTTGTGGGAGTAGTATGGGCCAGCTTTATTAAACTGTAGTGCAGAGGCTACTACATATGCTGATGAGTGTGTGGGGGGGCAGGTTGAGATGGATAGAGGAGGAGACAGACAGTGTTGTAGTGGTCAGATGGAAAAGGTAGAGTGGGAGGCAGTGATGGAAAAAGAGTGGGGTGGAGGATACTGTCAGAGGAAAGGAGAGGGAGATATGGTGATAGGAAGAGAGGGTGGACAAAATGGACAAAGAGAGGGGGAGAAGAAGATGGAGAGACAGAAAAGAGAGGATGTGATAGATGTGGGAGTATGAGGTGGATAAACAGAGGGGGTAAGAAACTGACACAGAGAGGGGGAGGAGGAAGTGTATTCCATGTAACTGTCGAACGCATAGTCGGGGGTTGCCGTGGGGAAAAGTCTAGTAGTGGATAACTCAGAACTGCACAGGGAACGGCTGCGGTTGCAGCATGAGAAGATTGACTAGAAGCGTTATGAGCGCGCCTGTCGTTACAGCCGGGCAGGATGACGAAGCGCGCTGTGGAGATGCGGCCAGCAGAGCAAACAATGGCGCGCCAAATGAGCTCTGCGGACAGCACGGGAGGGACAAGTGCGCCGCGATGAAACGCGGCCTGCCGCATTACGGGACATTGTGACGCGCGCAGTCTGCCCCCACGTGGGGGCGCCGCCCCACCACACCTGCGGTTAGCGACGGCTGCCTCGTTCTTTTCTAAATAATATATCAACCAGTGCAACTGCGCAAACAGGCCAGTCCTAGTCGTAATGCTTAGCTGCGCAGGAAGCCGAAGTTCACACTTCATTGAAGAACCACACCTACGAGCTGGCTATCAAGACGGTCGAAGGACGTCAAAGATTAGAAGGGATTGAGGTATCATTGTAGCCTACACTCGGTGCTATTCAAACTTTTCACTGAACCAGCAGTAAATGAAACCAAGGGGAGGTTTCTAAAGTGAATTAAAGGGGGTAGGACGTCAAACGGGACGACTTGGAGCAGGAGAGACACCACAGGACATTTTAATCTCCACTGTCTATACTTGTAAAAATAAATTCAAAAAAATTTTTCAGAATGACCAGAAAAGATTCAGATTTACACTTATAGTGGTGGAAGTTCAAAAATATAAGAAAATAATTTAATTTTTTAAATTTGTATTTCACCTTTTTTTCACTTCCCATTGGCTGCATTTGTTGCTATAGGTACACTTTTATTCATATGTAACGGAGATTCTTCGATGAATTTTGCACAGCATACAAACCATACTTACAGGTGTACGAAACTCTAGAATTTTCCAAATCTATTAAAAACTGTGGTAAAAATTGAGATAATTAACTATAAAATTTGAGTTTTTTCTAAACATGACGTTTAAAATATAACAGCAAATTCATTTTTTCATGAATTAAATAATTCCTAGAGTTTCATACATCTGTAAGTATGGTTTGTATGCTGTGCAAAATTCATCGAAGAATCTCTCTTACTTATGAAGAAACGTATACCTATAGCAACAAACGCAGCCAATAGAAGTGAAAAAATGATGAACTTTCACATGTAAAAAAAAATTTTGTTATGTTTTTGAACTTCCACTGCTATGACTGTGAAACATGAATCCTTCCTGGTCATGCTGACATGAATTTATTCGTAAAAGTGTAGACAGTGGGAATTAAAATGTTCTGCGGTGTCTCTCCTGCTCCAAGACGTCCTGCCCCCCTTAAGAAGTAGAAATGAAAACATTGAGGTTTACCGATGATTCTGTAATCCTATCAAGCGTCCTGGAAGAGCAGGTGAATGGAATTGATAGTGTCTTGAAAATTTGTGAGATGAACACCAATAAAAGTAAAAAGAGCCTCATGGAATGCAGTCAAATTATATCAGGCGGTTTTGCAGGAATTATACTGCGAAGCAGCACTTGCTAAGAACAACCGACAATTGATACGGAACAACCGACCAATGACTGTAAAAGAAAATGTACCGGTGGGAGGAACGTGTTAACTGCAGCGAAGCTTGTCACGGACGCCTGTATGCATTCAGCAGTTCATGTAGTGTGGTGTTTGACAGAGGCTGTTGTGGAATCGAGCAGTGCGATATTCCGTGCGGTACGACAACATGCATGCAAGACATCATTTTAGTACTTACGATCTCTCACGAGCGGTTGGACGGCCCGTAGCCGGTTTGTTACTAGTGTGAACACGGTACTAATTGCATCCAAAAGTGTCATCTCGCAACTAGAAAAAGGCCATTGAAGACGGAAATGCGAAATCATGTCGGTGACCGTGGACAGACTGCCACACGATAAGAGGACCGACACGTGGCCCCAGTGGCGAAAAGGATCTTTCACTCGTAGGGAGACCGCTGCAGACGTTGCCATCGCTAACGGTAATAGTCTCTGCCAGAACAACTTTGCGGCGACTAAATCACGCTGATTGGTACCCTCGGAAGCCTGTTAAATTCGTATTACTTCATCATCAAGAGAGATCCCGTTGGTGTATGTAATGACCTACGTACTCTTCGGACCTAAACCCTATAGTGCATGCCTGGGATGCTCTTGTCTGACTTCTTTCTCAACGAACACCCCCTCCCCGAACTGTGCAATAATTGAAAATCGCCTTGAGAGAGAAGTGGCACAATATCGCCCAAGGACTCCTCAACACTTTGGTAGCTAACATGAATAACAGGTGAAGAAGCAACAGTAGTGCCCGAGGAGGGCATATTCCTTAATGAGAGTCCGATCTCTACCTTTATCCTGACCTGTGTCAAACACAAACGTTACTCATGTCTGTTATCCTTATTTTCCTTGTGGTGAAATCTGTACCAATTTTCGTCATAAATATATCACTCCACCTCTATTACGTATGAACTGTGTTTCATGACGTCCATCATTCCTGTGGTTATTCCTGTCCAATAATGTCTGTGTTCTTCAGCAGTTGTCTAGCATTGTCGATTAGGGACCAAGACACGAAAACTAGAAGATGAGTTTTGCTACTTGGGCAGCAAAATAACTGTTGGTCGCCCGCAATAGAAAGGAAGTAAAATGCAGAATAGCGACAGCACGAAAAGCATTTTTGAAAAATAGAAATTTGTTAACATCTAATACGAATTTAAACTTTATCCGAAGGTGTTTGTCTGCTGTGTAACGTTGTGCAGAAGAGAAACTTGGACGACAGGTTGTTCACACAAGAAGAGAATAGAGGTTATTTACATTGGATGCTACAGGTGAATGCTGAATGTTAGATGGATAGATCGAGTAAGTGAAGAGGAGGTACTAAATCGAGACGAGGACAAAACAAATTCCAGGCACATCTTGCCGAAAAGAAGGGATCGATTGGGTGATGAAATACTAGATTAGTAATGGAAGTGAGTCTGGGTGGTAAAAACAGTATACGGAAACCAAGTGATGAATACAGGAGCATGTTCAAATAGATGTAGGTTGCAGTAGTTAATCGTAGATGAAGAGGCTTGCACCAGTAAGCCCTCCAATCCCCGGTTCATTAAACAACTTAATTACCATGCATAAAATAGCTTCAAACGTCTGATTACTTTACAAATGAGTCAATATGTTAAATATTTGGCGTTAAACGGGTAAAACCGTTAAAGCGAGAAAAGCTTAGAAGAGATTTGAAATTACATTTAAAATTTGTTGGAAGTCGCTAAGCGCTCTCATTTTCAAATGATGGATGGATAATGTCTACGTATGTTGTTCACTACGAGTTATAGTGCCTCAACACATGAATACCATTTCTAAGTTTAATACTTGCCTTACTGTCTTAACGTTAGACTACACGTTAGATTATACCTTTTAATAAGTATGTTGTGACAGCATTTCAAATTTCTAACTTTCACGAAATACTAAAAATTAATTTTTTGTTGAAGCTGGAAGCAGTTAGGCAGGCAACATGTGACCGAATCCACGTGACCAATATCGTTTAGTATTATCGATATAGCTGCATCAAAGCAGTCTTCGAAGTGAAGACCACAACACGAAGTGATAAACGTATTACAAATATTTGATAGTAACCAACCAGTTAGCTAATAAGGTAATTTAAAATTTTCATTTTTAAGGTGGTTATTTGAGAACGTAACGTTTTTGAATTCAGCGTAGGTAAAAGTTGCTAACTTCACACATTCCTTTTGGCATCCAGTATTCGTCTAACAAACATGTTGGCCCATAGTTTTAAAATTAAAATACTGAATTTTACATGGACATATATCTAAATTTTTTGTTCTTTCTAAACGCATATAGTTTTTCATAACGAAGTTAATAAATCGTGTTAAATACGTTAATGATTTAAGTTACTTGCATTTTTAAATCACATTAATTCATTAAATCGTTAATTCTGTAGTTGAACTTCACAGAATTCATTAATAAACCTGAACAAGGACATTATTCCAACGGGTTGTGTTGGCCACATCTGGAAGGACACTTCAGTCGCCGCCTAGGCAAAGCTCATCCTCGTCCGTACTCTGATCTTCCCTACCGTGACGTATGCAGTAGAAACTTGGACGATGAATTCGGCGAATAGTCGCGGGATTGATGCTTTGGAAATATACTGCTATATAAGACTACTCTGAATACCACGGACAGCACATATAATCAATGAATCGATTCTGAGGCACCTCGGCTTCATAACAAGAATGTCGACTCTTGACGCAAAGGAATTATGCTGCTAGAGTGGGCATTGATATAAATCATTGTGGAAAGCTGAAAATCTGCGCCGAACCTCCTGCTTGCTAGACAGTTGCAGTGACCCCTGCGCCGTGCAGACACAGTGATCTCCGCAACTGCACGGACTACCGTATTACGCCTCCCGTCAGACCCACATTCTCAACTTACCCACACACTATTGATGTAGTGCCCCTTGCCCACTATCCTCACTTCTGGCAGCATTTAACCGATTCCCGTAAAATTTCGAGAACGGCGTGCATCTGCACTGAAGTGATCAATTCATCGTCCTCACTTGAATTATATACGTGATATCCGTTCATTTGAACATGTCCGAAAGAACAGACACCATGTATAAACCGTACATTGTCGACTGTCAACCACAATCAGATAAAATATTTTGGTCATTTTGCCGAAAACAAGAGACAATGGAAAGAGAAATCACAGAGGGGAACGGCCGAAGGCCAAGAGGACGCGCACCAACGTGGTGAATAGACCATATTACGAGCATGACAGTGATGGGCGTGCAGCAAGCAAGTCACCATGCCCAAGACAGAGCTTCGGGGTGTCAGGTGGTCAAGAGACTTATTAAGTGATGACACTACACCCTTGGGTAGGGTTAGACCAAATAGGAGAGAGAGAGATTGTTGCAATTATGGTAACGCTTTTCCTGTTAATCCACGAATGTCTTTCAAGTCTCTAACGCGTATACGTGGGCCACTGACCCAAGCAGATTGCGTATCAGGATGACTTCATTCATCGTATCAAGCACTTAATTCATATTCTGTACGCGCGTTCATCATCATACCTTTTAGTATTATGAAACTAGTACCATCATTGAGAAATCAATGTAAGACTTCATTTCTTGATTTACGTCTGTCAGTAAGAACGAATATGATGCTTTTGGTCATGATGGTGGTCCAAATCCCTGTCCGGTTATCCAAATTTATGTTTTCCGTGATTTCCCTAAATCGGTTCAGGTGAATGACGGAATGGTTCCTTTGAAAGAGGACCCGCAGTTTTCTTCGTCATCTCAACCCAATAAGAGTTTATGTTGCGTCTGCAGAGACCGCGATGTCGACGGGGCGTTCAACCCTAGGGCTCGGTGCACACGAGCGACGTATTATCGCGAGCTCCCAGCGTCATTTTCTCGCGCGTTTCAGCAGTGCATCTGGAACAATGGAGGCGCGCACACTGCCACAGTGACGCTACCAACCCGTAGCGTTCTCGCTGTGAGACGATTGTGCTCGCCGGCCGCCACTGCATCGCAGCGGTCTCGCACACTGCCGCGAAGCAGCAGCGGTTGTCTGTGAACGGGGCAGTGCACACGCGTTCGCAAACCCCAGCTACAGCTGCCGTCTGCCTGGGGCACAACTCGCAAGGAGTATCACGATAGGATGACGAAGAGAGACACCACACGGTTTCAAGTGTGTCTAAGGTTTTGTGACGGTTTCGCTGCCAAACCGAATCAGGAGAAGAACGATTTAGGCAAAAATCACCGTTGAACTATTTTGCGTTTGGGGTCTAGATGTGGCATTTGCGTGAATGTAGCCACTTAAGTCATGAAACAGCGCTCAGCAGCAAACGGTTTGCTCCGTGTCGAGAGCCCTATCATCTAAATGAACAAATATATAATTAACAACAAGAGTTTAAAATAAATTCTGCAACCTCAGGCGGTTCAATTACACAATGTCTTATTGTACTGATGCTACAAAATGCATAATTTATCATATTTCAATATTGTTACAAATCGAATAGTCTTTCACTTTCAGGAATAAATTGATTCAGGGTTCACTACGAGTGGTACTGATCAGATTTAGATACATTTGTTGCTATGGTACCTTGCCAGCATTGTTCATTGTCAGAGAAAACATTTCTTCATTTTTCTTTGCGTTCACGGGATTTCTTTGTCAAGATCACAATAGCATGGTTCTCAGCCAATTTAGTTCTGTGAATTTCTGTAGGCACTCTTTGTGCAAGATTTATCACAAAACCGCGCTTTTTAGGGCGCCTTCCCACGGTTCGTGCAGCTCCCCCCGTCGGGGGTTCGAGTGCTCCCTCGGGCATAGGTGTGTGTTGCCTTAGTGTAAGTTAGTTTAAGTTAGATTAAATAGTGTGTAAGCCTAGGGGTCGGTAACCTCAGTAGTTTGGTCCCACAGGAACTCACCACATACCACAAAGCTTTACAAATTTTCCTTATTGTTTTATGCTGTGTAGTGTGGCCAATTCTGTATTAATAATACAGATCAATTAGAGTGCAACCACTACCCAGATGTCTCGAAAAGGTGAACAGTTGACTTTACACTGCTGTTTTACTGCTAATTCAAAAAACGACTATACGATCATTCCAAAATAAAGACTGTAATTTCATTTTCTCTTACACGTAGAAACAATGTCACAACTGCTCCTTCCAAGAGCCGTGAACTAAATGCTTGGTGAGTCCAAAACCTCCAGCTGTGGCCGTATTGTATTCATAAACCAAATAAGCTAACATTGCCTGCTTTGTTCTGTCTAAGTGAATACTGGTTGGGTCCCAATCTAGTACTGCTGCGCGATTATCGCTGCGAAGCCGCTGTGTGTGCACTGAAACGATCTCGCTGCGAGCACGTGCGGCTGTTACTCGCTCTTTTCCTTCGAGTCTAAATTTATTTCTTTGGTGAGCTGGCGAGACGTACCACGACAGGGTCTCCTCGCCGTTTACCGGGCCGCTCAGCGATCCCCGTTCATCTCTGGCAGCACTCAGAGGCAGCGTAGGCATCACGACATGCACTGCCGTGCCTCGCCCGTTTCGCAGGGGCGTGTCGACAGCACAGCCGTTAACTCCTGCTTTCAACACCCAAGTCACCATTTCTCTCTGACGCAACTCCTCGATCCACTTCGCGAGGCCGTCCGCAGGCTGATCCATTGCTCTCATCAAGTAAACGTCCTCACTACAGCAAGAGACTGAACACGGTTTCTCTATGTGGCAGTCGCATCAGCAACAAAGACTGCAGCAATATTAACCGCCACTAATGGTGCATTAGCCCTAAAATGCCTTTCACACTATTTTCATTGTTATTGTTCGTTGTATACGAGAAAAAATGGGTAGGAACACTAATACTCACATCAAAAAAAAGTTTTGCATCACCCCCAGTTCCCAGAACTTCTGAAGATAGACGTTAACTGTGGATACTGCGTCAAAGACACAGTCCATTTGACTGTTCAGAGATGTCACTAGAACCTCCCAAAGACGTTAACATCAATGCGTCAGCAGCGCCTATTAGACGGAAGGTGTCCGACAGCCGATCAGTTCCAAACATTCCACCGGGAAGGAGGTACACGGCTTGTGTTGGCTGTAGTTCAACCATGCCTAACGGTCAATACAGCGGTTCGATCACGTCCACATTGTTACTTTGTGCCAGGAAGGACTCTCGACAAGGCAAGTGTCCAGTTGTCTCAGAGTGAGCCAAAGCGATGTTGTTCGGACATGGAGGAGATACAGAGAGACAACAATTGTCTATGACATGCCTCGCTCAGGCCGCCCAAGGGCTGCTACTGCAGTGGATGACCGCTACCTACGGATTATGGCTCGGAGGAACTCTGACAGCAACGCCACCATGATGAATAATACTTTTCGTGCAGCCGTCATGTTACGACTCAAACTGTGCGCAATAGGCTGTATGATGCGCAACTTCACTCCCGACGTCCATAGCGAGGTCCATCTTTGCAACCACGACACCATGCACCGCGGTACAGATGGGCCCAACAACATGCCGAATGGACCGCTCAGGATTGGCATCACGGTTTCTTCACCGATGACTGTCGCATATGCCTTCAACCAGACAATCGTCAAAGACGTGTTCGGAGTCAACCCGGTCAGGCTGAACCCCTTAGACACATTGTCCAGCGAGAGCAGCAAGGTGGAGGTTCCCTGCTGTTTTGGGGTGGCATTATGTGGGGCCGACGTACGCCGCTGGTGGTCATGGAAGGCGCCGTGATAGCAGTACGACACGTGAATGCCATCCTCGGACAGATAGTGCAACCATATGGGCAGGATACTGGCGAAGCATTCATGGACAACAATTCGCGCCACCATGGTGCACGTCTTGTGAACGACTTCCTTCAGGATAACGACATCGCTCGACTAGTGTCCCGCATCTTGTGCAGACATGACCCCTATCGAACATGCCTGGGATAGATTGAAAAGGGCTGTTTATGGACTAAGTGAACCACCAAGCACTCAGAGATCTACGCCGAATCGGTGTTGAGGAGTGGGACAATCTGGACCAACAGTGCCTTGATAAACTTGTGGATAGTATGCCACGACGAATACAGAAGACAGACACGCATCAATGCAAAATGATCTGCTACTGGGTATTAGAGGGACTGGTGTGTACAGAAATGTGGACCACCACCTCTGAAGGTCTCCCTGTATGATGGTACAACATGCAATGTGTGGTTTTCATGAGGATTAAAACAGGGCGGAAATGATGTTTATGTTCATCTATTCCAATTCTCTGTACAGGTTCCGGGACTCTCGGAAACGAGGTGATGCAAAACTTTTTTTGATGTGCGTATGTAATATTTATGGAAGACTAACGCTCTCACAAATATTTATCTGATTCCATGAGACGATATTTTCTGGATGAATGAAGACAGAAACTTGGTCTAAATTTTAACTTACGCATTAAAACTGAACATTTATCCTCGGTTTTTGTGACTGCCACTAAAAGGCTCGCTCCTTCGTCCATCACCGACTCTATCAAATCGAGTTCATGACAACATATACAGGGCGAGTAAGAATCAAAGGAACCTGCTTTGAGGGGTGATACTCCTGATTCTGAACAGAAAAGTTCATGTGGACATATAACAATTTCCGAATTTTTTCCGAGACAAAACACATTTAATGTACAATGTTATTTATTTTTTGTATTATTCAGACATTAACATTGTTTACAACGTACCACAGTACTGTAGTGGAATTTGACACAAACAATTTGATACAGAACACTTGTGGTCTATCAAGACGGCAAACTATGTCAGATTGGCCTAAAAGAATTGGCTAAGCTACAGCGCAAGCGCGTCGCGCGATGTTTTCAATATTATAGCGCTCTCAGCCATGCACATATTATTTGCCCCAGAGAAAAAATGAATAGGACCTTTACTGTAGGAAATTTAATGGAGTTTATGTATATATTTTGTCTGAAAAAAGAGACGCCATTTTGATCCTGTAGCCACTATGAATCAAAATAAAAGGAATTAAAGACATTGGCTGCCAGTGGGTATTGATTTACGTCAATGGGGCGAACTGAAAATTTGTGCCAAACCGCGATTCGAAACTCGATCTAATGATCAGGGGCATTGCATCAGTAGAGTGTTGCGTAAGCTGAGAATTTGGGTCTGATGCGAGGCAGGCTAGGGCGGTCCGTGAGGCTGCAATGACCACTCTGTCCGAATGGTGTAGTGGTCAGCGGAACTGCGTAGTAAGCAGGAGACCCGGTTTCGAATCAGTGTACGACACGTATTTTTAACTTGCCTCCTTGATATAAATCAATACCCACTGGCAGCTAATGCCATTAATTCCTTCATGTCTTTATGTAGTTTAATTTTGTAATGTGACTCGTTTTCGAGTTATTCAGTAAAAACGTACAAAAATGATGTTAAATTTGTTCTATCCCTGGAACCACAAGGAATAGGGCATACGTCCCCATGAATATTATCACCTCTCAAAGCATATACCTTTCCTCCTGACTCACGATATACACAGGGTGAGTCACCTAACGTTACCGCTGGATATATTTCGTAAACCACATCGAATACTGACGAATCGATTCCACAGACCGAACGTGAGGAGAGGGGCTAGTGTAATTGGTTAATACAAACCATAAAGAAATGCACGGAAGTATGTTTTTTAACACAAACCAACGTTTTTTTAAATGGAACCTCGTTAGTTTTGTTAGCACATCCGAACATATAAACAAATACGTAATCAGTGCCGTTTGTTGCATTGTAAAATGTTAATTACATCCGGAGATATTGTAACCTAAAGTTGACGCTTGTGTACCACTCCTCCGCTGTTCGATCGTGTGTATCGGAGAGCACCGAATTACGTAGGGATCCAAAGGAAACGGTGATGGACCTTAGGTACAGAAGAGACTGGAACAGCACATTACGTCCACATGCTAACACCTTTTTATTGGTCTTTTTCACTGACGCACATGTACATTACCATGAGGGGTGAGGTACACGTACACACGTGGTTTCCGTTTTCAATTACGGAGTGGAATAGTGTGTGTCCCGACATGTCAGGCCAATAGATGTTCAATGTGGTGGCCATCATTTGCTGCACACAACTGCAATCTCTGGCGTAATGAATGTCGTACACGCCGCAGTACATCTGGTGTAATGTCGCCGATGGCTCCCACAATACGTTGTTTCATATCCTCAGGGGTTGTAGGCACATCACGGTACACATTCTCCTTTAACGTACCCCACAGAAAGAAGTCCAGAGGTGTAAGATCAGGAGAACAGGCTGGCCAATTTATGCGTCCTCCACGTCCTATGAAACGCCCGTCGAACGTGTACCTCACCTCTCATGGTAATGTACAGGTGCGTCAGTGACAAAGACCAATAAAAAGGTGTTAGTATGTGGACGTAATGTGCTGTTCCAGTCTCTTCTGTACCTAAGGTCCATCACCGTTCCCTTTGGATCCCTACGTAATTCGGTGCTCTCCGATACACACGATCGAACAGCGGAGGAGTGGTACTCAAGCGTCAACTTTAGGTTACAATATCTCCGGATGTAATTAACATTTTACAATGCAACAAACGGCACTGATTACGTATTTGTTTATATGTTCAGATGTGCTAACAAAACTAACGGGGTTCCATTTAAAAAAACGTTGGTTTGTGTTAAAAAACATACTTCCGTGCATTTTTTTATGGTTTGTACTAACCAATTACACTAGCCCCTCTCCTCACGTTCGGTCTGTGGAATCGATTCGTCAGTATTTGATGTGGTTTACGAAATATATCCAGCGGTAATGTTAGGTGACTCACCCTGCATACAAGGTATAACAAAAATGTACGGCACTAATTGCAGGACACATTCCTCACACATAGACGAAGAAATTATGTTACATCATCATGGATTTGGGAACGCTTTGTTTTCATGTTATAACTTATTTCCTCCAACTGATTAGTTATGGGAAACACACAAGAGCAGAAAGTTAAAATAATGGGGAACATACACTGTAGGTGAAGTCTGGTTACGTTGCGCACTGCCTGTGTTTTGTTTTACATGTCCCTGTTGCCAAGCGATGTACGACATTGCTTGTTTACGGTAACTTCAACTGTGAGATGGATAGGATGTTCGAATTATTAGGCCCCCATGTTCTCCAAACCTAAACCCATTGAATTTTTATTTGTGGGGGAATTTGAAAGCTCTCGTGTATCGACACCCAGTACAAGAAGTTCAGGGTCTCCGTGCTCGTATTATAGAAGTCTGCGCAACAATACGCAAAGAGGGCCACATTAGCGCATCTGAGGTTCGCAACGACGCGACGGCGGGTTGATGCGTGTATCAACACTAATGGAGGACATACGAACATCTCCTGTGAGAAATAGTTTCATCTGGTGGGCTAATGCGTTCTGTTCGCGTGTGTTTCCCATGATGTATGAGTTGTAGGAAATGAGCTGCAAAAGGGAAACAAAGCGTTTCCTGATAAATGTTCATGCAACATAACTTCTTCGTCTACGTGTGAGGAATGCGTCCTGCAATTTGTGCCACTCGTTTTTGTTACACCGTGTGTAGGATGTCTCTCCTAAGCGTAGTCAGGCGCATTTTCTGTGGTGTTTCAATAGATATCTGTAATTTCGTTTTTGCATTATCTACCTAGAGTCAGCACAGGTAAAGAGTATTCATCAGTCTTTCATGCGGCGCCCACCGTCGACTGAAAACGCCGGTTTGTTTCTCGTTTCAAATAAAGTAATTTATAAGGCGGAATCTTACGTGCCCATTCGATGGAGCGATCCTAGATTAGTCTAGAGCGATATGTATTAACGGTATGTATTAACAGGGACAGTAACACATGAAGAATGAACAGCAATCCATCCAGCAGCAACTCAATAGCACTGCGTTCTGGTGTGTGTGTGGTTGGGGGGGGGGGGGGGGGGAGGGGGGGAGGGGGGGCAGGAGGGGAGGGGAGCGGTCAGCGTGAGCCAGGTCAGTGCTACATTGCATTAGGTAAATCTGCGACCGCTCTATCGGACTGGTACTAAAATTCCGCTTTGTAATTCATTTTGTTTGAAACGTGAAGCAAATCAACGCTTCCTGTCGACACTAAGCGTCGCATGAAAGACATAATGAGAACTATTTGTTTGGACTGACTACAGTTACAGAACGCAAAAACGAAATTCGGCCACATACTGGGTGGTTATAGATAAATTGCAACTACGCATAGACGTCCAGTGCGAACTGTAACTATCGTATGACAACGGAAATAGATAGATATTCTGATGCGTTGATGCAGAATCGATTTATTTTGTATAAAAATGAGTTCCAATTTTGGCCACCAAGAGCAAATATTATGGCGCTTTGAATGCAAGGAAGCCATAAAATTTTCTGTATGCAGTGGATTTGGAACAGGGCATGCACAGAAAACATCAAACAAGTGAGAAAGTCATTGGTTCGTCGTAATTACTGGAACTAAGGAAAATGTGGAAGGGAGGACTCACCAAAACAACTTTCTTTTCACACAACCTGTTCATTTAACAAGATATAACCATAAAATTATCTTTAACAAAATGAACAAATTTGCAAAATTCTTTTGACCTTAAACCTTAAGTTGAATAAGCTTTTGCAAAAGAGATCAAAACAGCAAACAATATGACAATGATTACGAGACTGCCGGACATGCAGCCCGCCCGTTATCTGGTGAAACAGCGGTGTTTACCACCGCGCAGGACATAGTCTGTATTATTAAATGCTCTTCTGCGACACATGAAAACGATATAAGCGCCATTGATGACAAGAGTGATCCAGTTACTCAAAACAGATGGCGTAACTTTTAATTTGAAAGCTGTATGTCGAAAGGTTTGTGGTTAAGATGCGCACCTGTGCTTAATTGTTAAACAGGTTAGGACACAATATGACAATGGTAAGGCTTACTTCACAGCAAACAACCTCTCAATTTCAATCGGCAATCGAGGTGCGACTGGATCCCAACACGTCCCTTCTAACAATCTATTTTTTACTAAAACCCTGGTGACAGTTGTCTGTTAATATTTTCAAAGTTAAACTGACTGTCAGTTATTAAGACCGCTGTGAAGAACATCTTAAAACATTACTTGTGAACACTTATTACAAGAGAACTCACTCGGCGAACCACAAGATCCAGCTAAAATACAGGAATAATGACCCGGTACTTCAAACACAGCAACGGACAGCGTAGTACAACAGGTTGTTCAGATTATGACTAATGATGAAAAATGCAATTACAATCAAAGAAATGAACCGGTTAACATCTAAATCTTACCAAAAGGTCCCTCTTTGTTTAACGGTACCCTGTGCCTTAGTACAATTGTTCTGGCTGTATTTACGACTAGGAGCTTATCCATTAGAATGTTAATGATCGGGTACAAACCAGAAAGAAAAGGCAATATAATAGCGGGACAGATTTTCAAACGACAACTAGTGTCTTAGTACAATGCTACGGCCTATATTTACGACCAAAGAGCCGACCGAGTAAAACTCTGAGGGTCGAGTAGAAACCAGAAAACAATAAGGAGGGCAGGTAGACAATGACACAAATCACCACGAGGATTGTAGAACGTTACTCCCCTTTATCAGCAAGCAGTTCTATGGATCTACGGTGCGTCGCATCGATTACTGAGTGGCGCCGATGAAATCCAGGTAGAAGAGGGCAGCCAAGCCACGAGCGGACGTCCAACACAAATGTTGCCAACTAACCGACGGGATGTCGGCCTACTGCTTGTTGTCGACACTGACCCCGGTGAAGTCCTCCGGTATCTTCGCTCTGCGCAGGCCCTCCTTGCGCAGCTCGTGGCTTCGGCCGCTCGGACCTCGTGACCACCTCTTGTCGCTACGCTACCGCCAATCTCCAAATTTCGAGTCTCCCTCTCGGGCCACGGAACCCGATATACAGGGTGATCAAAAAGTCAGTATAAATTTGAAAACTTAATAAACCACGAAATAATGTAGATAGACAGGTACAATCTGATACACATGCTTGGAATGACATGGGGTTTTATTAGAACCAAAAAAACAAAGTTCACAAAATGTCCGACAGATGGCGCTGGACAGAAAAACTGCTACTGTGATGGGTGAGAGGTACGCCCACATGTTACAGAATCGCATCATCCCCAGCCTGGCTTATAAACACCCGCTGGAACGTACGACGTTTCTACAGGATGGCTCTCCACCCCACATTGCTAGACGCGTGAAAGATCTCTTGCGCACGTCATTTGGTGAAGATCGTGTGCTCAGCCACCACTTTCGTCATGCTTGGTCTCCCAGGTCCCCAGACTTTGGCTTTGGGGTTACCTGAAGCCGCAAGTGTATTGTGACGGACCGACATCTCTAGCGATGCTGAAAGACAACATCCGACGCCAATGACCCACCATAACTCCGGACATGCTTTACAGTGCTGTTCACAACATTATTCCTCGACTACAGCTATCGTTGAGGAATGATGGTAGACATATTGAGCATTTCCTCTAAAGAACATCATCTTTGCTTTGTCTTACTTTGTTATGCTAATTATTGCTATTCTGATTAGATGAAGCGCCAATTGTCGGACATTTTTTGAACACTTGTATTTTTTTGGTTAAACCCCATGTCATTCCAAGCATGTGTGTCAATTTGTACCTCTCTATCTACATTATTCCGTGATTTATTCAGTTTTCAAATTTATACTAACTTCTTGATCACCCGTTATATCGGCAAGAAGACCTTATAAAGGACAGAACCCATAGATACCAACTCTTCCACATAGATATTGGCAATGGGGCTGCAAGAGGGATAGTCGATACTACACCTGAGGCAGTGGCGCCAGACAGAACAGTCTACTAATTCAATAGCACCACGGCTCAGTCATAATGTTAGTTTTATTATTAACCGCCGCTAACACAATATGTCCAGTATGAGCACCGGAGACGTCGACTAGATGCTGCATCCGTAAAACGACGTGATCAACAGTTGCTAACAGCAGTTCCGGTGGAATCTGACCAACGTGTTCTTGTATACTGGCCTTCGGATCAGATAATGGCCGAACGTGTCCCTGGGAAACGTGTTCTTTTAGATATTTCCGCAGTCAAATGTCACATGGATTCACAACAGGTGATCTTGTAGGCCATGCATCTGCATACCTTTGCAGATAACACGTTAGTGGAAGGTGGCGTTAAGGAATCTTTCACTGGGGGAGCGAAATGAGCTCTTGCCCCATCTTGCATGAAAACAGTGGTTTCCAGACAGTTGCGCTCTTCCAAAGCAGGAAACACAAACTCTACAATACTCCAAATTCAGCAGTTCTGTGTATCTGATGCTCCCTGTGTAGTCAAATATGCCTCGTCGCTCCATGTAATATTATCCCGCCACAGAATAATAACTTCGATCCGTGTCAGAAACCGGAGAGCAAATTCATAACGTTGCTGTGGATCATGAGGTTTCAGTTGCTGTACCATCTGGATCTTGTACGGGTGCCAGTGTAAAATAGACAGCAAAACCTTCCGTAGTGTTGACCATGGGACGGACAATCCTTGTGACACTACACGAGTACTAGCTCTGCTCGGGATACGTGCTGCATGATTAGTTACTGCAACAACAACCTCACCACTAATTTCGGCCGGAATAGGATGCCTTTCTTTTCCAGGTGTCATATCAAATGCATCCCTATTTTCGAATCTCATTATTATCTTCGTTAAACCATTTAATGACATCCGGCCGCTCGTTAGACCGCTCTGTCGCTGATACGCTGTCAATAAAGCACTGTAATAGGTGCCGTTCATATAATTTCACTAACAGCGCACGGTCTCTCTCTTATCAATACCCATACTGTTCATTCATATTATGTCTTATCACATGGTGTTTCAAAATGACACCGATAAACTTCGATTTGATGTTGAAAGTGTCTTGAGGTACAAAATGTGGACAGGAACACGTGCCTGGAAAAGTACCCTAACGAAGCTACAGAGCGTCGAAGTTACAAGCTCTGGCGTCTGTATATATACGTACATACAGGGTGAGTCCGTGATGATGTTACAAAATTTCAGGGATGATGAAGAAGGGTAAATGTATCTTTGAGGTAAGGGACCGGGGTCCGGAAAGGAACGAATCGCAGGTTATAAGCGAAAATTGTTATGATACCTCTGGCAGTAGAATACATGGACCGGTACTGTCATTGCTAAGATTGTAGGATGGGCAATTTTCAGATGTGGTAGTATAGACCAAACCAAGAAAACGATGCCCACTAAACATGGGCTCTAAAATGCGCACCGAAAGAACTAGGAGCGCTTTTCAATAGAGGAGATGTTTCACAGTAGCGAAATTCAACCTCTTCCTTCATGCTATTTTTATCCTGTTTATGATGTGGCTTTTCCATCAGCGTCTATTTATGGTTCATTTTATTTGTTTTGTCCGATAAAACACGAAATTACTTTGTCCGATACAGCCATAACGTATAGTTGTGATAGTTTAATATTCCCTTTTTCATTACTTCGGTTACACATTTTCACAGCTGACGATCCATAATAATGTTATAAATTGTAAAGTAGCGATGTCTGTTATGTTTCCACGACTAAACCATTGAACCGATTTTGATTTAGCATGGAGGTAGCTTGAACCTTGAAGAAGAACATAGTTCAAGATATTTATTGTTTTGAAGAATATTACGCGAATTAGAGAAACATATTTATTCTTTGAAATCGATGTTTGTTGTTCCAGTTCTGTAGATGCTTTTATGGGTAAATATTTTCTTACTAATACGATTCGACGTAATGAATATAACGCTTATACGACCCTCAACATGTTTAATCCACACTGATATTATTAAATGCTAAGGGAACTCTGTTATGTCTTCATGACTGTGATGAAATTAGGCATGGCGGTACCTTGAATCCTGAAGAAGAACATAGGCTATATAACAAAAAAAATTACCCTAAGAGAGTGAAGTAGGAAGTGGAACGACTGTCTTTCAGATTAGTGAACTTAAACCATTTCAAGAAGTTATTAAATTTGTTGCATAATATACACATTGAATACTGTATAACAGCTTCAGTACCATGATGCATAGATCCCCTCTCCTGCACATGCCCATCCACATATACCGCTTGGCAACTAGAGGGCGGGAGGTCTGTTGTCACCTTGCTTGAGTTGGAGTAACCTCTACGTTACGACGTTTGCGATATGCGGACGGGCGTTTCCGCACGAAACTTGGTATACCCTTCCACAACGGACAACGTGGTTTTCCACAGACGTTCTACCCCAGACATATTCTTCATACTCCAGTGGATAACTACCGGTGTTTGATGTTCGGCGGCCAAGAAAAGAACAACAGCACGTTGGTCCTGTTCGGACGCATTTCGTAATAGCTTTGTCATAGTTCACGTTTCCGCATTTACCGCATGCACGTCGGAAAGACATGATCACCGCACATGTCACTGCTTATACAGGGTGAAAAGTATTTAAACCGACAAACTTTGGGAGGTTGTAGGGGACATCAAAATAAATATTTTTCCCTAATGTCATTTTTTCATATGAGGATTATTTAAACCGGTGGAGGCGGTATTACGCTCGTCAGTTGTTAAGAGGCCGTATTATGCTCTTCAGTTGTTAGAGGGCGTATTACGCTCTTCAGTTGTAGGCAACTGCTTTCCACCAGTGTAGTAATGCATTGTCTCTGTTTACTAATGGAGCGATACACCTGGAGTGAGTACATTGATCTGGTTGGTGCGTATTACATAGCGCACCACAACGGACGAGCTGCACAGCGGGTTTATCAACAACAATATCCTAATCGCCGTATCCCCCATCATACGACCTTTGCTTCTGTGTACCAACGTCTGCGTGAAACCGTGTCATTTAGCAGATTACCTGGACAGGGACGCCGTCGCACAGTAAGAACGCTGCAATTTGAGGAAGCATGTGGAGCGGGATCCTTGAATCAGTGCAGTTCTTCGTTAATGTGTGGGTCGGTGTTGTTGGGGACTGTTTAATTGGGCCGCATCTGCTACCTAGGCCATTAAATGGGCAGGCACTATTACAATTTTCTCGCCAGAGCATTGCCAGAATTGCAGGAAGACGTCCCGTTCCCTACAAGACAACGCATGTGGTTTCAACATGACGGGACGGCTGCACATTTCGGTCGTCGTTGGTGTCGATTCCTCGACCGACGGTTCCCAGAAACGTGGATTGGCAGAGGTGGTCCTGTACCATGGCCTGCTCGATCCCCAGATATGTCCCCTCTGGACTTTTTTGTGCGGGGCTAGATGCGCAATCCTGTTTACGCCACTCCTGTTGCATCAGAAGAGGATCTGGTTGCCCGGATAGTAGCAGCAGACAGAATATGATCCGACGGTGTAACGTTTGTTTACGTGTCAATGGAGGCATTTTTGAAAATCTAATGTAATTGAAATTGGGTTGTGTTAATTTGTTGTCTCTTGGTCATAAAAAAATGGAAAAGTGTTTGTTGGTTTAATTAATTTGCGACCAGAGAAATCTTCCTTTACCAGTTTAAGTACTCCTCATAGGAAAAAATGACATTAGGGAAAAATATTTGCTTTGATGTCCCCTACAATCTCCTATAGTTTGTCGGTTTAAATACTTTTCACCCTGTATACCCGCATCGGAGTCACGCTACGTTGCACATGCTCTGCAGCAACGCCGTCAACCAGAAACTTTTTGATCCCCCTACGTCACTCGGCATCACGGAGGAACTAATCTTACTTGAATAATAAGAGACTTGAGACTATGTTTTTATTGTCTATTTATGTGATTGATGATTTTTACTACTATTGTATAAAGCTTGTGTTAGTGTTTCAGCCTGTTAAATTCTTTGGAAGCGGCTGGTTTGTTGAAGAGCCACCACGTTCCATCAGCGTGCTGTCGTTTACGCATTTTTATTTCTACGAGTCGAGCCTGTAGTCTAATGGTCTTTACGAAGTCCGATTATCAATGTTATTATCAAGCAAATCATTTCGTTGAACTGAAACTAAATATTAACACGGTATTGTGTCATCGAATTTCTCCGCTCTCGAACAACGGCTTCTGGATGTGACGAAGCAGGAAAATTTGATTCTAGGTAATTAATTCTAAAACTTAGATTTTTATGACTTTAGTTTTCTCGAACGGAGGGTGGCCCCATGGCTTTCTTTCATAACTCATTGGGTCTCCGTAAGTGTCTGCAGTCCTCCCTTCCTGCAATAGAAATTCTGCACTCAGAAGTATGACGGTAACTTCAGAGATGCAAACAAGTACGAAAATCAGGAACTCCATTGTGGAAAAGATGGAGAGTGATGCTGAAGGACTGAGACAAAGTATCAGTAAGCGAAATTAGCACGAGATATGGAATTCTATGGGCCTCTTTTTTACGTTATTTTGATATTTTTACAGAATTCCAGAGTTAAGAATTCAACAGCTGCTAACCACTTTATATACTTGCTTATTTATTGAACCCGTTGGCTCTCTCTTACATCAGACAGGGTCTTACATATACAGTAAGAAAGGTAAAAGAACGGAACCGTATAATTACAAACTAATGTCCTTAGCATCGGTTTGCTGCAGAATTCTTGAACGCATATTGAGTTCCGATGTAATAATTTTGTTTGAAACAGTAAGTGTTCTCTCCATAAATCAGCACGGGTTTAGAAAGCATCACTCGTGCGAAACTCAGCTTTCCCTTATCTTACACAAAACTAAACTCCTTCCGAACAGGCCTTGGAAGGCCCACCGGTTCCGACTAGCCGCCGTGTCATCCTCAGACCGTGGACGTCAATGGATTCGTATATGGAGGGGCATGTGGTCAGTATACCGTTCTCCTTACCGTATGTCAGTTCACAAGACCCGAGCCGCTACTTCTCAATAAAGTAGCTCCTCAGTTTGCCTCACAAGGGCTGAGTGCACCCCGCTTGCCATCAGCGCTCTACAGACCTGATGGTAACCCATCCAAGTGCTAACCCAGCCCGACAGCGCTTAACTTCAGTCATCTGACGGGAACCGGTGTTACCACTGCGGCAAGGCCGTTGGCCCCCTTATCTTACATGATATCTTACAAATTATGTACGGAGGACAAAAGGCAGGTCCCATGTTCCTAGATATCCGGAAAGCGGTTGACGCAGCCTGTTGATGAAGATCCGAGCATACACCGATAAAGTTCCCAGACATGTGAGTGGACAGAAGACTTTTCAAGTAAGGATGCAGTCAGGAGTGTTCCAGGGATGTATGGCAGGATAGCTTTTATTCTCTGCATACATAAACGACCTGAGGGACAGGGTGAAAAGCAATACATGGCTGTTTGCTCATGACTCTGTGGTGAACGGCATCGTCGCTGTTCAGTGACTGTAGAAGGAAAGCAAGTGACAGGGAGAATTTCCACGTGGTGTGATGAATAGCAGCTTATTCTAAATATAAAGAAATGTAAGTTAGTGCCAATGAATAGGAATTACAATCTTATAATTTCTTATGAAGCATTAGTATTGAGCTGCTTGACACAGTCAAATCGTTTAAATATCTAGGTTTAGATTTCAGAGAGATATGAAATGGAATGAACACTTCAGGTTGGTAGTATGGAGGGCGAATGCTCGATTTCGTTTTATTGCGAGAGTCCTAGGAAAGAGTAACTCCTCTCTAGAGGATATAGTGTATAGAAGGCTAGTGCGACACATTCTTAAGTACTGCTAGGGTGCTCGGCTTCGCCACGAGGGCAGCTTACAGAAAGACATCGAGGCAAGTCAGGGGTGTGCTGTTACGGAGGTGTACTGAAACGTATTGCCTCCGAATTTTGAAGTGAAAACTCTTAACGCTCTTTAAAGAAAACTAACGCTCTTTATTCTTCATGGCTACGTATTTACAGCCTTCCGCCGGTAGAGGGCTCCGTTTCGTAGTGTGTGACATGGCGACGTGTAACGTTACTATGTCGATTCATGAGAAACAGTGTGCTGTAATCGAGTTTCGAATTCGAAAAGTTCATTCACGCATGGGGCTTATTCTACTTAATCTAATTTAAACAAACTTACGGTAAGGACAACACACAGACCTATGCCCGAGGGAGGACTCGAACCTCCGACAGGTGAACCACGCGAACCGTGTCAAGGTTCCCAAGACCGCGCGGCTACCCCACACGGCTTTTGATGTTTGAGCTGTTCTTCAGTTCTTTCGTGTAAAGAGGGAGGTCATTCCATATCGCATTCCTGCTACTGAAAGGACTTCGAGAAACCAGATGAGTGATGGAGTGGAACGTAACGAATTTTACTCTGATGGCTACCAACGTTTCATATGTGATGATCGGATAAGAGTGTTAAGGGTCGAAAACAGAAGTGCGGAAGCGTATGTGTTGATAAGGCAATAAAGGAAAAAAAGATACATGGAAATATCAGCAGTTTTCGGTATGTGGCCAGGATAACTGCGCATGTTGTTGTTGTTGTGGTCTTCAGTCCTGAGACTGGTTTGATGCAGCTCTCCATGTTACTCTATCCCGTGCAAGCTTTTTCATCTCCCAGTACCTACTGCAACCTACATCCATCTGAATCTGCTTAGTGTATTCATCTCTTGGTCTCCCTCTACGATTTTTACCCTCCACGCTGCCCTCCAATACTAAATTGGTGAGCCCTTGATGCCTCAGAACATGTCTTACCAACCGATCCCTTCTTCTGGTCAAGTTGTGCCACAAACATCTCTTCTCCCCAATCCTATTCAATACTTCCTCATTAGTTATGTGATCTACCCATCTAATCTTCAGCATTCTTCTGTATCACCACATTTCGAAAGCTTCTATTCTCTTCTTGTCCAAACTATTTATCGTCCATGTTTCACTTCCATACATGGCTACACTCCATACGAATACTTTCAGAAATGACTTCCTGACACTTAAATCAATACTGGATGTTAACAAATTTCTCTTCTTCAGAAACGCTTTCCTTGCCATTGCCAGCCTACATTTTATATCCTCTCTACTTCGACCATCATCAGTTATTTTGCTCCCCAAATAGCAAAACTCCTTTACTACTTTAAGTGTCTCATTTCCTAATCTAATTCCCTCAGCATCACCCGACTTAATTAGACTACATTCCATTATCCTTGTTTTGCTTCTGTTGATGTTCATCTTATATCCTCCTTTCAAGACACTGTCCATTCCATTCAACTGCACTTCCAAGTCCTTTGCTGTCTCTGACAGAATTACAATGTCATCGGCGAACCTCAAAGTTTTTATTTCTTCTCCATGAATTTTAATACCTACTCCGAATTTTTCTTTTGTTTCCTTTACTGCTTGCTCACTATACAGATTGAACAACATCGGGGAGAGGCTACAACCCTGTCTTACTCCCTTCCCAACCACTGCTTCCCTTTCATGTCTCTCGACTCTTATAACTGCCATCTGGTTTCTGTACAAATTGTAAATAGCCTTTCGCTCCCTGTATTTTACCCCTGACACCTTTAGAATTTGAAAGAGAGTATTCCAGTCAACATTGTCAAAAGCTTTCTCTAAGTCTACAAATGCTAGAAACGTAGGTTTGCCTTTCCTTAATCTTTCTTCTAAGATAAGTCGTAAGGTCAGTATTGCCTCACGTGTTCCAGTGTTTCTACGGAATCCAAACTGATCTTCCCCGAGGTTGGCTTCTACTAGTTTTTCCATTCGTCTGTAAAGAATTCGTGTTAGTATTTTGCAGCTGTGACTTATTAAACTGATAGTTCGGTAGTTTTCACATCTGTCAACATCTGCTTTCTTTGGGATTGGAATTATTATATTCTTCTTGAAGTCTGAGGGTATTTCGCCTGTTTCATACATCTTGCTCACCAGATGGTAGAGTTTTGTCAGGACTGGCTCTCCCACGGCCGTCAGTAGTTCCAATGGAATATTGTCTACTCCGGGGGCCTTGTTTCGACTCAGGTCTTTCAGTGCTCTGTCAAACTCTTCACGCAGTATCATATCTCCCATTTCATCTGCATCTACATCCTCTTCCATTTCCATAATATTGTCCTCAAGTACATCGCCCTTGTATAGACCCTCTATATACTCCTTCCACGTTTCTGCTTTCCCTTCTTTGCTTAGAACTGGGTTTCCATCTGAGCTCTTGATATTCATACAAGTCGTTCTCTTATCTCCAAAGGTCTCTTTAAGTTTCCTGTAGGCGGTATCTATCTTACCCCTAGTGAGATAGGCCTCTACATCCTTACATTTGTCCTCTAGTCATCCCTGCTTAGCCATTTTGCACTTCCTGTCGATCTCATTTTTGAGGCGTTTGTATTCCTTTTTGCCTGCTTCACTTACTGCATTTTTATATTTTCTCCTTTCATCAATTAAATTCAATATTTCTTCTGTTACCCAAGGATTCCTACTAGCCCTCGTCTTTTTACCTACTTGATCCTCTGCTGCCTTCACTACTTCATTCCTCAAAGCTACCCATTCTTCTTCTACTGTATTTATTTCCCCCATTCCTGTCAATTGCTCCCTTACGCTCTCCCTGAATATCTGTACAACCTCTGGTTCTTTTAGTTTATCCGGGTCCCATCTCCTTAAATTCCCACCTTTTTGCAGTTTCTTCAGTTTTAATCTACAGGTCATAACCAATAGATTGTGGTCAGAGACCACATCTGCCCCTGGAAATGTCTTACAATTTAAAACCTGGTTCCTAAATCTCTGTCTTACCATTATATAATCTATCTGATACCTTTTAGTATCTCCAGGATTCTTCCATGTATACAACCTTCTTTCATGATTCTTAAACCAAGTGTTAGTTATGATTATGTTGTGCTCTGTGCAAAATTCTATCAGGCGGCTTCCTCTTTCATTTCTTAGCCCCAATCCATATTCATCTACTATGTTTCCTTCTCTCCCTTTTCCTACACTCGAATTCCAGTCACCCATGACTATTAAATTTTCGTCTCCCTTCTTTTTATTTCATCATACATTTCTTCAATTTCTTCGTCATCTGCAGATGTAGTAGGTGTGGGCTTCGTATCTATCTTGGCCACAATAATGCGTTCACTATGCTGTTTGTAGTAGCTTACCCGCATTCCTATTTTCCTATTCATTATTAAACCTACTCCTGCATTACCCCTATTTGATTTTGTGTTTATAACGCTGTAGTCACCTGACCAGAAGTCTTGTTCCTCCTGTCACCGAACTTCACTAATTCCCACTATATCTAACTTCAACCTATCCATTTCCCTTTTCAAATTTTCTAACCTACCTGCCCGATTAAGGGATCTGACATTCCACGCTCCGATCCGTAGAACGCCAGTTTTCTTTCTCCTGATAACGACATCCTCTTGAGTAGTCCCCGCCCGGAGATCCGAATGGGGGACTATTTTACCTCCGGAATATTTTACCCAAGAGGACGCCATCATCATTTAATCATACAGTAAAGCTGCATGCCCTCGGGAAAAATTACGGCTGTAGTGTCCCCTTGCTTTCAGCCGTTCGCAGTACCAGCACAGCAAGGCCGTTTTGGTTACTGTTACAAGGCCAGATCAGTCAATCATTCAGACTGTTGCCCTTGCAACTACTGAAAAGGCTGCTGCCCCTCTTCAGGAACCACACGTTTGTCTGGCCTCTCAACAGATACCCCTCCGTTGTGGTTGCACCTACGGTGCGGCTATCTGTATCGCTGAGGCACGCAAGCCTCCCCACCAACGGCAAGGTCCATGGTTCATGCGCATAACAGGGTGAAATACGATCAAAACGTCTAGCGTCAGAGATATAAATCGGGCACTGTCGTTCTTCTCTAGTTGCCAGCGCTGTGAGGTTTCCTGGAAAGCCCTCGCAGTGCAATCAACAGCTGGAAGCGCAAGCGTTTGTACAGCTTTCTTTTTCAGATCAAAAGGGAACAGCTTACTCTACTTTTGCAGCCCAGGGAAGTTGACGCTTTCTCGCATATTGCAGCTATGTGCTACGCCCAGTTTAGGTTTTCATCAATTATTACTTCTAGACTTTGCTGATGGAGGAAAATTTATATTTTGTCCCCTTTAAGATGAAATACAGTAGGGAGTTTCGATATTTCAAGTTAACAAGCCTTGAATTACCATTCATGTACCTTTGGGTTTTGGAGAGACTGAGCTTTAACACCACATTCTTTTTCTCTTTTTGATAATGGGCGCCTGTCAGAACCCCTGGAGGACTAGAATTTTTTTATTTTCATTCTCATAATTACTTGTTAAGACAACATTAGAAGTAAATTTAACTGCTAACGTATACATATAAATTTCCAAACTGAATTGTAAACACTCCATTTAGTTTTTCAGTACAATTTTCCGCAAAGCGTTCAGTTAGAAGTGAATTCTTCTCTTGCCCAGATTGAGCTATTTCTGGAGCGTCTCATGGTCTCCGTTGTTGGTATCGGCAGATTATGTTGTAGCGAAACCGTTCGCCCCACAGTCATATTAAAGAGTTAAAGAGGTTTCAGGCAGCTCCCCGACAAGATTACTACTCGTGCACCTATTCACACCTCCCTTCTGACAGATGTTCTCAGCTATTTCTGTGTGTAAGATTTGCCATTGCCTGGCCGGGGCATTTACTATTGTCTCAAGGTGAGAGTAGATCCCGAGAAGTTACTTTGAGTTTCGCGCTCTTTACTTGATCAATCATGAAACGCGGAGAGCCGCAGTATTGTCCGAGTTCTAGCGCACCATGGTTGCCAGGCAGAACTGACGGCGGCCGTTTGCACTTCGCACTTGAAAGCTAACAACAGAGCTACCAACTGTCAGGAATATTTTCTCGCTGCACAGCGAATGCAGCAGGATCTGTGCAGTGGATGAGCACCGAAACTGAGTCTCTGAACGTCAGGAAAACGGTGCATGCCGACAGTGGACAAGGCCTGCACCGAAATTCTTCCTCTTCCTAAGTGCTTCCTACATTTGTCACCGCATCCCACACATCTGTCGTCATCGGCTGCTATCGTCCCATGCTACTTACTGTTCTTCTATTTCTCTTTTTTTTTATGGCCCCCTTTACTCTATCTGATAGGCAACCTTTTGTCTTCATCTTCTCTTTCTTCATTGAATACGGTGCACCAAGGTCTTCTTTGCCATCTGTACCTCTCATTCGCATTATACAGGGTGTAAAGGGTGTTAGTACATACATTTTTATATGTGGTACATAAATAGGTACACAAATAAGTGTGTTGGTCGTTTTTTCCCTGCATAGAACAGTCTTCGCAAAAACATGTCAGAAACTTTACGACCTGGGTAGTAACTGCGCCTTTAATTAGACTGCGTCCATCAATATAGGCTAATCGTTTATCGTAGTCCATGTGTCCACACTTCAACACTTGACCTGCTGTCCAGGGGAAAATAAGCATTAATGTACTTGATGGTACAGGGTGACCCAGAATAACGAGAATGTTTGAAATGGGTTGGCTGAACACTATGGGACTTAACTTCTAAGGTCACCAGTCCCCTAGAACTTAGAACTACTTAATCCTAACTAATCTAAGGACATCACACACATCCATGCCCGCGGCAGGATTCGAACCTGCGACCGTAGCGGTCTCGCGGTTCCAGACTGTAGCGCCTAGAACCGCTCGGTCACACCGGCCGGCTTGAAATGGGTAGTGGCAGCCCTGTTTAGGTGGCAGCACAGCGGGTTCAGGGCAGTTAGCGGGTAAACAGTCCGCCATTTCTATAATCATGGATCAGTGGAACGGACAACAGCGTACGTTAGCCATAAAAATGTTTTATAGAAACAATGATAGTTTGGTGGCAGCGCAGAGGGAATTTCGACGTTTTTATAATTTAGGATGTCATGTTGCCGTTCCGTCGGAACACGCGATAAAATGTTGGACTAATAACTTTGAAGAGACTGGATCTGTCCTCAAGAAGAAACCAACAGGACGACCAAGAAGTGTACGTTCTCCAGCGAACATTGGTGCTGTACGCGAGTCTGTCTTACGGAGCCCACGGCTTTCAACTCGTAAGCAACAGCAGTGTTTGGAATGTCCCGGGAGAGTGTTCTCAGAGTTCTTCATCTTGATTTAAAATTTCGTCCGTACAAACTACAGATACTGGAACAATTGAAGGACAATGATTACGGGTTACGACTATGATTCTGTCGACAAATGATGACAAAAATAAACAATGACGACGAATTTTGAAACAAGTTGTGAATTTCAGATGAGACACATTTTCATCTTACAATTTATTTGAATAAACAGAACTATCGTTACTGGGCAAACACAAATCCAAATGACGTTCATGAGCGCCCTTTACACGTTAGTAAGGTGACAGTATGGTGTGGTGTTTCATCACATGGGATTATCGGACCTCATTTTTTCGCTAATGGACAGGGAGACACAATAATTGTCAATGCCGATCGTTGGGTGAAGATGTTACGAACTTTCGCTACACCTGCATTGAACAACTTTCCAAACGTTCAAGAAGCCTGGTTTCAACAGCACGGAGCGACATCACACACTGCAATGAAATCAATGGCATATGTACGAGAATTGTTTGGCAACCGTATGATCCCCCCCCCATGAACCATGGACCTTGCCGTTGGTGGGGAGGCTTGCGTGCCTCAGTGATACAGATAGCCGTACCGTAGGTACAACCACAACGGAGGGGTATCTGCTGAGAGGCCAGACAAACGTGTGGTTCCTGAAGAGGGGCAGCAGCCTTTTCAGTAGTTGCAAGGGCAACAGTCTGAATGATTGACTGATCTGGCCTTGTAACAGTAACCAAAACGGCCTTGCTGTGCTGGTACTGCGAATGGCTGAAAGCAAGGGGAAACTACGGCCGTAATTTTTCCCGAGGGCATGCAGCTTTACTGTATGATTAAATGGCAATGGCAAGGAAAGCGTTTCTGAAGAAGAGAAATTTGTTAACATCGAGTATAGATTTAAGTGTCAGGAAGTCATTTCTGAAAGTATTTGTATGGAGTGTAGCCATGTATGGAAGTGAAACATGGACGGTAAATAGTTTGGACAAGAAGAGAATAGAAGCTTTTGAAATGTGGTGATACAGAAGAATGCTGAAGATTAGATGGGTAGATCACATAACTAATGAGCAGATACTGAACAGGATTGGGAAGAAGAGGAGTTTGTGGCACAACTTGACCAGAAGAAGGGATCGGTTGGTAGGACATGTTCCGAGGCATCAAGGGATCACCAATTTAGCATTGGAGGGCAGCGTGGAGGGTAAAAATCATAGGGGGAGACCAAGAGATTAATACACTAAGCAGATTCAGAAGGATGTAGGTTGCAGTAGGTACTGGGAGATGAAGAAGCTTGCACAGGATAGAGTAGCATGGAGAGCTGCATCAAACCAATCTCAGGACTGAAGACCACAACAACAACAACATGATCTCACTATTCGGTAACATTACCTGGCCTCCTAGATCGCCAGATTTATCCGTTTGTGGCTTTTTCTTGTGGGGATACCTCAAGAGCAAAGTCTACACAAGTCGACCAAGAACCCTGAATGAGTTAAGACAGAGAATTCGAAATGCAATTCACATCATCCCAGATGAGATATTGCAGTGGTCAATGAGGAATCTTAACAGCAGATTTCACGAATGTATTCGTACAGGAGGACATCATTTAAGGAACATAATCTTAAAAAAATTATAAATGCCATCAATGTTTCATAAATGGCAAAGTTGAAAGGTTTCAATTGCTATGAATGCAATTACTTTCCTCCATCACTTATAGTTTTATTGGATTGAGGAAATGTTGCCGTTTTTCTGCGTCACACTGTACTACCAAAATGAAAATATACGTCTTGTAGAAGTTATCATTATTGATCTGCAAATGACCCATCAATCAAAATATCTGAACTTATACCCGTTCCACGATTATTGTCCGTACCATTATTCCAGTAGGTGATGCATTCTTAAATCTCGATAATTTCCCTGATCACTGTATCCTTACGTGTTCTCGCTGAGACATTCCACACAGTCTTCCGATATAATCCACTCCTGCGTTTTATTTATTCCAGTTAGTTCCCAGTGCTTGCATCCATAAGCCATTATAGGATGAACCATACTTCTTTAGACCATACACTTTATTTTTCCGGGTTCTCTTAGAAGATCATAAGAGAGAGTTCAGCTTTTGGATTCCTGTTTTCCGAAGGGTTACTCGTTGCTGTATTTTTCAATCACTGGAATCAGAGTTGCAGCATTTCTGAAGTTGTGTTAGTGCAGACTTACTCTTCATGGAAAATAATGAATACTCTGGTGGGAGACAACACCCACTTTATTAACTGCTCAGTGAGATCGATACCATCGTCAGCGACCTGCAACGCAATAGGTACTTACACTGCATATGTCGAGCACTTCATCGACTTTACTGTGTATACATGAACAAACACACCAGAATTTCACGTATTTGCCTGTGGCTTAAAGATGGCTTGCATCCCACAATTCTTACCAAAGTTGGTTGTAAAGCAAAAGCTGGAAGTGGAAACCTCCTCCCATTTGGGACTCCATTTGGCTCAAATTCGCTGAAAAGACCCTGGCTCTACAGTAGGTCAGAGCTGAATAGCCCGTTATGCTTTCTCGATAGAGAATGAAGTGTCAAAAGACGGATCTGAATCCTGAAAACTCCTCCCGAACAGGCCATGAAGACCCAATGTCACCGACCGGCCGCCGTGTCATCCTCAGCCCATAGGCGTCACCGGATGCGGATATGGAGAGGCATGTGGTCAGCATTCAGCTCTCCCGGCCGTATATCAGTTTCCGGGGCCGGAGCCACTATTTCTCACCCAAGTAGCTCCTCAGTTTGCCTCACAAGGCCTGGGTGCACCCTGCTTGCCAACAGCGCTCGGCAGACCGGATGGTCACCCATCCAAGCGCTAGCCCAGCACGACAGCACTTAAAATCTGTCATCTGACAGGAACCGGTGTTCCTCCTGCGGCAAGGTCCTTGGCTGAATCCTGAGGAGCTTGTCTAGAATATTATAGAGATCATCAGCTGTCAACAAGAACTAACACACCTACGCACAGCTCATTCTCAGGTAAGGAATCAAATTAAAACGTAGGTCTTGAACTCCTCATCTTAAAGGATGCCATGTTGCTGGCAAAGTGACAGGTACTGGCACCCTCATCATCTTAACTGTTAGGCTCTCATTGAAAAACGACCAGCGTATTTTGCCTTAGGAAACGAACCATTACTCACTTTTTCAAAACTTTTTGTAATTAAATGCTTTTATTATTCTTGTGCTTATGCTTTAACTTGGTATAACAGTCACGATAACTTGTTCAGGAAACATTCTTTCATATCTTGTGTATACTAAACGTGTCGACATTAATGACGAAGTGATGGCATAGCATCAGAAAAAAAGCTCTTTTAAATAATTTGTGATTAATAAAGACATTGCCGGCCGGAGTGGCCGAGCGGTTCTAGGCGCTACAGTCTGGAACAGCTCGGCCACTACGGTCGCAGGTTCGAATCCTGCCTCGAGCATGGATGTGTGTGATGTCCTTAGGTTAGTTAGGTTTAAGTAGTTCTAAGTTCTAGGGGACTGATGACCTCAGAAGTTAAGTCCCATAGTGCTCACAAGGGGAAGGCCTCAGACACGGCCAACCGATTCGGCTGAAATTTGACAGGTCGCTTGTGTACAACCTGAAACGAAGGACTCTAAGATATTTTGGGTCAACACCCCCGCAATTTTGAGAAAATCACCCCTAAAGGTTATGACGAGCAATCGACTCGGAATTGGAGGGAGCGATAGATAATTGTAAATAGAGCATTTTTCATCATCAAGTATGGGGTCCGCAAACGCAAATTTTTCCACAAATCGAGGAAAGAAACTTTTACAAGTGCCACTTCTGTACCCAGATGGCGAACGCTTTTCGCTGACAGCGCCGATAGCGCAACGGCCATGGTAACTGGCTGGGTATCGGAAAACCCGGTTTCGAATCTCGAGGAAACCTAGCGGATGTTGTTCTTTTCGTTTGTATTTTTACATATCTCAATTGATAGTGATAGGAGGGTTAAAAGGTAAGTAAATCAATAAGGAATGATAATAATAAGGTAGGCAAACTTTTAAGCCTTGTCATATGAAAACAAATCCGAGTAAGAGTGCTGCGAATTCCTCACGATGGATCATAGATAGCCAACCGCGCGTGGCGTGGCGGACGTCCGATGACACCCATTTAGGTTCTTCGTTGATCTGTTCACCCAGTTTTTTTGTTACAGAGGGCAGCTAACCCTCTGACCGAACACGGTGAGCTACCGTGCCGGCTACCTTGGCCGTTGCGCTATCGGTGCTGTCGGCGACGTGAGTTTACCTTGTGGGTACAGAAGAGGCAGTTGTAAAAGTTTCTTACCTCGATTTCTGGAAAAGTATGCGTTTTCGGACCCCATACCTGATGATGAAAAATGCTCTATTTACGAGGGCAGTTCAATAAGTAATGCAACACATTTTTTTTCTGAAACAGGGGTTGTTTTATTCAGCATTGAAATACACCAGGTTATTCCCCAATCTTTTAGCTACACAACACTATTTTTCAACGCAATCTCCATTCAATGCTACGGCCTTACGCCACCTTGAAATGAGGGCCTGTATGCCTGCACGGTACCATTCCACTGGTCGATGTCGGAGCCAACGTCGTACTGCATCAATAACTTCTTCATCATCCGCGTAGTGCCTCCCACGGATTGCGTCCTTCATTGGGCCAAACATATGGAAATCCGACGGTGCGAGATCGGGGCTGTAGGGTGCATGAGGAAGAACAGTCCACTGAAGTTTTGTGAGCTCCTCTCGGGTGCGAAGACTTGTGTGAGTTCTTGCGTTGTCATGAAGAAGGAGAAGTTCGTTCAGATTTTTGTGCCTACGAACACGCTGAAGTCGTTTCTTCAATTTCTGAAGAGTAGTGCAATACACTTCAGAGTTGATCGTTTGACCATGGGGAAGGACATCGAACAGAATAACCCCTTCAGCGTCCCAGAAGACTGTAACCATGACTTTACCGGCTGAGGGTATGGCTTTAAACTTTTTCTTGGTAGGGGAGTGGGTGTGGCGCCACTCCATTGATTGCCGTTTTGTTTCAGGTTCGAAGTGATGAACCCATGTTTCATCGCTTGTAACAATCTTTGACAAGAAATTGTCACCCTCAGCTACATGACGAGCAAGCAATTCCGCACAGATGGTTCTCCTTTGCTCTTTATGGTGTTCGGTTAGACAACGAGGGACCCAGCGGGAACAAACCTTTGAATATCCCAACTGGTGAACAATTGTGACAGCACTACCAACAGAGATGTCAAGTTGAGCACTGAGTTGTTTGATGGTGATCCGTCGATCATCTCGAACGAGTGTGTTCGCACGCTCCGCCATTGCAGGAGTCACAGCTGTGCACGGCCGGCGCGCACGCGGGAGATCAGACAGTCTTGCTTGACCTTGCGGCGATGATGACACACGCTTTGCCCAACGACTCACCGTGCTTTTGTCCACTGCCAGATCACCGTAGACATTCTGCAAGCGCCTATGAATATGTGAGATGCCCTGGTTTTCCGTCAAAAGAAACTCGATCACTGCCCGTTGTTTGCGACGCATATCCGTTACAGACGCCATTTTAACAGCTCCGTACAGCGCTACCACCTGTCGGAAGTCAATGAAACTATACGAGACGAAGCGGGAATGTTTGAAAATATTCCACAAGAAATTTCCGGTTTTTTCAACCAAAATTGGCCGAGAAAAAAAATGTGTTGCATTACTTATTGAACTGCCTTCGTACAATTATCTATCGATCCCTCCAATTTTGAGTCGATTGCTCGTCATAGCCTTTAGGGGTGATTTTCTCAAAATTGCGGGGGTGTTGATCCAAAATATCTAAGAGTCCTTCGTTTAATCGTAGGTTGTACACAAGCGACCTGTCAAATTTCAGCCGCATCTGTTGGCCGTGCTGAGGCCTTCCCCTTGTCAGAGCCATTTGAACCAATAAAGACATTTGTCGGAACAGTCTTACTGAGTTACTCTTCATAATAATTCGTTCAGAAACAAGAACTGAGACCATGGAGAAGCTGGACTGAGATTATTCAGATCGCGCAACTTGAGACTGGAGGCCGTGTAATGCGACGTTAACAAGCAGCAGGGGATGCACTGCGACCGTCCCCATTTGTGTTCCGAGGCGGGGCGAGGCCAGGGCAGAGGAGGGCGTCGCCGGGAGGTCAGGAAACAGTCGACTGGCGTATTGTCAGCGCCGGATGCTGCTGATCCTGCCGCTGACAGCGCTTACCACTGAAGCGCCACTGCCGCTAGAGAGGGCTCCAGGGCCTTTCTCACTTCGCATGTAGGACAACCAGAGGTGATGCAAGCATGTGTTGAAAGCTCGTCAGTTCACACGTGGGCCAGTCTCTTGTACACATTTTCTATATTGATGAGCATGCGACAGCATGCGCTACCTAATGCATTCCAAAATGCTGATGTGGCGTTCGGTGTGTTATTCAGTGGTTTGGAATTGAAACGTCCCCTAAGAAAAATTTATGGATGACTGTGCTGATAAACCTCTTACATTATTTGCTTTTCAAACAGCTGAGCAAAACTGAACGTACTCAGACATTACTCTCTTTACTTATTCCGATCATCACTAAACTGACACACAATATTTTTAGCGCAACGCAATCTGACTTTTAATAATCCATACAAAAGAATGGCCCTGACCAACATTAACCTATACCTTTCATGAATCACTTACCTCACAAAAATCTTCGTTACTCGAACTACTGCAATACAGCGAGCGCCAATACTACCAGCTAAATAAAAGATTCAAACTACTGAAGTCACTAACTACTGATAGGCATAGTTAGCAAATGAAAGATTTTGATAAAGAACAAACAATGTATTTACCTTAATAGTGTTCAAAAGTCATAATATATATAGCAGTTCATAACATCCAGTCTTCGAATTTACTGTCTCTGATGGACACACGTCCAGATCATCCGCTCTCAAAACTCCGTCATTTCTCTCCCCACATCCACCACTGCTGGCGGCTCACCTCCAACTGCGCAACGCTACGCGCTGTTAACAGCCAACTGCCCAACACTACAACAGCGACTATTTCAACAATGCCCACCAGCCACAGACTGCACATAGCACAGTGATTTTCATATAGAGCGCTACGTGGCGTTACCAATATAAAAACCTAAACAGCCTACTTACATAGCCCCCATGCTCCCAACAAAAATTTTACAAATTGTTTTGGGCAGTGGCCAATACAGATTTGAAATTTTTTTTACATAATTACAATAACAAAGATATCAAATGCACAGCCTTATTGATACACTGCTGGTCAAAAGCAAAGATTTTCTCACAGTCCATAAAGACAGTCCTGATGATTCATCACAGTAGTAATTACAATTTTATGCATAAAGTCTGAGCAGTAAAAGAAAATGCACAAGGAAGTAGTAGATTTCCATGTAGTCTTGAAGAAGTATTGTTGTCCTTCCAACGGAAAGACAGTGCTGTCTTTTGACATGCAGACAGGTAATGGGCCACAACAGAGCAAACCCACAGCAGAGTCAGTCGAAGTTTTGTAGAATATTGGTAGGTAGGTCATCACAGAGCAGACCCACTGTAGTCCTGGTAGAGGGTATGGTATTGGTGGGCCACCAGAGGTGCAGACCCACTGCAGTCCCTGTAGAAATAATGGTATTGGTAGGTCATCAAAGGTGCAGACCCACTGCAGTCCTTGTAGAAATAATGATATTGGTGGGTCATCAAAAGTGCAGACCCACTGCAGTCCTTGTAGAGAGGGCCAGCAGCCACAGACTGCTCATAGCACAAAGATTTTCATATAGAGCGCTACGTGGCGTTATCAATATAAAAACCTAAACAGCCTACTTACAGTATTTAACTAATTTGTAAATGAAAATGATAATCTTATGTCATTACAGTGAGTAATTACTAAATAATTTTTTCTCCCGGCTGAGGATTTGGTCAAGCTGCTAAAGAACTCCAACTTAACGTTGTGTTAAAGTGTTGTCTGTAAGTTGTGTAAGTGTCACTAAATCACAGTTCATACAACAGACTCTATACAACTATTGATTATGATGGAAACAGTTATCTTCAGCGAAATTATCATTAAAACCACCGAATATCAGCAACGCACAACACTGACGTATGTTACCTGAAACAATATTCTTCGCAACTCGTGAGTAATTAATTTCGGCTCCATACATCAGCAAGAAAAGTTTGTTATATGGATCGTGCTATGAGCACTGTTTTTAAAGAACCAATCTAATTCGAATTATTTTCATTAAAATGAGTTCGAGACCACCGGTGTAAATTTACTTTTAGACATTTTTATTACCTTCGGCATTTATGTCTGCAGAGTTGCGTAATTTGAATTTGCCGCTGAGATAATTGTTAAGATGGCGGCAGACAATTGATAGAGACTTTCTATTGTTAGAGCAAATTTCCTTTTAACAGGGTAAGTATTTGAAATGCTTATTAAACTTTACTTTCATATTGTGCACTATTTAGACTAATTTTCATTAAGCAAACCTTTGATACTTTCGTAAGAAACACAGATAAATACGCGATACAAATCGCTATCATCAATGGCTGCGCTCGTTGCAGCGGAAAGAAACAATTAACACAGATAATGCTTATTGAGAGAGGAATTAAAGTTACAAATAATTATTCATTCATATTTGTAATAATAATGAACTCTATTCTCAAGTAATAATTAACAAATAATTATAATTTCTCAACAGACCTCAGTTCGATAAGGGTCTTGCGTCCGCAACCTACAAAAGCCAGCCAACAAAAGGTAAAAACAAAGGAAGACAAACGCAGATCTTAAAAGGAATTTACAATTATCATAGTCTTTGTATGATACACATCGATATATCCAATTACATCATAAAATATAATATAAAGAATTAATATTTATCATCGATTTATTTCACTGTTTTTTCATATGTCAGATAGATAATGTTTATAACTGTTAGAGGTATAATTTCCTCTCGTCACACTGTAGCTAAAATTTACCTCGTGGATGTTACACTGAGCATAAAAAAGGGATTCTTTCGGGGCTCAAACCTCGGTGATAGGAAGGTAGAGTCAAATGTTCTGGATAGCCCTTGGGCTCGGGACTATTTGTATACCCAACAGAAGTGGGAGTGAGAGATCAGTTGCACATTAAAAAAAGAACAAATGCAGGATCTTTATGGTGGCTCACCTCCAAATAGTATTTGTTTGGAGCTGAGAATAAGCAGACAGTTTGATCATTTTACAGCAGATCTTACAGTGGACGTCTGGAGCTTGAATGGCAGGTACATCTGTTAGGGAAAGGAACATATCGAAGTACTTACTGGAGACAGAATGCTGGGCCCTAGTATTTCTCGCAGACAATGCGTTCGGTCGAAGAGGCGAAAAATACGGCCTATTTGGACCTACCAGTTAGGCGTCTCTTTCCACTGCGGGAGTAGAGAGCCCAAGAGAAATCTACATCGCCCAGCGAAGACGTTACGACGCTGTCATAAACGCCATTTGTGAAGAGTGATGGCGAGTTTCCATGTTCACCGTGGACCAGATGCTGTCGAGGGAGCCGTCAGGTGGTGTCGTCCCTCGGCCTGCAGAGCTTTTAGGAAGACTCAGGACTCCAAAATAATTTTAGAAGGAACGCAACATTAATAGCTGCTCTGACATGACACAAAAGCACTTCCCTTAGTTCAGCCAGGGCCCCTGGTCAGACACAAGCTAACGTTCGGGCCATCCAAATAATGATCTCCATGATAAATGTGTTGTTCACTTTTAAGCTATACGGAAAGTCAAGATAACATGCTGACTGAAGTGGCCACGGGAAAAACGACAAGTCGGGACCACAACGTCTCCTCCTCTCTGCACGGGAATTTGCGAGTCAGAGGTTGGCCGCTTCTCGTGAAAAGAGAAGAATGTTGTGAACGTTGATTAGGATTGGCCGATGAGTGTAGCAGATGAGTTAGAGAGGAGACGTGGAGCTCGTGGAGTCTTGTGTTCGGCACGAAGCTCTTGTGGGGGAGGTTACAGGAGTGCTTTTGTGGAATTTTCCAAGGTCTGGTGGAAAGTGAGGAGTCTTCTGATTCAGACTACAGTCTGGAGAGGATTCTGATCCTGACTTTTGTTATGAGTTAGGTGCACTTGGAACACTTGTCAACAATGGTTCAAATGGCTCTGAGCACTATCGGACTTAACTCCTGAGGTCATCAGTCCCCTAGAACGTAGAACTACTTAAACCTAACTAACCTAAGGACATCACACACATCCATGCCCGGGGCAGGATTCGAACCTGCGACCGTAGCGGCGGCGCGGTTCCAGACTGTAGCGCCTAGAACCGCTCGACCACTCCGGCCGGTGGGACACTTGTCCTGAGTGTTGTAACACCATAGCTCTAATGCTCTACTGATTTATTTTGCCTTTTGTTTTATTTAATGTTATATCGTTGACTTTCTGTAAATGTTGTTGGATTGAATCGATACCATAAGAGTGTTTATTCTTTTCTCTGTTAAAGACTTTGATGTCTTTTAGAGTGTAGGAAGTGTAATCTCTGCAATATGTACAATATGAGCAAATGATACATTTTGTCTTTCTCATATAATCCCTTTGGTTATCTTTAAAATTGAGTAACTTTATTTAAACAAATTTTTATAGAAAAACCAATATATGCAAACGATATGTTTTGTTTAAAGTAACTACTTGCTGTTATGTAAAGACTGATCCTCACTAAGGGCTTTTAGTTATTTTGTATGTAAAAGGAGGTGTGGCTCCCCTCGGGAACGAAACATTGTAGCGCGCACAAAATGTGGTTAGCATGGATGGAAAGGTGGAAGGGAGAGTCAGTCGGGAACGAGCTACCACACTGTCAACTGCTCATGTAAAAGTTGTGTATTGTGCTGGTGCCGAGAGAGACTTTTCATGACGCTTTCCAATGCCTCGGATGGATTGATAAACAGCTGGAACTATTGTGGAATTGGTACCTATCATCGCCACCAAGAAATGACAGAGCCTAGCATTTCCGCCTGCAAATGAACCCATCAACATGCACTCGCCACCACGTGGCGCAATCACTGAAAAGGGAACCAAGAAATTGCAGAAGTGTACAGTGAAGGACCAGCTCACGTGGATGATTTATTTGTTTTCAATTATAAGGTAAACCAAAAGACTATTTATGAAAACTTACCTTGATTTATCCTCTGTCACATTTTGACTTAGTATCCTTCCCACGCTAAAGTGATTACCGAGTGTCCTTATTGAAAGTACATTAAAGCCCAGTGTTTTACTAATAAATGCCCCTTGAACATAGTAAAAAGAAAGTTAAAGTTAATGTAGCAAAAGAGTTAACTAAAGTAAATAATGTTCGTTGAAAGCAATCTTGCAACCAGAACTGCTTTCCAAAGATAAAACTAATAATAATAAATAAGGCAGTAGAGTAGTTCAAACAGGCATTAAAACAAGTTGTTGTTACTTTTCAAAATTAAAAGTTCTTAAAACTGAGGCTTATAAAGTTTTGATCATAGTGCTGCCTGTTGTAAATTGCAAAAGGTGAGCCAGTATTTTACAAATATGTTAATTTTGTGTTTCACTGCAGTAAAAGTTGAGAACTGCAATTGTGGAAAGTTATATACTCATGCTTGCTAAGTGATTGTTTGTCTTGTGTACTAAAAATGCATATTAATAGTGTAACAGGATCCACAGTTTGTCCATTGTGCTCATGATAGATAACAATTAACAGAAAGACCACTATGTATGAAAACAGTAACTTCTTTAGTCAGAGTACAGTGTGAAATAGTTTGCTATGGAAGTTTTTGTTATTCCCATGTCAGATAGAAAAGTAATTGGTAAAAGAGAGAATAAACCTATGCCCAGTTCATAATTTATCAGTGAACTACGTTTACAATGTGTTTTGTCAGATAGGAAAATGTTTGAAAAGTAATAATGAACCTATGTCCAATTTATGATACTACAGTGAATATTAATAGTAATATTATTGAGACCATTCGGTTTGACTAAGCCCTGAAGGTAATAGTGTGTATCGTTACCTGTTATGTTTATGCAAATAGTTTGTTCTGTCTAACGGTCAGCTCCAACCTTTCCGTTAACATATGCAGGTGCCAGAGTTCATTGCACTCTCGTGCGACGAAGTATAGACTGTAATTGCCCATTGAAGTTACTTATTTTCAGTTTCTTGAATAATTCTTATGCCTAATTAGACTGGCGGCCGCTTTTATTATCATTTGGACAGTGTGTATAGGTAAATTATTGTTTGTTACTGTTTAAATATTTACGTAATTCTGGCTATCACTTCCGATAAGCCACCTCCGTTAGGTACACCACGGTCAACACAACAAAACTCCTTTCAGAGGGTAACACTGCTCTGCTTCTTTATACTGTAATTGCTTTAATAAAAATAATTTCATCACACGAACTGCCTCCAGCTTTGAGGTTATAGCATAACAGTAGCGGACGGTAGTATTATAGTGTGACTTTTCACTACCACTGGACTTGACTGGGGAGCCTGTGGTGAGAACTTAGCTGCACGGGCAGTTAAGACCTCAGTCACTTTGAGCATCTCGCTAAGCCGAGGGTAATCTTATTCGTGACAGGTCTATCGCTTTGACATTTGATCTCCTTGTGTTCACTGCTATAAAAGTGATTCAAATTGGTCCTTGGTACGATCAGGGAGCGGAAGTGTCACACGCTGGACTGTGCCGGGATTTCTGGGCTGCATTAGAGAATAATTGCGATAGTTGCGATCTGTCTAACGGATCGCCAGCTGCGACTTCAGTATTTCGTGCCTGCGATAGGGAATTATAGGCGCCGCACATCGCTGCTCTCCAGACGCTGGAACCAATGTCGCCACCTGAGACAGCACCAGCTTGTTAGGGCGAACAGGATCACAATCTCGCCACTTGTTCTCAGCCGCACCAACGTAGTATAACTTCTGTGTGGAATAAATTCATCAAAGTCTTTTCAGTGTTAGATATTTTTAGATTGCATTATCCATATTTTGAGCCTGAGTAAACGGTTCAGTCAGACGAACCACAGTCTTTGCCAACCAGCCGCACCCAAGAGAACGTTACCTGTTCCTTGCATATTTGTGCTGCCATCAGTTCATGTTATATTTTTGTCATCTCGCTTAACATGTATCCTTTTGTCCTGTTTCATAATCAATCAACATGTGCCATAACTTTTGTAAAAGATCAATCCTGTGTTGATATATTAATCACAGTTACAGTTGACTAAAATAATGACAGGGCCACCATTTCATTAATATTATTTCAGCGTTAAATTTCATTTGAATTATGATAAAGGCGATAACCTCTAACGAACGCAATCAACAACAAATGTAGTCAAAGGACAAAATCAATTTAGTAGGCGCGTGGGGCAGGCTGTCAAATGGACTAGTCGAAGTGACTGCTGTCAGGGCGGTAACTCGGAGTCACCTGTCGCCTTCCAAAACATACCGCAAGTCCCGAGTAGACTTGCAACATGATAAACAGAGATAGTCCTTCCCCTTTTTATATGGAAAAATTGTAGCAGTTGGCTCTAGAAAAATCAAATAAAAAACCATTTCGATAGTATCGATTTGTGCTTTGGTCACATTCTTTAGAAGAATTCTTTTATTATCTAAATGATATAAATCCAAATATCTAATTTACCATAGAAATTGAAAATGACAACAAAAGGTCCATCTTGGATGTTTCAGTTATGAGACAGACTAATGGATGTTTGAAACGAAAGGTAGTTAACAAAGTTACGTATACAGGCAGATATCTGCATAAGAACTCCAACAATCATCCGCAACAGAAGAAAGATGTCATTAAAAGTCTTGTTGTCAGAGCTGAAAGAATTTGCACGCAGTAACACCTGCACGCGTAATTAAAAAATCTGAAGCTGCCTTTCGAGAAAAATAGCTATTCAGGGAAAGAAGTAAATACGGCTCTGCAACCAAATAACAGTAGGACAACAATAGGACAAAACTAGGACAACATTAGGACAACGATAAAACACAACGGTGGGCAAAACAAGTAACTGATTAGAACTGGAGATGTTTACAGAAACAGGATATCAGGCACGTTTTTAGAACAAACAAGAAAATATGTGAAGCTCCAATGTGTAACAGATAAACACCCTCCTCTGTCGGCATGTGGGGTACATAAGATTCCGTGCACTTGTGGAAAGGTCTACACTGGAACCTCCAAGAGAAGCGTGAATACAAGACTAAAAGAACATACAGTGAGGTCTTCGTCTACTGGGGAAAATAGAAAAATCAGCTGTAGCAGAGCATGCTCGTCAGTGAGGAAATCGTGAAGTTTTCTGAAACCAAAATTTTATCTACAATGACAAACTATTATCCACGCCTATATACGAGGTTCAGCTGCCTCTGTCTACGGGTTTTGTGCTACCTGCAACGCCTTCAAGTACCACTTGCAAGATTTTCACATTCCTGCACTCACTACATGCAGACTGTTTGTCCTAAAGAACAAATGAACAGGACCATTTTGTAGGAAATTTAATGTACTTAAATTCTGTATTGGAATTTTTTCGCTAAAGGCCATAGTTTTCTTGGACAGTTCGAAAACCGTGGCTTCCAGTGGAAACTTATTCCGGCCAAAAATCAGCTACATTAAATTTTCTACAAAGAGATTCTGCTCATTTTTTTCTTTAGATTGTAATACTTTGCGTGTAACTAGTGAGAGAATATGAAAATCTTGCACATGGTTTCTGAAGGCGTTGTGTGTCGCGTAAAACCCGTAGATAGAGACAGCTGAATCCTCCTGTATAAAGCACCCATCGAAGTATGTAAACATGGAAAATAATTCTGCACTGAAAAGAAGAAGTCATTAAACAGAGAAGTTATTATCGTTGATAGGCGACAGTCGATAATCGAGTTTTATCTCTGGCAAGGATTGTTTCTACTGATCACGTGTAAACTAGACAGCGCCCATTTTTACAGATTAGGCCTATTTAAGTCGCTCTCCGACGTCCGACTGGAACTTTCCGCAATTTTACGCCATTTTACGCTTTAAATCGCCATTTTATCGCCTGTTTTTCCTTGTTTCTTTCTTCTTCCTTTACTTAAAAAAAGTCTGTAGGCTGTAGAGCAGCGTAGTTAGCTGCTGCCGGCCCGCCCCCTTCGGGGGGAATTGAAAATCAATAAAGAAAAAAAAAAAAAAAGTCCGACTGGGCAGTTGGCAAGACCTATCGTCGCCAGGAGCGCCAGTGTCAGGAACCGAAACATTTCTTGGCCCAGTGTCATACAACCCAGAAGACTCATCAGTAGCTAATATAACTCGTGGTGAAACCCTTCACTGTACGAAGTGGACAGAATTTTCTCTTCTAGTGTTGGGTGCCAACTTTCTGTAAATGTAAATAAATACAGTATAATGCTAATGACATAAAGAAGTCTATAGAGTCCGATTACAAAGTAAGCGCTAAACTCTTGAAACGCGTCACATGCTTTAAATAGCTTACTAGAAACCGGTATGAAATACGGTGACTGCAAAAAATGAATAGCTATGGTGCATGGAAGTTATTTCTACGACTCCGGGGAAGTGTAGCATATCTGTAAAAGAAATGAAATCAAAGCGGTAGTGCGACAAATTCTAGTGTACTGTTCCGTTCTTTGGAGTCTATCAAGCAAGCAGGACACCATTCATCGAATGAAAGCAGAGGCAAACAGCTACAGTCCTAATAAGTCGATTAGACCGTGCGAAATACTAAGAGACGTGCTAAGGAAACTTAAACTGGAGGATAGGCGACTTGTTGTAAATAACACAGAAATCATTTTCAGTTGCTCACTTTAGATCTCTTGCTCTAATTTTTGCACAAAATGGCAAATTTTAATGAAAAAGCTTTTACTCAGTTACATATTTACACAGACACAAAATACGCCATACCTTCCTTTAGAGAAAACGAAAACGATGCAAGTATTAGCAACCGCCGGCCGAAGTGGCCGTGCGGTTAAAGGCGCTACAGTCTGGAACCGCAAGACCGCTACTGTCGCAGGTTCGAATCCTGCCTCGGGCATGGATGTTTGTGATGTCCTTAGGTTAGTTAGGTTTAACTAGTTCTAAGTTCTAGAGGACTAATGACCTCAGAAGTTGAGTCCCATAGTGCTCAGAACCATTTGAACCATTTCTTTATTGGCAACCTTTGGTTACCGTGAAGGTCTGTAACTAGGTCCTAACTAAGTAACAACCATCGCTCTGACTTCTGCTCTGGATTGCCCTTGAGAACGTAGCTGACATAGCTGGCCGGCCGGAGTGGCCGGGCGGTTCTAGGCGCTACAGTCTGGAACCGCGCGACCGCTACGGTCGCAGGTTCGAATCCTGCCTCGGGCGTGGATGTGTGTGATGTCCTTAGGTTAGTTAGGTTTAAGTAGTTCTAAGTTCTAGGGGACTGATGACCACAGCAGTTAAGTCCCATTGTGCTCAGAGCCATATTTTTGACATAGCTGTTTAGTACAGAGGAATAATCCGGTTGGTCTGGAACCGCGTGACCGCTACGGTCGCAGGTTCGAATCCTGCCTCGGGCATGGATGTGTGTGATGTCCTTAGGTTAGTTAGGTTTAAGTAGTTCTAAGTTCTAGGGGACTGATGACCACAGATGTTAAGTCCCATAGTGCTCAGAGCCATTTGAACCATTTGAATAACCCGGTTGTTACCTGGCTAATTGAACAGGTGGCAGCACTGACGGTTATACGCTGGAGCAGTGGAGGGAGGCGGTAACACTGATCCCTCCGCTATTCTTAGAAGGGGAGCTCTCAGATGATTCCCGTCTATGTGCCAACATTTTGCACAGCACAACAATAAAACACTGATTTGCGCTTCTTTTTGACAGTACTCGCCACAGAACCGCTGTGACAACGTTTCTTCTCGGCTTTGTCTGTGTGTGTGAAATCTTATGGGACTTAAGTGCTAAGGTCATCAGTCCTGTTCTCGGCATTAAAAGTGTGAATCCACATCTCATCTAAATAAATCACAAAACATTACAACTGTAGTACTTCATCTCTTCGTAAGAATGTAATGTGGTTTGCATTTTTTGAAACAACTTCATCGCATTCGTGCAAGATAAATTCTTTATTCTGGAACTTTTCCGTAACATGTTTCCTAGACAGATGAACTTTTCTTATTTCTTCCCTATCAGGGACGTCTAGTTACTTCCGGAAAAGCTACAAACGTTTCATTATTTTTCATAATACCACAGGAGTTGCTGCATACCAAGCCAGTTATGCACACTGTCAATGGGATATTTATTTGTGCAAGGCGCTGCTTTTAGTTTGGCGTAAACACTTCAGCTATACTCAAATCAGTGAGTCCTGCTTGTCGCAATTTGCACAATGTCCACGTTTTCAGCTTTGAATTCCTGCTCGCAGGAACCCATACCAAGCCATATCTTTTTCCATCTGCACTATTTATTTCTCTTTCTTTTTCTCAATAAATTCAATATTGTTAGCAAAAAACCACTGCTGTTGCCCGGGAAGCCATTTTCGTGATCACTGTTCATACTTCTCTACAAGGTAAAGACTTGCAATAGACTAAACTGATATGAGGCTGGACCTACTTACGTAAACAACTTCCTTCCCTCTATTGCGAGGTCCACGGTTGACTTTGTCGAGTTTCGAGTTTTACGTGGAACCCGAAGGTTCGCTTACTTCGTAATATTTTCTTCTATAGTCTACCTAGTGATCCTGTCCCAAAATACACTGACAAAAAAAGGAATCATGCAGAAGAAATGGTCGAATGTTAATGTAACTTCGTACATGAATACACCATCCGTAGGTATGTAAATGATTGGAACTGCAGTTCTCTGTGAGCGCTAGACCGGCCACCAGCACCAGAGTGCATTAGTGTCGTTCGTGTTTAGTGTTGTTATCTGGCCTGCCTGGGTGTATAAGGAGCGTGAATAGCCACAGATGTTAGGTGATGACTTTTAAGGACATACATATTACACGTACTCGTGAGAGGCACGGTTAACAAAATCTGACAGAGTTGGAAGGAGGCCTCTTGTGGGTCACCAATTGGCCTGCTGGTCGAATCGTGCAGTACTCAGATTTGTGGGGCTTCGGATCTGACAGTGGCTCGATGTTGGACTGATGGTAACGTGAGAGAAAGCGTGCTCGTTGTCAAGGTTTCGATCGACCGTATCTGACCACCACAAGCGGGATTGTAACTCCTCAACATTTGCGCCTCACGTCCCAGTTCATGTTATGGACTTTCTGCAACACTATGTGTCATTCCATGTCATTGGTCAGAGACTAGCAACAGCTGGAGTATGGAATTATCGTTTCACTCGTAGCCTGACGTTAACAACACAAATGGCAGTGCTTGGAATGGTGCCGTGGACGAGAAGCATGGACTGCCGATGAATGGTGCCGCATTATGTTCACCGATGAATCACTGCTCTGCACTACCCAGGATGATTACCGTCAGCGAATATGGTGAAGACTTGGGGAGGTGTCCATTTCTTCCAATCATTTTGAGCGACTCAGTGATGCTGAAACTTTTTGGCACCTGAAACCTGTGTACCACAATCGAGACTCGGCTGGCCGGAGTGGCCGAGCGGTTCTAGGCGCTACAGTCTCGAACCACGCGACCGCGACGGTCGCAGGTTCGAATCCTGCCTCGGGCATGGATGTGTGAGATGCTCTTAGCTTAGTTACGTTTAAGTAGTTCTAAGTTCTAGGGGACTGATCAGCTTAGAAGTTAAATCCCATAGTGCTCAGAGCCATTTGAATCTTCTTTTTTTTTTTTTTTTTTTTTTTTTTTTTGCATTCTAGAAGCTACCTTACGCCTTTCCAATCGTCAATACATATCGCTACTACACGTACTTTTCACCACACACAGTAAACTGGTTTGCAAAGCGTGATTATTTGTTCCACGACTTTATTCTTGTGTTGCTCTGAATTTTTTTCTTTTTTTTCCCAATGGAATCGGCTTCATTTTTAATGCGATTATTTACGATGCTCTCACTTTATTTACGGTGCTCTTGTTTACTCTACTCGAAACCATAGCAGCGCTTCAGACAGATGAGAGATTCTACGCCTTCTTCAAGCGCTTTACATCGGTTTTTTTTAGGGGTTTTATGTAAACGAGTGGTTGCCCTAGTTGTAACTAGGCTCTCGCACGTAGGCGGCCGTCGAGTGCGCATCGTGTGGATGTTTACGAAAGGCTCGTCCGTCTGTTGCAAGATGCAGCGAGCGGGCAGCGACGAGGGGCTGACATTAATTATGGCCTGTTGCGTCAATATTTACGCGGTCATCAGCGGCGACCCAGTGGCTCATAATCTAGTGGCGTATTTCAGCGCGAGTCGCTGTTGAACATTACGCTGGTCGCGATTAATGTCTGCGATTCTCGCCGACGCGGTCTGTATATAGCTCGAACTCGGACAGTCGGAAAATCACGATGGGCAACATGCCGGCAGCTTACTCTCCACCATGACACAGCCAGTGTAAAATGTATTCACTGTGTGCTAATCACTATGAAATACATGAATGATGCTGAAAAACTTAACTGATAAATTAAGAGGACAACGACAACGATATGGATGGTTGGAGTCTGTCGACTAAGAGAATAATCTAATAATACCGAGCTTACATCTTCTACAGAAGACTATGGAAAGGTTACTGAATAAAATAAGGGAAATACACTACCAGCCGGCCGCTGTGGTCGAGGGGTTGTAGGCGCTTCAGTCCGGAACCGCGCTGCTGCTCCGGCCGCAGGTTCGAATCCTGCCTCGGGCATGGATGTGTGTGATGTCATTAGGTTAGTTAGGTTTAAGTAGTTCTAAGTCTAGGGAACTGATGACCTCAGATATTAAGTCCCATAGTGCGTAGAGCCATTTGAACCTTTTTTGAACAGGAATCAATCCCGTGTCCGCCACATGAACCCATCTACGCTAACCACTCATCTGCGGAGCTGAGCTGAGTATTTATAAGAGGCAGTCAAATGACAACGAGACAGAAGAAAAAAAATAGTAAACCGTTTATTATTTGAAAAGTAATGGCCATAAGGTGTTCATTTATCAACTGTGAGACCAGACGGCCGGCCGCGGTGGCCGTGCGGTTCTAGGCGCTTCAGTCCGGAACCGCGTGACTGCTACGGTCGCAGGTTCGAATCCTGCCTCGGGCATGGATGTGTGTGATGTGCTTAGGTTAGTTAGGTTTAAGTAGTTCTAAGTTCTAGGGGACTGATGACCTAAGATGTTAAGACCCATAGTGCTCAGAGCCATTTGAACCATTTGAGACAAGACGGTCAGTACCTACATGAAAATAGTTCATTTAATTTTTATCCCTGTGTGTCAATTTCATTTGGCTGCCCATTATACGCCAAAGAGCCTATGAAACTGGTACACTTGCTTAATATCCTTTATGGCCCTCCCGAGCACGCAGAAATGCCGCAACACGACATGGAGTGGACTCGACTAACTTTTGAAGTAGTGCTGGAGGGAAATGACACCATGATTCCTGGAGGGCTGTTCATAAATCCGTAAGACTACGAGGGATGAGGGATGGAGATCTCTTCTGAACAGCACGTTCTAAGGCATTCCATACATGCTCAATAATGTTCATATCTGAAGAGTTTAGTGGCCAGCGAAAGTATTTAAACTCACAAGAGTGTTCCTCGAGCCACTCTGTAATAATTTTGGACGTGCAGGGCGTTGCATTGTCCTGCTGGAACTGCCCAAGTCCGTCAAAATGCACAATGGACATAAATGGATGCAGGTGATCAGACAGGATTCTTACGTACGTGTCACCTGTCACAGTCGTATCTAGACGTATCAGGGGTCCCATATCACTCCAACTGCACACGCCTCACACCATTACAGACCTCCACCAGCTTCAAAAGTTCCCTACTGACATTCAGGAAACAAGACTCGTCCCATCAGGCTGTGACGCTACAACGCAGTCCTTGCTATGAATTTTTTCGCTTACTTTTCACAGCAAAGCTAATGCAGTCAGCGCTCAGCTACGATCTACTCTCTTCTGCAAGAAGGAAGTCAGTACCAAGACTAAGTTATCTGTGCACCGTTCAATCTTTCGACCAACTTTGTTGTATGGGAGAGAAAGCTGGGTGGATTCAGGTTACCTTATCAATGAGGCTGAGTTACGGATATGAAAGTAGCTAGGATGATTGCAGGTACTAGTAGATGGGAACAATGGCAAGAGGTTGTCCACAATGAGGAAATCAAAGAAAAACTGGGAATGAACTCTATAGATGTAGCAGTCAGGGCGAACAGGTTTAGATGGTGGGGTCATGTTACACGCATGGGAGAAGCAAGGTTACCCAAGAGACTCATGGGTTCAGCAGTAGAGGGTAGGAGGAGTCGGGGTAGACCAAGGAGAAGATACCCGGATTCGGTTAAGAATGATTTTGAAGTAATAGGCTTAACACCAGAAGAGGCACAAATGTTAGCACTGAATAGGGGATCATGGAGGAATTTTATAAGGGAGACTCCAGACTAAACGGTGAAAGACATAATCAGTCTTAAATGATGATGGTGATGGTGATGAACACATATAACTGTTTGTATACGAAGTATTGTCTAGTATAAATATGTATTGTAAATACTATGTTTAAGTTATGTAATATTTAACACTGGCAAGTCAGGGCATATTTAGTTAACGTTGAAGTCCGAGAGATTGTTTTGTCGTGCCGCTGGGCGCAGTAGCGCGCCAGCGGGCAGTAGTAGCAGTGACGCCGTGCTCGGAGTAAGACGTAGAGTCGAGTGCTGGTATTCCTAGCTGTGTTACATCTAACGGCTAGTGTGTGGCTCTAAGTACGACGGGAAAGTAATGGTCGGCATATCTGGAAGCATGGCCGGGCAAGTTATTATGGATTAATGGGCATAGTGCTGAAGAACGAGGGCTTAAATGTGAAGCGCACTGTGGGTCCAAGTCGCAACAGTAAAAGCCCGCTGCCACATTGTGTCGCCGCCGTGGACTTCCGTCGATCCACCGACAACGAGGGAAGTAAGATCTACGTAATTTTCGTAGGATAAAATTGTAGAAGGTTTGCCAGTGACTGTGCTTTTCTCTGAAGTTGAACAATTAATACCAAGTACTTTATAATCGAAGTGTTGCAATTACATTCCACCCGACAATAACACCTCGTAGGTTCCTTCCGATCCTTACCTTATTGAACCAAGTGTGTCACGCCATTATCAAGAGAAAATATGTTAATTATCAAATTATTTGCATAGGCGGTGAAGAGTAAATTTCAGACTGTTTTGAACGGTTGGTTATCGTAGTTAATTGTTGCACTTAATAAGCTTAAGCCAACCGTAGTCACTTAATAATAGACTGAAGTAATAAATTTGATTATTAAGATTTATTTCAATGCATATTCAGCTGAAGTTAGTTCAAGGATATTTCATGAAACAATAAAGCTTATTCCACCTGAAAATCGCTCAATTAATGAATTATTGTCATTCAAAACATAGATAATCAATTATTGGCAATATATTTCATCGTCAGTAGATTAAACTGTGCGAAGTACGTAATTTTAAAGACAGAATGACAGTCCATTATTCAAAATATCGATAAATAATTATCTGAGTTGTCAGTATTGCACTTAGCTGACAAATTATGAACGAAATAATTATCAAAATACTTACTGAAAGTCAACCATTAATGTTTATGTGTAGTTAGATTGTTATGACATTATTTTGTATGATTACTGAGCCTGACACAGCACTTGCGTAGAAGTTCCCGTTCCACCTGCTGCGCTACAAACAGGTAAACTTTATTTTTGACACAATTATTCACGTACTTAACAGTACTGCCGCTCATCAGTTGAGCTGGTGACCGATTTTTTAATTGCTTTTACAGCTTTATCATTTCTTTCGGCAAAATTTCCAAATTATTTCCATTATTTCATTTATCGATCGTTATTGAATGAAATTACTCATTCAATAACGATCAAGTTATAACGTTTGCTGTTTCCCGCGGAATAATCATTGTTTACTTCGGATTCGGATGCCTTATCCCGACATTGGTCAAAATTCATAATTCACGGTCATTGTTAACTGGTAATTTCGCAAATCCTGGGGAGCAGGGGAATGTTAGAAGGCAACATGTTTCCAGTCACCAACAGTCCAATGTCGGTGTGTACGGGCCCAGGTGAGGAGTGAAGCTTTGTGTCGTGCAGTCATCAAGCGTACACGAGTGGGCCTTCGGCTCCGAAAGCCCGTAACGATGATGTTTCGCCGAATTGTCGGCACGCTGACACTGACAGCAATGAAATCTGCAACAATTTGTGGAAGGGTTGCACTTATGTCACGTTGTACGATTCTCTTCAGTCGTCGTTGGTCCGATTTTTGCAGGATCTTCTTCCGACTGCAGCGATTTCACAGATTTAATGTTTTACCGGATTCTTGATGTTCACGTTACACTCATGAAGTAGTCGTACGGGAAACTCCCCACTTCATCGCTACCTCGGAGATGCTGTGTCCCATCGCTCGTGCACCGACTATAACACCACGTTCAAACTCACTTAAATCTTGTTAACCTGTCATTGTAGCAGCAGTAAACGATCTAACAACTGCGCCAAACACTTGTTGTCTTATATAGGCTTTGCCGACCGCAGCGCCGAATTCTACCTTTTTACATATCTCTATATTTGAACACGAATGCCTATGCCAGGGTCTTGGGCGCTTCAGTGTATGTGCAATTCATTGTGGTCGCCGCTGCTTGGGGACGTACCGCTTTCGTGATCTGTTCATTGGGATGCCTGACTAAAGGCAGGAAATAATTCGATGCGTCAATACACGATCTTTCCGGCCTACAATTGGGAAAGAAAGTTTGCATAACATTTCGAATGATAATGGTACAAGGGTGGTTAATTTTGCTGTTTCAAAAGACATGATCGTTGAAAGCACATATTTCAAAAGGAAGGACATACATAAAGCAACTTGGGTCTGTCCGGATGGACACACCCGAAACCAAATTGATCATGTTCTTGTACATCGGAGATGGCACACTAGTATAGAAAATGTTAGGACTTGCAGGGGAGCAGACTGCGATTCTGATCATTTTCTTGTAGTTGCCAAAGTTCACCAACGGCTATCTACAGCAACATCAAGGTATCACAATGCAGAACTTGTTAGGTTTGACACTGACAAGCTAAATGATGAAAACTTTAGAAGAAGGTACATGAAAGAGATTTCAAATAGGTTGATGCTCTCAGGACTCACGAAGATCAAGACGAGGATGTAAATAAACAATGGATCACTGTGAGGAATAATATCAAAGAAGCAGCGAAGGTCACAATAGGTACAATTAAGAAGAACAGGAGGAAACCGTGGTTTGATGAGGAAATCAAGAAATTGGTAGAGGAAAGGAGAAAAGCGCGATTAGATTGGGATAGAATGGGAGACAGAAAACGAGAGAAGTTCTTGAACTAGAGAAGGGAAGTTGGTCGTAGGCTACGGGCAAAGAAGAGGGATTATTTGAACAATCATATTACAAAAATGGAAACAAACAGTAAAACAAAAAACATTAGGGAACTTTACCTAGACATATATGGGTACAGGAAGGGCTTCAGGGCTAGGACAAATACACTACGAGAGGATGATGCGGGAATACTGACAGACCCCAGTGCTATATTAAGTAAATGGAGGGCGCATTTTGAGCATCTGTTAAATGTACACCAGGAAGCAGGAAATGAGCAGGCGTACGAAATACATACAGCAGAACCCCAGATACCTGAGCCAACGTTAAAGGAAGTAAGAGATGCAATCAACAAATTGAAAAACCATAGAGCACCAGGATCAGATTGCATAACTGCAGAATTAGTTAAAAACTGGGGACAGAAATTGGTGGAAGTAGTTAACAAAGTGGTAACTGAAGTACGGAACTCAGAGATGATACCTGAAGAGTGGCAGGAGTCGATTCTGATCCCAACTTTTAAGAAGGGCGACAAATGGATTGTAGTAATTATAGAGGGATATTGCTATTACCAGTATGTTCCAAAATTTTCTCGAATATTCTGCTAAGCAGGCTTACACCATATGCAGATGAAATTGTGGGGGATTACCAAGCCGGCTTTCGGAGGAACAGATCAACTATAGACCAAATATTCACCCTGCGTCAAATTTTGGAAAAGAAATGGGAATACAATGAACCAGTTCATAATCTTGTCATAGATTTTACAAAAGCATTGATTCAGTACTGCAATCAAAATTGTACAGAATTCCTTTGGAACTTGGAATACCAAAGAAGTATGTTAGACTTATAGAAGCGAGTTTTAAAAACACAAAAGGTAAAGTACGCTTGGGGAAATTGGAGTCAGAAGAATTTGTAATAAAGAACGGACTTAAGCAGGGAGATGCCCTGTCTCCGCTACTTTTTAATTTAGTCCTAAAATACATTTTACGAATGGCAGCAAATAATTCAGAGGGTGTGGAGTTAAATGGAAATATTAAGATATTAGGGTATGCAGATGATCTAAACATCATTAGCGGTAGGAAAGAATCTGTAACAGCAAATGCGAATGCGTTAATCAAGGCTAGTGAAGATGTAGGTCTAAGGATAAGTAAAGAGAAAACTAAATACCTGGTTACTACCAGAATGCCAACAGCAGTAAATCAGGAAATGTTAAGAGTTGGAGACATTCATTTTGAAAAAGTGAACAAATTTAAGTATCTAGGCGTGGACATCACTTCGAGAAATGAGATTGAATCTGAACTGAAGAAGAGATTACGGGCGGGCAATGCGTGCTACTTCTCACTGAAAAGATTACTTTCATCACAGATATTGTCTAGGAATTTAAATATTAAAATATACAAAACTATTATTCTACCAGTTATGCTGTATGGGTGTGAGACTTGGTCTCTCACTGTGCAAAATGAAAAGCCGTTTCGAGTATTTGAAAACAAAATTTTGAGGAAAATTTTCGGAGCAAAAATGGATGACATTAGCGGGGAGTGGGGAGGAAAAGTGCATAACGAAGAGGTTCACGAACTCTATTCAAGCCCTGACATAATCAGTATTATTAAATCACGTAGGCTGTGATGGGCGGGTCACGTAGGTCGAATGGATGAGGGCAGGGCAGCGCGCAGAGTACTGGTAGGGCACCTAGAGGGAAAACGTCCTGTGGGGAGACCGAGGCGTAGGTGTGAGGACAATGTGAAGGCTGATTTGAGGAGCCTAGGTGTTGAAGGTGAATGGAAGGAAATAGCCCAAGACAGGGACAAATGGCGAAAATACGTTGCTGCGGTAATGGACTCTCGAGTTCGGTATGACCAGTGAGTAAGTAAGTAAGTCGATACACGATCCAGTCAGAAGAATGTGACTACCGCCTACGTTCGACGTCAACGAATAATAACCAAGAAACAGAGAGCATGTGACAGTGGAAACGCAATGCGGAAACGGAATGATTTATCTGACATTCAAAAGGGCATGACCATTGGCTTTCGTGCAAGCATTTACGAAACGGCTAAGTTTGTAAACTGTAAGCGTGCCGCCGTGCTTAAAGTATACTGTACAGGGCGAAATGGTGCTATGAAAAACTGGCACCAAGACAACTGTGGTGCACCACGGGCACCGCGAAACCACTAGGGTCACAGGTTCGAATCCTGCCTCGGGCATGGATGTGTGTGATGTCGTTAGGTTGGTTAGGTTTAAGTAGTTCTAAGTTGTAGGGGACTGATGACCTCAGCTGTTAAGTCCCATAGTGCTCAGAGCCATTTGAACCATTTGAACCAGTTGGGTCTGATTCAGGAGATTCAGAAGGTACAAAGAAGAGCGGCAAGATTCGTGACTGGTACATTTAGCCATCGCGAGACCGTTACAGATCTCATAGAAAGTTTGAAGTGGAACACACTTGCAGATAGACGACGCGCTAAACAAAAGGGCCTGCTTACTAAATCCGAAATCCGTTCCTCACCGAGGATGTAGAGCATATAATATTACCACCAACTTTCAAATCGCGCAATGATCACCATTCAAAGATAAGGGAAATAAGAACATGACCATTGGCTTTCGTGCAAGCATTTACGAAACGGCTAAGTTTGTAAACTGTAAGCGTGCCGCCGTGCTTAAAGTATACTGTACAGGGCGAAATGGTGCTATGCAAAACTGGCACCAAGAATTTGGCACCTGATTTCCGCGAGTGGAACAGAGAGGGAGGAATATGATTTTGGCGCGAATTGTGCCCTCCGCCACACACCGCTTGGTGGCTAGCGGTATATATATGTAGATGTAGATGTACGTTTATTGTTCGAAGATCACCAGGATGTGTTTACCGTACTTCCCTGGCCATCAGTCTCCCCGGATTTAAACACAGTTGACAATCTATCAGGTCTCTTCAACAGTGCTGTTCGCGATATCTGATGGAGAAATCTATAACAGTTGGCCACGGCGTTGGACTGAAAGGTCCACATCCCTATCGGTAGCTTCCAGAACTTCACTTACGCTCTTCCTGTACGTCTGGCAGCGGTTCGCGCTGTAGAATGTGGTTATCCAGGGTTTTGACAGGTGGCCACATTAATGTACACACATCAAAAAAACGTTTTTCATCACCTCGTTTCCGAGAGTTCCGGAACCTGTACAGAATATTGGGATAGACATCAATTAAACATCATTTCCGCCCTTTTAAGTGCTCACAAAAACCACACATTGCATGTTGTACCACAATACAGCGAGACCTTGTAAGTAGGCTGTTTAGGTTTTTTTATTGGTAACGCCACCTCTGTATGAAAATCACTGGCTGTCCTGTGTGCAGTCTGTGGCTGCTTTGCATTGTTGTAATACTCGCCATTGTAGTGTTGGGCAGCGGCAGCTGGATGTGAACAGCGCGTAGCGTTGCGCAGTTGGAGGTGAGCCGCCAGCAGTGGTGGATGTGGGGAGAGAGATGGCGGAGTTTTGAAATTTGTCATGAACTGCTATATTTATATATGATGATATCAAGGTAAATACATTGTTTGTTCTCTATTAATATCTTTCATTTGCTAACTATCCCTATCAGTAGTTAGTGCCTTCCATAGTTTGAATCTTTTATTTAGCTGGCAGTAGTGGCGCTCGCTGTATTGCAGTAGCTAGAGCAGCGAAGATTTTTGTGAGGTAAGTGATTTGTGAAAGGTATAGTTTAATGTTAGTCAGGGCCATTCTTTTGTAGGGAATTTTGAAAGTCAGATTGCGTTGCGCTGACAAAATATTGTGTGTCAGTTTAAGCACAGTCATGTAAAAATTGTTCAAAGGGGACGTTTCAACCTTAAGAGGTGGTGGTCCAGATTGCTGTACACACCGGTACCTCTAATACCCAGTAGCACGTCCTCTTGCATTGATGCATGCCTGTATTAGTCGTGGTCTACTATCCATAAGTTCTTCAAGCCACTGTTGATCCAGATTGTCCCAATCCTAAACGACTATTCGGCGTAGATCCCTCATAGTGGTTTGTGGGTCGCGTCGTCCACAAACAGCCCTTTTCCATCTATCCCAGGCATGTTCGATAGCGATCATGTCTGAGGAACATGCTGGCCATTCTAGTCGAGCGATTCATTATTCTGAAGGAAATCATTCACAAGATGAGCACGATGGGGGTGCGAAATGTCGACCATGAAGACCAATGCCTAGCCAATATGCTGCCGACATGGTTGCACTATCGGTCGGAGGATGGCTTTCACGTATCGTACAGCCGTTACGGCGCCTTCCATGACCACTAGTTGCGTACGTCGGCCCCACACGATGCCACCTCAAAACAGCAGAGAACCTCCACCTTCCTGCACTCGCTGGACAGTATGTCTAAGGCGTTCAGCCTGACCGGGTTGCCTCCAAACACGTCTCTGAAGATTGTTTGGTTGAAGGCATATGCGACACTCATATGTGAACAGAACGTGATGGCAATCCTGAGCGGTCCATTCGGAATGTTGTTGGGTCCATCTGTTCCGCGCTGCATGGTGTCGTGGCTGCAAAGAGGGACCTCGCGATGGACGACGAGGGCGAAGTTGCGCATCACGCACCCTATTGCGCACAGTTTGAGTCGTAACACGACGTCCTGTGGCTGCATGAAAAGCATTATTCAAGATGATGAGTTGCTGTCAGGGTTCCTCCGAGCCATAATCCGTAGGTAGCTGTTATCCCCTGCACTACTGCAGGGGATAACAGCTACCTAGCCCTTGGGCAGCCTGAGCGAGGCATGTCATCGACAGTTCCTGTGTCTCTGTATCTCCTCCAAGTGCGAACACTGCAAGACATCTGGACACTTCCCTTGTTGAGAGCCCATCCTGGCACAAAGAAACAATGCGGACGCGATCGAACCGCGGTTTTGACCGTCTAGGCATGGTTGAACTACAGACAACACGAACCGTGTGCCTCCTTCCTCGTAAAATGACTGGTACTGTCGGCAGTCGGGCCCCCTCCGTCTAAGAGGCGCTGCTCATGCATGATTGTTTACATCTTTGGGCGGGTTCAGTGACATCTATGAACAGTCAAAGGGAATGTATCTGTCAACGTCAACGTCCTGTCTTCAGGAGTTGTGGGAACTGCGGTGATGCAAAACTTTTTTTGATGTGTGTATCTGTTCAGTGCACGAAACTCATGATTTGTCTACAAATTCTGTTACGCAGCGAACACATAGTGTGTCGTGGGGCGAGCACTCTGTTGTAGAAATAATTTCAAAAGCCAAGATCACTTAAATACTGTTTACTGGGTGACCGGTTTCAACACACTAAAGGTGCCATCATCGGATCTGAATGTAGCTTAATATTTATCAACCATTTGGATATAATGATACATGAGGCAGACGAGCTGATATAAAATCATTGTCACAGAAATAAAAATAAAGAGAACTGCTCTCATGGTCATTCTGTTCTATCAGATATATAAAACCGAAGTCACAAGATGAAACTATTTGGTACATGACCGCTGCTCGACTAACAACGGTCGGCATCACAAGTTCTGTTACGCCTGCTCCCTAGCGGCGTGCGCTCTGCAACTGCACCACTGCGCTTAGGACGCATTCAAACTGATCTATCCACTAACGCGCCATTTTTAGTTTTCGCACCGTCGTCTTCTGGTACTCCGGAGGTACTTGACAAAAACCCGATATGAAGCGCGCAACAGGAACACGGAGAAGAAGTGATTATCGGTAAGTGACGAGCGGACTGGTGTAGCGGCGACGGCGACATCCTCGAGCGGCTCGCCGCTTTGGACGTTGAGCGCCACCCGCCGCCGTCGCAGCAGCTTGGAGGGTGTCCGGCTGTAGCGGGCCGCAGTTGCGACGGTGTCCGGGCCTGCAGGCAGCTATCGATCGCGCAGCCGCCGCCGGGAGCGGCCGCGGCCGCCGCACCACGTGCGTGCCGGAGCCTCACGTGGCGCGCACGCGGCGTGCCCACGTGGCCACGTGACAACGCCACAGCCGCGCTGCCGCACGGCCACAGCTCCGCCGCGCTGCCCAGCCGGTCCACAGCTACCACAGCTCGAACGCGCACTGTGGCCTCGTCATTTCCGGTAACACCGCATTTTCCTATTTTCGCGTGACGTGATTCTGCTTTGATCTGTGCGTATTAAAACATAATACGTAAATTGAAAGTGGCGGAGGAGGAAAGAAAAGGGAAGGAAAAGAACTGTTGATATCAGCTGCATTGGGACTTTTTGTGCAATTAGCGGCGGCATAACAGGTGAAGTTGTTACAATATTTTTCGCTGTGAAGATTGAGCCGTGGTAAAAATTGCTGTTTTGAAGAGCGCGCCGCAGCGCGTAGTGCGAAGCAGTCGCCCTCCGTTCCTGGCGGTGGCGCCGCTGTGGCAATCGCAGCTTTGGTGTCTCCCTCTGGTGGGAAAGGGGAAAGGTTGCCTGTTCACGTGCATTTAAGGGGCGCTAGGAGCTCGCCAGCGGGTAAGTTGTCTGTCTGTTGTCCGGAGTGCTAAAGCGCGCGTCATTTATGACGACGGCCGAGTTTAGGTTCGTTCTGCGCATCTGACGTCACAAAACACAGTCAGCCAATGAACAGAGAACGACGTTGCCAGAGCTCGACTGCAGTGCAGAGCACGGACGAGCGTCCTCAGTTTTAGAAACGTTCAGTCATAAATAAAGTAATTGAACAAAAGCAATGTCTTGATAGCAGACTTTCTTTAATAAAAAGTTTGGAAAAAGCATTCTTTATACCAATTGCTTCATATTCTATTAATTAATTAAACCAAACAAGCAATAAGCCTCCTAATTCAGGCGATAGCAAGGAAAGGCGTTTGTATCATTCTCACTAACCACTTTTTCGCAATAAAGAACAGCGGTAATTGTTTATTTGCTATTGTACTTCGACGAAACGCGAGTAATTCATAATCCTACCAACAGTGTTTGTCGGTATTTTGCGTGATATGTTAAAGTCCTCCAGGAGATATATTGTACGACGCGTTGCGTTAGCGTAATGGTTAAAGTGTATGACTGCTAAACGTAAGGTTCTGAGATCAAACCTTGGTGGGTGTTCAATATTTTCTTTATTTAAAAACAATATCGAAGTGTCTTACTTCATGAATTTTATTCGTTTGAATGTAATTTTTTGAAATTTCTAGTGGCAACTAAAATCGACCATACAGAAAGTATACGCTATGGACTTTAACCTCTGCAAACTCTTCAAAATTTCGTGCAATGGTTTACTACATGTAATGCTGCACAGTAACTGCGTTGAACATCGAAACAAAATTAAGTCATTTATGAGGGGAAGGTATCAGTCAAGAAGAGGTGTAAAAATCAAATTTTTGGGCCAAATAGTTTTTGTGAAATCGAATGATAAAATGTGTCAAAGCAGTCGAAACACCAAGCGTCTGCACAGGCGAGCAGTGCAATGATGACAGAATCGCGGAATGCGGGGAGCACGTCTCTGTAGCAGCGAAAGGGTTAATGCGGCCATGGTGGCTTTACTTCATAAACTGCGCGCTCCCCCCTAAACGTAAATTTACGAACTATACTGTGGCGCTGCTTCTCTTGGCGCGTACAACTGGCAACGCAGCAATCTCCAGCGTCTGGGCGGGCATGCGCGAACCGCCAAGATAAAAGAATTGAACTATAGTATGTGTTAGGCCGCCAGTCTGCTCGAGTTTGTTCAGGGAATGGTCATCGGCGGTTACATCGATCGGTTGGTCCGCCGCGCACTGGGACACAAGATGACTTGTCCGTCTTGAGCGTCGGCGCATGTGAGGTCACCACGTGAGTCCAGTGGGCCGCGCCGTATAGCGAGGGGTAGTGGCTTCGCGGCCGACACGAGAGCAACCTACGACGGCGGACTGGCCGGTGCGAGCTGCGACCCCGTGAGACGGGAGATCGGCGCGCCTTCCTGTGTCCGTTGAAGCGGCTGGCAGCGGACGGTTCGGGAGAGCGTTTTGGGGGTGCTGCGTCAGTTCTTCGCCAGACATTGCAGTTTGTTAGAAGTTAAGTGATTCGTGAGATGTTGTTTCATCTACTTGTTAAATTCTACTTGTTTCCTTGGTCAGTCTCTCGTCCGCAGCTTGGTCGTCTGTCTCACGTCCGCATTTGTTAGGCAGTTAGTGTCTGTCTTTCTGTCGGTCGGTCTGTCGTACGTTAGTAGCTGCCTCTGTCATGTTTGTCGGATTCGGTGTTAACGAATTTATTGCTTAAGGTGTAAAGGCCGAATTCCTGAAATATGTTTTTATCTTGCCTACCATCTGGAGAGGCGGTATATGTGTAATGTAGAGCATGTTTGTATATTTTCTGTAAGACTGCATTTCAAGGGTTTTTATTTAAATGGTCATTTTAGTATATAAAGTTGCCACCCTTCCACCGGAAGAGTTTTCTTTTAAAAACAAGTTGCACTTTCGGTAGAAAGTAATTTTTTTTAAATGTGAGTGTTTTGTACCATTTCCATCCCTCCTACGGGGTGCATAGTTTATGTGTTTGTGTGAGTTGTTAAAATTTTTAGTTTAAAGTAATCTGGTGTGTTGCTGATTTGTACCAGTCTAGTCTTTCAGAGGTTGTTGTGAGCGGTCGTTACTACGGCCGTGTTAAAAGGGGGCGGCAACGTTCTCAGCCCGAAAGCTCATAGTGTCAACAAAAAAAAATTGTTATTTCTGCCTCTGAATATATTGTAACTTAATATTTAGAGGGTGCTTTCTGATTATAATTTTTAAATCAGTTTTTTTTAAATATAGAAAGGGTATTTAGGAATAAAATTTCCATTTGTTGAAAGAAATTTGTTTTCATCAGTTACCCACTGGCAACTACTTCCACGCTCGCATAGTGTGATTAAATGTGTTAATGTTCTTCATGAATCGCTACTAAATAAAGTAAATTCTTTAAGAAAAGATTTTGAAAGTAAATCCACAGTTCAAGGATGATCGATATCGGTTGTAAATAAAACTATTGTAAGGCAGCACAGTGTTCATCGCGCATTTTTCCAAGTTCAGATGGTTCAAATGGCTCTAAGCACTATGGGACTTAACATCTGAGGTCATCAGTCCCCTATACTTAGAACTACTTAAACCTAACGACCTAAGGACACCACACACATACGTGCCCGAGACAGGATTCGAACCTGCGACCGTAGCAGCTGCGTGGTTCCAGACTGAAGCGCTTAGAACCGCTCGGCCACAGTGGCCTGCTTTTCTCCAAGTTACAACAGTGGTTTGTTGGTTGGTTAGAGATTATCTTACAGCAAGACGCACATTTAGCGTTACAGTACACATTTTATACTTAAAACATTTATTTTTAAAGGTTTTTGAATTACAAAGAAAGTTTTCCGTGATACATTTTATTCCATTGCAATAATCTGTAATACCTGAGGGTATAATTACATTAATCCTCAGGGGGGTACACGCCTACTTTGTGTACCATGTGTTCGGCAAGCACAAGGAGCCCTGGCTAATATGGTATTTGCTTATACAATTTTACACATCGGTACCATATTTTTCTAAACACAAATTACACAGCTATCTGATCATTTGACTGAGAGATAAACTTTTTCTACTACGTCAGTGACACATGTTTACGCAATTACAGAGTTGGGTAACTTCACACTTATGTAATTGTATTTTGTCTGTACTTTGTGAACTCTTCATATTTTTTTCGGAACCATTGTGATACTATGAGAGCTTTGAATGATGTATTTGGTATGGGATTATGATTTTTAAAAGTACATTTGAGGTAGATGACACTTTTGAAACGAGCAGAGAATTTTTTGTAGGTTTAAAATATTCAGAAAGCTACGACGATTTTGAGATGTGATTGATCTGTTATGATGTTATTATTATGACGACGATGTGTATTATGCTGTTGAGGTATGTTTATGATCAATAAGCTGATGCTATATGAGTCATTTGAGTATGCTATGTATCTGTTATCATGAAATATTGATGAAGTGTCGACGAATAAGGTAAGGAATAATGAGTAGTGGTTAGGGACTCTGGTTTGTGAAAAATGTTGTTGGAAACCGAGAATTGTACTTTAAGAGTTATGAAATGTGTGTAAATGCATGAATGTATCACAATGCCGACGAAAACTTTTTTAACACTGTTATATTCATAGGATTTTGTTTCTACACGTTTGCAACGCAAATTCTCGACCTGTGAAATATTTTTATATGAGACTGTCACTGTAGCGGAAACCGGTGTCGTAAATATTTCGGCAAGAAAATAAAAGATTCAAACTACGGAAGGGACTAACTACTGATAGGGATAGTTAACAAATGAAAGATATTAATAGAGAACAAACAATGTATTTACCTTAATATCATCAAAGGTCATAATATATACAGGAGTTCATAACATCCATTCTTACAAATATCAAAACTCCGCCATTTCTCTCTCCACATCCACCACTGCTGGTGGCTCACCTCCAACTGCGCAACGCTACGCGCTGTTCACATCCAGCTGCCCAACACTACAATGGCAGACAACAATGCAAACTAGCCACAGACTACACACAGCACAGCCAGTGATATTCATACAGAGCGCTACGTAACGTTGCCAATAAGAAAACATAAACAGCCTACTTACATTCATCGTGCATTTTTCCAAGTTCAGATGGTTCAAATGGCTCTAAGCACTATGGGACTTAACATCTGAGGTCATCAGTCCCCTAGACTTAGAACTACTTAAACCTAACTAACCTAAGGACACCACACACATCCGTGCCCAAGACAGGATTCGAACCTGCGACCGTAGCAGCTGCGCGGTTCCAGACTGAAGCGCTTAGAACCGCTCGGCCACAGCGGCCGGCTTTTCTACAAGTTACAACAGTGGTTGGTTGGCTGGTTGGTTGGTGAAGGAGACCAGACAGCGTGGTCATCGGTCTCATCGGATTAGGGAAGGAAGTCGGCCGTGCCCTTTCAGAGGAACCATCCCGGCATTTGCCTGGAATGATTTAGGGAAATCACGGAAAACCTAAATCAGGATGGCCGGACGCGGGATTGAACCGTCGTCCTCCTGAATGCGAGTCCAGTGTCTAACCACTGCGCCACCTCGCTCGGTTACAACAGTGAATTACTACTCTTCTCATGTGCTACCAAATTAAGATCGTCACGTCTTACAATCCTGATAGTTGTGCATTCATTCAGTATGAAGAAATTATTGTTTATTACAAAGAATAAAACAAAGGAATACATAATTCGCATAATTATAACCTGTTGACCAGTACCACCTAATAGCTGTAATTATGCAAATCCCCAAGTACATGTATTCTTGTGTTTTATCCGTTCTAAGAAACCATAACTTGTTCGCACTTGCACAACTATTAGGATTATAAGACCATCTTAGATTGATCACACGTGGCAAAAAGTTTGTAATAATTCAGTGCTCTAAGGCGCTGTTTTTATTACTGCTTGCATACGAGGCGTGACGCACATTTTCTGCTACAACTATTGACAAAATTTGCCTTCAGTTTGATTCTGACTTGCATAGTGAGCTTATATATATATTGTGACTTTTATCTACCATCACTGTGTGATCCATGTATTGCGAATTTTACATGACTGTTATTAAGATCGGACACTTTCAGTGCATTTATGTCTTAATCACATAGTTAACTACTATTCATATTTGTAAATCCATGTTTGTAATTTACTATTCACTTACAACTGTTTTTGTATTGTAGCCTCAGTAGGTCTCGCTTTATAATGAACCAGTCGATTCGAAACCAGTCGCACAAAATATATGTACTGCAACTGTGACAGATTTGTGATAGTCTCTTCTTAGGCCAGATATATTCTGCAGTGTATCGAGTGGCTTATAACCTAGTCATATGCAGGGTGTTACAGACAAACTTCGAGGGGTTTTAGAGGGTGTCTTGAGGAACAAACTGAGGACAGCAAGCCATGTCGAGAAACGTTATTCAACGACAATACGGAGCATCTGAAGTATTCTTAAAATTTTGCTCCCCCGTCCTCGCATGTAAATAAAAATGAATTCCCCTTCTGTTGCTCCGTGTTCCTATATTCTATGTACCAATATCCGTCTGCTTATGTTTATCATGAAGATAAGAACTTGTTTCGATTTGTGCCTTCTTGTCTTTCTCCAGAATCAGTGGAAGAATCAAGATTCATCTTTCTAAAATATCACCACTTGACCACTGCTACTACAGTGCCCTGTCAAACGGTGGAAGTATGAGGCCAATATCAATGGCGTCACAGAGCGCACTGTCTGTAAATGCAAGTCCGTCAAAACTAGTTTCCGATTGAACATTGTGAAAAGACCTGCATCCAGCGTAAATTTGTGTTCGGGTACTTCGCCAAAGGCCATTGCTTATAAAATCACGCCAAGTTACCTTGTCTGCTGCCGTCAAATAAAACTTTGTCTGTTATTTCACGTACTAAATACAGTTCATCTTAATATTCAGCTGTCTACATTTTAAATGTTAAGTAGGCTACTAATATTTACGGCTACTAGACGGCACTCTTGGTGTAATGTTCCCCTGCCCGCAGTTTCTAACGCAGACGCCTCAGCCTGTTTGCTACCTGTGGTTTTATATGTATGAGTAGCCCGTAGTGGCTCGCCTTCCATGTATTCTTTTGCAAAATTTTTGTGACTGAAGCCTTTCTAGCTTGATATTTATCTTATACGTGACATGTAAGGACTGTTTTTTTTTTTCTGTACTGTAACTCAGTACTTTTACTTTTACATAAAAAAATTTCCCATAATTTTTTAATTATGTTATAGGCCAATTTGAATGTTTAATTTCTGATGAAGGTACTCAAAAAATTGTTGAAACCTGGTCAAAAGACTTAAATTTTGTGACCGAGGGCTGTAATTGCTTTAAAACAAAAAAGTCTTAGCCTAAGGAAAAACAATATTTTTGTACACATAAAGCTGGCTAGTGGTTAAACACAATGCGGAATGCAACCCATTATTTATAAGTTTGTAATGGATATCCATTGCCATAGCAATGTCCTACTGAATTCTTTCGCACTTGCTGAAGACACAAAAAACATCTGTTGACCTAAAGATTTCTGAATATGCCGATGACATTTAAGCGTATCAATGGGATACGTCACGTGGAACTACCTAAATAAAGTTATTACATGGGAGTGATGTTTCATTTATCAACAAATTAACAATATGAATGGGATTAAAATACAGTCATAAAATTCACTTATGACTCAGTGAATGTGAGAGAGAATTACAGGATCCACTGAACAGAATGGACTGTCTAATGACTACGATGTGCCAGAAAGAGTAAAGAGCTGCAGAAAGAGTAAAGTTACATCAAAATTAATAAATCAGCAGCAGACCATGTGAAGGAATTACGCAAGGCGCGCGAAGCAAGGAGGATTTAAGAGGCAGACTAGCATAGGCTACGGGACCATTCCACGATAGTAGAATTATAGTATGGAATATATGTCTCAAAAAAAGGAAGAAATTTCTGAGAATTTCTGGAGCACAGTACTGTACAGAAGTGAGCCATGGACTGTGTAAGAAGCGGGTAAAAGCAAGAATCGAAACTTTTGACACATGGTGTTGCCAAAAAACACCGAAAATTAAATGGACTGACAAGGTGAAAATTCTACGAAAAATCGGCGAGGAAAAAATGTACAGTAAACACTGACTTGGAAAATGGACCAGATGATAAGATTTACGGTAAGACTTTGGTAGGACGTAAGACAATAACTTAAAAGATACTAGATGGAGCGGTAGCGGGAAAAACCAGTAGTGGACGGCAGAGACTGGAATAAATCAGGACGTTTGTAGATGCCAAGTTGAGACGAAGAGGTTTGAACTGGAGAGAAAGTTTTGCCGGGCCACGTCAAACCAGTCAGAAAACCGATGACAGAAGTCACTTCCAATGGAAACTGACGTCCATTAGCTATCATGGTGCAACATTGTAGAATTTGATGGAAATGCGTATACGAGGCCTGTTCAGAAAGTAGGCTCCGATTGATTGCCAAATTGAAACCACAGTGAACATCAGAAATGTTTTACTTGTAACAATTAGCTACACCTTTCAGCTACTTCTCTACGTAGTCGCCGTTCTGACTTAGACTTTTGTCATAGCGTTGTACCAACTTTTCAATAGCCTCATCATAGAAGGCAGCCGCCAGTGCTTTCCGCCAATTCTCCACGCTGGCCTATACCTCGTTGTCTGTGTCAAAATGTTGTCTTCATAGGTAGCGGTTCATGTGACCAGAGATGAAACTCAGGGGGAGACAACTGCGGACTGTATTGTGGGTAATCTCACATTTCCATTTGAAAACGATGCAGGAGCATCTTCATTGCCCCTGCAGAATGCGGCTGAGAATTGTCTTGAAGAAGAAACAGCACGACAGTTATGTAATGTTAGCTGCATAGCTTCAGGCGAAATTTCTCACCAGGCCCTCGTACTTGGCGGTAGACACTATTTTCTAGACATCTTTACGCACTCACTGCGAGCTCAGAAATGAGAAGAGCGATGTGATGCTAACTGGGGTTATACTAGAGACACTACCCAACACATCTGTGCAAAGCTTTATCGGATTTTCATAGTCGTTTCCATTTCGCGACCGATCGGAGCTTACTTTCTGAACGTCCCTCGTATTTTCTGCCGCCCCTTATGTGAGTAATGCAATTTAGCTCTTGGTTAATGAAGGAATATTTTATTACTTTAATTTTTTATTCTTCAACTCGTAGACAAACAATGATAGTTTTTTATTAAAGGCATTTTGGCTACAAATTGCAAGCATTTATAGTTTAACCCGGAGCAGTTAAACTGCGCAAGAAGGCGTCGGATTCTACTAGCTGTGATGGATAAAAAAGGTACCTAACAGTTCCATTGGCCCTCAGATTCACGTAATTTGGCTACAGCACAGGTCGTACGAGGTTAGTATCACTACTACAGACATCATGATGATATAATCGGAGACAAAAAGTGTTGTCTGCTCTGGCCTCATAAGATGTTTGAGGCATCGTTGCAGCTATCGGACGGAACAGTCCAAGTGATATGAAATGTCACTGAAATTTCAGACTGAAAATTATTAATATTATTCGATCTACAGTTGACCGTACACAAACTTTTCGTCAAACTTTCGTCATGTATTCTAATTCTCAATAGTAGGTTATCTTCGAACAGTATGCACAGTTGTTATTGTCCATTAGTGTCAGGACGTCGACTTAGAGGTCAATAAAGAAGGCATAATACGTTCATGGAGTCATTATCTGGAAGCAAGTGACCAGATCAGTGGAACGGGAGGAAGTTTCAAAGAATTAGATGGACTGCTGTGAAGAGAAATTCGATCTTCTCTCGATTGACAGGGATGACGCCAGCCGTTTCAGTAAGTGATTACAACGTTGGTTAATTGTTCGCGTTTTAAGGTAAATGTACTGGTGTAAAACGTATGGATTATCTAATGCCTCCAGTGGAAGAACTCCTGTGAGAAAGGAATGCTGTAGCTTGCAATTGGAAGAAGATAAGTATACCGTCGAGTCACGTTAACGTGACCAAAACCTAACCACTGATGGCAGGTGGCAGTATTAGCAGTGGGGCAGTATACAGGGTGTAAATTTTAAGTTGACAAACCAGAATAACTCGAAAAATAAGCTTCATACGAAAAAATGTGTAGAAATCAAAGTTGATAATTTTCGAGCGGGACATCTGCTGGTGCTAAAATTAGCCCGCCATCCCAGCCCCCTGGGGATGTGGCGGGAGGCAACTTTAAAATTACAAATAGGAACCTCCCATTTTTTATTGCATCCGCACACAAGAAGATGGTCAAATAGCCGGTGAGCCTTACCTGTACATATGAAGATGGTATCTGTCCTTTCGGACATACTATATACTTAACTGAGAAGTCCAAACCAGGCCCAACAATGAGTGCGCTGTATGGGAACCACATTACAAAACTGATCTACTTTTGTTTCTTTTCCTGTGTTTCTGTACAGCTACTACAGTCATAAGTGAACGTAAGATAGGGATAGATCAGCTCGTATCTCAGTGTTCTTGACCGAAGCTTAGCGGTCTACTACTTTTGGTCTTTTAGTCGATACAGTTCATTGTCATCGGAAGCTGTCGGTGAGATATGAAGTACAGACAGACAAAAGTCACCAACACGTAAATTTTTTTACCTATATTTAGAAACCGAACCGACTGATACACTCGCTCCTCATTACTGCTGCAGTTAAACGTCTTACAGCAAACACAGCTGAGAAGTTTTACAGTATTAAAACAAAAGCATCCTCTTTAATTTAGCCCTATCGCAGCCGCCGAGTTAATTTAACATACAAAGGACTCATTTTTTGTCGCGCTTAGCGGCTAATACATCACTCGCTGCTAGCCTATGATCACGCCGGCTCATTATGTATTGATAATTTCAGCCCATCACATAAACACTCTGTTCGGTAATTTCTCATTAAATATTTAAGATAGTGTAAGAACAGCGGTTTTGGAGGCGATTATGCCGCCGAAGCGTCAAAATGTATGATCCTAGTGAAAACCGATACCGGGATCGATTACATTCGGTCAGTACCCTACGAAAGTGTACGCCAATATCTGTATGAAATAAAAGACACCATTATAAATACATGTTTACATGAAAATACCTGTTATTACTAATTTCACAACTACCTAATAGTTAATCCAATCGCCGCCATTATGGATTATAGCTCGGTACCTTTTTGGCTTGCTTTTCATGAAATTTTCTGCACATTCTCTCGATAACGATCTCCATATCGTCCTGATTTTATATGTCAGCTGCTTCAAATTATATACTGGCTTTCCTTTAAGCTTCATCTTAATATACAACCAAACACTGCTATCGGATTTGTCCGGAGACATTGAAGACCAATCCATCGCCGACGCCCCACTGTCTTGTTTCCACGCTGTACAGAGGGGGCTGCGATTTTACGGATCATTATCCTTTCGAACCACACAGTTTACATCGTTCGAACGAAATAGCTTCTTAACGGACCTCAGAAGGCATTTTTGTTTAATACTGCATATTTTTTCAGCGTTTAAATTGTCTGTAAATAAGTGCAAATAGTCAAAACTGCAACCGACAAAACAAAACATTCACCTCTGACACTGTTTATACACTGAGGAAAAGCGCATTGAGTACAGATTCGAGATCACTACCAGAGATGTCGCTGCGGACGTCAAACTTAAAATTATGGCGTATACTTTTTTGCGGAACTGACTGTATGAGCAAGAGGTTCATACCGATCTCCATTTTCCATGACGCTCTTTTATGTGATAATCACACAAATCTGAAGGCTGTAATTTTCAACTAAATACTTAGGGATTACAATTGCAAATAACCTAAATTGGAACGATCACATAGATAATATTGTGAGTAGAGCAAACCAAAGACTGTGATTCATTGGCAGAACACTTAGAAGGTGCAACGGGTCTACTAAAGAGACTGCTTACACCACGCTTGTCCGCCCTATTCTGGAGTATTGCTGTGCGGTGTGGGATCCGCATCAGGTGGGACTGACGGATGACATCGAAAAACTACGAAGAAGGGCAGCTCGTTTTGTATTATCGCGAAATAGGGGAGATAGTGTCACAGACATGATACGTGAATCGGAGTGGCAATCATTAAAACATAGGCGTTTTTCGTTGCGGCGGGATCTTCTCATGAAATTTCAATCACCAGTTTTATCCTCCGATTGCGAAATCATTCTGTTGGCATCTACCTACATAGGGAGAAATGATCATCACAATAAAATAAGAGAAATCAGGGTTCGCACAGAAAAATTTAAGTGCTCGTTTTTCCCGCGTGCCGTTCGAGAGTGGAACGGTAGAGAGACAGCATGAAGGTGATTCATTGAACCCTCTGCCAGGCACTTTATTGTGAATAGCAGATTAATCACGTAGATGTAGATCCTGTTGGCGGTATAGCGGACACCATTTCTGAGTGGCTTGTTGTTCAAAGTGTTCAATTTAACTTGAGACAACTGTATATCTCGAAAACGACGAATCGCACCAAAAAAAAAAAAAATTCTATGGACAGAGGTGGTTTCGTTGATGCCAATTATGCCACTTCTTGAGCCCTTCACGTGTCGATTCTGAGCGGCGGTGAGTCTGAAATGTTTTCCTCGGTCACCCGTAAGAAAAATGCGTGATTTCGTCGTTGGGTTTCGCGGTTATGACCTCAAAGGAAGGGGTAAAATTTGGGTACGGGGTAATCTGGGTGGAGTTGAAGAGAATTTTGACGAAATTTGGTGCCAAAGTGACATCAGTTACCCACTTCATGGCTCACGTGAACTTACGAGCAGTGGCCTTTTTTTCGAAGGTGTCGACGCCTTGCTGTTTGAGGCGTCGCCGAGCCCAGGGGTCATGTCACAAGGCGCCCTGCTTTCACAGTAAGGTTTTAGGCACGTTTCAGCTAAATTTCAAACTTATGCGTCGCAATGGGAGTCACTGGGTTTCGAAAAAGTGATCGTTTAATTTTACTGCGCAGCGTAGTATCAAGATCCAGCCTACTGTACGAGGCCATATCTCTTACATGATTCCACATACGACCTTGGAGTCCTACTTAAAATTACGTTTAGTTTTCATGAACGTTTGACAAATGTTCAATGTGCCCTCTAACGGATGCACAAGAAACATAATCACACAAATCTGAAGGCTGTAATTTTCAACTAAATACTTAGGGATTACAATTGCAAATAACCTAAATTGGAACGATCACATAGATAATATTGTGAGTAGAGCAAACCAAAGACTGTGATTCATTGGCAGAACACTTAGAAGGTGCAACGGGTCTACTAAAGAGACTGCTTACACCACGCTTGTCCGCCCTATTCTGGAGTATTGCTGTGCGGTGTCAGACTCGTACCATATGGTTGCGATCATGTCCGCGGATACTGCATTCACAGTTGTTCCTAAGCGGCGTATAATTTCACCCAGAGTTATTGGAACCGGAGGAATGAAGTTGTAGTCTTTTACAAACCTGCCCAAAAAAGCAGCACATGCGATGACATCAGGCGACCTTGGTAATCGAAGCTGCATTGCGACATCGGTACAACTCTTTTCAGTTATAGGAACTGCAGCGCTTTACTCTCGACTAAACTCACGCGGTACAGTTATTATCGAATTGCATCTGTTGAACTGCAGAACGCAAATCGTCTGTGTTGTCGCCATCTAGACTAGATTCGTATTTGGTAATGAACGAGCGAGCAAGCGAGTTGCAGCGGCCCCGTACCGGCAGCCATAGGTACCAGCACATTACAGCCGGCGCCAAGGTAAACCTTTGTGTTGCGTAAGCTAAAATCTTCACCAAGTGTCTGTGTGCCTTCGTTCACGTAGAACGTATAGTCTTGTGACATCGAATGAATCTTTTTGAAATAACCTAAATTCCACAGATTGAGAATGGTCAAGTGCTGCTATCATTAACGATCATAACCAACGTAAAACAGCATCTCGAAAAGTAATCGGTCAACGCCTTTGTGGCAGTGTCGTGATTTTTGGAGAATTATTCCGAACAGCTTTCATTAGGGTGGAGGAAAGTTATTGTGTCTTTATACTCGAGGACTCTTAATGGTACTGCTAGTTTTAAGTACCAACCCTAATGTTACGAAACAATACTGATTATTTAAGTATAATCCAAGTACTATCCTCTGTAAAATGGACGAACGGACACGAAGCCAGGAAGAAGTCTCTAATCGTGCTAGATATTATTTAAGGGTTCTGGTAAATGCTCGATGCATTTACAGAAATAACGGAAGGTCTATTAGTACCGGGCAGATATGTGTATCGGACAAAAACTGTTTCTCAACACTAGCGTTAGTGACAGCACCTGTCGCACAACTCCAGTGCGACATACGGAAGAACAATATGGCTCATTTTGAATCAAAATTCAACTTTGTGTTTCACAGTGGCAAAAAGTTATGTGTTTCTATAGAGTCTATCAATACTCAAACTTTACTTTGAAGTGTATTGTTTCATCTACTAGTAAGTAATATTACATTTTTATTTCATCTGCAGATTCGACTGATATTGTCTATATTGTAGGTTGTGGAAACGTATAGCCATTGTAATAACGATAAAAATATTAAACTTCCACAGTAGTACTTTCGGGTTGCGTCGGGCACAGCAGTTCCGGTTTGTTTTGGACAAAACACATAACACAAAAATTCAAATTTTTCATTTTTCTTGGTTAACAAGCGCATGTGGAGAGGACGGGACACAAATGGGGTGAGGTCATCCACATGAGTGCTAACAGGAGTCTCTCAAACTTCGGTTATACGATGAATCGGTCAAATCTGAAGGCCGTAAATTCAACTAAATACCTGGGAATTACAATTACCAACAAGTTAAATTGGAAAGAACACGTAGAAAATGTTGTGGGAAGGTGAACCAAAGACTGCGATTTGCTGGCAGAACACTTAGATTGTACAACAGATCCACTAAAGAGACTGCCTACACTATGCTTGTCAGTCCTCTTTTGGAGCAGTACTGTTGCGCGGTATGAGATACTTACCAGAGAGTATTAACGAAGTACATCGAGAAAGTTCAAAGAAGAGTAGCACGTTTTCTATTAACGAGAAATAGAGAACAGAGTGTCACTGACATGATACAGGATTTGGGAAGGACATCAATAAAACATAATCGTCTTTCGTTGCAGCGGAATATTCTTAGAAATTTCAATCACAAACTTTCTCCTTCGAGTGCGAAAATATTTTGTTGACGCCGACCTACATAAAGAGAAAAGATCATCATTATAAAATAAGGGAAATCAGAGTTCGAACAGAAAGATACAACTGTTGGTTTTTCCCGTTCGCTGTTCGAGACTGGAATAATAGAGAATTTTCCCAAAGAAAATTCCGCACTGGCTGTATCAATGATTTTTATTAAATCTGCGACCGATTTCGCACCACTTATCGGTGCATCCTCAGGCAATATACGCTATTTATAACATGGTATCGTTGAACATTGCCCTGTAGCCACTCCCCACCGCTGACGTCCAGTATACCGTGATCTGGTGAAAGCGGTAGTTAAAATTAAAAATTAAAAAAAAATTTAATGATGGGAGCGGCGATGACCGTGGAAGCTGAGAGGAGCCGCGCGCCAGCGGACACGGCCTGACTGACTAGCCGAAACACTGAAAGCGCTCACGCAGCTTCTTTGGAAAAATGTCCAAGTTTGGCTGTGGTTGCCCGCCCTGCAAAACAACATAATAGAGAATTATTTTCAAAGTGGATCGATGAACCATCTGCCAGGCATTTAAGTATGATTTTCGGAGTATCAATGTAGATGTAGATGTGGATAATAATACTAAGGAAGACGTAGATGAAATCAGATTTCTTGAAGTGACAATCGGGAAAGCGAGTGAGAAATGATCTGTTCCGAGAAGAAATGGTCCCATCAACACAAACTTCATGCAAAAACAAAATAGTAGCTGTGTAACCTATTTTAGCAAACAATAATTTTGTTTTCCGAGAACACCAGGTGATGAACGGGAACCAATACCGTACGATCAATGAAACCTTTGCGGATGACTGGAGTCAGTGCGACACTTGTGAGGGTTGAGACCATAAGAACTGTGCCCGTGTAGAATGGACTAGTCTTTACTATATGTGCGTTAAATCTTTCACTGAAGGTTAAAGTAATATTCTGATTTAAGTCTACGCTGCTATGGCTAAACCCCCTGTGCAGACATCACAAATCATGGCGACGTGGATAAGCTAGCTGCCTATGAAATTCTGCTTCCTGGGCTGCAAGGCCCTTGTACGCCTTGGACGGGAGCTGAATTTCCTCATCTGCGCTGCATTGTTCCCCTGCGTGACTGAAGGCAGAGCCCTGTCACAACAAAGTTCGATAAAACCACTGTAAATGCTCGCCACTCAGAACTCAGCATTGCCCTGGCTCCCAGTACTGCCGATCTCGAGACGTACTCGAAGCCACTTGACGCTCCCGTATCGGACAATCGGACTCGTCTACGTCCGGCTGCTTCATTTGCTAGCTGCTGGTCCACGAGTCGAGACATGGTGATCCCGGGCCACAGGGCGCAGCCATCAAGAAGGGATCACCTTCAGTGTGACTTCATTCTGCCTCTGGGCGTATACAAGAGGGGGTGGGTTCGGGGCCAGAAGCCAGCGCGCCACGCGATTGCAAATCGCCAAAGCAGCAGACTGTCCAATACAGGGACGATTGCTGTCTGCCCACGTCATGCTCACGTCTGAGTGACCCCCAGCAGCCGCTGCCACTTTGCTGACTTCGTGCTTCTGCCCCGTCTACGTGATGCCGCGGCGAACCACGCCATCGTCAGTTATGTTCAGGTAGCCGGTGCTGCCTAGTGGCAACACACGCCATCGAGTCGGCGTCATCAACTACTGTTCAAGTGTCTTACTAAATAAAGATTGTGTTTGTTAATTGAACGGAGGAGAGAGCAGATAGGTGGAAAGAATACATTGAAAGCCTCTATCAGGGTGAAGATTTGTCTGATGTGATAGAAGAAGAAACAGGAATCGATTTAGAAGAGATAGGGGATCCAGTATTAGAATCGAAATTTAATAGAGCTTTGGAGGACACCGTCATATAAGGCAGAAGGGATAGATAACATTCCATCAGAATTTCTAAAATCATTGGGGGAAGTGGCAACAAAACGACTATTCACGTTGGTGTGTAGAATATATGAGTCTGGCGGTATACCATCTGACTTTCGGAAAAGCATCATCCACACAATTCCGAAGACCGCAAGAGCTGACAAGTACGAGAATTATCGCACAATCAGCTTAACAGCTCATGCATCAAAGCTGCTTACAAGAATAATATACAGAAGAATGGAAAATAAAATTGAGAATGCGCTAGGTGACGATCAGTTTGGCTTTAGGAAAAGTAAAGGGACGAGAGAGGCAATTCTGACATTACGGCTAATAATGGAAGCAAGGCTAAAGAAAAATCAAGACGCTTTCATAGGATCTGTCGACCTGGAAAAAGCGTTCGGCAATATAAAATGGTGCAAGCTGTTCGAGATTCTGAAAAAAGTAGGGGTAAGCTATAGGGAGATACGGGTCATATACAATATGTACGACAACCAAGAGGGAATAATAAGAGTGGACGATCAAGAACGAAGTGCTCGTATTAAGAAGGGTGGAAGACAAGGCTGTAGCCTTTCGCCCCTACTCTTCAATCTGTACAGCGAGGAAGCAATGATGGAAATAAAAGAAAGGTTCAGGAGCGGAATTAAAATACAAGGTAAAAGGATATCAATGATACGATTCGCTGATGACATTGCTATCCTGAGTGAAAGTGAAGAAGAATTAAATGCACAGTATGGTTTGAGAGTAAATCGGAGAAAGACGAAGGTAATGAGAAGTAGTAGAAATGAGAACAGCGAGAAACTTAACATCAGGACTGATGGTCACGAAGTCAATGAAGTTAAGGAATTCTGCTACCTAGGCAGTAAAATAACCAATGACGGACGGAGCTAGGAGGACATCAAAAGCAGACTCGCTATGGCAAAAAAGGCATTTCTGGCCAAGAGAAGTCTACTAATATCAAATACCGGCCTTAATTTGTGGAAGAAATTTCTGAGGATGTACGTCTGGAGTACAGCATTGTATGGTAGTGAAACATGGACTGTGGGAAAACCGGAACAGATAAGAATCGAATCATTTGAGATGTGGTGCTATAGACGAATGTTGAAAATCAGGTGGACTGATAAGGTAAGGAATGAGGAGGTTCTACGCAGAATTGGAGAGGAAAGGAATGTGTGGAAAACACTGATAAGGAGAAGGGACAGGATGATAGGACATCTGCTAAGACATGAGGCAATGGCTTCCATGACTAGAGCGAGCTGTAGACGGCAAAAACTGTAGAGGAAGACGGAGATTGGAATACGTGAAGCAAATAACTGAGGACGTAGGTTGCAAGTGCTACTCTGAGATGAAGAGGTTAGCACAGGAAAGGAATTCGTGGCGGGCCGCATCAAACCAATCGGTAGACTGATGACCTAAAAAAAAAAAAAAAAAAAAAAAAATTGAACTCTTCCGAATCCACAACCGCCGTGTTACTGGCACCAAGCAACACATTGTCCTGCACACGCCATCCTGAGTTAGGGACGACTGTTATTGCTCTGGTCTTCAGTCCGAAGACTTGTCTGATGCAGGTCTCCGAGTTACTCTATCCTGTGTAAGCCTCTTCATCTCCGAATAATCTCCGAACAACTACTGCCACCTAAATTCTTCTGAATCTGCTTACTGTATTTATATCTTAATCTCCCTCTACAATTTTTACCCAGTACTTAATTGGTGATCCCTTGATATTTCAGAATGTGTCCCGTCAGCTGAATCCTTCTTCTGGTTAACTTGTGCACATATTTCTCTCCTCCTCGATTTTGTTCAGTGCCTCCTCATTAGTTATGTGATCTACCCATCTAACCTCCAGCATTGCTCTATAGCGCCACATTTCAAAAGCTTCTGTCCTCTTTTTGTCTAAACAGTTTATCGTTCATATTTCACTTCGTATACGGCTACACTCCAGACAGATACCTTCAGAAAAGACTTCCGTACACTTAAGTTTATATCTGATGCTAGCAAACTTATTTTCTTTAGAAACGCTTTTCTGGCGATTGTCAGTCTAATTTTATATCCTCTCTACTTCTGCCGTTATCAGTTTTTTGCTGTCTATATGGCAAAACTAATCTAATAATTTCAGTGTCTCCTTTCCTAGCCGGCCGATGTGACCGAGCGATTCTAGGCGCTTCAGTCCGGAACCGCGCGACTGCTACGGTCGCAGGTTCGAATCCTGCCTCGGGCATGGATGTGTGTGATGTCCTTAGGTTCGTTAGGTTTAAGTAGTTCTAAGTTCTAGGGGACTGACGACCTCAGATGTTAAGTCCCATAGTGTTCAGATCCATTTGAACCATTTGAACCTTTCCTAATCTAATTCCTCAGCATCAGCTGATTTAATTCGACTATATTCAATTATCGTTGTTTAAATTTTGTTCATGTACATCTTATATCCTCCTTTCAAGACACTCCATTCCGTTCAGCTGCTCCTGCATGTCGTTTGCTGTCTCTGACAGAAAATAATGGCATCGGCAAACGTCAAAGATTTTACTTCTTCTCCCTGAACTTTATTTCCTACTCCAAATTTTTCTTTGGTTTCCTTTTCTGCTTGCTGCAGATTAAATAACATCGTGGATAGGCCACAACCCTGTCTCACTCCCTTCTCACCCATTGCTCCTCTTTCATGCCACTTGACTCATATAACTACCGTCTGGTTTCTGTACAAGTTGTGAATAGCCTTTCGCTCCCTGTATTTTACCCGTACTACCATGAGAATTGCTAATAGAGTATACCACTCATCATTGTCAAAAGCTTCCTCTAAGTCAGCAAGTACTATAAACGCAAGTTTGCCTTTTCTTAACCTAATTTCTAAGTTAGGATGTAGAGTCAGTATTGCCTCGCGTGTTCCTAAATTCCCCCGAAATCCAAACTGCTCTTCCCTGAGGTTGGCTTCTACCCGTTCTTCCCCTCTCCTGCAAAGAATTCGTCTTAGTATGTTGCAGGCACGACTTATTAAATTGGTAGTTCGGTAATTTCCACATCCTTCAGCAACTAATTTCTTTGGAATTAAAATTGTTGTATTCTTCTTGAAATTTCAGAGTATTTCGCCCGTCTCATATATCTTCCACAACAGATGGAAGAGTTTTGTCATGGCTGGCTCTCAAAGGATTCTCAGTATTTCTGACAGAATGTCGTCAACTCTCGGGGCCTTGTTTCTACTTAGGTCTTTCAACACTCACTCGAATTCTTTTCATAATATTATGTATCCCATCTCATTTTCATCCACGTCCTCTTTCATTTATATAATACTCCCTTCAAGTTCATCTCCCTTGCACAGACCTTCTAAAGACTCCTTCCGCCTTTCAGTTTTGCTTGGGACTGGTTTTCCATCTGAGATATTGATATTCATACACCTGCTTCTTTTTTCTCCGAAGTCCTCTTTAATTTGCCTACAGGCGTTGTCTATCTTTCGCCTACTGAAATACGCTTAGAAGTCCTTACATTCGTCCTCTGGCCTCTCCTGTTTAGCCATTTTGCTCTTCATGTCAATCTCATTTTTTAGACGTATGTATTCCCTTTCGGTTTCTTCATTTTCTGCATCTTTGCACTTTCGTCTCTCATCAATTAAATTCAGTATCTTCTGTGCTATCCTTGGATTTCTACTAGTCCTTGTCTTTTTACCAATTTGATCCTACGCTGCCTTCACTATTTCATCTGATAAAGCTACCCATTCGTTTTCTACTGTACTCATTTCCCCTGTTCTTGTCAAATATTGCCTAACGCTCTCACTGAAGCTTATGAGTTAACGAGCGTTTCGCTCTCGTTTAAATATATGTCCGAAAGAGTCAGTCTTCAGAAATTGTGAAACGAACTTTGTCGTCCAGGACCGCGTGCCACAAAGGGCGCAGATTTACCATGACATGGGGAAACTCACAGGCGTCTATTGTCTGTTGAAACTTAAAGCGCTGTAGTGTGCGAGTGAGACAGACGAGAACCTACATCATAGAGAATCCCAGTAGAAGGCTTTTGTGGCCAAGGAGACGCAGCAGTGTTAAATATAGCGGACCTATGATCGGCCATAAAGGGAAAGGTTTATGAAAACTACTTAATTCTGTAGTAATGCAGGGAATCAAGCCACAGTAATTTTAATCTGCCATCCTCCATAAATTTTCATGGTGATCGGAATAAAACTTCAATATTGATCATATCTATAATAGTTTAGGATTTACTGTTAAAGTGAAATTAACAATTTTTGTAACAAAGACCTGGATGCTACAATCTGAACGCTTTGGTCGATCTTAACGATCGACATTTCATATAGCAGCGCATCATTAAAATGTTCTAAATATCAACTCTGTAACTTTATTTGCGTAAAAGATACAGTAAATTTAAATTATCAGTATTTACAGTTAAGTATCACATCATCATTTCTTCCACACAAAACACATTAAACGGTTACAGCATGACACCTTATTGAATCATTAGGTAATAGAATATTTGTTGTAAAGTTTAGTGCATAATAGTTACTTTTGTTCTTTATTTATTTATCAGAAAGCACATACGTGCAAGGCTACTGGCCGTGGCATTCAAAACTAAGAAGGAAATTGTATTGGTTTTATGTAAAAGAAATTAACGTTTATTATGTAATGGATATTACTATTACTTTATTTAGAACGTGAAAGTGGTCAAGCTTTGAGTATTCAAATATATCAAAATGTAAAATAATGTAGAATAAGCTGCAGCCAATCAGATGCACGGCTTTAGGAAAGGGAATCGCCCTAGTCAGTTGAGTAACGATGTTCGGCGCGCGGGAAAACGCTGCTGGAGACGGGCAGAGAGGGACAGTTATGGTCGAGACAGCAAAAGAGGACAGTTCAGATGAAGACGCGAAAACCGACAGTTCGGCTGGAGACACCAAAGGGTACAGTTCGGACTGACACGCGAAAGCGGACGGTTGATCTTTAGGCAGCTAGGAAGTGAAACGACTTAGAAAATTTCGGTTTGTGTGGTATCGCGGGGCTTAGTCTCTGAGCAGTGAGCAGCCGCACGCCTGGTGTGAACTCTAACATTTAGCGTAGTTCACAAGATGGACTTGTAATCCGCGATGAGATTCTGAGTGATCGAACTGCGTCAAATGGATATGCGCTCGAGTGTAACAGTAATTCCGTGCGGTTAAAGGAGCTGCAGTCTGGAACCGCAAGACCGCTACGGTCGCAGGTTCGAATCCTGCCTAGGGCATGGATGTTTGTGATGTCCTTAGGTTAGTTAGGTTTAACTAGTTCTAAGTTCTAGGGGACTAATGACCTCAGCAGTTGAGTCCCATAGTGCTCAGAGCCATTTGAACCATTTTGTAACAGTAATTCTAAATACGACCACTTTCGCTAATAGTTTGTTTTCTGAATAAAAATCATTATAATAACATAGCAACTGTGTGGCCTACATCATTTATGGGTCGTTAATTTAGTTCCTGATATTATTATTACAGTTATTATATGTTATATTAACTATGTATTTCGCAAACGTGTCATCAGCCTGACAATTTAACCATAGTCTAACGTGTCTAATTTAGGGCGTGTAATGCGACACGTGCGATTCAAACCTTAGACGAGTTTGAGCCAAGACATTTCGACGAAGAGGAACCGCATGTGAGCTCGAACATCTTTGGGATGTTAGCTCGCGAACTCTCAACAACTTCTGGTTCTTTCAATTTATTAGGACCGACTATCGTAGCAATTAATGATACCTGCACCCGTGACACTACTACAATTCTGTTCAAACTTTAACTTAATAACATTATTACGAATTTATGCTCATTAGAGTCAACTTTCTGTCGACGTGGAAACTTGGTGCCAAGATGCATAACACAGTAGTTTAATGTTTGTAGCCATTTACGGTCATATTAATACTTTTCTGCTACAGAAATGAATATATTACATGTTACTGTTTCATACCCGATAAAGCCCTCCCATAATGTAAATGAGCAAAACAGAAAGGTTGAAAAAAATAAAGGAAAAATCAACAAAGTTTATTCTTATGAAACTGAGTTTCATAATTTTATTAACCATTATCTCATAGAATTGTTTTGTGTGAAGAACATTCCCACAAAACCTTCAGAAAAAATACGGTGTCGAAAAAGCTAACATGTCCGACAGTATCCAACCTTCTCTTGCTTTAACAATTAACATTTAAGTGTTATTTTTTTCATTTTCAGTTCATGCGTAGTATGGGACTGCATGTACAACTCTGAACGAGCTCTATTTTCCTTTGGCACAAAGTGTATTCTCACCAATTACAAGCAACAACTACTACATCATGGAAGTTTTAGAGCTTCAGGTTCTGCTATTCAGCATATGGTGAGGATATGCAATCTTTCTTTGAAGAACCACGGCACCACTGTATTCTTGGCGTGTCGTTGGCAACTGTTTCTGTACCATTCACCAATAACAACATTACTCACAGCAAAACCACTCGGAGTGGGATTTTCCACGAATATGCCCAGGTCACGTTTCACACACTGGAGCAGCTTTAGTTCTGGCTCCACAACGTGCGGTTTGCATAGAATACAGAATTTTCAAAGTCAGAGATCATATAAAGTTCTGAACCCCATTTCCATTGTGTATTCTTATGTTCGTAATCTCTGTCATTAAGTCCATGTAGATCTCAAGTATCCATCTTAGTACTGCCTTTTTCATAAATAAAACAGTTTGTATTAGCTGGCGTTCAAAGGCACATAAAACTTTTTGAAAACCAGCATCATTGCCTGTGACCGTTAAAACTAATTACTAATAAAATCCGATACAGCAAATTCGTCCGTTTAGCCACTTCCCAGTCAAGCAAAGGTGCAAAAACAGATCGTATATATTCTCCCATGCTACTATGCATAAGTAGAACACAATTTAACACAATTTATGATAGCTCCCGTCGGTAGTAGATTAGAGGCCGGTGAAAAGGAACAAGCTGTTTCGCAAGCAAATGACAGCGGAGATCACGAAGTAGACGAATAACCAACGCAATTCCCGAGAGCAGCAAAATCGTTTTCAGCGTATACGACAATACGGAGAACAATCCAGTCCACAAATGTAAATCAGGCAAAGTCAAAACTCTGCTATTCAATGGCGCAGAAGTGACTTGAGAGAGACTGGCCAGCAACAGCCGGGCTGCGGTTCAAATGGTTCAAATGGCTCTGAGCACTATGGGACTTAACATCTGTAGTCATCAGTCCCCTAGAACTTAGACCTACTTGAACCTACCTAACCTAAGGACATCACACACATCCATGCCCGAGGCAGGATCCGAACCTGCGACCGTAGCGGTCGCGCGGTTCCGGAATGAAGCGCCTAGAAACGCTCGGCCACTCGGCCGGCCGGGCTCCGGTATTTAGCAGTAAACACTCGTCAGAGGGCAGCGCCACCTCACGCGCTAGCCGCGGCTGCTGTCACGTGGAGCCCAAACAACTCTCGCGTGTTCTTTTTGTCCATACTCGGGCTAGGTAGAGAATCTGAAACACCGTCAGAAAGCGAACATACATTATTGAACATTTGGTAATTATATTATAAAATGACAATTTATTTATATTTTGTACCTCATCAAATGTCCGAATTTTTAGAGGTATATGGGCTGTATCTAGCTCATCAACACATCTTTTTTAATTTTTTTCTATTTAACTGTAATTTACGTATACCACTCACTCCCATCCCCTCCCCCATAGGAGCGAACTGCAGTGTCCAAACTGCGAGTATTCAGTCAATTGTAAAGCTTACAATTTTAATATAAAAACTTAAGAGTGTAAAAGAAAGAGGGTGATGTTTATTAAAAGATGGTTATTTGATGTATATTGTATTTATTATGAAGGGAATAGGGACTCTTGGATAATGTGAATAAGGATTGGTCTGTGGAAGTATTTAGGAGGGTGTTATGCGCAAAGGATTTGGGATTCCTTGTGGGAAGGATCTGAAACGTAGGATGTATGTATTAGGAGATGAGTGGGATGCCAGATGGGTAAGGAAATGGTCGTCGACTGGAGCTTTCCCTTGTGATGGGAGCGATGTGGTAGACTATGGTTCGAAGTAAGCGTAGATTTCAGAGCTCGAGAAGGTGATTGAAATTAACTTTGGAAAGAACCTGCTGAATTTGGAGATGAAAAGAGGGTGGAATATGTTGTTAGAGGCACAGCAGATGTCTGAAGCTTTTAGGATACCATAGTGTGTTGGAACTCAACCTTACAGGAGATGTAGCAGAGGCGAAGCTATATTAGGTGTTGAAGGAAGTGTGCAAACTTTTTGAGCTGCTTCAGCATACGAGTGGGAAATGATAGTCGGATACAGAAGGTGAGGTGGAGTGCATATTGCTCCAGGATTTGGAGGCAGCAATAAAACTTGAGAGAAATTACATTGGCAAAGATAACTATGATGATTGTAAATGTATGGATGTCGGATGTAGAAGCTGATCTTCATGTTCAGTCATTCACTAGTTACAGGAGTTTTGGTCGATTTTGGGCTTTCTTATGGATTGTTGGTAGGTGAGCGTTCCAGTTAGTTTTTGATCGAATATTAGTCCAAGTTATTTTAATATTTCCATTAGGTGGATCGGGTGGTTGTGGATTGTCAGGTAAAGGTCTGTGGAAAGGAATGAACGGGTGGACTTTTCTATAAGTCTTGCATGTATTGTTGCAGGATTGATTTTAAAGGTATCACTGGTTACACAAAGAGGTGAGATTGACGAGGTGAATAGAGGCCAGCAAATGGTGTCGTCAGCAGGCTGAAGCACCCACACCGGAGACGACGAATGTGGGCCTTCGGCTATGTGTAGCACATAAATAAGCCATAACAGTACAGTTAGTACGTGCTGCGGTTGGACAGAAATCATCACAGCCATAGACTCAGCATTTTACCGAAAGAATGCGTCGTCATCGTGGGAATGAGGCAATTTACGTAGCAAAGATGACGTTAATCATGGACATCCTCGGCTCTTTTTCTTTTTTAGTCATCAGTATTTTATCTGGTTTGATGCAGCCAGCCACGAATCCCTCTGCTGTGCTAAACTTTTCATCTCTGAGCAGCACATGAAGTTGCTTCTTCATTTAACTCTCTGTCTTCCTCTAGAGTTTTTTCTCTCTACATCTTCTGTGTAACATTAAACAGCTCCACATGTTCATAATTTTTTCTCGAAACTCTAACCTGTTCTGAAGCGCAGACGTTGTGCTGTACTCAACTTGAAAATGGGTAAACGACCGAATCTGCAATAATGTGTTTCATGAAAAAATAATTTTAACGGTCAAGTCACAATAACGTCTTTCAAAACGTCTTTCACAAACATTAATACTCGTATATAGCGTCAACGCCAAGCCCACAGACAAAATTTCTAAATATTCTGTTATAAGACACCCGTGGTCTCCAGTGAGGTAAAGTAATTATGATTTATTCTGTTCGTTGCCAAAGTTGCCTTGGTTTACGTAAAAAATACCTTCATAACAGTTAAGAACCATAACTTACACCACAAATCGGAAAGAAATTCAACAACCCTCGTCTGCGAAAGTACTGTGTTGTGAGTGCCATCACGACAGTAATGGTGTTGTGCCGCTCTTCCGCTGTATTCAATGAACTCATACGCGAGGATAATTTTGGGCAACTGTTCATCAGTAAATCCTTCCTGCTGCTGTTTATCACTCTTAACAACTGCCAGAAAAACACACCTGGGCCAGAATCGAGCGAATGAAAGGTTAAGGGCGACGAGTGAACTGCAGGTTACTGCTGTAAGCAGCTAGTAACACGAGTGACAGAAACAAGTTTGTTCTCAAACAAGACAAACAGTGCATAACGACTATATTTGCGATGTTGCGCACATATTTTCACTTCAGTACAGCTGGGAAAATAAATGGAGGTAAGAAACTTAACGAAATATAATTTCTCCACATTTACGAAAGGTGGTCGAAATTTGTACCGCTGTGCGGCAACGTGTAACACTGCTCCCTACTGGCGAGTGCAGGAACGACAAATCCAACAGCTGCACATGTGATGAGGTATGTTATTTGGTGATGTCACATATTCAACATCTGTCATCCACTTTTGGGATATTTACCGACATTTGCGGCAGCACGGATCCCTTATGCCAAAATATTCAGAAAATATCCCGTCCGACATTTTGTCGTTGGAATAAGGGTTCACCTCGTACATTCGAGTTGGAAGGCTGCAAGGAGAGAAGGTGAGTAAAACGAAAAGCGCACAGCTGCAAACAGTGGGTAGTTGGAGAGCGGAGCGCGGAAGACGACCGGGCGTTGTTTGTGAAGGCAATCAGCTCGCATTGTGACCGGCGCGGCGGATCCCATTAGGCCGGCCTCACGGCTCTGTGTGCGACGCCGTCTGCCATTCAGCTGCACCTGCGCTGTGGGCAACCCGCACAACGATCCGCGCTGAGCGGCCGGCGCATTGCGCACAGTCCGCGGATCACCCGCAGCCTCTCACCCCCACACGCTTATCTACACACGCGGCAGCTGGCAAACCTTTCGCAAATGGCTCACATCAGTTTGTGACTTTTTGCAGCAACTCTGACTTTGATACGCGGGATTGATTGGATACTGCCGTACTGTCGAACCAGTTGCATGATAGGTATCTCGACACCATTTCCATCCTTCCAGTGTTCTGTTATTCATGTGCTTCCGCAGGAATATTTTACACACTGTAAGCGATATGGTCCATCACACAATCAGCTTAACAGCTCATGCATACAAGTTGCTGATAAGACTTATACTGGGTGATTTTCATTTACATTTAGAAAAACCCGAAGCGACGTAGAAGCCTCTGTGAGAAGCATCTTAACATAAGAGGCGTGCTGCCGCAAATGTCGATAAATATCCCAAAAGTGGATGACAAATGTTGAATATGTGACGTCACCAAATAGCATACCTCGACACACGTGCAGCGGTTGGGTTTGTCGTTCCTGCATGCGCCAGTAGCGACCAGTGTTACACATTGCCGCACAGCGGTCCAAATTTCGACCACCTTTCGTAAATGTGATCTGTTGTAAATGTAGAAGCTACAAAATTACCATCCCCGTAGTGATGTAAAAAATGCAGTCTTTATTTTTTACTTTCCTTTAGTCGTTTTTTGTTTACAGACATTATTTAGTAAAGAAAACGTAGGTCATTCAGAATCTTATATTCATTTACTTGTGACGCAATACGGTAGGTTTTTGTTGTACTGTAATTTGCACTATAACCAGCGGACACTGCAAGTTCGGTAAATAAAATAGTAAATCTTACCTCAGCGTAAACACTTAAGTGTCTAAAGCAATGAAAAAATACTGCCTGCTAGACGCAAGACCCACGCACATAGGCACGAAGTCACACCGACGTAAATACTTGACTCGTTTTGGGATGATCAGATACGTCAGACCCATATACTCAATCTCTGCACATGTCCTCTAGAGACGTCACATGTTCAGCATCTGTCATTCACTTTTTGCGTATTTGCGGTCATTCGCGGTCCCATGGGTCTTCTATTAAATTACTTGTCTCAGCGTCACCTACTTCGCTTCCGGGTTCTTTAACATTAATAATAATCGCCCTGTACGCAGAGGAAAAAAAAGAAAATCTGGGATCTGTCAGCTGACGATCATTTTTGCTTGAGGAAAGGGTAAATGCATCACAGAGGTAGTTCTCACTTTGCACTTGGTAATAGTAGCAAGACTTACGGAAAATCAAGGCTCTCCCATATGATTTGTCGATCTAGATGAAGCTGTCACCAATGTAAAATTGAGAAAGATGTTTGAAATTCGCTGAAAAATAAAAATGGTTCGAATGGCTCTGAACACTATGGGACTTAACATCTGAGGTCATCAGTCCCATAGAACTTAGAACTACTTAAACCTAACTAACCTAAGGACATCACACACATCCATGCCCGAGGCAGGATTCGAACCTGCGACCGTAGGGGTCGCGTGGTTCCAGACTGAAGCGCCTAGAACCACTCGGCCACTCTGGACGGCGCTGAAAAATAGGTACAACGTATAGTGAAAGAAGAGTAATCGACATTATGTGCAAGAACAAATGGGAACAATTATAACGGAAGACCAAGACAGAAGAGCTGAACTTAAAAATAAGATTAGGTAGGGGTGCAGGGCTTCTCCCCTACTGTTACGTGCATTAAAGAAGCAGAGATGAATACAAATAATGGTTTCAAAACCGTCATTTAAGTTCGTGTGAATGGATATCAATCAAAAGATTCGCTGTTGATCCCGGTACGTGAAAGTTTGTAAGACCCCAGGATCTATTGAATAGAACCAACAGTTAATGAAATTAATAATAAGTTATTAAAAGAAGAAAGTAATGAGGAATAGCGTAAATTAGATTAGTAACGAACATAACGTCAAAACTGATGACCACATAATGAACGGTGTGAAGGGATTCTGCTAGCCTGGAAGTAAATTAGTGCATGACGGACGAAGCAAGGAGAATAGAAGAAGCAGACTTGCACAGGATTCGTCGCTGAAAAAGATCGATTAGCAGGAAAAATAGGCGCTAAATTGAGAAACAGATTTCTGAGAATGTACTTCTGGAACACAATACTGTATGAAAATTAATCATGAATGTGAGAAAACCAGAAGAGAAGATTCAGTTATTTACTAGCTGATAAACACGGCATTGCACGGGTATTCATTTTGACAGTTTTCTATTAGAAACGAAAACAAAGAATGAACTGTGATTTTAGCGAAGTGTGGAAAAAATTTCATTTCCATGTGTTCGTGAAAATATCCATGAAATTATCAAACAGACCTACAATGGAGCATGTTTATGTACAGACGTATAAGTGCACTATTCAAATTAAGAAACATGATCCCAGAAAGTTTGTGTATGCTGGGTGCAGCTGTTTCGCGTATGTACAACGCGATTTTGTGCACGGCTGTTCGCAGCTCGTGGTCGTGCGGTAGCGTTCTCGCTTCCCACGCCCGGGTTCCCGGGTTCGATTCCCGGCGGGGTCAGGGATTTTCCCTGCCTCGTGATGACTGGGTGTTGTGTGCTGTCCTTAGGTTAGTTAGGTTTAAGTAGTTCTAAGTTCTAGGGGACTGATGACCATAGATGTTAAGTCCCATAGTGCTCAGAGCCATTTGAACCATTTTTTTGTGCACGGCTCTATAGCAGCACCTCTTCTTATCTCTGTAGATGGCTACTGTTTCCACCTCCTGCTGTTTGCGCTTCGCAGTTGAAATCTGCCCAGAATGCTACAAGGTGTCAGGGATTTCCTTAATTTGACTCGAATATACTACTACTGTACATTAAAGTTTCACGGATGATGCGGAAATTTTTCATGCATCTCAGTGTTTATGACGTCATATCTCTTGAACTACGTGTCATTCAATGGTATATTTGTGTAGGTACGTTCAACGGCATATGTGGATACTGTCTGCCAACTAAGTTGCGAACAAAGGTAGTAGTAAAGGAGTAGTAAACGTAAGCCTCAAGCATAACGCGGAAGAGCATAATGCGATGTTTTTCACGCATCTCAGTGTTTATGACGTCGTATCTCCTGATTTATGTATCATAAAATGTTATAATTTTGTAAGCACATTCAGCGGCATATGTGGATACTGGCTGGAAGATGTGTTGGGAATATAGTTAGTAGAAAATATTAAGTAAATTCAAATGTCATGCAGAATACAGCAGTTTTTCACGTATCTCAATGTTTATGACGTCATATCTTCTTAACTCTGTTAGATAAGTGTTTCTTATGCCCATAACGATTGTTGCCTGCAAGTAATGTATATCTGTAAAAAGTTTGGTTGAAGTCTCTCCAGTGGTTTAGGAGGAGACGTTTAACACACACACACACACACACACACACACACAAACACGTACATCCATTTTATACCATGTATGGATTTATCGTGCGGCATACATTAAGAGCTTTTGAATCACATGAATATCTAGGCACATACAAAGACAACTAAACTACTACATACCAGCATTTCAACACAGTACTCCTGAATAATGCAACACAAACGATAATACGACCAAGTGAATATCAAGGTCTTTTATGTTATCACGCCCGTCACTGTCAGGAAATCTCCGAAAGGATTCGTACAGGCACGCACCAGACAAGCTGATACAACATGAACAGCTGTCTGTCGTTCCATACAACTCTCACAAGATGGTTATGAAGATTAGCTCCGCTTATGGAAGGTGTCTGCAAATCTTCCATCGCCCGTTTTAATTCGATTCAAGATAGTCTAAATTGCCTGAGACTGGTCAAATGCAGACGATTTCTCTTGGATGTATGGCTTTTCAGACATTGTGCAGGACAATTATGTTGCCAACAGCGTTTCCATTCACCGATGGTTTTGGATTCATTTTTAGTTAGAATCCTTTTCGCTCCATAAGGAATACATCTTTCAGTACGGGAAGGTGAGGTTACCAACAATCTTCTAGTAGCCACGGAGTAGCTCACTCTTCCCTCTGATATAAGGAGGTGGAATGTGACTAAATGTAAAGTACAGATCTGTGGGAGTAGATTGTATTGGTCCACTAACAATGCGCATGGCTCCGTTACGTTGTACAACTACCTTCTTCACGTATGGATTATTAGGCCAGACAGACGCACAGCAATTTTTGCGTGAGTACGCCAACCCGAGGAGCTGATACTCGAAAATTGCCTGCTGATGATCCGCAGATGGTGTCACAGAGCTTATGAAGAATGTTATTTCTGCTTTTCAGCTTAAAGTGCTCCTTAAAAATCTCTACTCATTTTGGACGCATTTTATGACGAAGTGGAGATAAAAAGCTGTCGCCTCGAAGCAAATATTTAAAACCGAGAATCAGAAGAAGAGATCTCCTGGCTAAAATGAATTTGTCTCAAGATATGGAAAAGAAGATAACTGAAGCGTTTGAGATGTGGTATTACAAAAGGATGCCAAAAATTAAGTGGACTGAGAGGATAAGGAAGTGAGATTGTTCTCGCAGAACCGACGAAAAAGAGAATGTGTCGAAGAGACTGATTAAAAGGGAGCACAGGATGATACCAGCTGTTTTAAGACCTCACGGATTAACGTCCAGGGAACTAGACGGAGCAGTATTGGCCAAATACGGTAGTGCAAGACAGAGATTCGAAAATATCTAAAAATCAATTGAGCACAATGCTACTCTGACATGAAGAGATTGGTACAAAATAGAAAATCGCTGCGCGTCGCACAAACGCGGCGGGTAACTGACATCTATCGCCATTCCCTCGCCCCTCCCCCCTTCTCTCTTGAACAAAACAGAAAGAAGAGCGGTATGATTCATGCGCTTTTTCGTGTTTTCGTGGATGTAATTCCCGTTATAAGCTGCCATACACGTAAGCACTTACATATTTAGTATTACTTTCCGTGTAAAATACGAAAAGGTTTCAAATCATACAGTATATTTATTAGAAACTTTCACATCAAAATTCAATTTCGGTAATGTAATTACGACAAAAGAATGAGTCTTGTTCGTACATAATAAATCGTGTTTACGGGTTTGAAGAATAAGCTGCTTAACGTCTGAAGCGCTGCAGTTCTGTGAAATAAAATAAGAAATCACTACAGCAAGTGCGTTACCTTCCCTTTATACGACCAGAATTGGCCATTTCAGTGTAATAAAATTATCTATGAGTTTACGGTGCTGATCTGTCTGGTGCGATACGCTTTGTTGCCGGAGGAAGTACAAGCTCATATGTAAAGCATTAATGTATGCTAATTTGCGAAAAAGAACTTTCTGTGCCACGGTACAAAAAACACACCAGTTACATGCTTACGAACTTGAAACTTTCCAACTACTGAAGCCTAACGGTCCTTCAGAAAGTTCACTTCCTATCGTTATAGGGTGCTCAGTATACGTGTAAGCTCTCGTTGAACAAGTTTTAAATAAAATGGGAATCAGTTTTTGGTTTGGTTACTGCAATGCCACTCATCGATCTGTTCTTCTTCGTTGAAAGTAGACGCACATACAGTGCAGGAGTGTGGCGCCGTTCGGTAGCGAATTTGCTTCCAGCTACTACTTCAGTGCCTCATAATGCAATTCCCTAAGCATCATCTGATTTAATTCGACAGCAGTTCATAGCTATGTTTTATTTTTATTTACAGTCGACTCTTTTTCGAGATATTATCAATTCCGTTCAAATGATGTTCCAGTGCCTTTGCCAACCGTGGTAGAACTACGTCATCAAAAGTCCGCCCCTGGTTGTTGAGTGGACGCCGGCATGGTAGCTCAGCGTGATCGGTCAGAGGGCTGCTTGCCCTCTGTAATAAAAAAAACTGAGTAAAGTAAACAACGATCAACTTGAACGGATGTTTTGTGGTATCCACCCAGACAAAACGCAACGAACTATATCGAAAAAAAAAAGTGGTCAGCGTGACGGAGTGTCAAACCTAACGGCCCGGGTTCGATTCCCGGCTGGGTCGGAGATTTTTCTCCGCTCAGGGACTGGGTGTTGTGTTGTCCATATCATCATTTCATCCCCATCGATATGAAAGTCGCCGAAATGGCGCCAACTCGAAAGACTTGCACCAGGCGAACGATCTACCCGACGGGAGGCCCTAGCCGCACGGCCTTTCCATTTTTACATCATCAAAAAACTGCGTAGTTTTAATTTTTTCCCCTAAACATATGCCCTTTCCGAATTGAAGGGATTGGTGCAATATCCAGGTAAGTCACTTTTACTTAATTTGGAGTAAAACACAAAACCCTGTCCACAAATTTGAAAAAATAGATTGATCAGTCTTCTGTTTTCCCAACCTTTATTTAGGCCACCAGCACCACGTAATAGCTTCTTACATAAACAAATATTTATAGTGATATTTATTGAATTTTAAAAGATTATACTTGTCTCTCTCTTGCGCTAAACAACTTCATTTTATGAATATGATGTGAAAGGAGTTAACAAGTAACTAAAAAAACAACAACTATTAGCTCTTCACAGGTTACTGAATATTATGAGGAATCTAAGAATTTAAAAAAATGGATATCCTAATAAAGGCCTGAAGTGGGAAAGGTTAATAAGAAGATTGTTACTCTTCTCCTTCTGATGATCTGGGTGTAGCAGCTTCCGTAACACTTGTCTCACAGATCAGTAATTGTAAAATTCCATGTCTAAGGCAAGCACATATTTCTTGGGAAGTTTCATGAGATCTTTATATGTCTCAGAGTTTAATTGAGAGAGGGACTTTATAAAGTCCTTCCTCACGAAAAGTCAACGTAGTTGAGGTTTTCAAAATGATGAAATCGTGAGAGACAAATTGTAGTATTGATGCACTACAGCGAACTACACGGTTGTGTTCAATGGAGTACTCAAAACCCTTGTGCTTTTAAAATATTACAATGGCAAATGACAGATAATATGAAAATACATCGACACTGAATTATAACAAATATATACAGCAAACAGTAAATGTTCCATTAGAATGCGTAGTCTTTCACTTATTCAAACCCCATGAACGGAAGTGAAACACAGTTTATAAGTTGCTGCATTACTTAAGTTCAATAAAATAAGTAAATGTCTTTATTTAAGCACGACTTTCTGTTCACAGAGATATCACTGCATAAGTACCTGCATTATGCTCAGCTCCTTCCACACGGCAGAACCTGACTACTGGTTGGTGTAATTACAAGGCAAATCCCGGACACCTGTGGTTCTTGCCTCAAGCAGCCGATGTCGACAAGTCGATTCCCTATGTTATTCTGAATTGATCCCGCCGACAACTCTCATTTTTGTGTCATATTCTCGAACAATTTGCAAACGATGCCATGGTAACAAAGCCTCATTTTCGGCCAAAAGTGGACAAGTTTGGTGACTGAACCAATTATTTGAATTTCTTTTTAATGCATGTTACAGGCATATATTTGGTTCGAATTGTGACCAGATCAATTATAAAAAATTATTTGCTTCAGTTTATAATAACAGTTTTAATTTTGACTAACGCTGACAAAGTACACTGATGGAAAAAAATCCCAACGCCAAGAACGAGAAGTGCGAGATAAAGTTGACAGGCGTGTTTCTACACTACCAGTATGGAAATCAGGTTTGCTTCAAATATACGCTGTAGTGGACGTGAGCATTAGATACCCCTGAGACTGGAGGTGGAGAGTTGATGATAGTCGAAAATTCCTTTAAGTCGACTAAGACACCGTTACCAACATCTCACTGAGTTGGAACGAGGTCGTGTAAATAGGAGCACGAGAAGGTGGATGCTCCTTCCGCGATATTGCAGGAAGACTTGGCGGAATGTAGCCACTGTACATGATTGCTGGCAGCGGTGATCAAGGGACTACCGAGAGGGAAGACCGTCGTGTTCGGCGTATGGCTGTGGCGCATCGTTTTGCGTCTCCACCAGCAAGAAATTCGAGCAGCAGTTGACATCACAGTGACACAACGAAATTTTGAAAATCGGTTACTTCAAGGATAGCTCCGAGCCACACGCCCTGTAGCGTGCCTTCCACTGACCCCAAACCACCTCCGTTTGCGACTTCAGCGCTCTGAAGCAAAAGCAGTTTTGAGGACTGGGTGGACGTCTGTTGTGTTTTCTGATGAACGCCGGTTCTACCTCGGTGTCAGTGATGGCCGTGTGTTGCTTAGAAGGAGACCAGATGAGCGCCTCAAGTAATCCGTCTCCGGCCTAGAAACATTAGATATACATCTGGAGCGACGGTCTTGGGTGCAATTTCATAAGTCAGCAGGAGCACTCTCGCGGTTATCACAACCACTCTGACTGAAAATTTGTACCCCAGTCTGGTGATTCGATCTGTTGTGCTGCCATTTATGAACAGCATTTGAGGGGGTGTTTTCCAACATGATAACTCTCGACGACATATCCTTGTTGTAACCCATCACACTGAACGGAGTTGTTGCCTTGGCCTGCTCTATCACCAAATCGGTCTCCAGTCGAGCTCGTATGGGACTTTATCTGACGACAATCGCAGCGTCATCTATAATCAGTGCGTCGACGAAGTGCAACATGCATGGCACTCCACCTAGAAACTGTCATCCGGCTCCAGTAGTACACGTTTGCCAGCTTGTATTCACCATTCTGTCGGTTACACCAGTTATTAATATACCAGCCATTTCACATTTCTCGAACGTACATTAACCTTTGACTTTGCAGCATTAATCACTTACGTACGTTATCTAGACAAACATATTTCTGAAATTTCATTACTCTAGATTAATTATTCCTTGATGTTGGTATTTTTTTACGCCAGTGTAAGTGTATCATACGTGTAACTGACACAGCTGCTCGGGAAGTGGACATGACGACAGACCCCAATAGGAAGCCCTTATGATGGCACTTGGTACCGAAACCGATAGCCAGGATGCAAATTAAAAAGTTCGTTTTTAGGCTAAAGCAAGTGATTTTTTTCTCTCGTTACAGCTTGCTCAGTGCAGATAACACTACTGGCCAGTAAAAGTGCTACACCGCGAAGATAACGTGCTACAGACACGAAATTTAACTGACAGGAAGAAGGTGCTTTTCAGAGCATTCACACAAGGTTGGCGCCGGTGGCGACACCTGCAACGTGCTGACATGAGGAAAGTTTCCAACCGATTTCTCATACACAAACAGCAGTTGACCGGCGTTGCCTGGGTGAAACGTTGTTGTGATGCCTCGTGTAACGAGGAGAAATGCGTACCATCACGTTTCCGGCTTTGATAAAGGTCGGATTGCAGCCTATCGCGATTGCGGTTTATCGCATCGCGGCATTGCTGGTCGCGTTGGTCGAGATCCAATGACTGTTAGCAGAATATGGAGTCGGTGGGTTCAGGAGGGTAATACGAATCGCCGTGCTGGATCCCAACGGCCTTGTATCACTAGCAGTCGAGATGACAGGCATCTTATCCGCTTGGCTCTAACGGATCGTGCAGCCACGTCTCGATCCCTGAGTCAACAGATGGGGACGTTTGCAAGACAACAACCATGTGCACGAACAGTTCGACGACGTTTGCAGCAGCATGGACTATCAGCTCGGAGACCATGGCTGCGGTTACCCTTGACGCTACATCACAGACAGGAGCGTCTGCGATGGTGTACTCAACGACGAACCTGGGCGCGAGAATGGCAAAACGTAATTTTTTCGCATGAATCCAGATTCTGTTTACAGCATGATGATGGTCCCATCCGTGTTTGGCGACATCGCGGTGAATGCACATTGGAAGCGTATATTCGTCATCGCCATACTGGCGTATCACCCGGCGTGATGCTATGGGGTGGCATTGGTTACACGTCTCGGTCACCTCTTGTTCGCATTGACGGCACTTTGAACAGTGGACGTTACATTTCAGATGTGTTACGACCCGTGGCTCTACCCTTCATTCGATCCCTGCGAAACCCTACATTTCAGCAGGATAATGCACGACCGCATGTTGCAGGTCCTGTACGGGCCTTTCTGCATACAGAAAATGTTCGACTGCTGTCCAGGCCAGCACATTCTCCAGATCTCTCACCAATTGAAAACGTCTGGTCAATGTTAGCCGTGCAACTCGCTCGTCACAATACGCCAGTCACTACTCTTGATGAACTGTGGTATCGTGCTGAAGCTGCATGGGCAGCTGTACCTGTACACGCCATCCAAGCTCTGTTTGACTCAATGCCCAGGCGTACCAAGGCCGTTATTACGGCCAGAGGTGGTTGTTCCGGGTACTGATTTCTCAGGATCTATGCACCCAAATTGCGTGAAAATGTAATCACATGTCGGTTCTGGTATAATATGTTTGTCCAATGAATACCCGTTTATCATCTGCATTTCTTCTTGGTGTAGCAATTTTAATTGCCAGTAGTGTATACGTCAGTCACAAGACTCATACCGTAAAACAAATCATTTTGTAACAATACAGGTAGACGATACACAGTATTAGGATCTCGTCTGTCGTCTTTTCATTGCCGGATGTTCACGCATTCAGAAGTAGACCTGCAATTACTATTCGGACTGCCGCTATTCAACAGTTCATCAGAGATCCGACGGCAAAGAGAATTTCCGGTAAAGGGGGATTTAAAGATTCATACGGCGGACTTTTCTCGCCTCGCCGGCGGCGGAGGGTGGAGCCATTAAAACGGAATGGAGCCGAGACGGGACAGGCGGTATTTGGCAGAGGGCGGCCCCCGGCCGCGTAGGGGAACGTCCGGCTGACGAGCGGCGGGCTCCGAGATCATCGTCGGCGGGCTGCTGTATTATTCAGGCCGGCTGGCGGCGTGCCGGAGACGATTAGCTGCCGACTCAGCTCGCGCAGCGCTCCATAATGCACGCGGCCAGGCGCGGCTGGCCGCAGTTTGGCGTAAATAACGCAACAGCCCGCTGCGGGCGGGCGGCCCGCCAAGCGCCCGACCACAGCCGGCGGGCCGGCAGACCGCCGCCTCCGGGGCCGCTCTGTCTGCTGTCTGCTGTCCGACAGGGAGGCCACCTCAGCCACTGCTACCGGCGACGCTAACGAGGGGAAGCATACTCCCATCAGGCTGCTCATATTTCTCACGATTCTACCAAGGTGTAGGGAAGCTAGCAAGCAGAGCTCCGGCGTTATGGCCACATACGTGCAATCCACCGCCGTGTCATCCTCAGCCACTGGTCTGAAAACAGTGTACGATACTCCTCGGCCGTCAGGTTGCCTTGTACGAGCTCTGCTGGAACTATGGAGCCAGCTTTTCTCCATCCTGCAGTATAGGTTGTAAGGTGGCATCGTCTCCTCACCTTCATTTCTTACATATTCCGTCCCCACAATCGTATTCTGCACATCAAGACGCTTCATTCGAACCCAAACTCGATAAGGTACAGTAAATTTTGTATGAATTCATGTAATCGATATACAGATCTAGTAAGAAAACCGCAAGTGCGCACCGAGTTTCGAAAAGTCGAGGCTGGCGTGCACAAATGACGGCCACAGTAATTTTCATTCTAAAGAGGAAACCAGCCCACTGGGAAGACTGTCCCTTCAGAGGGCTGGGTCAACAACATACCCACTTTGGCCGAAGCGACCGCCCAGAGAGAAGACAGCTTTTGCCAGAGCGAAGGGATAACGACCCCCGTGTTCGACTTAAAAGCAAATTCCGCTACATTGTGTGGGAGCGCCCAGGAGACGCTTTTTTTCACAGACAGACTGCGTAGTTACGGAGTTCTCACAGGAGAACAGTATACTCCTAACGGAGATGCTACATATTTCCGCATTGATCGACTTAAGCGAAACGTCATTCTCCCATTTAAAAGAGCAATGCTGATTGGCGGAATATTTCTGACGCAAACAGTCAGAGGAGTGAGGAAAGGCAGCGAATGATATACCCTTACAACTTTTCCAGAAAAAGCGGCCGTTCCGTTGTCGCTCTTGGAGCGGGAACACTTAACGAGAGCGAGTGCGCTCGTACGTGTACGCAAAGAGCGAGGAACAAAGTCTCTCATCAGTACTTCACTGGGAGAGCACCTCTGTCGTTAGCGAATTGGAGTGACCCTCTATATTGAATCGCTCGCGATTAAGCATTGTTAACTGTGTTGGCCACCACACTTACTGTGCTGTGTGAACACGGACAGAGTACTGCAAGCAAATATTGAGTGGCCTTGTGGTGGACTGGTTACCCAACTGGTGTACCATGCCAAAAGTCAGACTAGGGGCGGATAGGAGTCCTTGGCTTCATCAAGGCGTAAGGAGAGTTTGATTGGCGAAGGTCAATCCAGATAGAAAGAGATAGTTGTGTTATTTGTCAGCAGCGAGCGACGCTGGCAGCAGTCGTCGCAGCTCACGGTATTTTAGGCTACGTGGTATGCGAGCCCCATCTGTCCTCCACTAAATTTCTCACACAACAGCCTTAACTGTATGTAGAAAAGTTATTCAAGTTATGTAGGCGCGGCTCCCAGCCATTCTGCCGAGTAAATAACATTCTTAAAGAAAAGGAGAAAAGAACCTTTTAATACTTTGTAAAATAATAGCATTCCTATCCATAAGAGGCACTCTACTGTTTCCAAAAGAACCCGGAAATTTATTAATATTTATAAGAAAAAGTTTCACTTGATTTCTCAGAATTGTTTTTTTGCAATAAATAATATTTTTCGTCCGTTTAATGTTTTTCTCAAACTAACTAGCAAGACTCCTGTACCCAAGTATCCCACTGGTTATGTAAGAATATAGAATATTTTTGTGTCTTTTCCTTACAGCGGACGACTCCAGAAGATATTTGTTGCTGAATTATTATTATTATTATTATTATTATTATTATTATTATTGCAGTTCTTGTTGGTACATTAGGAGCGTCTGTCTGACTTCTGTAGTAGTGTGAGGCGGAAACTGTTTCTTGCAGGAGCCAAAGGGTACTTGTTGGATCAATCCATTGCGCAACTTGACAAAATAAAACCCACACACTCACAAGGTACCAAGGAACTATACCCCTAGTATTCTACAGATTCACGCCCTCCCATCTGCATGATGAAGAAGGTCTCCGGATTCATCTGACCATGCATCGCTCTGTCACTGCACCAACGTCCAGTGCCGATGGTCATGTGCTCATTTCAGTCGCAGTTGCCGATGTCGTGGCACACGATAGAGGCACCATGGCTCATTTTTTCTGGAAGGGACTTCCAGCGATTTGCTGAGTCCGTGACACGCCGAACTGCTGTACTACGCCGGGGCAAAGGAGAACCTACACGATATTAGGAGGTGTTCCATGACTATGTATTCATGCAACCATCGCTAAGGGCTAGCATGTGTCAAACAATACGTGGTCTTTCATGTCCTAAAGTAGTTTCATCTTTGTCTAAAAACAGCAAATGTATGAGTCAATCAAGTCGGTTATAGTCTGGCATTAACCAGGCAGTAGTATTGTTTGAGGCGGAAAATTGGTTAGCAGGCTTGCGGACTCTTCGCTTTCGCCTGCTGCCGTAAAGAGACGCTACTTTCCTGCTTGGTCGTGCGGAAAAAAAATGATCCAAATGGCTCTGAGCACAATGCAGCGTAACTTCTGTGGTCATCAGTCGCCTAGAACTTAGAACTAATTAAGCGTAACCAACCTAACGACATCACACATATCCATGCCCGAGGCAGGATTCGAACCTGCGACCATAGCGGTCGCTCGGTTCCAGGCTGTAGCGCCTAGAACCGCACGGCCACTCCGGCCGGCGGTCGTGCGGAAACCATTAGCGCAGACGCTTGTGATAGTGAATGGTTATGCTGAAAGCCACGTCCTCCGACATTATGGAGAGATGGGTTGCCGTATTTGGTTTTTCAAATTTATTCATGCGACATACTTTGCAGCTCACTTCACGTTAGTTCCTTTGAACGGTTTCACAACTTTTTTGATACACTTGGGAATCAATATTTGTTTTCTACTCATTCATCCTGGTCTACAAGCAGTCAATCCCATTGGTTTTTCACCCACCAAATACTATTATGGGCATGAATACAGGATTATTTTTTTGCCTTTTTGTAAATGTGTGGTGATTTAGTCATGTAGTCCATTGAATGGCACTTGTGTCCAGAACATGAGACTTTATTTCCTGCAGATTATATCCTGACAGTGCAAAAAGGCCGCGCGGGGTAGCCGTGCGGTCTGGGGCGTCTTGTCACGGTTCGCGTGGCTCCCGCCGTCGGACGTTCGAGTCCTTCCTCGGGCATGTGCGTGTGTGTGTTGTCCTTAGCGTAAGTTAGTTTAAGTTAGACCGAGTAGTGCTTAAGCCTAGAGACCGATCACCTCAGCAGTTTAATCCGATAGTTATTACCACAAATTTCCAGAATTTCCAAAAAGCTTCAAGACTGCATCAAAAAACAGTGAGAAGTTAAGTTAGGTTTTTAATACTTCAGTTCTGCCCCCCAATTGAGTACAATACAGAAAACGGCCATACAACTATGCGAAACAGCCTAAAAAGCAAAAGTCGTCCTTAGGAATATTGCTCAACTCGTGCGTCACATTGGCTTGCATGTCGGCTGCGTCGTCAAAGCGTAGGCACGCCATGTGAATTTCTGCACTTTGTCGTTTCGTAATACGTCCTGTTGTATCCGTCAGGTAGTCGTTTCCTCCTCACACTAGGCAGGTTGTGTGGACAGCCGCTCCGGCAAGAAGACGTGCGAAGACGGCTTTCATAAACACCGAAATATTTCCTTGAAGGATCCGGGCTGTTAACCTCCGAGTTACGCGTCGCCTCCACAGCCTCTGAGGGCGCCAACCTCGCTGACAGGCAGCGCGCCTTGGGAAGGGCAGTATTTTGGTGCGTCCGGTCATGTGCTCTCTTACCGCCACACGAATGACCATCTGTGCCGACTATTTCGGCCACCGTCGGACCGTGCGCAGTGAGTTTCGCCCTACACCTCAACCCGGCCGTGTCAGCAGTTCAGTCCCAGCTAGAGATGGGTCGAACTCGTTCATTCCCGTGAACTACTTCACTCATTTCACTCTTTGCCGTGAAGCGTTCAAATGAAGTAGTTCATTCATGAAGTACGGAAGCATGGCGAAGTTGCCCAGTTCGCCGTTCAGCCGCGGCTACGCTCGCTTCGCCTCGCTCTTACAATACAGCTTCGTAATACTTCATAATTTTACCAACAGATGGCCGAACTATGCAGTAACGTGCACGCAACGTTTCACGCTCTTAACAGCGTCTGACAGAGTTAAATAGAGCACGGTCGAAGGGGACAAAAGGAAAGAAACAGAGAAACCTGTCACATATAAAGAAGGTATTACATTTAATCTTGCTCGACATTTTCTCATGAAGCGCCCAAAAAAGTCCTTATCTGCCAAATGAAACATTATTTCCTGTATTAATGGACTGAAAACTAGGGCTACCAACGAAATGCAGTCCAATTTTATGGACCTTTTAAAATTTAATCCAAAATAGAATGAGTTTGTTTACCACTGCCCCAAAGTCTATGTACCTACATTAAGTAATTATTCAGAAGTTTCCTGTAGATTTTATTTTTGTTGAGAATAATAACCCTCCAGCTTCAAAACGTAAGCTGTCACCTGTAATCATTGGCACGATTTCAGGTAAAATCCCTCTTTCAGTGTTATTAACAAACCTTTTATTTTCATGTTGGCTGTGCGTGCTCACACAGTCAGCCTCTTCGTTTGTATCTTTAATATTCATTTCTCTGCAAGCGCTGCCAACGGTAGGCTACGCGTAGACGCGAAGTTTAACTGCACAAATAGTCACGGGTAATGATGTCAGCACTGCAGGAAGCAACTGACGCTGCTTTCGCCTCGCCCCTAACTTCCCCAACCCCTCGTAAACCTATCGTTCGCCACAAACACCGCGCGATTCGTCGACAGGCAGTAGAGGTATTTCTTTTACGGACCTTGTGTAGAGGGAGGACTGAAGTGAAGGGAGGATGAGTGACGTAGCGCCGATGTAGTGGGAGAGGGAGAGGGGAAGAGAGAGAGTGAACTAGAAAAAAGTGTGGAGTGTGCTGTCTGTGAAGAGTTTGAAGTACCAGTTCATTGAAATTGAGTGGTTAGTTCACACTTCACTGGAGTGAAGCGTTCATTTGAACGACTCATTCACGAGCTCCCCATCACTAGTCCCAGCGCTACAATTGGTGGTGCCAGGAGTTTCGTCTCAGCGCGGCGGCCCAGTTCGACCTGGTCTGCACCAACAGCACGTCAGTCGTCACACGCCGGCAGCACCGGCTTAGTAACATCCTCCTCTCCACACTTCCGCCGACCACTCTAGTGTTCGTCGTGTAGGCCCCAGCAGACAATGTCATAGAGACAAACATTACTGCAGTTCATTATAACTGAGTTTCATTTTGTCAATAAAATTATTCTTTTAAAAGAGTCTTCGATCACTCCTCAGTACGAGGATACTTTAGGTTCATACCCACCAATTGTAGAGACGCGGGATAATTTTTTTTTCCCAGGAGACAGTTGTCCCCGTTTTACCTTTCAGTCAAGTAATAGAAGGCGTTCACACATCCTTGTTTCTGTGTGGGAGTCGGGGCGTGTGTGACAAACTTTGTACACACTTTTATCTTCTTCAAAACATTCTGGAAATTGTCTCAAACACTTGATTTAACGATGTTACTCCATTGCGATTTGTGGCTTAATAACGTTGACACACTAGGAGTATGTCCGCGCGTTCACCAGTTAACACCGCCTGCTCACTGACTGGCCGAATGCACATCCGTTATTTGCAGCTGTTATTTCAAGCTGTCGCCGCAGTTACTGCGCTGATGTCGCTTATACGCCATGCTGGGAGTTGACCTATCTTCTAGAATGTAATTCAGTTTTTCGCGATGTTTTCGCGCTTATATTCGTTTTTACGGCGCGAAAACATCTCGAAAAACTGAAATACATTCTAGAAGATTAACTCCCAGCAAATAAATAAATAAAATAAAATTGTCATCGACATCGATTTGTTGGAGATGACAAGCTACCTGTAGTAATTAACACACAAATGATCCACAAAATTCATGCACACCAAATATAAAGGTATTTACAAAAAGAAACGATCTTTTGTTTGAACTAAAAATGCACATAATTCTATAATCATTTAACAAAAATGTTCACATTGCAGAAGAAATAAAAGAGAAAATCCACTGATGATGCCACAGTGTTGCCGAAACATGTTTGGGTACTGAGAAAAACGGTGTTTTGCATAACTGCAGGGCCTCACATCCAACAATTTCATATGACACTGTTCATTGTGATCCGTCCATTGGATGGGAGCGTTAAGCTCGGCGGCCCTCTGGGTGTTAGTCGATAAAAGTAGGCTATGTGCTGCCTCTGGGCTTCCCCCTCTCCCTTCTCTCATCATTATCCAACACAAACACAGAGCCTGATCAAAAGTATCCAGACGATTATTACTGGGCATTAATATGGGGTGTGTCCACCCTTCGCCTTTATGACATCTCGAACTTTGCTACGAACACTTTCAACGATGTGTAAGTCACTGTGAAGAAATGACAGCCCGTTCTTCCTCAAGAGCTGAAGCCAGAGAAGGTAGTGAGATTGAACGCTCTGGACCGAGGTCAACTTCCTGATTCTTCCCAAAGGTTTGCCGTGGGGCTCAGATCGGAACTCTGCGCAGGCCAGTCCATTTCAAGAATCTTTTTGCCCACAAACCGTTGCCTCGCAGAAGCTGGTTCATGACGGGGTGGATTGTCATACTGAGACAGTCATATTATTCTAACTGTTCTTCTGCTGTACACGGAACACAGTGCCGCAAAATGTGTTCATTTTCCTCCAAAGGTTGCGTTTTCGTAAATGCAATAGCCACGAAAAATAATGCCAGACCGTAACACCACCTTCTCCCTACTTCGCTGTGGATGCTACACTTGAAGGCAAGCGTAGCTCTTTGCACCAACTCAAGCGTTGCTTACCATCGACTACAGAAGTGTGGGCTTTTGCCCTTAACTCCCCATGCACAGTCATTGTGCTACCTGGACTGCTGAAAGCACTGCGGAACTCGCGATTGATTCCTTCCGCTGAATTCATGCGATTCGTTTCCAACTTCCGCAATGCTGGACGGTCCCCGTCCGTCAGTATGTGAGATCCATCTCATTTTGGTTTAGCTGTGGTTATTTCTTTGCGTTTGCATTTCACAGTCGCATCACCAACAGTCGATTTAGTCAGCTTCAGAAGGGCTGAAATATCTGATGGATCTGTTGCTCAGGTGACATCCAGTGACTGACATTCTGTCGCACTGACCACTGAGCTACCGGGGGCGGACACGTCTCTAATGAAAAGCAGGAAAACTTTCGATTGTACTGGCGCTTGTGCATCGCTATGATTTCCGATCGGTGGTCTTAACGGTCTTTTCACCTCAGTGGACGAAAAATTTGTCTTGAGCAATGCATTGGTGAGATGTTTTAATCCCGCGTCAAGGAGCTCTGGTTCGCAGGTGTTACTGGCTCTATCAGCGAACGTCTTATGATGCCACGCCTTTTTTGTCGGTGGTGGTTCGAATTCCGGTATCGATTACGGTCTGTGTGCGTTAGTTTTCGGTAAACTGAGTTGGTTAAGCTACCATCTTATTTCTTGAAAACTAGCACGTCAAGAATATTTTATCTTCCACCTGCCTCCTCACCCATGATAAACCGAATCTTCAAGCATCTCAACGGAATTAGTCAGAAGCATAGGGAAAAATCTTGAAAAAACGAAACATCGGGGTAATCTACAAACCCACTCAGAGACGATAATTGGCCAAGGATGCTCAGAGAAGCACAAGTTTATAGGATTCCGTATCGTTGTGGGAAGGTGTACGTGGGTACCACAAAAAGAACGGACGAGAAACGACTAGAAGAATACAAGGGTAACTGCAGAAAAGGGAGATTGACAGATCAGCTATTGCGGAACATGCTTTGCAGCCAGGAGACGACCACATTCATTTTGATAGGATGTAAGTACTGACAGCCACAAGCGGATACCATGAAAGGCTGTACAGAGAGGCCACAGGGATTGTAAAACACCCAGAAATTTCAGTAGGAAGGAGGGGGGCGTGAAAGTGAATGATGTATTGACCCCGGTGCGGAAGAAGATGTGTACCAGTCTTGCACCATGGGTTGACAGCAACAGCGGCCATTTGCACTCGGGTATTCAGAACGTTTGATGTCACCCCACTGCACGGAAGCACACATAAACGGAATTTTGCTGCAGGGTGCAGGGTGCGCAGGGTGTGAATCAGACACTCAAAGAAGCTACGATCCCCTTTGAAAATGTCCTCCGCATATGAGGACTAAACATTCGATCACGGCATAACAAAAAAAATGGCTCTGAACACTATGGGACTTAACATCTATGGTCATCAGTCCCCTAGAACTTAGAACTGCTTAAACCTAGCTAACCTAAGTACATCACACAACACCCAGTCATCACGAGGCAGAGAAAATCCCTGACCCCGCCGGGAATCGAACCCGGGAACCCGGGCGCGGGAAGCGAGAACGCTACCGCACGATCACGAGCTGCGGACACACGCCGTATCAGCCCGGAACACTTTATTAACTGCGACATGTCGGACTGTGAAAGTTTACAGTGTACAATTTCCAGGACATTCCCGCAGCCGAGGCTTCCATGTCATAGGCTCTCGAAGGTTTTGACTTTCCAGTAAGTGTCCAGGATAAGTGAGACGCAGTCCGCTGGCGCGAGACGCGCTAACGAGACGCCAGCTGCAGCACAAAAGAGCAGCCCGGCGCTGCAGCGCGGCGTCGCGTCGCCTCCAGCCGGGTGGCGGTGGCGGCGGCGGCGGTAGGAGCGCTGCAGCGCGGCGGGGGCGGCGGGGCGGCGGGGGCGGCGCCATCGATCCGGTGGCTGCGGGGGCGACGTCTCCGTCCCTGGCGACGCCCTTAGCGCTTGTCGTGTTCGTTTTCCTCCCCCCCACCCCCTCCTCTCACTCTCTTGCTCTCTCTCTCGCTCTCCTAGCTCCCGGGGATGCGATAGGCTGAGATCTCGGTACCAGAAGCCGAGGAACGAGCCCTTCAGCAGTGCTGGCAAAAACATATTCCTGTTGTAACTTAAGACTAGATACACTTAGGTGTGTGTACAGTAAATTGCAATCACAATAGCGCTGTTAAAAACCGTCACGCCTTGGTGATAAAAAGGGAGGGTCACGTGTCTTCAAAGCTCTTGACCTAGGGATCATTTGTATACACAACAGAAGGATCGTCTTTGTGTCACTATCCTGCAGAACAATGTCAAAATATGAATATTACATACTTCCTCCTGCTTAGGCAAGTAGAGCAAATCGGTTGGTTCTTCTATCATTTGTTCTACTGTTGGCTTAATGGAACATATGGCGGCACCATTAGTTCATGGACGATTGTCCAGAAAACCCGATAAAATGAGTTTTTTCACTACATTTTCGTCGTCACCAGCGGACCAAAAACAGCGTCGAAATTTAAAACAGCTATGCACAGCAGATTCCTGAAACTTCTGTGACGTATTTCTTAGACCTCGTTCTGGAATGACCTTCAAAATTTTCTTGATATATTTATCCTTTTCCAAGATACAGAGGTTCAAAGTTGCACTACTTCATGTAAAATCCAGTATGAGGCGAAATCCAAACAATAGATAACTGCAGCAGTTTGCTCCAATTTTAAACGTATATTCTCTAGTTATTTATCTAGAAAGCTATCTCCCTGTTTCCAAAAATCTTTACCAGTTATCGAGAAACACCCCAAAAACACGTTCTTTTTGAGTACCAGAACCCATCCGTCGATTCCGAAGTAGCTATGCACAGCAAATACCTGTAATTTTTAGGATATATTCCTAAGATCCCGATCTCGAAAAACTTGAAAATTTCATTCATATCCGTATCCGAGACACAGAGTTTCAAAGGTACCCTACTTCCACACGTAAAATACACACGTAAAATTCGGTGCGAGGCGAAAACATAATTTATAAAATGAAGTGGCCCCCTGAAATACGCTGTAAAGTGTATCCATTATCATCTGGGAACCCCATGTTATAGTACTGAAGCTCAAGCAAAGTTTTTTTGTACGTAACATCCTATCTCAGGCGTAAAATTATGTTTACCTTATTTCACTTTTACGTGTGTAAACTATGTACATGTTACTGAACAATACATTTATTGTCACATGAGTTCATTTCCTGTTGCAGCAGGGAACCGAAGGGAGTCAGCGGAAAAATGCTCCTACTGGAGCACAAAAAATACGAAAATTTTCCCATTTATTTATAAGGCTCTGACTGAGAAGTTGGGTACCAGCAGCCTCATTCTGCCTTCCTCAGAACCTTTTAACATTTTCCGAAAAATTCGAGCTTTGGAGAAGAAACTTTCGTTATTTTAGGAGTTGTCTGCTGAAGTGCTACCACATTGGTGGTCTGACTTTCTGGGTGATAGATAGATTGGTAACTCACTCTTTTATTTAAGTATAGGAAGGGCTATGGGCTTTGAGAGGGCGTTGAGCCCTTCTGAGGTAGGGGTTGAGGCAATGAGGTGTGGGTTGATTTTGTTTGACTTTATTTAATGTTTTATAGTGTCGCCTCGACGATGGCTCGAAGTAATTGGATACAGTGGCACTGTCCCCACGTAGACCTGCTGTCCTGTCGAGGTCCTCAGTGCTTCCACTTTGTCCATACGTTTGCGTGTGTGGGAGAAGATAAATTCCTGGATAGTCGGCATGTCGAGATTCTGGTGCAAGCCACGGATCCTGGTCCATCTAGGTGTCCCACGGATGTGCCGAAAACATGGATTTTGTTAAATCTACATTAGTCTGACATTGGACACACGCACTATCCCCCAGGTGGAACAGCCAAACAACGTGACCGGAAGGACTATGACTTGATAGAGGCAGACATCATATGGATGCTAGCCAAGAGTGGAAAGATTTGGTGGATCAATCCAAGGATTTTCGCTCTGTCCTCAGTCAGGTGGAGTTTGAAGAGGAGCTTGCTCTCAAAATGCACTTCACAGGTTTGCCCAGGTGATTTCCATTCCGCCTGCCCCAAAGGTAGGTTCTGCGATATGTGAACATTATGGCCCTCTTTTTTTCAATGTGAGTTAAATGAGGTGGTCGGCCACCCAGTTGGCCATGAGGTTGAGTTGGCACTGTATTCTGTTGATGACGGCGATAACTCGTCGACTACTGGTGAGCAGGACTGTATCGTCAGCGAATTGTGCAAGCACCAACTGGGGGAGCAACGATACATCGTCGATATTGATAACAAACAATGTGTGGGACACCTCTGAGAGTTGTGAAATTCCTTGCTACAAAGCCTTGATGGTAGATCGCTGCCCCTCAATGTTGACAAAAAATCGATGGTCCATTAGGAATGTGGAGATAGCTTTGATTAGGCAGTCTGGGAAAATGTGGAGGTTCAGTAATTGAAGGAGAAGTTTTTCCTTCTAGATCCTATTGCATGCGTTCTCCGCATCCAGGAACACGGCTACAGTAAAACAGACACGGTTACGGTTGAAGGCGAAGTTTCCTGAGACCCGCAGTACTTGGAGCTTGGCAGAAGGGGATGGCTGGAAGATCAGTACCCGATCAAATACCTTGGCCATGGTAGGTAAGAGGCTGATGGGTAGGTGTTTTACTGTTTGACTTACGTCTTTACCTGGTTTGGGGATTGACAAGACCCTTACTGTCTTCGAGGACATATTACACATCAAAATACAGTATATCACTTCACTCTACATATTGCAACGTATTTTCACCACACTTATTGTATTAAATTTTTTAACATTTGTATCATATGAGTCATATTCTCCTCAACTAGGCAGAAACAAATTACGTAGAACCACTTTAACAACTGTTAAGAATTCAATTCTCTGTAACCCTAGAGAAATTTTATATATTATGTTATCTATATTTTTTAAAATAGCAATAATAACTGCATAACAATAAGATTGTAATAATAAGAAGTCTCTGCTGTTAAATTTAGAAGCATCCAGCCCACCTTCCCACCTTACATTTCAAGGCGGTGGGTTACTTTGTACTGCTAATGAAATAAATAAATATCTTCCAGGAGGACGGAAAGAAGCCCAGACGGAGGCAACTGTAAATCTTGGTGATGAGGACCAATGGCTTGCATGGGACCTAATTCAGATGAGAATTTATAATGCCATCCAGTCCTGGCACCAAGTGAATGCCCAGGTTTCACAGGATCTTCCTGATCTAACCAGGTGTTGTGATTGGTATATCAGCCTGGGAGTCAGTCAGTTGAAGTTCCCTCAGCCGCCGGTGTACCCCGTCCGCTTCAGTGTTGTTGTCTTGGATTTCAGAGCGTTTTGGAGTTTGTAAGCCTCGGCGAAGATTTCTGCCTTTGCCCAGTGGGTAGACAAGGCCAGTGGGGTCCTGAATGTGTGCTTTGGCTTACAAAATATTTTCAACGCCTTTACGAGCGACCGTTTATCACGAGACTTAAGTATGAAGTTGACCATCCTGTCTTCCCAAACTCCTGTGCGATGTTCGATAGCGCGTTAGTGCAATTTGCGGTAGAGACATCTCATGTCTGTATGCTGGATTTCAGTAGCCCTGCTGATCTGATGGAATTTACTGGTAAGATAACATCAATGGTGGCAGTATTGGAGATGTCTTCAGTTGGTCGGACATTGTTATTGAGTCATGAGCTGTACTGCTGGTGGTCCAGGACGGCCAGAGTTGGTCCACAGCTTCCACAACTGTACTGAACACTGGACTGTGGTCTGAAGTTAAATCTGTTTCTATGATAAGGTGAAGGTCCCGACGCAAATTTTTCGTCATGGCGATGTCCAGGTCATCCAGTCTATGGTTCTAGTTGGTAGGAGTTGGCTCATCGGGACGAAAGGTAATCGCATCAAGGCGTCCTTCCAGTGTGTTCAGTATATTGCCATGGGGGGTTTGTCTGCCTAGAGAACATGCAGAGTACTTCACGTTGAGTATTTTCTCGAAGCCATCATATAGCACTGCAAAATCGTCTTCTTCAAACGTCCTATTATGGATAAGGTATGCTGGGATGAGTATTACCATCCCATAAGCAGTGGAAATGGCGATAGCCATGGCCTTGAGTGTTGCTAGTTGTAGCAAGGCGACTGGAATGTGGGTGATGTTTCTTCATACGTGTATGGCCATGCCCCACCACAACCATTGTCCCTATTGGTGCAATCATCCACCGTATTCCAAAGCTTGACTACTCTCTGTCGGTCGGAGATGTGTTTCTGTGAGAAGGAGGATGTCAACATGTTAATAGCATAAGAGGACTTCAAGTTCATGCTTCTTGGTTTGGAGACTATTGGCGTTTAATATAGAAAGTGTTGACTTTTCAGTGGTTGAAGGTCTAAGGACCATGACTTGAGGTAAAGACCATCACAGCTCCCTCAAAGAGAGCTGATTTTTGTCAATGTGATTGGTGTTGCACAGAATTTCTGGAATGTCTCCTTTAGGATGGTAAGGATGTTCCCCGCCGGCCGGTGTGGCCGTGCGGTTCTAGGCGCTTCAGTCTGGAACCGTGTGACCGCTACGGTCGCAGATTCGAATCCTGCCTCGGGCATGGATGTGTGTGATGTCCTTAGGTTTGTTAGGTTTAAGTAGTTCTAAGTTCTAGGGGACTGATGACCGCAGATGTTAAGTCCCATAGTGCTCAGAGCCATTTGAACCATTTTTTTAAGGATGTTCCTCTGCTCTAAGATATCCAGGAAAACTGCGATACTGGGTATAATGGACGCAAGATCGTCGTTAGTGGATAACATCTGATCTGGCTGTTGGGTGCTTGCAGGTCGTCTTCCACTGGCTTTTGTGTTGCTCTGAGTGATGGATGTCCAAACTGACAGCTTTGGTGGATGAGAAGGGAAATCTGACATATTGTTCGATGCTGCTGCCGCTGGTACTGCTGCTTATTGGGTCTTTCCGTTCCATGCTTGAGCCTGTGCCATGTATTTCTGTAGCGCCTGTTGAAATGCGCTGCAACCTCTCATTGTGGCCACGTGCTCCCCATTGGATTTGGCGCAGGTTTGTTTTTGGTTTGCCGGCTTGGAGCAGTTTTGTCCCTCATGATGGGCTCCACATTTTGCATATCTCCCTGGAAGGGTGCAGTAATTAGCGGTGTGAAATTATGATTGGCATCTCTTTCATTGCATCCTTTGGATGGTAGGTTTCAACTCGAACTCTGGTGTCCAAGACATGCCATAGGCCATAGATGGAGCTGCTGATAGGTCTGTCCGGCAAGCTGACACAGTACACTGCCTGATCAACTAGATAATTTTTCTTCTCGATCTGGTTGTATAATTGATGTACTGATACTTGTGAGAAGCCAAGTTTGTGTAGTTAAACTTCCACCTCCACAGCTAATTTTGGCATGTAGATGTTTGAGGACAACTTTCAGCGTTTCTTCTGAAGGGGGTTGATAGGTATAAAAAGTTCAGCGCCATCCTGTCAAAGTCTCAAGTTGATATTTTATGGAGCCCCTTTATGCATGGCCTTGATGGGTCTGGTAACGTGTTTCTTCAGTTCCACATTAAATAATAGGTATTTTCCCATGTAGTACATCGAGATTGACAGGATCCTCACCGGTAGGGTAGGTGGTGCTTGGGAGAGGCTGGATTGGCCTGCTTGGCTAGTATCATCTGTTGTTGTCTGAATGGCGACATCTGTGTGCTCGCCCTCTGCTTGCAGAGGGTCGAGTTGCGTGGCGATGGGCAGTGACAGTTGTCCCTTGGGTGCATCGTTGATACCTTGCTTCCGACGAGACTTCTTTCGGAGGACGAGATGGAATTGACCGTCGTCATCGTCAACTTGGAGATGAGCTGGAGAGGGATATTAGAGCTGATCCCCTCTTGCTGTAGTCGTCTGATGTGGTGTAGTGTTCGTGGTCGGAAGTTTTGAGTCTGCTCCTCGTAGCCAAGTCCTTGACATCACGTCGTTGCCGATTGGTGTCTGTGATCTGGTTGTCCTCGGAAGCCATATGTTGTTGTGATCTTCAGTCCAGAGACTGGTTTGATGCAGCTCTCCATGCTCTCCTGTGCAAGTTTCTTCATCTCCCAGTACCTACTGCAACCTACATCCTTATGAATCTGTTTAGTGTATTCATCTCTTTGCCTCCCTCTACGATTTTTACCCGCCACGCTGCCCTCCTAAAAATGGCTTTGAGCACTATGGCACTTAACAGCTGTGGTCATCAGTCCCCTAGAATTTAGAACTACTTAAACCTAACTAACCTAAGGACATCACACACATCCATGCCCGAGGCAGGATTCTAACCTGCGACCGTAGCGGTCACGCGGTTCCAGACTGTGAAGCGTCTAGAACCGCACGCCCACACCGGCTGGCGCTGCCCTCCAATACTAAATTGCCGATCCCTTCATGCCTCAGAATATGCGCTATCAACCGATCCCTTCTTCTAGTCAAGTTGTGCCACATATTTCTCTCCTCTCCAATTCTCTTCAGTACCTCCGCATTAATTACGTGATCTACCCATCTAATCTTCAGCATTCTTCTGTAGCTCCACATTTCGAAAGTTTCTATTCTCTTCTTGTCTAAACTATTTATCGTCCATGGTTCACTTCCATACATGGCTACACTCCGTACAAATACTTTCAGAAACGACTTCCTGACACTTAAATCTATGCTCGATGTTAATAAATTTCTCTTCTCCAGAAACGTTTTCCTGCCATTGCCAGTCTACATTTTATATCCTCTCTACTTCCACCTATATCAGTTATTTTGCTCCCCAAATAGCAAAACTCATTTACTAATTTAAGCGTCTCATTTCCTAATCTAATTCCCGCAGCATCGACTACATTCCATTATTCTCGTTTTGCTTTTGTTGATGTTCATCTTATATCCTCCTTTCAAGACACGGTCCATTCCGTTCAACTGCTCTTCCAAGTCCTTTGCTGTCTCTGACAGAATTACAATGTCACCGACGAACCTCAAAGTTTTTATTTCTTCTCCATGGATTTTAATTCCAACTCCATATTTTCTTTTGTTCCCTTGATAATAACATCGGGGATGGGCTACAACACTGTCTCACTCCCTTCCCAACCACTGCTTCCCTTTCGTGCCATAAGTGCCATCTGGTTTCTGTACAAATTGTAAATAGCCTTTCGCTCCCTGTATTTTACCCCTGCTACCATCAGAATTTGAAAGAGAGTATTCCAGTCAACATTGTCAAAAGCTTTCTCTAAGTCTACAAATGCTAGAAACGTAGGTTTGCCTTTCCTTAATCTACTTTCTAAGATAAGTCGTAGGGTCAGTATGGCCTCACGTGTTCCAAAATTTCTACGGAATCCAAACCGATCTTCCCAGTGGTCGGCTTCTACCAGTTTTTTCATTCATCTGTGAATAATTCGTGTTAGTATTTTGCAGCCGTGACATATTAAACTGATAGTTCGGTAATTTTCACATTTGTCAACACCTGCTTTCTTTGGGATTGGAATTATTATATTCTTCTTGAAGTCCGAGAGTATTTCGCCTGTCTCATACATCTCGGTCACCAGATGGTAGAGTTTTGTCAGGGCTGGCTCTCCCAAGGCTATCAGTAGTTCTAATGGAATGTTGTCTACTCCCAGGGCCTTGTTTCGACTTAGGTCCTCTTCCATTTCCATAATATTGTCCTCAAGTGCATCGCCCTTGTATAGACCCTCTATATACTTCTTCCACCTTTCTGCTCTCCCTTCTTTGCTTAGAACTGGGTTTCTGTCTGAGCTCTTGATATTCATGCAAGTGGACCTTTTTTCTCCAAAGGTCTCTTTAATTTTCCTGTAGGCAGTATCTATCTTATCCCTAGTGATATGTGCCTCTAAATCCTTACATTTATCCTCTAGCCATCCCTGCTTAGCCATTTTGCATTTCCTGTCGATCTCATTTTGAGACGTTTGTATTCCTTTTTGCCTGCTTCATTTACTGCATTGTTATATTTTCTCCTTGGAAGGCATCTATTGATGGATAATTTTAGAAAGTGGTGAATAATCGGCCAGAAAGACAGACCTACCCGCAAGCTTCGCCTGGTGAGTGACCTCGATTGTTGCCTGGGGGACGAAGTGGGGGCCCCAGCGTTTCCTGTTCTTGTTGTCCCTCTATGTGCCGTGACTGTATCCGAAGTTGTCATGGTCGGGTGTTCGCATATCACAGCCTGAGTCGTCGTAATCGGATGTCCACTTGCCGTAGCGTCAGTCGTCGCAGCCGAACGGCGGTCAGCTGGTCCCTGCACAGTCGAGCCAGCCGCCTCAGCCGCCCCCGCACCGCTGTCTGCGAACTGTGGCATAACGCATTCGACTGTGCATATTTTTGTCTACTGATAGGTGTCCGGATACTTCTGATCAGATAATGTACTGTGGTGAGCCTCTTGTTCCGACAGCGAACTTGAACCGTGAATTTACTTTCGAAACCTTTTCTTAATAATTTACTTTATTTACTAGCGGTTCATCAAGAACATTAACACAATTAATCACACTATGTGAGTGTGGAAGTAGTTGCCAGTGGGTAACTGATGAGAGCAAATGAAATTCAACAAATGGAAATTTTATTCCTAAAAACCCTTTTTTTTAAAAAAGAAATATAGATTTAAAAATTATAATCAGAAAGCACTCTCTAAATACCAAGTTACAATTTATTGAGAGGCAGAAAGAACAAATATTGACAGTATGAGCTTTCGGGCTGAGAAGCTTGCCACTCCCTTTTAACAGGGCCGTAGTCACGACCGGTCTCAACAACCTCTGAAAGACTACACTGACGCAAATCTGCAACACACCAGATTACTTTAAACTAAAAATTTTAACAACTCACACAAGCACATAAACTATGCACCCCGTAGGATGGATGGAAATGGTACAAAACACTCACATAAAAAAAATTACTTGCCACCGAAGGTACAACTTGTTTTTAAAAGAAAACTCTTACGGTGGAAGGGTGGCAACTTTATATACTAAAATGACCATTTAAATAAAAACCCTTGAAATGCAGTCTTGCATAAAATATACAAACATGCTCTACATTGGACATATACCGCCTCTCAGGATGATAGACAAGATAAAAACATTTCAGGAATTCGGCCTTTACACCTTAAGCAATAAATTCGTTAACACCGAATCCGACAAACATGACAGAGGCAGCTATTAATGTAGGGCAGATTGACGGGGGGATTACTGAACATACCGAACCGCAGATTGCACTAACCTGCCCCAACTCCACAAGGAAAAACGGACGACCCAATTGATAAATAACCACCTTCCCGCGGGTGGGCGGTGGGACGACCCCAAAACAAAGCGGCTGGTGACCTCGCCAAGAAAAGAAGTTGAATTTAACAAGTAAATGACAGAGCATATCTCCAATCACGTAACAAATGGTTCAAATGGCTCTGAGCACTATGCGATTTAACTTCTGAGGTCATCAGTCACCTAGAACTTAGAACTAATTAAACCTAACTAACCTAAGGACATCACACACATTCATGCCCGAGGCAGGATTAGAACCTGCGGCCGTAGCGGTCGCTCGGCTCCAGACTGTAGCACCTACAACCGCACGGCCACTCCGGCCGGCAATCACTTAACTTCTAATAAACTGCGATATCTGGCGAAGACCTGGCGCAGCACCCCCAACGCTCTCCCCAACCGCCCGCTGCCAGCCGCTTCAACTGACGCAGGAAGGCGCGCCGATCTCCCGTCTCACGGCGTCGCAGCTCGCCCGGCCAGCCCCGATGTCGTGGTTTCACTCCTGTTGCTCTCGTGCCGACTGCGAAGCCACTACCCCTTTCCATACGGCGCGGCCCACTGGGCTCACGTGGGGACCTCACATGCACCGACGCTTAAGGCGTGCCAGTCATCTTGTGTCTCAATGCGCGACCGACCAACCGACCGATCCAACCGCCAATGACCGCTGCCCGAGCAACTCGAGCAGACTGGCAGCCTAACGCGCAGACTCCGATGCAGGAACTAAGCCCCGACCGGGCGACCACTAGCTGAGTTCTGTTACTGGCGGAGTGGCGAGACTCTCATTTGCTGTCTTTAAGTTTGATGCAAACGACAGCCGTACTAGAACTCCGACGACCGATACACACTCACTGCCGCACAAATGCGAACGAGAGACAGACCAGCAACTGGTGACGCGAGACTGACCCAGCCTCCCTCGGACTGACCAACTGCCGAGCTGATAGCCCTCCTTAAATGCACGTCGACAGGCAACACCAAAGCTGCAATTGCCACAGCGGCGCCACCGCCAGATGATGATGATGATGATGATGTTTGGTTTGTGGGGCGCTCACCTGCGTGGTTATCAGCGCCCGTACAATTATCCAATCTTTGCTCAGTCCAATTTCGCCACTTTCCTGGATGATGATGAAATGATGAGGACAACACAAACACCCAGTCATCTCGAGGCAGGTGAAAATCCCTGACCCCGCCGGGAATCGAACCCGGGACCCCGTGCTCGGGAAGCGAGAACGCTACCGCGAGACCACGAGCGGCGGACCCCACCGCCAGAAACGGAGGGCGACTGATTCAGAGCAATTTCTAGCGTGGCTCAGAACTCGTGCATTCGGATGTGCAGAGATTTCCTGGAGGCTGCGCCGCTAGATTTTTATCGTAAGAGAGTGAGGTGGCCGGGCCCCTACATGGTGGTTGGGGGAGGACTGCGGTGGTGGCGCGGGCAGCGGGCCGCACCTGGCGGCCGGCCTTGGCGCCGCGCCTGTGTGCGGCCGTGTCTGCGGCTGGCGCGGACATCTGCTGGGCTGGTCACCTTGCCGGCCGGCGGCGGATCGATGGCCGGCGTTGTCGCATGCAGCCGTCATTACTCAACTGCGCCCCGCGCTGACGCACGCCGCCAGTGCCCGCTGCGCCCCTCTCGCCGGCATCGATAACCGGCTGCAACGCGCCAGACGCGACCCGGCCCGGCCCGCTGTCAAAGCGGCGTGTCGCCGCTCGCCGCACCGCACCAGTCAGCCGAGTTCCGGAGGCGGGGCTGCGGCGAAACTTGTCGGCTAACGCAATACCGGAAGGAAACTCAGTCAGTGCGGGGGGATCCGCTGAAGTGAACCTTCCTGCCACAGGAGAAATATCTGACTTCGAACGTTCAGAACCGCACGATGATGTGCTTAGAATCTAAATCGATCATCCCAAAAACAGTGCTATGAATCATTAGCATGCAAAACGCAGCTGTTGTCTGCATGTGCCATCCGACGGTGGTGTGTTGTACCTGCACTAAACAGTACATACTCTTGCAACTTCCTGGCAGATGAAAACTGTGTGCCCGACCGAGACTCGAACTCGGGACCTTTGCCTTTCGCGGGCAAGTGCTCTAACCATCTGAGCTACCGAAGCACGACTCACGCCCGGTCCTCACAGCTTTACTTCTGCTAGTATCTCGTCTCCTACCTTCCAAACTTTACAGAAGCTCTCCTGCGAACCTTGCAGAACTAGCACTCCTCTGCAGAGTAAAAATTTCATTCTGGAAACATCCCCCAGGCTGTGGCTAAGCCATGTCTCCGCAGTATCCGTTCTTTGAGTGCTAGTTCTGCAAGGTTCGCAGGAGAGCTTCTGTAAAGTTTGGAAGGTAGGAGACGAGATGCTGGCAGAAGTAAAGCTGTGAGGACCGGGCGTGAGTCGCGCTTCGGCAGCTCAGATGGTTAGAGCACTTGCCCGCGAAAGCCAAAGGTCCCGAGTTCGAGTCTCGGTCGAGCACACAGTTTCAATCTGCCAGGAAGTTTCATATCAGCGCACACTCCGCTGCAGAGTGAAAATTTCATTCTAGTACATACTCTTGTTGTGTGACTATGAAATTACCTGATGGTAGAAAATTCTCGCCTTGTAGCTGGTTTCCTCCAGTCAGGCCGGCCGAGGTGTCCGAGCGGTTCTAGACGCTACAGTCTGGAACCGCGCGACCGCTACGGTCGCAGGTTCGATGAATGAGCTGTTAAACTGATTGTGCGATAATTCTCGCACTTGTCAGCTCTTGCCGTCTTCGGAATTGTGTGGATGATGCTTTTCCGAAAGTCAGATGGTATATCGCCAGACTCATATATTCTACACACCAACGTGAATAGTCGTTTTGTTGCCACTTCCCCCAATGATTTTAGAAATTCTGATGAAATGTTATCTATCCCTTCTGCCTTATTTGACGGTAAGTCCTCCAAAGCTCTTTTAAATTCCGATTCTAATACTGGATCCCCTATCTCTTCTAAATCGACTCCTGTTTCTTCTTCTATCACATCAGACAAATCTTCACCCTCATAGAGGCTTTCAATGTATTCTTTCCACCTATCTGCTCTCTCCTCTGCATTTAACAGTGGAATTCCCGTTGCACTCTTAATGTTACCACCATTGCTTTTAATGTCACCAAAGGTTGTTTTGACTTTCCTGTATGCTGAGTCCGTCCTTCCGACAATCATATCTTTTTCGATGTCTTCACATTTTTCCTGCAGCCATTTCGTCTTAGCTTCCCTGCACTTCCTATTTATTTCATTCCTCAGGGACTTGTATTTCTGTATTCCTGATTTTCCCGGAACATGTTTGTACCTCCTCATTTCATCAATCAACTGAAGTATTTCTTCTGTTACCCATGGTTTCTTCGCAGCTACCTTCTTTGTACCTATGTTTTCCTTCCCAACTTCTGTGATGGCCCTTTTTAGAGATGTCCATTTCTCTTTAACTGTACTGCCTACTGCGCTATTCCTTGTTGCTGCATCTACAGCGTTAGAGAACTTCAAACGTATCTCGTCGTTCCTTAGTACTTCCGTATCCCACTTCTTTGCGTATTGATTCTTCCTGACTAATGTCTTGACCTTCAGCCTACTCTTCATCACTACTATATTGTGATCTGAGTCTATATCTGCTCCTGGGTACGCCTTACAATCCAGTATCTGATTTCGGAATCTCTGTCTGACCATGATGTAATCTAATTGAAATCTTCCCGTATCTCCCGGCCTTTTCCAAGTATACCTCCTCCTCTTGTGATTCTTGAACAGGGTATTCGCTATTACTAGCTGAAACTTGTTACAGAACTCAAGTAGTCTTTCTCCTCTTTCATTCCTTGTCCCAAGCCCATATTCTCCTGTAACCTTTTCTTCTACTCCTTCCCCTACAACTGCATTCCAGTCACCCATGACTACTAGATTTTCGTCCCCCTTTACATACTGCATTACCTTTTCAATATCCTCATACACTTTCTCTATCTGTTCATCTTCAGCTTGCGACGTCGGCATGTATACCTGAACTATCGTTGTCGGTGTTGGTCTGCTGTCGATTCTGATTAGAACAACCCGGTCACTGAACTGTTCACAGTAACACACCCTCTGCCCTACCTTCCTATTCATAACGAATCCTACACCTGTTATACCATTTTCTGCTGCTGTTGATATTACCCGATACTCATCTGACCAGAAATCCTTGTCTTCCTTCCACTTCACTTCACTGATCCCTAATATATCTAGATTGAGCCTTTGCATTTCCCTTTTCAGATTTTCTAGTTTCCCTACCACGTTCAATCTTCTGACATTCCACGCCCCGACTCGTTGAACGTTATCCTTTCGTTGATTATTCAATCTTCCTCTCATGGTAACCTCCCCCTTGGCAGTCCCCTCCCGGAGATCCGAATGGGGGACTACTCCGGAATCTTTTGGCAATGGAGAGATCATCATGACACTTCTTCAAATACAGGCCACATATCCTGTGGATACACGTTACGTGTCTTTAATGCAGTGGTTTCCATTGCCTTCTGCATCCTCATGTCGTTGATCATTGTTGATTCTTCCGCCTTTAGGGGCAATTTCCCACCCCTAGGATAAGAGAGTGCCCTGAACCTCTATTCGCTTCTCCGCCCTCTTTGACAAGGCCGTTGGCAGAATGAGGCTGACTTCTTATGCCGGAACTCTTCGGCTGCCAATGCTGATTATTTATCAAAATTTAGGCAGTGGCGGGGATCGAACCCGGGACCGAAGACATTTTGATTATGAATCAAAGACGCTACCGCTTTTTTTTTTTTTTAATCTCATCTTGTTCGTTATAGTTCGTTGCAATTGTTCGTGGCGGACGTCCCCTGACGCCCGTTGAATTTCGTTATTGATCCATTCACTCAGTTTTTGCCCCTAGACCAAGGGTGTGTAAGTTAATTTAAGTAGATTAAGTAGCGTATGTAAGCTTAGGTACCGATGACCTCAGCAGTTTGGTCCCATACAACTTACCACCAAAAATGTTTCGTTGGCATCGTTGTGTGTGTGTGTGTGTGTGTGTGTGTGTGTTGTTTTTGGTGTGGTTATCATGATGAAACACGAAATGAAAGGACCAGATACGGCATTAGGAGAAGAAAGTCGGTCAGAGTTTGCAACTAAGCTGACTAATTGTTGTGGCAGTTTGGCAATGGTGAATGATTCAGGGATGGCATCGAACAGTCTGATTGGAGGATCAAATCAAATGGCTCTGAGCACTATGGGACTTAACTTCTAAGGTCATCAGTCCCCAAGAACTTGGAACTACTTAAACCTAACTAACCTAAGGACATCACACACATCCATGCCCGAGGCAGAATTGGAACCTGCGACCGTAGCAGTCGCGCGGTTCCGGACTGCGCGCCTAGAACCGCTAGACCACTCCGGCCTGCTGTGTTGTATTTATGGCTGAGGGACCCATTCGCAACGATTAATTCCAGCCTTGGAAAAGTCGACTTGGCAGTGTCGTGCAAAGCTTACCCAGTGATATGAAGCAGCCCGACTTCTGCGTCTATAATAACTGTGTATGTGAAGCTGAATAGAGTTTTGTACAGAAGGGTCCATTAATGTTTGATTAATGCTATGTATGTTTATTTCGTTGGGGGGCAGCGAGGGGTAGACGAGCGGTCAAGGGCGCGTTGTCCTCCCTCGGGCATGGCTGTTTGTGTGGTCCTTTTTTTTTTTTTTTTGGTCATCAGTCTACTGCTGGGTTGATGCGGCCCGACACGAATTCCTTTCCTTTCCTGTGCTAACCTCTTCATCTTAGAATAGCACTTGCAACCTACGTCCTCAATTATTTGCTTGACGTATTCCAATCTCTGTCTTCCTCTACAGTTTTTGCCCTCTACAGCTCCCTCTAGTACCATGGAAATCATTCCCTCATGTCTTAGCAGATGTCCTATCATCCTGTCCCTTCTCCTTATCAGTGTTTTCCACACATTCCTTTCCTCTCCGATTCTGCGTAGAACCTCCTCATTCCTTACCTTATCAGTCCACCTAATTTTCAACATTCGTCTGTAGCACCACATCTCTAATGCTTCGATTCTCTTCTGTTCCGGTTTTCCCACAGTCCATGTTTCGCTACCATACAATGCTGTACTCCAGACGTACATCATCAGAAATTTCTTCCTCAAATTAAGGCCGGTATTTGATATTAGTAGACTTCTCTTGGCCAGAAATGCCTTTTTTGCCATAGCGAGTCACCTTTTGATGTCCTCCTTGCTCTGTCCGTCATTGGTATTTTACTGCCTAGGTAGCAGAATTCCTTAACTTCATTGACTTCGTGACCATCAATCCTAATGTTAAGTTTCTCGCTGTTCTCATTTCTACTACTTCTCATTACCTTCGTCTTTCTCCGATTTACTCTCAAACCATACTGTGCACTCATTAGACTGTTCATTGCGTTCAGCAGATCATTTAATTCTTCTTCACTTTCACTCGGGATAGCAATGTCATCAGCGAATCGTATCATTGATATCCTTTCACCTTGTATTTGAATTCCACTCCTGAACCTTTCTTTTATTTCCATCATTGCTTCCTCGGTGTACAGATTGAAGAGTAGGGGCGAAAGGCTACAGCCTTGTCTTACACCCTTCTTAATACGAGCACTTCGTTCTTGATCGTCCACTCTCATTATTCCCTCTTGGTTGTTGTACATATTGTATATGACCCGTCTCTCCCTATAGCTTACCCCTACTTGTTTCAGAATCTCGAACAGCTTGCACCATTTTATATTGTCGAACGCTTTTTCCAGGTCGATAAATCCTATGAAAGTGTCTTGATTTTTCTTTAGCCTTGCTTCAATTATTAGCCGTAACGTCAGAATTGCCTCTCTCGTCCCTTTACTTTTCCTAAAGCCAAACTGATCGTCACCTAGCGCATTCTGGGGGACTGATGACCTCCGATGTTAAGTCCCATACTGCTCAGAGCCATTTGAACCATAAATACAACATCCTTCCTCGTTTCAATGGCGCAGCGCAGTGCTTGGTTTATAAACCTGGGCTGTGGAATGTCATAGCTTCGAGCCTCGTCAAATGTAACGCATTTTTTTTATTTCTAAATCTAATCAAAAGAGTTTAATATTATTTTTATTCAGTTAATTGGTTTAGATGTATTTTTTTATTTCTAATACTTTGCTGCATCATTTTCACCATCGTACTGACTTTTTATTTGCTGAAATTTTTCTTCCTGTCACTCTTTTTTCGTTTGGAATCTGCTTGTGTCGCCTACAATCTGCAGCAAAGTGCCAACCACGACTTCCCATCGGTTGGTCACCCGATAGTCTGTTTAGCCGCTATGAGGATTGTTTCAGGTAACCAATCACAGCTATAAATTACAATTTGCTCTTACCACTGAAACTGATATTCTTGTCTTGATTTTCCTCATAGACATTAGCCTTAAATTCCATGCAAAAGCGGTCGTGATTTTAGTTCTGCTGCAGATTGCTGATCGCCGTTTCGAGGATATAATACACATCCCGAGGATATGGTTACGTTAGGACATGAGTTTAAATTCATGGCTACAAAACGTGTCATCAGCTGCACTTCAGTCGTAGCTCACTTAAAATCGAATGTCGACAGAGCATCTCCCATTTCTGTCATACCACGAGGCGGCCGCTTGCAACATTGTTCCGCGTTACACATAAACAGCATTTGCGAAGTGACCCCTCCCCCAGTGTTTCTATGTCACCCATAACCGAGCGGTAGCCTGCAGCGGGTGTGGCAACACTGTAGTGGCAAGTCATACACGGCAACTATCAAGTAATTTTAATCGGACTACACTATAGCCGTAGTAGAGCGCTGTACTTCGGAGTTGTTGATCATGGGTTAGAGAGCAAAACAGAGACGACCAAGAATGCTCATGTGCGGTGCTAGCGCACATGTGCCAGTCTTTCGTACTGGAGTCACACCTCCCCCTCTACCACGCCACGCCCTTGTACTTTGTTCCATATTTCATCTTTCTCAACAGCATACATTGCCAACAAAACAAATTTTTTATACTATTTAATTATTTTTGGCGCACCGAAGACAAAGTTTGTATATGGAACAAACTGTCAGTGAAGGGACAGATGCAGACAGTTTCGTGCATTTTCGTCACACAGGTGACCACTTAATGGTTCAAATGGCTCTAAGCACTATGGGACTTAACATCTCAGGTCATCAGTCCCCTAGACTTAGAACTACTTAAACCTAAGGACATCACAAGCATCCATGCCCGAGGCAGCATTCGAACCTGCGACCGTAACAGCCGCGCGGTTCCGGACTGAAGCGCCTAGAACCGCTCGATCACAGCGGCCGGGGACCACTTAACCATGACTTACTTGGCTTCAGAATCGAAAACCGCCTTTCACACACACGTGTTGATGGAAACATTGATATCAGGTTTGCAATGTAATTATGGAAACATGGAAACTCTTTCTGAGGAGAACAATGTGAAAAACCTAGCCAGTGCCAATGCTGAACTCTTTGTCTTTTAAATGGAAGTTAACATTGCAGACCGACAAGCGGCATAATCAGACGCAGGGACGCTTTCAACTGAAATGGCAAACGGTCTCAAAAACAGCAACATCAGAATTATGATTGGCAGTGTCCTCAAACGTGGGGAAAGCTATTCCTGTAATTCTTTCAGTGCGATAATGGATTGTTCAAAATATGCGTTTTCTTTTACCCCTGAGTGTTACGGGAATGAACGGTGTTCCTTGTCCTTTTCTTTTAAAAATGCATCAACATGCGCTATGAAATCAAAAGTAAGTTGCTTCTCACCTTGCAATGTCTTACTGAGAGCAATCTGCAGTGAACTACATTTAAAATGCAAGATCTGCAGTCCATTCCTGAGCTTCTAATTTTCATTCTTGCTTTCCTTTTTTCTTCAAAAATTCTACACAAGTGTGTCTTAAATCGAAAATCATACCACACATGTCCTTTAACCTAATCAGTGTACTTTGCAGTTATGTATAACGTCTCCATACTCTCGGTTGGATTCCATCAGACTTGCAGTTGACGATGTAATAATGTTGTTCAGAAAATATACTACGCCCACCACCAATTCTGTCATACGTCCCATACCTGCATATTTAACACAAATGTTTCTTGACGTACAGAACAATGAATGCCGTGCAAACCGTATGATTATCGTTATAACTTTTAGCCGTCTCTCATTGAAACCTTAATCTTTAAAATCTCTCTGCATGGTGTTGTAATTGCATTTCACAGCAAAATAGCGGTACCCGTCGATTATGCGACAGTATAATAGATACTGAGAGTTCTCGTCCTTCTGCTCTATGATTCCCATTCATTATTACAGGATTGCGACGATGGATCGCTAGACCACCTATTTCGCGCAAACAGCTACTTAATCTGTGAACATCCTTTTTTCCACGAACATATAGCGAAGGATAGAAATAGCTTATATGATGACTCTGCCGATCCCGAGGAAGTCTTGTCGACCAAATTAAGCGGCACCAAGTGCCTGTAGAATGTGTCGCATCGGAGACCCAAATCAAATGTAGCGCTACTCCGAGAAGGAACGAGCATCGGGCCGCACGCCCTGAATTTGTGAAGTTTTGCACTCCGTGCCCGATCCTGGTGTGAAGAGTGCATATCGGAATCACGAGGTGAATTAATCCCAAGAAATTTGTCAACATTTTACAGGGAAAGTTACGACGTACTGAATGTGGAAACATAGTCGAAATCGAGAATATGTTGGTTCAAATGGCTCTGAGCACTATGCGACTTAACTTCTGAGGACATAAGTCGCCTAGAACTTACAACTAATTAAACCTAACTAACCTAAGGACATCACACGCATCCATGCCCGAGGCAGGATTCGAACCTGCGACCGTAGCGGTCGCTCGGTTCCAGACTGTAGCGACTAGAACCGCACGGCCACTCCGGCCGGCGAGAATATGTTATGTACCATAATATTTCACAGATATAATGGGGATGATGCATACATGCAAGAAGATACACTGGATAAGTACAATGAGTTTGAAGGACAGGAAGAGTCCGTACCGAAATATGGAACGTCCAGCTGTACATTAGTTTCCTCCCAGAGGAAACGAGGCTGCTACGGTCGCAGGTTCGAATCCTGCCTTGGGCATGGATGTGTGTGATGTCCTTAGGTTAGATAGGTTTATATAGTTCTAAGTCTAGGGGCTGATGACCTCAGATGATAAGTCTTATAGTGCTCAGAGCCATTTTTGAATCCAGAGGAACAGTAACCTTCAGGTGGAAGTGAGTACGGACCATCTACATCCCAGATGTTGATCGTCAAAATATTACAAGTTATTCCTGACGCATTTTCTTTCCTCCCTTACCAAAGTTCCTGCTTGAGGCATTTCAAATGTTCCTCGTGACGAAGAGCGCAGTTTTTCGTGTGAATGGTCCGTGTCACTATTTCTGGCGCTTAATAATCTAAGCATCATTTCTTACGGTTCTGAACATTCGAGGACATTCACTACCGCGTTCGCACAGAAACCTCGATTCTTATTTTGTGTGGTATTGCAGCGTCACCGATCTTTAGCGGTCTTACTATGTTAGTGTGGCACTGAATTCGTCCACGGAGCTGTGAGGATGCGTCTCCGTAATGCATTTTGAAGATGTGGCGGTATTTCCCTGTAACGGTGACAATACTATGACAATGCAGGCGACAGAAATTCGACTGCGAGTCTAGTCATCATTGTGGAGATGCGGATCATAGGTTCGGTTTTGTTGATGTAGCAGGGTGGCTTCACAATTTCGCCTCCCCCCCCCCTCTCCCCCATGAACCATGGGCCTTGTCAAGTAGGGTGGTCTGCGTACCTCAAGGGTACACATAGGCGTAGTACAGTAGGCGCAACCAGAACGTAGGGGTATCTGTGGATCATATAACGTACGGAAGATCCCTAACAATTTAGTAATAACAACAGTATCACATTTGGATACAATAATTTGTTGGTTTGTACTATCATTGCTAGTTATGGTGATTACTCAGCACTACACAATTTTTGCTACAGCCAATAACTCGAGTTGTTAAGCTGAAATAGTAAAATATATTGAGAATAAGAGTGAAAAAATGACGTATAAGAGCTGGAAGGAAGCAATCTTGCCGGCCGCTGCGCCCGAGCCGGCCGCTTCAGTCCGGCACCGCGCTGCTGTTACAGTCACAGGTTCGAATCCTGCCTCGGGCATGGATGTGTGTGATGTCCTTAGGTTTAAGTAGTTCTAAGTCTATGGGACTGATGACCTCAGATGTTAAGTCCCATAGTGCTCAGAGCCATTTTTTTGAGTAATCTCTGAAATCAAAGTGAGATGGTGAAAGTTAACATGTGTTTCTAAGCGAACCGTGTGTTGTTCGATTGGAAAAAAGTAATTTTCTATGTGTAATGGGAGCAGTGCACCGCTTAGCATGCGCACACGGTTCAAACAAAAAATCCCTGCATAACTGATCGACGGACCCCTTTCAATCTCCTCTCACAGCCATAAAATTGACTATATCCAAACGTATATAAAGACAAAGAAGACGGGAAGGTAACAATAGATCTGAAGAGCATGGCAAAGGGCGCGTGTATTCGAGGGGAATGCTGTTTGTTTCAGATGTTTCGACGTACCTTCCAGAAGTCAGTCACTCGTTTTCTTTCTTTTTACTCTTCGTTGGTGGTCTTTCCCATCCCTTACACAGCTTCTTGTGGTTGCTCGGTTCTACCTGTGGAGTTACGAATCTCGTCGGATCTGTTGTCCATAGCACATACGGTCGTAGTAAGTATGTGCGCCATTATCCGGCTAGACTATTATCGGTCAGGTTGTAAGTCCATAAACATTCGCTGGGCCTCACACAGGTAGCTAGAAAGTATCGTGTGTCATATGTAGGTTGTAGCTTACATAATTCTTCACTGTTACGTATGAAACAAAGAATCACCCGAAAGAATCTGTGTGGTAGGAAGTGAGAGACTGAAGTACGGAGGAACGACGAAATGCGTTTGAAGTTCGCTAAGGGCATGTGGCCGCTGTGGTAAGGAACGGCAGTTCAGTTGAAGAGGAGTGGAAATCTCTGAAAATGGCGAACACAGATGTTGGACGGACAAATATAGGAACAAGAAACATTAGGCAACATATGAAATACGTAAATTAATCGACAAAAGAAGGCAATACAAATGAGTTTAGAGAAGTTCAGAAATACAGAAAAGCAGTTCACTTAGGAACGACGTATATAGAAAGTGCGGAGAAGCTAAGGCGAAATTCCTGCTTGACATATGTGAAGCGATGGAAAACCACTGTTGGAAGGAGTGACTCAGCATACAGAAAAGTCAAAACAGCCTTCGGTGAAACTGAAAGCAAGGGCTTTAATATTAAGACTGCGATGGGAATTACATTATCAAATGCAGCGGAGAAAGCGGACAGGTGAAAAGTGTACATTGAAGGCCTCTAGGACGGGAAGGACTTGTCTGATGACGTCATAGAAGAAGAAACAGGAGTCTGTAGAACACATAGGTGCTCCGGTATTAGAATCACAATTTAAAAGAGCTTCGGAAGACTTAAGATCATGTAAGTCAGAACGGACAGGTAACATTCCTTCGGAATTTCTAAAATCACTGGGGGAAGTAGCAACAAAACGACTATTCAAGTTGTTGTGTAGAACGTAGGAGACTGGTGATGAACCATAAGACCTCCGAAAAAACATCATCCATACAATTCCAACTTTGCATGAGCCGACAAATCCGAGAACTATCGCACAATCAGCTAAACAGCTCATGCATGCAAACTACTGACAAGAATAATAAGCAGAAGAATGGAATAGAAAACCGAATATATGTTAGATGACAATCGCTTTGGCTTTCGGAAAGGTAAAAATAACAGAGAATGAGTTCTGTCGTTGGGCTGCTAATGGAAACAAGACTGGGGAAAACACAAGACACGCTCATATGGTGTGTTGACCTGGAAAAGCGCCCCGACGATGCCGTAAAGCGTGGCAAGATGTTCGAAATTCCGAGGAAAATAGGAATAAGCTATAGGGAACGTCGGGTAAAGGACCTGGAAGAGCAGCTGAACGGAATGGACAGTGTCTTGAAAGGAGGATATAAGATGAACATCAACAAAAGCAAAACGAGGACAATGCAATGTAGTCGAATTAAGTCGGATGATGCTGGGGGAGTTAGATTAGGAAATGAGACACTTAAATTAGTAGATTAGTTTTTTTATTTGGGGAGGAAAATAACTGATGATGGTCGAAGCAGAGAGTATATAAAATGTAGACTGGCAATGGCAAGTAAAGCCACTGAGTATAGATTTAAGCGTCAGGAAGTCTTTTCTAAAACTATTTGTATGGAGTGTAGCCGTGTATGGATGTGAAACATGGACGATAAGGAGTTTAGACAAGAAGGGAATAGAAGCTTTCGAAATGTGGTGCTACAGAAGAATGCTGAAGATAGGAAGATCACGTAACTAACGAGGAGTACTGAATAGAACTGTGGAGAATAGGAATTTGTGGCACAACTTGACTAGAAGAGGGGATCTGTTGGTAGAACATGTTCTGAGACATCAAGGGATCACTAATTTAGCATTGGAGGGCAGCATGGAGGGTAAAAATCGCAGAGGGAGACCAAGAGATGAATACTCTAAGCAGATTCAGAAGGACGTAGGTTGCAGTAGTTACTTAGAGACAAAGAAGCTTGCACAGGATAGAGTAGCATGGTGAGCTGCATCAAACCAGTCTCTGGACTGAAGACACAACCGCACCAATTTATATTGCATATAACCCGAAAAATTGCTCAGTATATTTTGCTAATTATTTTCATAAAAGGCACGAAAATGAACGCAAAGGAAAATTTGGGATTTCAAATAAATTTCCAGGAAGGAATTCTAGTTACGTGTCCGCGAGAACTCTGCGAATAACTTTCCAAGAAGGGATTGTAATTCAAGCTTACAGGGCTTCGTTACGCCTCGTTTGTTGCCAAACTGTCCGATGAGACATCCTTTTGTGAATGTAAAGCAAGTTTGCTTTTCCATAAAAATTTTAAAACAGTAGTATAATTGTAAAAATGCGGCGTATAAAGTCTGCAAAATGCCAAGACAATTACTGCTTCCCACGTTTTTGCAACGAATATCACCGCAGTGCGGGTGAATCGTCAACTGTTAAATAAAAAAAAAAATGTATAATTTTCCATACGAAGTTCACGTATACGCCTTGCAATCCCGTCCTGAAAATTTATTTACAATGTCAAATTTTCATTTGCCTTTTCTTTTCATGCCTGTTATGAAAATGCACGCCATAGAGAGAAAGACTTACGTTACTGTTAAACAATATTTGGTCTTATCGTGGCACCGTCTTTGCTTCTGCACAGTCTGATACATTCTTAGTTGAAGTGTGGTAGGTGATGGACGTATTCAGTAGCGGTGTGTTGACTTGTGATAGTATCTGTTAGATGAAGAAAGATTTATTATAAAGGACACCAAACATGAAACGATGTGTGTATTGAAAGGCGGAAAGAATATAAATTTTTAATAATACTTTATTTTTTATTTTTGAAGAGGAGAAGTTTGAGGTAAGACTGCAGCACTGCTCAGCTAGGAATGGTTATTGTCAGCTAGTTAACTTGCTCAGAGCTGAGTGAAAGACCACCCTTCTTCTCTAAGTCATGCATTAACATATTAATTGATTAAGCTTTTTGGTAATTACAGAATTTCTTTGTTAAGTGTATCGGTTTTAGATCATTTTCCCATCGGAGGTTCGAGTCCTCCCTCGGGCATGGTGTGGGTGATGTTGTCCTTAGCGTTAGTTTAAGTGTAAGCCTAGGGACCGATGACCTCAGCAGTTTGGTCCATTAGGAACTTAAACAAATTTCCATTTTTAAATCACTGTTCACTTTGTTAAGCATACTACACTATTGTTCAGACTAATGCCATGTGTGAACCGCACATGAAGTTTTACTCCGTCTTTTATGAATACATACTTCATTCCACAATCGTTGTCTTGAAACATCATTTCATAGGAACAGTTACTCTTCCCACACCACTGTTTATCATTACACATAACGATATTCAGCAGCTTGAATATGTATTCAGAAACAGATATCCAGCTTAGCCGCTGCTTGCTTGCTGTTGTGCTTTCGACGATGTTGTCAAGACGCGAGATCAGTGGAAATTTTGATTAGGGCCAAATAACTGTTTTACTTCGAAGTTGCATGCAGATCAGTTACAGCACTGTTCAAATTAGGTTCTGTTTAGTCAAAGGTTAGCATACGAGTTTAAATTGGATAACAGTTTTTGAGGACTTAGTTTTGGTAATACGTAGATTTTTACGGAGTGGGAGGTAAAGTTGAACTAAATTTCAGACAGAAACAAATATAGAGGGGAGGTTACAAATCATAAAATGAAAAAAAGTGTTTTCGACAACCGTTTCCCTAAACTATTCAGATGCCTCTCCAGATCCGTATCAAAAATGATACTTTTTCTAAACTCTCAGCCATCTGATGCTCCGACTTTTGTCCCTTTCATTTGTGGCCAAGCCCTGCATATACTATAAATCTGGACGAAATTTGTGATCAAGATTAGGCGCGGTCCCATTGCCAGTGACCAAAGGTCTTGATAACGCAGTGTGACACTACTCCGTCGTCGCATGCTGAGGCCTAGGTCTGTGCGGTGCGTTTGTCTCCGTACAGCATTTGTATAAATGTTATATGGACTTCTGACACCCCCCCAACTCCCAACTGACGACGATCTGCCAACAGCAGAGTGGGTATTGTCCCCTATGGCTCTACGTGACGTATGTGCGTTGGCACCTGTGGTCGGCCTCTGTGACGGTTTACGCGTGAGGGAACATATCCTCTACGATACAGAAGACCCACCACTGGACATTGCTGACCTCTGAAACCAGAATTCTTTTGCAATCTCCGATATGCTGCGAGCCTCGCGTCCTTCATTCATCGATTCGCAACGTGTCGTCAAGTCCACTACACACCTGTCTGTAACAGGATCCGGAAATACGGAAGCGTCCGATCCTGCCCGTCTGCTTTGACCCATGACGTCACAAATATGGCGGAAACGACCATAAACCACGATTCCAATATGGCGCATATAAAGTCGGTACGTACACATTATGAGGACGAAAAGACATCGAAAAAAAAAACACACACTTTCCACAAAAAGTCTAATGACACTAACGGGACAAGCACGGGAAATGGGGTGTTTTTGGGTGGGGGCAAACTAAATATAAACAAATTTAGACACCCACCCCCATACAAAACCACAAAAACGACGAAAAAAACCGACATCACAAAACTCCCCAAATACCACTAAACACAATATCATCTGGAAGCGGACACTTCCCTTGACCTGTACAGCTCAACAGCAGCTCCCGATCCCATAAATTAGGATCAAACACTTCCCTTGATCTATATAGCTCAAAACCATCTCCCGATACCAATATCAACATTCACAGCCACACATTGGGATCGAACACTTCCCCTGACCTGCGCATTGTTAATTTTGTCCGTCATATCCATTCCTGAACAAAAACAACATCCGATTAATCTTACTAAAATTACCACGCGATGTACAGCGAACAACACTAAATTAGCCTTCTCACAAAATAGTTAACTCACTGAGACGAATTCTCTACAAACACAGCCGACACTCGAACAATTCTGGATAATGAGCAAAAGCAAACTGAACCCATTACACCACAAAAACGAAAACCCTGAACATACCACCAGAGAGCACAACAAACCACACAAACCACAACACGACGACATCTATAAACACGCCACATTCACAAACCAAACTCCACGCCGTCATGACGTCGCACACAACACCCTTACGTCACGGGTCAAAGCCGACGCGTGGGATCGGACGCTTCTGTCTTCACTCGCTTCATATACTGCATAAAGCTGCGATATTCTGGCTTATGTACGGCACATCTTCAAGGAGCTGTGATGAGCTAGACTCGAATCTCTGTCCAGAAAGCCTGACTTTGGTATTCCATGATTTCCGTAGATCACGACAGGCGAATTTCACAGTAAGAAAATGGCTGACTAATACCTTCATTCATAGTAGCTCCACGAAACTAGGGGCCTGAATAATGTGTTCTGTGCAGAGGGAGACAGTAGCAAGCAAAGATTTTCGTGGCGAAATCTTTAACATGGCTGCGAATCAGCGACTGTATAAATTTGAAGAGGTTGAAAAAAAAACAGCCAATCAGTTGCAAACTATGATGTATTTCGCCTGACGTAGGTTTTGATATTTCTAAAAATATCTTCTTCAAAAGAAGTGGTAAAGTACATTAGCTGAAGCCGAGCGGCTAAAATCACAAGAGCCGCTTGGCTTCAATTAATCTAATTTATCATCATGTAATATAAAAAGGTCCACTCCTACTGAAGATATTTTTAGAAATATTGAAGCCTAGGGCTAAATAAACCTTTGGTTTGCAACTGATTTTTTCAACATCTTCATGTTCGTGTCATATTAATACAATGACAGTTTCCTCGTGTTTCCTTCCCCCGCAGACTCACAGTGCATCTGCGTCGTTTCGGAGTGCATATTCACTCTTCGCCAGAAGATGGGAGGTGAACGTGACTGTGAGCTCATAATAAATGAAAGCGTACTTGTTGTCTAGACCAGTTTCAAAACAGCCTGCCAATCCTCATGCAATTAGGCAATGACTAGCGGCTATTTGGCTACATCGTATTATACGAATTAGACGCTGTCCTGGGAATGAAAGTGGGCTATCAGTGGTATAAAGAGGGTGCTGTCTTCTTCCTCCATTACTGGTATGTACCAATTTTTGTTGGTATCGTTTCAGATGTATTGTTTCTTGCTTCGTTTCTTGAAACGTCTCTACAGTGGGATTTATGTTTTCTTTATTATTGTATGTTATCTGATAGCGATTGAACTGTTGAAATAGGTAGTGGAGAAGTGAATATAAAAACGCGACTGTGACTGAAAAACATGTCTTTCCTGCTCTCGTGATACCACACCGCGTAATTCCTCGTGGGAATCATATACACTCAAACTGCGCTTCAGTCTGGAACCTAGCGACCGCTACGGTCGCAGGTTCGCATGCTGCCTCGGGCAAGGATATGTGTGATGTCCTTAGGTTAGTTAAGTTTAAGTAGTTCTAAGTTCTAGGGGACTGATGACCTCAGATGTTAAGTCCCATAGTGCTCAGAGCCACTTGAACCATTTGATACTGTCTCGCAAAATAGTTAAAGAAACAGGGTTACCACATGGCTCTGAGCACTATTGGACTTAACATCTGAGGTCATCAATCCCCTAGAACTTAGAACTACTTAAACCTAACTAACCTAAGTACATCACACACATCGATGCCCGAGGCAGAATCCGAACCTGCGACCGTAGCGGTCGCGCGGTCCCGGACTGAAGCGCCTTGAACCGCTCGGCCACACCGACCGGCGAAACAGGGTTACTCGTGATGCAAATTATGATAAAGGAAATATGTCTTCAAACGTGCACAAACATATCATTCACTACTAATAATTGAGAGTATTCCCCGTAAAGAACACCACTGATGAAGTTGGTAATAAGGCACTATTGGCTCTCATATCTCGTGGCACACGACCGTTCGCTACTGTGCAATTGCCTACTCCCAGCGTGCTTAGCTTCACACTATATTTCCGACGGAACTCGAGGCACCGACCGCCTTAGAAATTGACCATATAAACCGATCCGCATAAGCACCTTGTCACTACTATGTCACAAGTGTGTATGCCAAAAATAGTCACTTTCATTGTACAAGTAAACTCATTGTTTTTATCTCAGTTTCTTCTCTGCGTCACACTGCGGTAACAGTTACCTCGTAGGTTTGAATGTGACTAGTTTTCCTTTGTGTATCTTCAATAGTGATATAATTTAAGGACACTGGCGTGAAGCCGGCCGGTGTGGCCAAGCGGTTCTAGGCTCTTCAGTCTGGAACCGCGTGACCGCTACGGTCGCAGGTTCGAATCCTGCCTCGGGCATGGATGTGTGTGATGTCGTTAGGTTAGTTAGGTTTAAGTAGTTCTAAGTTCTAGAGGACTGATGACCTCAGATGTTAAGTCCCATAGTGCTCAGAGCCACCTGGCGTGAACAACACACACAGTCTTCCTGTTCCTTTCATCCACATATGTTGCGGTACTGTTCTGACTTCATCATACCATCAATATTATCTATTATGTAGCTCAGGACGCTGTTCGGAAATTACTTCATCAACAAACAACATATGTATGAAATGGGTACTGTCACTATTGTAGTATGTGGGCTACTAAATACAGGAAAACAGCTTGCATGTATAGCGGTACGTGCTGATTCCTTGATTGTCACAGTTGTAGTAACAGGATAAACAATAAATACTACTCTGCTACTTTATTTGCGCTTTATGTGCCTCACTTATAACACAGTAAGTTCAGAAACCTGTCAAAATTGCTTTACTTTCTGCGTTGTGACTCCCTTCTTGTTACCTCCAGCGAGGCTCCCAGGATTTAACGATGTTACATGCCGTTATTTGTACAGAAATAGCTTTTAATCGGGAGACGAAATTAGGTTTGCCACGGCTCACTCGGAATAATCACGTTGCGCTCGATTCAAATGCCAGCCATGTACTGGATTAGACGTTAAATCCTGTGCACTGTTCGTAAATGTGGCTACAGTTGACATTTCCTTGCACTATTCTTTCGTTATTCTTATCATTTGCTGGGATTTGGGCAAAAGTGACATTTCCAATGGATTCCCGTTTATCTCTGTGACGCTGATTACTACGTATCGCACCAAGCGCTGAAAAACGACTTTGGTACATTTATGAAGTGTTCAAGGAGGGACAAATGGAGGCTAAGAATACATGTTCTCAAAACGTCTCGAATTAAATAAAAACTTATTTTTGTTTTGTTTTTTAGGGTCGAGGATAAAATAATGAATCTGTATAAATACTCGTAACGACAGAACTTTATGGGTAAGGTACACTTCAGTAATTCCATTTAAGCGACTGCTGCTGCTACGTCAACGTTAGCGAACATTCTGCAACATTCATGTCTGCATGAACTAAAAGTGTAGGACACAGTTTTGATAGCATGTTGTTCACATTTCGATCCTCAAAAGCTGATTGTCCTAATGCCACCACCACTGATTATATTTCTTCTGATCAAGTGAACGAATATATCTTATGTCCAGGTACCCGTAGTTTCAGTCAGCAAGCAGTCGAAATAACACTTCTCTTTGACCTTATGAACTGTTCCTACACACTATCGCTAATTTGATAAAAATTGCTCATTACAGACCAACTATATCAAGATGCCCGAAATGATTCGATGGAAATGCTTTGATTAGCTATTCTACGAAGTAAGAACCGAATATTTGAAACAGATGCAATGTTAAAAAAAAATGTTGCATAATGCTGAAACTTTAAAGTTGAATGTCGTGATCGAGATACACGTTATAATACCAATGTATTGATTTGTTCGTAATGTAATTCTAGTGAAAACAGTCCATATTTCTACCGCGAGGGTGCAGTATGTGTAGTCTACGGCAAGTGTATCACGTGTAAACATTGCAGTACTTGTGCTGTGTATCATCACAAGAGTTGTGTGGCTTCAGGATAGTTTGAACAATGATAACGTACAATCAGAGGCTCCGTGTAGTCACTCCTATGGGGCAGCGAATGAGATAGGTGGACATTGCGATGAATTTTGCTGTCAGTTGAAGTAATGTTTCTAGAACCTGAAACTCGTTCCAGAAAGGATCAGTTTAGGATCGTCACACTAGAGGTCGCGGAAGCAAAAGACCCGGTGTGCGGGACCGTTATTTGAGTATAACAGCAAGTAGGCGCTCTCAACACAACGCGATGTGTCTACGTCAACTGTTCCAAACAGTTACAGGAGTGCAGGTGTCAACACAAATGATAGGAAATTGACTCATGAGGCTTCTGCTCGAAATCGAGTTCGGAGAGGAGATCGTGTCGCATGGGCACGAAACCACTCTTTATAGCCGGACGGTGAGGCCGAGCGGTTCTAGGCGCTTCAGTCTGGAACCACGCGACCGCTACGGTCACAGGTTCGAATCCTGCCTCGGGCATGGATGTTTGTGATGCCCTTAGGTTAGTTAGGTTTAAGTAGTTCTACGTTCTAGGGGACTGATGACCTCAGATGTTAAGTCCCATAGTGCTCAGAGCCATTTGAACCATCTGAACCACTCTTTGTGGTCTAGCCAACAGTGGGACACAACGCTCATCAGACCCCGTCGTGACAGTACTGTGTAAGAGGTCCATGATTAAGGAATTTGTTGCTAGCGCACTCGAGCAGATGAAATTTTGATGGATTGCTCATGCGCTGCCTGCGATATGTAAGGTATAAGAGAATCTCAGACCAGAGAGCAGTGTTGTCAGCAGTAGGAACTGTGTAGTAGTTGGTAGCGAGAAGTCGTGTGTATCGAGTTGGCTGGGCCGGTCGTGGGGGAGAGATGGCGGAGCCTGAGCGATATAATATAAGGTAAAAGCAGCCTCGAGCATATATAGTATTGTTATATCAAGTCGCATGTAAATGTTTAAAAAAAATCTCTTAGTAATAATCTTTCTCATAAAAAGTGACTTTTGACAATCATTCATTTCAATTTAAGGAATTTACCAATTTCTCCAATCCTTGGTCTTCCCGATTATTGAAAAGAAAAATCAGTTGTTTCCTTTTATAAATGACAAATCTATCGGCCAGCATTGCACAGGGCTGTACCAGAGTAATTTCTTATAGGAGCAGATATATATGCGTTATCCGGCGACCTTATTGAGGTAAGTATTTTCAATTTTTTCAGAATGATCTTTCAGGGCCATGACGCAGCACTGCTGACGTCCAAAATTTACCAGTTTAAATTCACAGTCATTATTGAAAAGTTATAAGTGAGCGACAATTTTATTGAGAGGTTAGTCACATCGTATTATTGGTAGGTTACGGAATTTATCTGTTGGTAGGTTACGCTAAATGTCAATGTTTTGGTTATATTTTTTACTGTTGGGTGATTTCGGAATTTTTACTGTTGAGAGGTTACACTAAATGTGAATATTATTCATATTATTTTACTGTGGGGAGGTTACACTTGTCGACAACCGACCAGGATCATATTTTCTTTGTGAATTTCTGAGAAGTAGTCATATATCTGCTCTTATTTACACTATTGTTAAAGGTAGTTTGCATCTGGCGCAACGCATTTACTAATTTGTCACTCTTTCTTTCACAGATCATCGGCAATTTATTGCTCTTGGTTGTTACTGTAATTGTTCCATTTTTGCTTTGTGTTTGTTTGACTTTGTGCTTATCGTTGACTTGTGAAAATGCCGCGAAAAACTGCTAACAGTACATCGCGATCCGTGATGAGTGAAAAAGCCGACTTGAATAATTTGACCGATAATACTAGCGACACTCAGTACCTTAATGATAATCCTCCAGTTACAGACAATCAGTGCGTACCGACCACCAGTAATGATTCTAATCTAAATGATGAGCAAACAAATTCAATTGGGTCCACTGTAAATTTAACAACAATTGTTGATGCGACTCTTTCCGTTACAATGAACGCTGCCCAGTTTGACACACCCGATTTGCAAAAGTTACACAATGAACAGATAAGTGTTTCTAACGAAGGTGAACAATATACACAAAACACGACAAATTTATTTGATTCCGATGTAGTGACCAACAGTGCACATCCGATTGGCAAACCTTTTTGCGAATCAGACAATGACCAAATGGGTATACAAAACGTGACACATGCAGATTCACCATCACACAGCACAGAGAATACAGCAGCTAATATTGGCATGGATTGAGTTATGGCATTGTTGCTACAACTTAATGGAAATCTCAAACAACAACTTAATGAAAGTCTCAAATAACAACTCAATGAATCGAACAAACAGCTTAATGAAAATCTCAAACAGTCGAATGATAAACAAGACAATAATTTCAAACAACTTAGTGAACAGATTACAGCCGTTGCCGTGCAATGTCATGATACTAAAGAACAATTACGTGAGGAAATTAAGGCTTGTGCTAGGAACAGTAGTGAAGAAATTAGATCTGTTGCGCAAGAATTAAGTAATACACATGCAGCCACAACTAAATTACTTAGAGATGAAATTAGTGCAGTCGCTAAACAATGTTCTGAAAACGCAACACAGTTACGCGACGAGTTTAAATTAATGTCATCAGAACTTTCACGCACACTGGATGCGAAAGTAGACACGAAATTTGACCAACAGAACAGCCAAATTGACGAACGTTTTAATCACCACCTACAAAACAGTGAAACGCGTTACCGTAAGTTTATACAGGAACAAAACAAAGTAAAGAAACAAGTCATGGAAACAATTACTGTACAGAGACAGGAAGATAAGCGTAAGTTATTTACGAAAGCAAAAACATACGTAGACAACAACATTGCTACAGTATCAGACGAAATTAATACTATCAAAGAGTTGAACACTGAAATGCATGGTGAAATATCCGATCTAAAAACAAAAACAGATACTAATATTCAGACTTTGGAAAATAAATATACAGTAGACTTTCAGACAATGACCAACAGACTTGAACAGTTAGAATTAATACAGGATCCCGATGCCATTAAAGCAGACGTTAAGAAATTAAACAAAACCACACGTAAAATGCAGAAACAAATTAATGCTTGTGACACTAAAAACGGCGATCTGGTAAAAGCACTGACTGAAAAATTTGATGAATTGGCCAGTCGTATTGACGTTATCGAAAATAACAGTAACACCAAATCAGACGATACAGCAAACAATCAGTGAGATAGGTTCGTCCAATAATATATTACGTAGAAAGTTGTCATCTTTACAGCAAGAAGTGACAGAGATGAAAAATGTCTCAGCCTCTAACACGATACAGCATACGCCACTTTCCGAACATTTCTCACACTCACACAGCCAGTATAATGTAGGTAATTTAGAGAGAGTACGTGACTTAGAATCTGAACAGACACAGACTAATAGATTCTCATACAATCCTGAACCTGTTCAGACATTCAGAGACGATAATTTTGATTACAGGCACTTTCTATCCGTTAGGAAATTTAAGCTATTTAAAAATGACAGAACACAGATTCACCCTTTGGATTGGATACAACAATTTAGCTTTGCTTTTCCACCAACTTGGCCCGTAACACACAAACTTGAATTTATTTGTAGTTTTTTGGAAGGCGAACCGGCAACTCGTATGAGACCGATCGCGAGACAATGCTACTCGGTAGAAGAATTTTAGAATGCTTTTTTGTCAGCGTATTGGTCGAAGACGACACAGCGCGGAATCAAGGATCAATTAATTAGTTTACCGAATTATGAGAACTCAAATTTTCCCACTGCCAGGCAATTTTTTGAACACATGGTCCAACAAAACCAGTACTTAAGTGAGCCATACATTGAATCTGCACTTATCCAATTGTGTACTTCTAAATTACCACGATCGTTAAGAGTATCACATTTAACAGGACAGCAGAAAGAAAATATTTCGGCATTTAAAGATCTCTTACAGCTTTTGGAAGTTCAGCAATCTGACTATTCTTTCATAAACAAAAATTTTTCACATCGTAGCCAAGGCCAACAAACATATAGTCATTACGTTCAACCACGCTATTTCAATAGCAAAGGTGATAGACGCTCCAGGACTGACATCCACCAGAATTTTAATAACAGACAAAATTTTAATTATCAGTATCATCAAAATTATCAGCAACAGCAAACACATTTTGGCAACAATAGAGGCTTTTCCCCACAACAGCATCAAAACCAGCCGGTTAACATACCTAACCAACAATGTAGTCTGCAAGGTCAACCAAGCTTTAATGTTTCGCCGCCTACACGTATAGCGTCGGCTTCACCAAATAGTAATCCACAGCAATAAGGAAATCACTACGTGCAGAAGACACATCATTTCAATTCCTATCGCAACGCGCCGTATAGTAAAGACTATCATGACAGACGTAAAAGTAATGAGCATAGTTTTCAGCGTAACTGTCGGTCTTACCAACAGCAGAATCATCCGCAACAACAGATTATCATGAATGAACCAGACAGTCGGTATCATCCCGAACCTAATACGTCAGAAAGGAATAACAGAACAGTACAAATAGTCGAAATGCCACAGCATCCTCCCACAAATAACAGCACGGCAGAAAGGATTTGACTAGATACAGTACAGACTGAATCTTCCAGCAACGTAAGCAATACTTTTGACAGACAGACTCTTGTTCACGAAAATGTTACTACTTTTGGCGACATCCGAGACACTCTTTTGCATGAAAAACCAGTTATTCAAAAAACCATTTCCCACCCTGTCATTGAAGTAAAGATTGGATCATCCATATTTTCAGCAGTAATTGATTCTGGATCACCTACGTCAGTTATAAATGAAGAAACTTTCAACGAATGTAACAAAGAGAATACCTATCCTACGTTACCATTAGGCAAAACTAAAGTTAAAGGAGCAGTATCTGGTAAAGGAGTAGATGTAAAATTACAGACACACTTATCGTTTTGTATTGCAGGTCATACGTTCCACTCAAATTTTTGGATTGTTCCCCTATTGACAACAGACGTTATTCTAGGTACGAATTTTCTGGTACAACATGAGGCAATTATTGACTTTCAAAATTCCTGTTTAATGTTAAAGGATGAGAATGTACAATTGGCATTAGAATTTCAGTACGCTTTATCTGCAGATGAACAGGCAATTAACTGAACACAGGTATTTTCTACATCGCGTAACACAGACTGTCATTCCACATTGTTCACAGATACGTACGTACACAACTATAATACACCAGACGAAGATGTCTATGACTTTATGCGAATGATTACTGATAAAGTAAAACAAAGTAGTGCAAATACAGACGACGAACGTACTCAGCTACGCAATATTCTTTTACAGCAAGCTCCAGTTTTTGACAACGTCCCTGGTACTATGTCCGGCTTCATGTATGAATTTCAAGTTAAACAGCACGACACGTTTAAAGCCAAACATTATCCCATTCCATATATTCACAGAGAGCAAGTTAAGAAATAATTACAAGCTATGCTAGACCAAGGAATTACTGAACCGGCAGTTAGTCCGTACATAAACCCGCTCCATATTGTTAAGAAAAAGGATGGTTCACCTCGACTCGTGCTTGATTCGACATTATTATTAATGAAACAGATCACCCACAGACACTAGAAGAACTTCTACAGAAATTTCATGGTACTGCTGTTTATTCCACATTAGATTTGAAATCGGGATTTTGGCAAATTCAGCTCCATCCGAACTGCAGAAAGTACACAGCGTTTCTCTGTTTTGGTAATTGTTATCAATTTTGCAAATTACTGTTCAGTTTAACAATTTCTTCAGCAGAATTTATTCGCGGTTTAAATGCTATACTGCCGACAGAACTTAAAGACAGAATCACAACGTATGTAGACGACATTCTTATCGCAGAAGCTAACTGGTCCGAACACAATCTGATTCTTGAACAACTGTTGCAAACTTTTCGTGCACAAGGACGCACAGTTAATCTTAGCCAATCACACTTTGGCAAAACTTCCATAAAATTTCTTGGACATGTAATTTCAGCAGAAGGCATTGCGCCTGACCCGGAAAAACTTCAAGCTTTACGTGACATTACGACGAAGAAACAACTACGCAGCTTTTGGGGATTAATTAACTTTTTCCGTAAATTTATTCATTACTCTGCTTTAGACACCCCTAGATTATGCCAATTGACGGGTAAAAACGCTATTTGGTCGTGGGATAGCCAAGCACAGTCTGAATTTGTCAATCTAAAACAAGCTTTGTTGAACGCACCACTTTTATCACACCCTGATCCTACCAGAAATTTTTCCATTGCCACCGACCGTTCTAACACAGCTTTAGGCGTACACATATTTCAGGAAATTGAAGAAGACGGTAATACAGTAATTTAAAACATCGCCTTTGCAAGTCGCATTCTGTCACCTGCTGAACGCAATTATTCTGTTACAGAACTTGAAACATTATGTGTTGTATGGACATTTACGAGATTTTAGCATTTTCCTTAAGGAAGAGACACCGCCGTTTACACAAATCATAGAGCTATACAGTTTTTACTTTCCGCAAAATTTACGCACGACAGGTTCAGCAGCTGGAAGCTTTATTTACAGGAATATAATTTTACAATTATTCACATTCCCGGTACACAAAATATTGTAGCAGACGCACTATCCCGCTCTCTCAGTAACAGTCAGCAAGACATCGCAACCAACTTCTGCCAAGCAAATTCTAGCGTCATGTATAATCAACAAGTCGCATTTGAAAATTTCATTTCATCGTCATTACGAGACATAGCACAAGAGCAGAGCAAAGACAACGTGTGGAATGAAATAAACACCTTTGGCAAGATAAGAATAACGTTACCATTAGAAACCATTACACTGTACGCAATAACATTCTGTTCCGCCGCTCTCACCCTGACAGCAACAACTGGTTATTATGCATTCCTGACGAACTTGTTAACAAATTAATTTGGTATACTCATTTAAGTTACGCACATTACTGAGCCAGAAAATGTTTTCTTATACTGAGACAGAACTGTTATTTTGCCAACATGGAGAAACGTATTCGACGAGTTTTAGCGTCATGTAAAATCTGCCAGAAAGCTAAATCAGACACTACTTCACATATTCCTCCGTTACATCCCATTGTACCGATTAAACTAAGACACATGGCCGCTGTAGACATTTTTGGTCCGATTCCCAGATCTAATAGAGGTTTTTGCTACATCTTTGTCGCTGTTGAACTCACTTCGAAATTTGTAACCTTCACTCCGTTACGCAAAGCTACTGCTAAACCTATTTCGAATGCATTTGTAAAACATTTTTTTTATTTCATGTAGGTCATGTATTGCAAGTAATTTCCGACAATGGACCACAATTTCGATCTGCGATATGGACACGTATGTTACGAGTTAGAAACATTTCTCCGATCTACATATCCAAGTATCACGCTTCTTCGAACCCTTCTGAACGACTGATGAAAGAAATTGGTAAACTATGTAGAATATACTGCCATAAAACACATATTGATTGGGACACACACATACTCTCATTCCAGGATGTAATTAACTCCATACCAAATGAAACTACTATGCTATCTCCGACTGTTATATTGAAAAATGTTGAACCACCTAACAAAATTAAAGAATTAGTATCTTTTCCTACATCTCGTCGACTACGTCACCATGAAATAATTGACATTGCGCTCGACAACATCAAACGTGCCGCAGAGCGCCGGAGACGACAGCAGAAACAGGTTTGTACACGCCGTGGCTTTCACATTGGACAAAAGATACTAGTACGCACGCATTATTTATCCAACAGAGGAAAGAGTAGATGCAGTAAATTTGAGCTTCTATACGCAGGTCCATATAGAATTCGCAGCATTCCTCACCCCAATGTAGTACATGTCGAAACTTTGAGAACCAGGGAAAGCAAAGGCAATCACCATGTCTCCAATATTAAACCCTTTATTGAATGAACATACTTTATGATTTATCACACTGTAATGCCATTTCCTGATTTTTATATGACCACTTATGCAATTATATTTATGTGACTACTTACTGATAATGATCGTATTTTTTCTTGGCAAGTGCCCGGCAAGGTATGGTTTGCTGGTCGCTTTTCTTGTCGTTAGGCATCAGACCGTGCACATTTTGTATATGTATGATTGTTTTCCTATCGAAAGTAGAATTTTTCTCTGTATGTACTATGAAATCTTTAAGATATAACAAACACCAGTTGACTTTGACATTTTTGCCTTACAATATCTCAATATCTTCACTATTCTACATTTTTTGCTACTACATTATGATGCTGTGTGTACATTTTTAGCACTTGAAAACTGTCTATGTTTTTGACATAATACGTTTTCTGTCATGCTATGCTGTATGCTTAGTTATATCACTAGAAACGAGTTTTTATTTAATGGGTATATGAATTAAATGCAAGACATTAATCCATATTCATAATTTTCAGAAAGCAATAACGTGTAAAAGAAATAAATTAAACAAACCACAGTGGCTTACTATGAAATGGAAGTTTAACCATCGGAATGAACGAAAGAAAATGCGATACCTTGTCATGAAGAGTAACTGGATCAGAATTAACAAGCATTAACAAGAATATACTATACACATCGTATGATAGCAATTTTGACTAATTACTTTTCTTTCAGAATACGAGGACAAACCACAGTGGCTTACTATGAAATGGAAGTTTAACCATCGGAATGAACGAAAGAAAATGCAATACGTTGTCATGAAGAGTAACTGGATGAGAATTAACAAGCATTAACAAGAATATACTATACACATCGTATGATAGCAGTTTTGACTAATTACATTTCTTTCAGAATACGAGGCGATTAATGCAGGCTGTCAGACAGAACTACACATGTTAATTTTAGTGATGAAATATGCTATAAGTAAGAATATATTATATGAAGTAATGAATGATAATGAATGGTTGTATGAAGTAAATGGCAATATGAATATGTATAATGAAGTGTCTGTTTTTGCAGATGATAATAAATGATGATGAATAGTTATATGAAGAACATGGTAATATGAATAATGAAGTTTTTCTTTGCAGATGATGATAATGATGAGGTTTATATATTTTGTATTAGTTAAGGAATGCTATGTAGTTATTTAAGTATTTGTTGCAGTTCTTTTTGACAGTATGTCTTATGTTGCGTAGTATAATGACTGAATCTTTTGGGAAAGACAGCTAGAGTACACACATATTGAGTACACGTTTCATTACCTGTTAATTCGAAGTTTACTACTTTTCAGCACAATATACATTTTTTTCTTTCAGGTGAATAACCCATTTTGTAATTTTTCCTGGAGAATCTTTTCATGATATTACTATGCTATCAGCAGTTAGTTATTAAACCTGTTCTAGTACTTGCATTTTTTTACCCAGTTGTATGTATCATTCATGAATGTGATCACATATACTCTACTTGTTTCATAACCTTGCTACAGCTGACTCATGACGAATGACGTTATTAATCCTTATTTCCAGTAATGAGTCAAAAGCAAATATTTTCATGTCCCATCAGTTGACTGTGGATCCCAATGTAATGCATTGCTAGCACAAAAAAAATTATTACCAGTCCCAACTATTACTAGTATACAACTAAATAATGCTACCAGTTTAAGATATATTTCTAGTCCTATAGATAATGCAAATTTCTCTGATGTATTGATTCCATTATTTCTACGTACTATTGGACTAAACACCTTGAATACTAGTTCCAATGTCTTACATTTTAAATATATCTTATGGCACTTACATGATATCATATATAAACACCAGTAACATGATGCTACACCTCCTGTTTTAAATGATGACTTGTGAATAACACTGAATAATGTTTTGTAAAACTATATGAATACTTTGTAACTGGCTAATGAATGCCAATAATTACTGTCATGAGTTGTCTTATGAATGCTAATGATTACTGTAATGTGATGACTTATGCATAAATGCTGTGCCAATAATTAACTCTTGTTTTGAATGATGACATCTGAATAATGTATAAAAATGCTTTGTAACTGGCCAATGAGTGCCAATAATTACTGTAATGAGTTGTCTTATGAATGCTAATGATTACTGTAATATGATGACTTCTGCTTAAATGCCATGCCCATAATTACTGTATTGAGATGACTTATGAATAACGCTATGCCAATAATTTCTGTAAATAATATTTTGTTATGCTCTATAAATGAATGCCAATAATTACTGCAATGACATGAGTTATGAGTAGTGTTTTGTAATACTCAATACTTGGTACATGTTTAGTAACTGACAAATGAATGCCACTGATTACTGTAATGAGATGACTTATCCATAAACACTATGCCAATAATTAACTCATTTTGAATGATGACTTCTGAATAATGCATAAAAATGCTTTGTAACTGACCAATGAGTGCCAATAATTACTGTAATGAGATGACTTATGATGCCAATGATTACAGTAATAAGATGACTTCTGCTTAAATGCCATGCCCATAATTACTGTATTGAGATGACTTATGAATAATGTTCTGTAATACTCCATACATAGTATATAAATGTTTAGTAGCTAGCCAATGAGTGCCAATAATTACTCAAATCGGTTGATACACTAGTGTAATTCTGAATGATGACTAGCATAAGACTTAATGTCCTTCACCTTCTGACCTAATTACTAGCAATAACTGCAATATCCGTATGTCCTGTCCATCCTCATGATCATGGAGCACTATATTTGGTTTTTGCACTAATTCTACGTTGATATAAGAGTATGGATTCTACAAGAATGTGGTGTTGACATACCAAGCTGTCCACCACCTTGAACGATGGAGATGTTAATATGGTCCTACTGTTTGGTGTACCTAATGTACTACCAAAATGATAACATAGAATATTAATACAACATTTCAGTGTCTTGGCTACACTGACAAATACTTCAGGGAAAAGAACTTCAGATTGTCTCACTTGGTGTTGTGCTTCTGTAGAAAGATATGGACTTTCAGTGCAGCTACGTGCAACCTACTGTGCTACAACCATGATGCTATCCTTCCCATTCCTTTCCCAGTTCTCGTAAAAATGATAGACTTACACAGTGCATGTGCACTTCATTTCATTTGTTAATAAGATCAGTTGTCCTAAATATGCTAAAGACTTCTACAGTGCGTGTGCACTTTATTTTACTCCTTGATATGTTTAATTGTTGTAAAAATGCTAAAGACTTTTACAGTGCGTGTGAACTTTATTTCACTCCTTGATATGTTTAATTGTTGTAAAATGGTAAAGACTTATACAGTGCTTTTAAATTCTTGTAAAATGATAAACACATACACAGTACATGTGCACTTTATTTCATTTCTCAATATATTTCAATTCTTGTCAAATGTTAAAGACTTACACAGTGCGTGTGCACGTTATTTCATTTCTCAATATATTTAAATTCTTGTCAAATGGTAAAGACTTATTCAGTGCGTGTGCACTTTATTTCATTTCTCAATATATTTAAATTTTTGTCAAGTGGTAAAGGCTTATACAGTGTGTGAGCACTTTATGTTATTTGTTAATATATTTTGTACTCATTGCGTATACATTTTGTCATTTCTTAATATATTCTATACTCAGTGCGTGTCCACACTGTTTCATTTCTAAATATATTCTGTGTGTGTGCACTCTATTTAATTTTTTAATATATTCTCTACTTATATTATTTACCAATAATGTTATATATATGTATATACTCTGTGACTGTACACTTAGTAAACTACATAGATTATAGAAATATTTGTTGCTCATGGCAAGTCCAATTGACTCACCATCACTGCCAAATTTTTGCCCCCCCCCCCCCCCCCCAGTGGAGGGTTATGTAAGAGGTCCATGATTAAGGAATTTGTTACTAGCGCACTCGAGCAGATGTAATTTCGATGGATTGCTCATGCGCTGCCTGCGATATGTAAGATATAAGAGAATCTCAGACCAGAGAGCAGTGTTGTCAGAAGTAGGAACTGTGTTGCAGTTGGAGTAAGTAGTTGCCAGTGAGCAGTCGTGTGTATCGAGTTGGCTGGGCCGGTCGTAGGGGAGCGATGGCGGAGCCTGAGCGATATAATATAAGATAAAAGCAGCCTCGAGCATATGTAGTATTGTTATATCAAGTCGCATGTATATTTTTTAAAAAAATCTCTTAATAATAATCTTTCTCATAAAAAGTAACTTTTGACAATCATTCATTTCAATTTAAAGAATTTACTAACTTCTCCAATCCTTCGTCATCCCGATTATTGAAAATAAAAATCAGTTGTTTCCTTTTATAAATGACAAATCTATCAGTCACAATTGCACAGGGCTGTGCCAGAGTAATTTCTTATAGGAGCAGATACACATGCGTTATCCGGCGACCTTATTGAGGTAAGAATTTTCAATTTTTTCAGAATAATCTTTCAAGGCCATGACGCAGCACTGCTGACGTCCAAAATTTACCAGTTTGAATTCACAGTCATTATTGAAAGGTTATAAGTGAGCGACAATTTTATTGAGAGGTTAGTCACATTGTATTATTTGTAGGTTACGGAATTTATCTGTTGGTAGGTTACGCTAAATGTCAATGTTATGGTTATATTTTTTTACTGCTGGGAGATTTCGGAATTTCTACTGTTGAGAGGTTACACTAAATGTGAATATTATTCATACTATTTTACTGTGGGGAGATTACAACTGATATTTGTGTGTGGAGGCAACGAGGGAAATATTTAACCCCCAACTGCATCGTAGATCGCCACCCTTATCAACACGGGCCAGTCATATTTTGGGGTGGAATAATGTGTAGCCACAGGACACCCTTGTGTCTAGCATGGGAAGCTCACTAGCCTGAAGTGTCGGGGACGACTTCCTTGCACGCATTGTGGCTCCGTTTGGCGAACATATTGGAGCAGGATTCACGCTGATGGACAACAATACACGCCCCCCGGTCACAATCCTTTGGGCATCTTCCTTATGGATCATACAAACAGTCGGATGGAATGGCATCCATATTCTCCGCATCTAAGCTGCATTGAAAATGCGTGGTCCGTGCTAAAACGAGCTGTTGGTGGTCGTCCTGTCCTACCATAGACAACATAAAGATCGCTGTGGAGGAATAATGCAATATGCAACACACTTATTTAAACGGTTTGGTAAGGACTGTGTCTAACCGCATTTAAAAGCTTATCTGCATTATTTCGTAAGGAGTATGTCTAACTGCATTCAGAACTGTCTCCATTTACGAGAAGGACCAACTGGTTCATAAACAATGTGTTATGCAAGATCACAGTGAGAAGAAACTGTGGTGGCTGCAGTGGAATCTTTATAAGGCTTTATTTTTCTTTTTTTCTTTTTTGCTTGTGTTTATCAAGTGGAAATAAAGAAGATAAAATTTTTGTTTCCATGTGACTATATCTGACAAACAAAACCAGTTTCGTTTCTCATAATGGGCAATATTGACAATAAAGCAATGTGAAACATTTATGTTGATCACTGTATTATACTCAGGAACGGAACAACAACTAGAAATTATGCGTTAGTGTCGAATGATATGTAATGGATCCAGCCTCCCAGACATTATGCGCCTGGTGAAATACTCTGCAGCCTGGCAGCTTCCGAATAAACACAGTGATTGATGGCTCGTAAACGTCCTCATCGTTCAAACTGCCGACATCTTTTGATTTTATGACTTAAATTTTTCGACGTCATCGCTGTACGGCCGACAGTAAATAAGATGAATGTTTGCGGCAATTAGTCTTGTTTCAGCTCTTGTGAACTGCCTGAATGAACTCCTGACACATTCATCTTTAACGGCGAGACTCTCAAATGTAGCACACATCAAAAACATTACACGCGGAGTATTTTTGAGATAACACTTTTCCTGAACTTCTTTAGCAGCAAGTATAATATTCTGAAACGTCTTCTTGTAATCTCCTACAATTTAAGACAAACGAAGTACATTTGTGGGGACTGAAGAATCAGTAGGCCCTTATTGTAAGCGAGCAGAACTGCAGGCAGACATCTTGAAGAGTGGCCAAGATAGCTGAATGACATATCCAGATAAAAGTGATGGTTTTCTCTTTTCACGTTCTGTTTGTAAGTAAATTTTGAATGATGCATGTATTCTTCGAAACACAGGAACTGGAGCACAGCAACGTTTGTAAATACTGTAATAACCAGGTGCTTGCCGTGACGATATGTTGAGTGTCATGTAGTTTCGCGGAACAGTCCTGCCTCTACGATATGATTACTGATAAGGATTTTTTTGAAAGTTTAGGTCTGTTTAATGGCAGCTGTCTGCTGGAACTACATTTGCTTTCATTAGTGTTTCACCTCTCGTGGCTTCCTTTACATGAGGCTCACTATTTAGCACACGCCATTTGACAGGAATCCATTTCAGCAACTTATGTGTCCGATATGTCGAATGTATAACCGTATAGTGTCTGTGACAGTGGTTAGTGCATTTACGGCGAGGACGTGTTATGTTGTTGAATATGGCAATGAGAGATAGAAAATCAGTTAAACCCAATGCTGCTGAATGGACTATTCTTCTCGCGTAACACCAAGATGTGGTCAACCTTATCGTCTTCTATGGACCATAGTTATGTTTGTAACTGAGCACATTCTAATACCACATCATCAAGTGATGATGATGCTGAGTATAAAATCAAGGACTATGCAGAATTAAGTAGAATGATAATTACAGCCAAGAACTAAGTGGAAACCTTATTGTTATTATCAAAAACTGAATATTAATTTTTATGTATTCTGGAGATGAGGATAATATGCATATGATCCTCAAGTATAGAGTTACTTTCCCTGATTTTTGCGACAAAATAATTAATACCACTAAAAAGTTGAAATTATCAACAAGATGGCGATTTACCTTAAAACAGAGTCTTCACGGGCAGAGATACACCTGCAAGTGAATTGCCGGGAAAAAGATCGCCACAACCTGGCAAACTAACATCCTAGAATGGTTCTTTCAGGACAGCTGCGAAAGACCCAAATAGATCGATAGTACCACTTTAGTCAGTTGACTGCTTTTCTCTAGAAAGGAATTTTAAATAGGCTCAAAAGCGAACAGCCTGCCTCTTCCTCTTTACCTTGGCTTCAAAGGATCCTCTGTTAGTACAGTCACCAGACCACTAGGGCAAACAGCCAAGGAGTCGTGTTCATGGAAGTTTACCTGAGATTTGAACTGCGAGAGCTTAAGCAAGGCTGCCGTTTCAACGACCTATCATTTCAATCCATTTGCCTGCAGGGGAACTGCGATCGTTAGAAATTAGAGGTGCCACGAGTCACACGTAACTTTTTCTTTATTTTACTGTTTCATTTAACCAACGCGACCTACTTCAGAAACTACGTAACTGATGGCCACACGTTAGAGACAATGCTATTCGTGAGTCGCGATATGTTGTGACAAATACAGGTATCGCAAATTCGGCTGTGCTACAACGCCAAATGTTCTATTGTCGCTGTATTATTATTTGGCGATACACATCTCTGTCACTCACATCATTTTCTAAAATTTTTACCATTTTTACATGTGATGTCTCTCATCCAGTTATCGAAGCCAAATCTGCTGGATTTATTGTTGTACGTCCGTGCAGCAGGCTGCAGTTGATATCGGTGTCAGTCAAGTTTCACTCTTTATTCGATGTGCTTTGAAGATAACAATGTATATTAGTTTGTAACAGTGTCTGAAGAAACAGGCATTAGTGACGATCTTGTAGCTGTACTAAACTTGTGAATTTTATTCGCAGTTTCTGAATCTTGCTGACATTGTCTGCATTAAGTATGAAGATATTACCTATTGGTGACACAAGAAGGCCGGCCGGTGTGGCCGAGCGGTTCTAGGCGCTTCAGCCTGGAACCACGCGACCGCTACGGTCGCAGGTTCGAATCCTGCCTCGGGCATGGATGTGTGTATTGTCCTTAGGTTAGTTAGGTTTAAGTAGTTCTAAGTTATAGGAGACTGATGACCTCAGATGTTAAGTCCCATAGTGCACAGAGCCATTTGACACAAGAAAATTTGTGCCTGACCGGACTCGAACGCGAATCTCCCGCTTGTCGCGAGCAGTCGCCTGAATCACTTTGGCTATCCGAGCATGGGAAATCCGGGTCTGAGCCCCAGTCGATCAAAAAATTTCATGTGTCGCCAATAAGTATTACCTTCATAGTCAATGCAACAAATATCAGAAATATTCCGCAATTGCGAATAAATTTCACGATATATATGTTTTATTTAAATTCTAAGTAACGGTGTGAGCTCCCTTCCCGCCCTGTAATTGTAAGTGTAGCATGAACATAATTATATGCGATTAAGCAGAAAGCCTAGGCTTACCTTCGCCCTGTTAGAAGGAAATGATATCTGATGCTTCAGCCACGATCAGGATAGGATGCTTTTCAGATGGCGAATCGTTGCGCGATCGGCAACTAGTGCCACGTCTCCTTGAACGCGATCTCTGGCATGAAGGGGGAGTGGCACTTTGCAGCGATTGGCGTTGGTGCCGTTTTCCAGGGGTGGCAATGAGCAAAGCTTCACGGAAAGGGCAGGTCTGTGAGGCCTACAGGCTGCCTGTTTGTTCTACCCCCTGTGTGACTTCCAAGTTTGTCTGGCTGAGTATCTTTCGGATACGAGGGGCATGAACCTGGACACCTAGTTTCATTTCCCGAACCAGATTTTGAGGCGGGCGGTGGGTCGTCGTCATCCACGCTTCTCCTGGCGGCTCCAAGTTTTTCCACAGTTTGACACCGCACAGCGGCTTTGGATACTCGGCGAGCTACTTTTAGTTCGTTGCTCCGATGCCGAGAACACGCGGCGTTCGTAAAGACTGATTTTTTTTCCCCGCTGTGAGCGTGATAACTGTGACTGGTTCGGTTCCTGCGAATGTTTGTGTTTTGCTGTCCCTGTATCGGACTACTGTTATTGTTTTTCCCTGTTCCTGTCTCTGGCAACGCAACCTGAGAAGCGTGTCGCTCGTAGGAAAACATAATAGCTTCAGTTTGGTGGCTGTCACTGAGATGTGATTTGATTGTGTTCTAAATTTTTCGGGTTTTGCATTGATTGGGGCTGTGTAGATTTTTTTACGTTCAATGTGTCATTATTTGTGACGTTCAGTTTTTTGTCTTGGTAAGTTGGTCACGAAATCGAAAAGTCTCTTTCGTTAGTTATTTGAGCCTTGAAGCTTATGCGGCTTACGGGGGCAAATTTAGTCGCATGAATTTTGGTGGGTGCTAGTCAAGATTATATGTAACATAGGGGAGGTTCACCACCCAACCATTCACGTCTCCCTTTCACCTATGTTTTCTGCCCTGCGCGAAGGTCAAGTACTTACCGTTTCCGCCTCTTGGCGTGATTTGCAGTTGAATTTCTTTTGGCCGCTGAACGCCTTTGCAGTCAGGTGTAAGTGGGGGTGGTTGTCTTGGCCAGTTGCCTTATCTCTTTTAGCGACTTATCACAACTGTTTTATCTATGCTGCCAGCTTGTAATCTAAAGCCATAAGTTTTTATTCGTTTTACTTAAGTCACTTCTCTCTTCTGGTTGTTTACAAAAGGAGTAGTGTGGTGAGCAGAGCAGCGTATTGCCCGAAGAGTGGTGATTTCGTATCAAGCAGCTTTAATTGTTTTGGTTTCTTTTTAACGAATTTCTTTTAAGTAAACCTTAGTTATTTGTTTATTTCCGTCAAAGACATTCTAAAGACTTTTCCCTGTCTGTTTCGAAGACTGTTTTCTTATCATGTTATACTCGTACAACTCTGTTCTTTGGGGCATTCTTGAATTTTGTATTTAATCCCTTGTAGAGATTTTTATCGATTATGAACAATTGTTCGTAAATTATTTTATCTAATTGGATGGTTTTTCCCTGTATGTCTAGGTCCTGTAGACCTAACTGGTAAAGTTACTTTTCCTGAGTAGTGTTAATAAAAATGCGAATGATGTTCATTTCCTATTTTGTGTGGTCCTTCCACTCCCAGGCAACTTCACGCCAAAAGCGCGTACCATTCTGGTTGTTAGACCGTGGTTATTTCTGGAATTTGAAGAATTGAATTACAATGAACATCATCCTTATATGCAGTGTACAGGGTCTCTCACACATACCTCCCCGATTCCAAGGAGCCTGGAGAGAGAAACCACAGTTGATACGACAATGAAAAATGCACCGCGTTGTAGAGCACCTCAAAGAATTTACATTCCTGTGTCAGAAGTATCTCCGCCAGAGTGCAGCATGGTCGCATAAAATGAAAATGGCGACTCCACAGCAGCGTGCGCAAGCGGTAATGTGGTTTGCAGTAACAAAATCGCAGATTACTGTGCAAAGAAAGTACCGTCGTGTGTATGAATATGATCCACCTTATGTGAAAATAATTAAGGAGTGGTATAGGAATTGTCTGTCAACAGGAAGTGTTCTGAAACATTCTGGTAGTACACGTTAGAGTTTCAGAAGAGACAGTGGAGGACATGAGACAAACTTTCCTCAGAATCCCAGGTCAGTCAATTCGTCAAATATCTAGGCAACTTGATGTACGTCGATTAACATTGCATCGTGTAGTTTACCAGCGTCTTCGTATGTGTGCTTACAAAGTGCAAATTCTGCAACATCTGACGCCGAACGACAAACCACGCCGACAATAATTTGCTACGGATGTGCTGCAGCGTATTGATATGGATGCCAGCTTCCTGGAAAGAAGTTTATTCTCAGATGAGGCAACCTTTCACCTATCCTGAAGGGTTACTAGGCATAATGTTCGGATTTGGGGTTCGCAAAATCCGCAAGTTGTCATTGAACATGTTCGTGATAGCCCGAAACTGTCTGGTGCGGGCTAATGCACGACAGGATTGTTGGGCCGTTCTTCTTTGAGGAACGAACAGTGAATGGGTCAGTGTATCTGGACATGTTGGAGCAGTTTTTGTACCCTCGGATACAAGACTTGCAACGCAACATCATTTTTGAACAAGATGGAGCTCCGCCTCATTGGTCAACGGCTGTTCGCAAGTTCCTGGATAGGAAATTTCCCAGTCGTTGGATCGGACGCGGAGGACCCATTGTCTGGCCACCAAGTTCACCCGGCATTATGCCGCTTGATTTCTTCATGTGAGGATTCGAAAAGGACATCGTGTATGCGACCAAAGTGGGCGATATTCCTAAGTTGTGACATCGTATCACTAATGCGACTCCAACAACAGAGGAAACGTTACAAAGAACTTGGCAAGAAATTGAATATAGACTCCATATTCTTCGTGCTACATATGGTTCACTTGTAGAGGTGTACTGATGATAAATAATTTGAGATACTCTACAATGTGATGCATTTTTCATTGTCGCGTCTACTGTGGTTTCTTTCCCCTAGGGCTCTGAAATCAGGGAGGTTTGAAGGGGACACCCTGTATAATTAATTATACATTAATGTTTGTGTAGAGTCTGACTAGGCATAAACTGTTCTTTTTGGCTTTGGGTTTCAGTAGTAATAGTCTGTTATAGAGCCTTGAGTTGTGGTTGGAGTGGGCTGCCTTCACAAGAACCAGTTGAGATATGAAAATAAAATCCGAGGATTGGCAGAGGATGTCGATTCGCAGAGCTATCGGCACGTCTTCACGCAGCTAAGGCGGCTCTGGTGTAAGTGGCGGCGGAGCGTATTAGTAAGGTGAGCGTGGCCATCAACTACTGCGTCGCTTTCCTGTCAGACATAGAGCAGACCTTAAAGTTTGTCCGGTTTAGTGCCCCATCACGCGCTGAGCTGTGCCACATGCAGGCGAAGATTACGCAATGGTTGCATTGAGTTGAAGACCTGGCTTCGATAGTCGCGGATTCCCAGTTCAAACCTAAGGTTGATTAACTCCATAATAGAGTGGTAAATTTGAAAATTAGTTTGAGTACCTTAGAGTGGGAAATTGATCAGGGGCTTAGTGAATTGCAAAATCCGGTGGTTACCAAAAACGGAACCGCTTCTCTGGGGTCAGAAGTAGCAATATAGACAATCTGTAGTCCAGTTTTGCTAAATTACACGGAATAGAATACCTTGCTATCGATACTCAACAGGTGTTAGTTAAATTTTTGTGATTTCTGTTACCTTAGAAAAACAAGTTAAGGTTTTTGAAATGTCCTGGGGAACAGTTTTTCAGTTGATGTGTCCTTTGAGTCAAGGAACCTTGGCCGAAATGGTCGGCGTTGTCTTAGCGAGTGTGAGGTTACGGGCGAGTCGTCACGCCCTGAAAATATTCAGAGTTGGCGTGGCCGCATGGGCCGCTCGGCCAGCCAGGGCCCGGCAGCAAACACATGGTACCGGACGTTAGCCGGACGATAGGGGTAGCCCCAGCGCATGGCCCAGCACCGTGGATGGGAATTCCATTCTGACGCTGTGTCAATGAAGGAGACACGCCGGGAGTGCCAAAGATGGCGGACTTTGTGAAACCATAATGGCAGACATTTCACAGTTCGTATAGCTATTAATAGTAGCCAGATGAATCGTGATACCTCAAAAAGAAACATGTACATTACCAATATTTGTACGATGATTCTGATAGTGTAATCAGATTTTCAATATCTTTATTAGTTTAAAGTTTAGTATCTGACTATAAATTATACAGGTAACACACAGCACCGAATTTCCAAAATACAGCAGCTTCATCCGATTTTGTCGATCGCCGTGTCTTTAGAAAGCTATTAGTGTAAACCTAAATTGGTATGAATTACAGGCATGTAACTTGAATAATTCATGAGTTATCTGAGGTCAAAGTTGCCGGTTACTATCCATCGCATCAGGCCTTGAGTACTCCACAATTAACACGAAAAAACGGTAGCAGCATGCTTATGAAAACAGGGTGTTTCAAAAATGACCGGTATATTTGAAACGGCAATAAAAACTAAACGAGCAGCGATAGAAATACACCGTTTGTTGCAATATGCTTGGGACAACAGTACATTTTCAGGCGGACAAACTTTCGAAATTACAGTAGTTACAATTTTCAACAACAGATGGCGCTGCGGTCTGGGAAACTCTATAGTACGATATTTTCCACATATCCATCATGCGTAGCAATAATATGACGTAGTCTCTGAGTGAAATTACCCGAAACCTTTGACAACGTGTCTGGCGGAATGGCTTCACATGCAGATGAGATGTACTGCTTCAGCTGTTCAATTGTTTCTGGATTCTGGCGGTACACCTGGTCTTTCAAGTGTCCCCACAGAAAGAAGTCACAGGGGTTCATGTCTGGCGAATAGGGAGGCCAATCCAAGCCGCCTCCTGTATGTTTCGGATAGCCCAAAGTAATCACACGATCATCGAAATATTCATTCAGGAAATTAAAGACGTCGGCCGTGCGATGTGGCCGGGCACCATCTTGCATAAACCACGAGGTGTTCGCAGTGTCGTCTAAGGCAGTTTGTACCGCCACAAATTCACGAAGAATGTCCAGATAGCGTGATGCAGTAATCGTTTCGGATCTGAAAAATGGGCCAATGATTCCTTTGGAAGAAATGGCGGCCCAGACCAGTACTTTTTGAGGATGCAGGGACGATGGGACTGCAACATGGGGCTTTTCGGTTCCTCATATGCGCCAGTTCTGTTTATTGACGAAGCCGTCCAGGTAAAAATAAGCTTCATCAGTAAACCAAATGCTGCCCACATGCATATCGCCGTCATCAATCCTGTGCACTATATCGTTAGCGAATGTCTCTCGTGCAGCAATGGTAGCGGCGCTGAGGGGTTGCCGCGTTTGAATTTTGTATGGATAGAGGTGTAAACTCTGGCGCATGAGACGATACGTGGACGTTGGCGTCATTTGGACCGCAGCTGCAACACGGCGAACGGAAACCCGAGGCCGCTGTTGGATCACCTGCTGCACTAGCTGCGCGTTGCCCTCTGTGGTTGCCGTACGCGGTCGCCCTACCTTTCCAGCACGTTCATCCGTCACATTCCCAGTCCATTGAAATTTTTCAAACAGATCCTTTATTGTATCGCTTTTCGGTCCTTTGGTTACATTAAACCTCCGTTGAAAACATCGTCTTGTTGCAACAACACTGTGTTCTAGGCGGTGGAATTCCAACACCAGAAAAATCCTCTGTTCTAAGGAATAAACCATGTTGTCTACAGCACACTTGCACGTTGTGAACAGCACACGCTTACAGCAGAAAGACAACGTACAGAATGGCGCACCCACAGACTGCATTGTCTTCTATATCTTTCACATCACTTGCAGCGCCATCTGTTGTTGAAAATTGTAACTACTGTAATTTCGAAAGTTTGTCCGCCTGAAAATGTACTGTTGTCCCAAGCATATTGCAACAAACGGTGTATTTCTATCGCTGCTCGTTTAGTTTTTATTGCCGTTTCAAATATACCGGTCATTTTTGAAACACCCTGTACATTTATTCATCTATGTCTTTGTTTATATCCGATATATACCATTCATGAAGAAATTGGTTAAATATTTACTGTGAGACGTTAGGCTCCTGGCCTACCTTTTGCTTGTTTTCTTTTGATATATGTTTATTTAATTGTTTATCTATTTAATAATGTGTGTTAGAGCGTGTTTATGGCCCAGCCGTAGGAGTATTTATTTAATTTCAAATATTTAAATGTAGCTCCAGTATTTCGTATCTGCTTAAATATGTTTGTGGGAGCGTTGGCTTGAAGACATGGAGCGAGTGCTCCAGCCAATCACAGCGTCGTTACTAAGGGAGGCGACTACGAAAGTGAATGGAGCGGCAGTTTGGAAGAGTGCAGTTCGGGGGAGTACGGCACAGAACACGGAAGTGCTAGACGCGACGTCGCGACGGACGCACAGTGGCGGGAAAGAGGCTTGAGACTGTGGAGAGATTTGCGCGTGGTCGCGACAGATAGAAATACTTCACAGTGCCGACTTGTGCACTTGTGAGATTTCCGTGGCTTCTACAGTGAAGATGTAGTGTGCATTTAGAAGTGAATGTCTCGCGAGCTGTGTTGTTGTTCATAATTAATTACGTGAAGAAGGAATCTGTTGTTTTCCTGTTATTCAACTTATATTTTATTTAATTGCTGGACCATCGACACCAATAAGTGTTTTGCAGAAATATACCACATTCTCAAAAGTACTTCTATTGTCGCACTCATCATTTAAAGTCGTTGAAATAGTACCTGCAGATTTTTTGTAATTGCAATCTTTCATTTATAAATTTATATGTTACTTCCATAATTCGCAGTTGCCGAGTTACAGAAACCTTCGACCATTCGATTCATGTGTGTATTCTTTGGCCTGTAATGCGGCAACTACGTATCCCAGCCCGTGGACAACGAAACCAGGCAAAACTTTTAATATTGCAACTCTTAGTCGGAGGGTACGTAGTTTTTGGAAAGCCCGCACGAGGAAGGACTAATTACGGGAACTGTGCGCTCGCGTGCTAAGGGAGCGCTGGCCAGCCATGGTCAAGAACGACCTCGTTAATTTGTTTTTTTTTTTTCCGAACATGATCACGAGAACCTAATTGAGTATATTCGTGAAGTACGCTCGACAGCCATGGCCTTTGATCTAGGGTTGGCTGAGCCTGAGATTGTTGCCACCGTTTTGCAAGGATCCTTCTAGGGTCTTGTTTGTCGAGAGGCCGACTACCTGCCGTGACTTGGCTAACTTAGTCTCTCTTGGGTTAAACAAGCCGATCAAAGGAGAGTCTGCGAGAAGGCGTCATTTGAGTCTTACGCGTAACCCACCTCGGGCGCAGTTTCCGCTAGTAAGATGAGGTTTTCTTAAGAGCAGAAGCAGTTTGCTCACCAGGACGAGGTCAACGGAAAAAGGCGTTTCGACAGCCGACGCTATAGGAATGGACGGCGTGGCGTTTTTTCCACGTTGCCCAGTGCATTGAATGAAGTAAAAGGGATGATCCATAATCATCTTCCACTTGTTGTGCGTATATCAATCATGAGTCGCTCTGTACACTGTTAGATTCCGGCAGTAGTCTTTTCTTAATGAGTCGTAGGCGGTACTCCAGATACCGGCTCATTTGTATGTTTCCTAGTTTAAAGTTAGTGGGTAGAAACTGTAGAGTTGTTAATGGTCAAGCTGCTCCTTCGATAGGAACAATACGTACTTCTTGTTGTGTCAGTGAATTTTCTTGCCCCATGGAAGTGTTGGCGGAGGATTTAAGCAACAACTTCGTCTTGAGGTGAGATTTTGAAAGTAAAATTGGATTAGTTTTCGATTATGCCTCTTTTTTTTTGGTCATCAGTCTACTGACTGGTTTGATGCGGCCCGCCACGAATTCCTTTCCTGTGCTGACCTCTTCATCTCAGAGTAGCACTTGCAACCTACGTCCTCAGTTATTTGCTTGACGTATTCCAATCTCTATCTTCCTCTACAGTTTTTGCCCTCTACACCTCCCTCTAGTACCATGGAAGTCATTCCCTCATGTCTTAGCAGATGTCCTATCATCCTGTCCCTTCTCCTTATCAGTGTTTTCCACATATTCCTTTCCTCTCCGATTCTGCGTAGAACCTCCTCATTCCTTACCTTATCAGTCCACCTAATTTTCAACATTCGTCTATAGCACCAAATCTCAAATGCTTCGATTCTCTTCTGTTCCGATTTTCCCACAGTCCATGTTTCACTACCATACAATCCTGTACTCCAGACGTAGATCCTCAGAAATTTCTTCCTCAAATTAAGGCCGGTATTTGATATTAGTAGACTTCTCTTGGCCAGAAATGCCTTTTTTGCCATAGCGAGTCTGCTTTTGATGTCCTCCTTGCTCTGTCCGTCATTGGTTATTTTACTGCCTAGGTAGCAGAATTCCTTAACTTCATTGACTTCGTGACCATCAATCCTGATGTTAAGTTTCTCGCTGTTCTCATTTCTACTACTTCTCATTACCTTCGCCTTTCTCCGATTTACTCTCAAACCTTACTGTGTACTCATTAGACTGTTCATTCCGTTCAGCAGATCATTTAATTCTTCTTCACTTTCACTCAGGATAGCAATGTCATCAGCGAATCGTATCATTGATATCCTTTCACATTGTATTTTAATTCCACTCCTGAACCTTTCTTTTATTTCCATCATTGCTTCCTCGATGTACAGATTGAAGAGTAGGGGCGAAAGGCTACAGCCTTGTCTTAAACCCTTCTTAATACGAGCACTTCGTTCTTGATCGTCCACTCTTATTATTCTCTCTTGGTTGTTGTACATATTGTATATGACCCGTCTCTCCCTATAGCTTACCCCTACTTGTTTCAGAATCTCGAACAGCTTGCACCATTTTATATCGTCGAACGCTTTTTCCAGGTCGACAAATCCTATGAAAGTGTCTTGATTTTTCTTTAGCCTTGCATCCATTATTAGCCGTAACGTCAGAATTGCCTCTCTCGTCCCTTTACTTTTCCTAAAGCCAAACTGATCGTCACCTAGCGCATTCTCAATTTTCTTTTCCATACTTCTGTATATTATTCTAGTAAGCAGCTTCGATGCATGAGCTGTTAAGCTGATTGTGCGATAATTCTCGCGCTTGTCAGCTCTTGCCGTCTTGGGAATTGTGTGAATGCTGTTTTTCCGAAAGTCAGATGGTATATCGCCAGACATATATTCTACACACCAACGTGAATAGTCGTTTTGTTGCCACTTCCCCCAATGATTTTCGAAATTCTGATGGAATGTTATTTATCCCTTCTGCCTTATTTGACCGTAAGTCCTCCAAAGCTCTTTTAAATTCCGATTCTAATACTGGATCCCCTATCTCTTCTAAATCGACTCCTGTTTCTTCTTCTATCACATCAGACAAATCTTCACCCTCAAAGAGGCTTCGATGTATTCTTTCCACCTATCTGCTCTCTCCGCTGCAACTTCTGTGATGGCCCTTTTTAGAGATGTCCATTCCTCTTCAACTGTACTGCCTACTGCGCTATTCCTTATTGCTGTATCTATAGCGTTAGAGAACTTCAAACGTATCTCGTCATTCCTTAGTACTTCCGTATCCCACTTCTTTGCGTATTGATTCTTCCTGACTAATGTCTTGAACTTCAGCCTACTCTTCATCACTACTATATTGTGATCTGAGTCTATACCTGCTCCTGGTACGCCTTACAATCCAGTATCTGATTTCGGAATCTCTGTCTGACCATGATGTAATCTAATTGAAATCTTCCCGTATCTCCCGGCCTTTTCCAAGTATACCTCCACCTCTTGTGATTCTTGAATAGGGTATTCGCTATTACTAGCTGAAACTTGTTACAGAACTCAATTAGTCTTTCTCCTCTTTCATTCCTTGTCCCAAGCCCATATTCTCCTGTAACCTTTTCTTCTACTCCTTCCCCTACAACTGTATTCCAGTCGCCCATGACTATTAGATTTTCGTCCCCCTTTACATTCTGCATTACCCTCTCAGTATCCTCATACACTTTCTCTATCTGTTCATCTTCAGCTTGCGACGTCGGCATGTATACCTGAACTATCGTTGTCGGTGTTGGTCTGCTGTCGATTCTGATTAGAACAACCCGGTCACTGAACTGTTCACAGTAACACACCCTCTGCCTTATCTTCCTATTCATAACGAATCCTACACCTGTTATACCATTTTCTGCTGCTGTTGATATTACCCGATACTCATCTGACCAGAAATCCTTGTCTTCCTTCCAATTCACTTCACTGACCCCTACTATATCTAGATTGAGTCTTTGCATTTCCCTTTTCAGATTTTCTAGTTTCCCGACCACGTTCAAGCTTCTGACATTCCACGCCCCGACTCGTAGAACGTTATCCTTTCGTTGATTATTCAATCTTTTTCTCATGGTAACCTCCCCCTTGGCAGTCCCCTCCCGGAGATCCGAATGGGGGACTATTCCGGAATCTTTTGCCAATGGAGAGATCATCATGACACTTCTTCAAATACAGGCAACAAATACATGCCTCGGGCATGGATGTGTGTGATGTCCGTAGGTTAGTTAGGTTTAATTAGTTCTAAGTTCTAGGGGACTGATGACCACAGCAGTTGAGTCCCATAGTGCTCAGAGCCATTTGAACCATTTGTCACAATTCTAGATGCCGTGTGACTAGGGCCTTCCGTCGGGTAGACCGTTCGCCGGTTGCAAGTCTTTCCATTTGACGCCACTTCGGCGACTTGCGCGTCGATAGGGATGAAATGATGATGATCAGGACAACACAACACCCAGTCCCTGTGCGGAGAAAATCTCCGACCCAGCCGGGAATCGAACCCGGGCCCTTAGGAGTGACATTCCGTCGCGCTGACCACGCAGCTACTGAGGGCGGACACAACTGTAGATACAATAATATAAATAAAATTGCTATATTGATTTGATTGAAAGTTTTCGTGTAGTATTTTTCGTTATTTCCAATCCACTCAAGAACAAAGTTTTTCTTCCTTTTTCAGAATAAACATTATGTAAGTAATATATTGATAATTTTCACAGTCATAATAAAGATGTTGTTAGAATCATGTGCGAATGAAAATAAGAACGAGCAGCGAGATGAGATCCAAAGACCTTGCGCTTATAAAAACACGCGCTTACTCGCTCACCTGCGGACTGCTTGAATATTTGCTGTCATGTAAAGTAAATTCTGACAATCTTCATACTCGAGTTTCTCGAAAACGGTTGAGAGTTGTGTTTTCCTGTTTACGTATGTTCAGGTCCTCACGGTGCCCTGCACACCCTGTCAATACGAATCAATTCGGCGAGGGCAAGTTCGCACTGTCCCCTTCTTAGTGGGGCGGCTACGACCTTGCAAAACACATCAGGTACTTAGTATTACTTGACGTGCGTACTGGAACACCGTTAGGCGCAGAGGAAAGGACAGTTAATACACTGCAGGGGGCACATATTAAGGTACCAATGAGCACACTATCTGAACTTATACCCCTAACACTCCCTATAGTATATGTGATGTTAATAGATGGTCGTTAGTTGTTACTCATGGTGTTGCCAACAGTATTTTTGGTATTAGTACAATTTTGTTCTGTGCTCAGACAGTTGTTGAGTGGAAGCACGCCACCTCAATACAGCGACTACAATACTGGCCATTTAAATTGCTACACCACGAAGATGACGTGCTACAGACGCGAAATTTAACCGGCAGGAAGAAGATGCTGTGATATGCAAATGATTAGCTTTTCAGAGCATTCACACAAGGTTGGCGCCGGTTCCCATACACAAACAGCAGTTCAACGGCGTTGCCTGGTGAAACGTTGTTGTGATGCCTCGTGTAAGAAGGACGAATGCGTACCATCACGTTTCCGACTTTGATAAAGTTCGGATTGTAGCCTATCGCGATTGCGGTTTCTCGTATCGCAACATTGCTGCTCGCGCTGGTCGAAATCCAATGACTGTTAGCAGAATATGGAATCGATGGGATCAGGAGGGTAATACGGAACGTCGTGCTGGATCCGAACGGCCTCGTATCACTAGCAGTCGAGATGACAGGCATCTTATCCGCATGGCTGTAACGGATCGTGCAGCCACGTCTCGATCCCTGAGTCAACGGATGGGGACATTTGCAAGACAACAACCATCTGCACGAACAGTTCGACGACGTTTGCAGCAGCATGGACTATCACTCGGAGACCATGGCTGCGGTTACCCTTGACGCTACATCACAGAAAGGAGCGCCTGCGATGGTGTACTCAAAGACGAACCCGGGTGCACGAATGGCAAAACGTCAGTTTTTCGGATGAATCCAGGTTCTGTTTACAGCATCATGATGGTCGCATCCGTCTTTGGCGACTTTGCGGTGAACGCACATTGGAAGCGTGTATTCGTCATCGCCATACTGGCGTGATGGTATTGGGTGCCATTGGTTACACGTCACGGTCACCTCTTGTTCACATTGATGAACAGTGGACGTTACATTTCATATGTGTTACCACCCGTGGCTCTACCCTTCATTCGATCCCTGCGAAACCCTACATTTCAGCAGGATAATGCAGGACCGAATGTTGCAGGTCGTGTACGGGCCTTTCTGGACACAGGAAACGTTCGACTGCTGCCGTGGTCAGCACATTCTCCAGATCTCTCACCAATTGAAAACGTCTGGTTAATGGTGATCGAGCAACTGGCTCGTCACAGTACGCCAGTCACTACTCTTGATGAACTGTGGTATCGTGTTGAAAATGCGTGGGCAGCTGAACCTGTACACGCCATCCAAGCTCTGTTTGACTCAATGCCCAGGCGTATCAAGGCCGTTATTACGGCCAGAGGTGGTTGTTCTGGGTACTGATTTCTCAGGATCTATGCACCCAAATTGCGTGAAAATGTAATCACATGTCAGTTCTAGTATAATATACTTGTCCAATGAATACCCGTTTATCATCTGCATTTCTTCTTGGTGTAGCAATTTTAGTAGCCAGTAGTGTATTTCTGCGGTAGGGCGTTCGCTTGCTGATACCTCCCGACGAGTCGAACGTATTTGATGAATTCTACACTTTTCATAAAATAAAATATGAGCGGTAAAGGACTTCTGAAGCCCTCGCTGTGGTGCTAAAGAAACAGAGTTATCTCGTCAGGATACGGAGCAACGTTTCTAGGTATTCTCTTGGCAGTGACGTTTAGTGTTCCGAAGAAAGACGTGAGGCTTTTGAATAGGGAGTTCTGCGCAATGGCTTTTGAGCGGCAGTGGTCAAAGCGCTCCAGCAGCAGGAAGCGGGCTGTTTGCTGGCGGTGGCGGTGGCAGCGGTGGCGCTCGTTTCGCGGCCTGCGGTGCTCCTCCGTTTATTTTGGCCCGCCGGCTGCACACGCGCTGTTGACGGCTACCGCCTGTTCCGTAAATCGCGTGCACTGCAGCAGCTCTCACCAGCAAACACGTCTGCCGAGTTTCCTGTTGCAGAAGCGGGCGTGGAGAAATAGCTAGAGCATTTGACATGAATGAAGAGTTCAGAGTGAAAGTTTGCCAACTGCATTTTTGGCTATTTCTCAATTTGATCTGCCAGCGCATTGTAAAAAGTCCATAATTAAGTTCTCATCCACGAGATGGCATTAGATCTCTTTTCCTCGCATGTACAGTCAATGTTTCCAGAGTTATTGAGTCGTGTCAACGTATCGACCTTTCTAGATCGCGGTCGAGTCGTAGTTTTTCAGCTGTTCTTCAGACACGAGATAAGCAACTGGTCTGTATAATCGATATCTGAATGTTGTAGAGGGGGAGCAGAGGGAGCTGGGTTGAGTAGGGGAGTTGCGGCAGAGCGGTGAGCACTATAGATGGGTCGTTCGGGAACTAACGGGTCCAAAGGAACCGTTCATCAAGATGAACGGAACGAGCAAGGAACGAATTCTAAGGAACGGTCTTTCGTAGTTCACTTCGGTGGCGACTTTCTACTTATACTACCCGGGAACGAGAAACGGTCGGCCTCGTTCCCGCAACGGCACGTCCGCCGGTCTCGTTCCAGCCTCGGTCCCGTTCCCGTCTGTCTTGCTCTCGCTCGGGCGTACTCGTCCTTCTTCGCGTGGCCACTTGTCGCAGTTCTACTGCCAACTGCTCATAGTTCAGCATCGAGTTGTTCATATATTTACTATCAAAAACAGTCTTGATCACAATTTATTTATTACGGTGACAGGTTTCGACCACTACTGTGGTCATCTTCAGACCAATGAGTATGGACCTCCTTCTGCAGGAAAATCACTACTGTAGTGATTAGTAGTGATTCTCGAGCAGAAGGAGGTCCTTACTCATTGGTCTGAAGAGGACCACAGTAGTGGTCTACACCGGTCACCGTAATAAATAAATTGTGATCAAGACTGTTTTTGATAGTAAATATTTGTAACACTTTGATCACTGTTCACTCCCACAATATATTTGAATACATTGTAATCGAGTTGTTCATTTCTTTCGCTGCACACGCCCGTTCTAGATCTGCTTCAAACCTTTTCCGAACTCTAAACTTCTGCTTCTTTTCGTGTTCTATCCAGCGTCCATGACCAGTAATTAAAATGCATTCTATAATTACGTAAATTACATAAAAATTACGTGGTATGTAATACATACATTTTTTCAGGTAACAAAACGGCATATCAACTTACTTCACTATTTCGATAACAGCAGAAGGAATATTTGAGAAAAGGCAAGATTTTTTTTTTATAGACATGCAAAGGAAGTCGGCACGGCACACACGAGTGGCCATTTTCCGTCTTTTTTTGATCCAGGGTAAGAGAGCACGTTCATTGTTACGGAAGGCAGACCGACTTACAACCGAATGAAGCCCGCTCTCCGTAATCGAGTGTCTGGTGTCACATTTTGTTAAGAGAATATGATAACTCCTACAATATTATTTTAGTGGTACAGGGTGGCGCACGAAAAATCGGCCCCGAGCACTAGACTGCTCATTGTCGCCCACCAATCGTTATCTATTGCTTCGAAGTTGTTGTTTGCATTAGCTTATTTGATATTTATTCACTGCCTAGTTATTACATGTTTATCTATCCTGCTCGTAGCAGTCAACAAATCGTGCGTAACTGGCGAACAGTTTGTACTCGGGGCCGGTTTTTCGTGCTCCAATATTTAACAGCGATCAGCCACATAACGCTACAGCTGGCTAAACGAGAGGTTTTGCAGAATCACGAAAATTACAGGTGTCTGTGAATTCTGCTATGCATAAAAACACTGTACCCCAGGGGAGGGGGGGGGAGGGAGGCAAGTGCCTCGTCTTGGCGCCTTCCATCTTCAGTCCCTATGCTACTAATTTTCAGTTTTTCATAACAATCATGTACCAAGCACAAATGAACTGTGAACGAGTAAAAATGAACGGTTCCCAAAAATGAGCGATCACCAGTGGACTAGTGCCCAAGGATGAACGAGATTGTCCATCTCTAGTGAGCACGGGTATGGCGTGTCTGTCTGCAAGTAGCTGGTCACCAAGAGAGGACGCACCGAGCCGACGGTACCGCTGGCCACTGACACGCGCAGCAAGTCCACCGAGATGACAAAACTCATGGGATAGCCATATCCACATATGCAGATGGCGTTAGTATCGCGTACTCGAGATGTAAAAGGGCAGTGCATTGGCGCAGCTGTGATTTGTATTCAGGTGATACGTCTGAAAAGATTTCCGTCGTGATTGTGTGCTCACGACGGGAATTAACAGACTCTGAACGCGGAATGATACTTGGAACTAGCCACGTGGGACATTTACTTTCACAATACTCCGAGGTCTGTAGTGTCAATAGTGTGCTGAGAATACCAAATTCCAGGCGTTACCTCTCATCACGGACAACGCAGTAGCCGATGGTCTTCACTTAACGACCAAGAACAGCGGCGATTGCGTAGAGTTGTCAGTGTTAACAGACAAGCAAGACTGCGTGAAATAACCGCAGAAAACGATGCCGAACTTATTCGTTAGGGCCGTGCGGCGGATTTGGCGTTTTGCAGACGACCGACGCGAGTTCCTCTGCTCGACATCGTATGCAGCACCTCTGATGGTAGGGTTCGAGTGTGGCGCAGGCCCCGCGAACCCAGTCCGCAGCTCGTGGTCGTGCGGTAGCGTTCTCACTTCCCGCACCCGGGTTCCCGGGTTCGATTCCCGGCGGGGTCGCTGGCCGCGGTGGTCTCGCGGTTCTAAGCGCGCAGTCCGGAACCGAGCGACTGCTACGGTCGCAGGTTCGAATCCTGCCTCGGGCATGGATGTGTGTGATGTCCTTAGGTTAGTTAGGTTTAAGTAGTTCTAAGTTCTAGGGGACTGATGACCACAGCTGTTAAGTCCCATAGTGCTCAGAGCCATTTGAACCATTTTGAACCGGCGGGGTCAGGGATTTTCTCTGCCTCGTGATGACTGGGTGTTGTGTGATGTCCTTAGGTTAGTTAGATTTAAGTAGTTCTAGGTTCTAGGGGACTGATGACCATAGATGTTAAGTCCCATAGTGTTCACAGCCATTTGAACCATTTATTTTTGAACCCACGAACCTAAGAACCCAAGTTGTCAACAAGGCACTGTCCAACGTGGTATTGGCTCCACAAATGTGTGTGCTGTGTTTTCTTGGAATGGACTGGAGTCTATGGTCCAACTGAACGAATCATTCACTGGAAACAGTTATGTTCGGCTAATTGCATTTCCAGCCATTCATGTACTTCATGTTCCCAAACATGTCACTGGGCCATAGTTGTTATTCTGAGAACTTCTGGACAGTTCGAGAGAATGTTTTGGGCACCCACGTCGCCCGACATGAATCACATCAAACATTTATGGGACGCAATGCGAGGTCAATTCGTGCACAAAATCCTGCATCAGAACAAAAGATGGACTGTTATAGGGACGGGAAAGCTCAGTATCTGTGCAGGAGACTTCCAGCTTCTTGTTGAGACCACGCCACGGCGAGTTGCTGCACTACGCTGGACAAAAGGAGGGCCGACACAGTATTAGTGGGTATCCAGTGACTTTTGTAGAGCGGTGGACTCGTCAGCTGGTGCCGAGGTGGAAGGCGCGGCGACGAAAGTTAGTTGCTGTTTGACTATCACGCATCACCGTGAACGGATGGTCAAGACATCATCGAGAAAAAAGGAAAGTTCAGCTGTTGTTCGACTACGTGCCAAGACGGAAGTACGTGACCTTTGCAATCGGCAGATTTAATAAACAGAGAATGGACGTTTTTGCCAAGTTAGTGCGCTCGCGAACATAATTAAAGTTTATTACAATTTATTCAATACAAATAGAATCTCACTGTCAAGGAAGTAGGACTCCTGCCCTGCTGTAGCCAGCGATTGGTAGTTTGATAAACTATGTTCAGTTTTGCTACCTTGTTCAAGAAAAGTCAGAGATAAAGAGTAACGTTGTCTGAAGTTTTGGGAAACAGATCGGTCCAAGGAGTGGGCAGTGCTAAACAGATGAATTACTTTTATCAGGTTTAACTTAAATGTTGAGTACATATTATATAACGTTTTTCAGGGGATATATACGCTTACTAATAACAATAAAAGCTTTATAAACGTTCTTCCTCATTGTGAAAATATTACATTTAGAGTGTAGTTGTCCAAGGCTCAGTGTGACTTGTAATACCCTAGTAAGACAGTTAACAATAGACGAAAGTTTTATTTTGTGATCATGTAATTTTTATTAACTGGTGTTGTACATAAAATTGAAAAGAACATACAGTTCTGTAGACAATATTTCGAGAGTTAATCATTTTGCTATGAGGCTAGAACACGGCACAACTCTGCAGAAATGTTTGTTTCTTGTTTGGCCTACTGACGTCAAATAAATGTTTTTAAAAATTTCTAATGACATTCAGTAAACCTCCATTTCCCTAAATCCGTGTCCTGTCATTGTTCAGCTATCGCATGGTGATCCAAATCCGTAACAGACCTATGAAACTCACATCTCCATGGTATACCTTTCTGGTTTAAATGTTTTTGAATTACATAAAGAAAGCTGTGTCTAAGCTATAATATCTACATCAAACGGTAAAAGTAAATGAAATGTGAACTTCATTTTGTGTCAGTAAGAGTAAGCAATTTAAAGAGAATGTGTAGAACTTTAAGGATGTAGTTTTGATTTTAGACACTTGCATAGAACAAAATCGAAAATCAAAATGGCAGTAACTCTGTTATAACTAGATCATGCTCCCAAATTGGAAATATAGACTGAAGATTTGAAGTTCCTAGTCCGGTAATTTATTAATTCCTCACAATGATGACACGTATAACCAAGAAAGCTAGTATTAAAGAAAGATACATACGAGTATACGAAGCGAAGGATTGAATCAAAATCAATAAAGAGGGATAAACGTAAATTCATGTGCGTTATACTGTACAGAAAAGATTTTCTAAACACTGAAACTTTGAGAAATAACTGACAAGAAAATGGACGTACGAGGACAGCCTCTCAGTTGGTTGAATATAAAGAGACTGAATATTTTTAAAAAATCGCACTTAATTATTAAATTCAGTGACATTTCCAACTTGGTTCTTCCTTTCGAGAGATTACTCTAAAAGGAAAATACAATCACAACTGTGCAGACTCAAACAAATCTGCATCAAACTTTATTTCCTCAGTCCAGACGACAAGTGAGTGCATAGACGAAAAACAGTATGAAATCACTCTTTGATGTAACTTAGCTTAATGTGGGCGATAACCACATTGTTTACGACTAGAATGTTAATAAATACTTTAATATGAAGTAGTGTCAACTGAAACAATATTACATGCTTTCGAGTGCAACTTCTATGTAAACAGAGGCTATGAAATGTCTGTATATTAATACGAAAAAAGAGTGACTCGTATATCTTGTGACGTGGGACCAACATTGATAATAAATCTTATGTCAAACACCTTCCTTGAAGTTTCAGAGAGAAAGTGAAGCATGTCTACCACACTGTAAGCTTGTAACCTTCCAAACAACAACTGTAATGAGTTAGTGGCTATACATAGCATGATAGTCCGTCGAAAAACTTACCGTACATACCAAAGTTTTCAACACGATTGAAATAGTATGGTTCATTAATTCAGGTAGTTTTCATCATTTAACTCAAAACTGATTTTGATAGATTTTGTCCACTTTCTGAGGCTTTCAAACGTGAATGAGAGGTGGCTGATATTCCTAAAGTGTTTGCTATTTTCCTGTATTGTAGTCAACCACCAAAATTCCTGTCAACCTAGAAACGTTCTTTTTCCAAGTTTTGTTGTCTCAAGTAACGAGACATCTCCGACATTTAAAGATGTTCGAAACAATTTTTTTGACAGGTGGTATTCTGCGTGGCGTTTTATACACTCGTAATTCCAAAATATGGTTACTGAATGTGGACGAATTCTATAGTACTGAGTGAACAAACAAAACCGGTGCCATCGTGGAACTTTCAACATGTTTAATGACTATGCAAAGCTGTGGATCTTCAGACAACTGGTTGCGAGTTCTATAGTTACGTTGGCTGTAATTGTTCAAATTATCAGCAATTGTGTATCTTTATGTACATTAATGTGTGTTAGGTCGGAATTGATGCCATTTTCTGTATTATTAAAATGAGAATATAAGGTGAACATTTAGCACTGGACCTCTTTCATACGATAGCTCCAGTTATGTCTTTTTGAAGTGGGGAAGTTTTATGCACGCTGCTGACATGTAAGTTATATTGCAGTCTGTCTTTTAAACAACTTTTTCAAGTTGAGCCACATACGTTGCTTCAGGGCACGCCGTAGTTCTAAGAAAAGTGAGCAAATTCCAGGAGTCTGATAAAAACCCGGGCCGCTGGAAGTTGTCCACAAGAATTCAAAGCGAAAACTCTTAAAAGTTCTTTCTGCTGCAAAGAAGAGCGATTTCACTTGAATTCGTTTTGTGACACCCTTACTGACAGTTTCGTGGGGCCCGCACACAAGGATTACTACTTTTCCGGAACACAGGCACCCATTCAAGTTGCATTGCTCGTTAAATATCTTCGTACAAATCGTATCACATTGTCAGTATGTGGCGGAAGCTTCGCATTCCAACATCCCAACGAGTTAGTCCCGACCCGTCAGCAGCCACATCCGCTGATTACATCCAGCTGGGCTATTTTCGGAGCGATCTGACTGCTTTGAGAAACGAACTCTGTCAGTCTTTTGAGTATATTGTTCTACATATCCGGAATATTACAGAATTTCAAAGATGGCCTCACAAATCTTCGTCCTAGCGCTGCGCCGCTTATATCACTGTTGCTGGCTCAAATTTTGATCTCAGAGAGTAACATTTTCTTTCTTGTAGAACATACTAGATCAAATATTTATGTGCGTTGGACGTATTCTGATCAGTTTTTTATATTTTCGCTGTTTGTGTTTTTGTTGTTGCTGTTTTAGTCCGAAGAATGGTTTGGTGCAACTCTCTCAATTAGTCTCTCCTTCGCAAGTCTCTTAATCTCCGAATAACTACTACAACCTATACTTAGTTCAACTGGATTGCTGTAATTTATGCCAAGGTCTCCCTTTACAATTGTACACCCCATACTTTCCTCCATTTACAAATTGACTAACTTGATGCCTCAGGATGTCTCCTATGCACCAGTTCCTTCATTTAGTGAAGTTGTGCCATAGATTTCCTTCCTCCCCAGTTCATTTCAGTATCTCCTCACTATTTATTCGGTCCACCTACCTTTCTTTTGTAGCACCAAATGGAAAAGCATCTACCCGCCCGGAAATCCAGGTGCGTTAAAGCGGCGCCATTGTAATTGTAGTACTTAACATATTGTGCTTTTCATATAATAATTATCATGGTGACTAATATACAGTTAACGTAGAAAAAACGAAACATTATTGTAAAAAAATGTGATGAATGTAATGTGGAAAGGATACGGATACTCCAGCTGTATGTAAATACGGTACTATAATTTTTTATAACACACGTCGCTTAACTACATCCAGTTGCTTCAATTTCGTCTATTTAGTCATCATCACATTACTTGTTTTTTATTTTAACATTGATCTCAGCATTAAGTACGGAAGTGTGTAAATGAATGAAACCACCTGAAGTTGAACACACATCCGAAACCAGTCGTGTGCGATATAAAAACGCCTTCTATTGTGACAGCGGTTATTATTCTACACCCTATAAAAGCACTGTCACTGAGTTCAATTGCATCCATATGGATAAAGTACAGTTCAAGTTAATAACCTTGCTGAAACTTGCATCTCTCGAATAGAAAACAAGCATCATGTACTAGGTCTTCCAATACAGATTTGTACGTACACAGACGGAAAAAAACACACCATCATGAAGGAGCTGTGCAACAGAAAGGAAAGTTGGCAGGCATATTTGTACATTTGAAAGATGAGCCGCCTAAGAAGGGCGCTAATAACGGCACTTTGAGGACGCAAATCATGTTTGCTTTAAACACACTCTGTAAAGGTCATGAGCGTTTTAACTTTTGAGATTGGACGTACTGAGTTGATGTTAATCAAGAATGCGTAAAACGCGACAAAGACGCCATTATCAACGCCTCACTGAGTTTGAACGAGGTCGTGAAGTAGGACTGCCAGAAGCTGGATGTCCATTCTGCGATATTTCAGAAAGACTTGGCCGGAGAGTGGCCACTGTACAGGTTTACTGTCAGCGGTGGTCACAGGAACGTACGGTCGCAAGAAGACCGGACTCTGTACGAACTCGTGGCGCTACCGAGAGGGAAGTGTCGTGTTCGGCGTATGGCTCTGGCTGTACTGCATCATCATCATCATCATCATCATCATCATCATTATCATCATCAGAATCTGCTGCAGCTGCAGCAGCTGCAGCAATTTGAGCAGCAGCTGATATCACAGTGACACAACGAAAACTTACAAATGGGTTACTTCGAAGTTAGCTTCGAACCAGACGCCCTCTAGCATGCATTTCACTGAGCCCAAACCACAGCCATTTGCGGCTTCAATGGCATCAAGCGAGAGCTTATAGGAGAGTAGGGTGGAGGCATGTTGTGTTTTCTGATGAAAGCTGGTTCTACCTCTGTGCCAGTGATGGTTGTGTGTTGATTGGGAGGAGGGAAATGAAGGGTCTGCAAACTACGTGTCTGTGTACTATATGCACTGAATCTACACCTTGAGGTATGGCCTGGGGTGCTATTTCGCATGACAGCAGAAGCACTTTCGTGGTTATCTCATGCACCCTGAAAGCAAATTTGTACGTCAATTCAGTGATTCGACCTGTCCTTCGACGATTCATGAACAACTTCCCAAGTGTTTTTTCCAACAGGATAATGCTCCTCCACATGTCGCTGTTGTAATCTAATATTCTGTACAGAGTGCCGATATGTTGCTTTGGCCTGCTCGATCACCAGATGTCTCAATCGAGCGCATCTGGGACATTATCGGACCCCAAATGTAGCGTCATCCACAGCCAAACCATACCTGTATTGGTCGACCAAGTGCAGGAGGCATGGAATTCCACCCCACAACCTGACATCCGGCACAACACCATGCAAGCACGTTTGCATGGTTGCACTCATCATTCTGGCGATGCACCGGTTATTAACGTACCACTTCACAGTTTCAATGACTAATTTCGCGTTTACATTAACCTGTCATCTTTCAATGTTAATCACTTAAATTTGTTACCGAGAGCCGGCCGCTGTGGCCGAGCGATTCTAGGCGCTTCAGTCCGGAACCACGCTGCTGCTCCGGTCACAGGTTCGAATCCTGCCTCGGGCATGGGTGTGTGTGATGTCCTTAGGTTAGTTAGGTTTAAGTAGTTCTAAGACTAGAGGACTGATGACCTAAGATGTTAAGTCCCATAGTACTTAGAGCCATTTGAACCAGCTAAATTTGCAGGCGTGCACAAGATAATGAAACTGGTGGAGCGAATAGTTAAATTTCTGAACTCGCACGCATTAATCCACTCTCAGCTGCAACACTGATCGAACAGTATGAAGACTATACGTCACTGCAGATTATTTTGGTTGGTCAAGGAGCATGCCTGGAATAATTTTTCGATTTAAAACTCGCTGTTGTTGTATTTATGAAGGAAAAAGGAGAGCAAGAACGAAAATTAGAGCATCCGAAATGGATTGCAGACCTCACATTTTAAGTGGACGTGACTCCACACTGTTCCACAGTAAGACAATGAAAGGTGAGCAACAACTTCTTTATGATCTGATGGGGATAAATTTAAAAAGATAATCGCGTTATAGGACACTTTCTGACAAACACAGTCCAATGCCCTAAACTCAAAGGCATTACAGAAAATGCCACGTTTGAAGAATTCATTGTGACCTTGAAACAAAAAAAAAAATGGCTCTGAGCACTATGGGACTCAACTGCTGAGGTCATAAGTCCCCTAGAACTTAGAACTACTTAAACCTAACTAACCTAAGGACAACACACACATCCATGCCCGAGGCAGGATTCGAACCTGCGACCGTAGCGGTCGCGCGGTTCCAGACTGCAGCGCCAGAACCGCTCGGCCACCAGCGGCCGGCGACCTTGAAACAATTAAAAGTATAATTTCCTAAACTTTCTGATGACACCTCCAGTCTTACTTCTGTTTTCGACACGGTTTGCCGTTTCAGTTGTAAGCGCATCTGTGCACATGCAGATGCAACTGATTGACCGAAAAGTTAAGTTTCCATTTTAAAGACAAATCCTTTTACACTAAAACTGTCGATGATGTCTACATTGCTTTCCTGAGGTAGAGATCCCACGTCTCGATTAAGTGGCTCGAAAGTGCTACAATGTTACGTAGGGTCAATATATGTACGTGAAAGACCTTTCTCGAATTATGAAACTAAATATGTCACAATTACATGGCAACTTGAGTGCGAAAATCTATGACATGGTGCGCAGTTGTCTTTATGCCTACAGTTTGTACCAGATACAAATTATATTACGTCCTTAGCGAAGCAAACACATTTAAATAATACCAAACATAATTAAATAATAATATATGTTTTTTATGACCTGTGTCAGTGGTTCTCAAAGTGTGCGCCAGGGTGCAATGGTGCGGCCTAAAACATTTACGAGTGCGACGTGTAATTTTTTAGGAAAACATATGGCCAAATATAAAACAACGAATAGCTACTCAATTTTACCCACTTCACGACAGGTATAACACGGAACGAGTCCTTATGTTTCGTCGAATAGATCAGTTTGGTTAAGGAAATAGCCGGCCGCTGTGACCGAGCGGTTCTAGGTGCTTCAGTCCGGAACCGCGCTGCTGCTACGGTCGCAGGTTCGGATCCTGCCTCGGGCATGGATATGTGTGATGTCCTTAGGTTAGTTAGGTTTAAGTAGTTCTAAGCCTAGAGGACTGATGACCTCAGATGTTAAGGCTCATAGTGCTCAGAGCCATTTGAACCATTTGTCACAATTCTAGATGCCGTGTGACTAGGGCCTCCCGTCGGGTAGACTGTTCGCCGGTTGCAAGTCTTTCCATTTGACGCCACTTCGGCGACTTGCGCGTCGATAGGGATGAAATGAGGTGGTTTATTCTCGTTGCAGTGCCGACAGTATCCAGAACGTTTCATGCCGACTGTCCTCTCTCTTTCATTGCTGCTAATCTTAGCTGTCTAATAGTAGCAGCTGTTTGGGAACTGGGCAAAGGTATTTCAAAATATTGAGTGATGATAAAGCCATTGCTGGCCCATCGATGTCATCCCTTACGCCGGCCAAGGTGGCCGAGTGGTTCTAGGCGCTACAGTCTGGAACCGCGCGACCGCTACGGTCGCAGGCTCGAATCCTGCCTCGGGCATGGGTGTGTGTGATGTCCTTAGGTTAGCTAGGTTTAAGTGGTTCTAAGTTCTATGGGAATGATGACCTCAGAAGTTAAGTCCCATAGTGCTCAGAGCCATTTCAACCATTTTTTTCATGCCTTACACCATTGAAAAGTGTAAGGAATTCGAGGAAAAGTGTAATTCGCAGTGGGGTGAGAAAAATAATTATTCGGATGGCAGAATGCTGCGGCCTCGAGAAACAGAATGGTTAGATAATTGTCACATTGCTACAATCATAGCAATATTCAGTGGTAGGAGTGACTAATTCATTTAATAATGAATGTAACTGTATTTATAAATGTAATACTTTATCCTTGGTAAAATTTGGTGTGTCCAAAACAGCAACATATACGATATGCTGTAAAAAACTTGCAGTCTAAGACTGCGACCATGGACTGCGAGTTTCTTACAGCATAATGCTTCATGTTCATTCGTAATTAAGAAATGCCTCAAATCAAACGCGATTGCAAACTCCCTGCACTAGAACTGCGTTACAACAGCCTTACCTTAATTCCAATGTTTTTGATACAACCCTTTTTACTTCTGTGTGTAAAATATAACTATCTTAGTCGCTGGTCGGTACCATGCGCACGGGTATCCGTGGATGACTAGCACTGGTCGTGACATTTTCCCAGCCATGCCCCCTCTCAACACCCTTCGCCCTGTAGGCACCGTGCATATTACTTTCGCACGCCTCGTTCCGTGCCTTCTTTCCGTAACCAAACAGTACACTTGTGTCGCTCTTAAAGTTTATAAACAAACATTGAGTTACTCTACAGTGTTGTCAAGCGTTAATGGATTTCTGGTCAGATCCAAACGTTCAGAATCAGGAGAAAACGGTGAAAAAGTATTTGGCGACTGACGGGTTTGTTCGACGAAAACTCTTAAGGATATTATCAGATCGTGTCGTGCTTTTGTTTCGCAGATTATTTGCCTATGGTTGTTTTTCTTTTATGATGGTAGCCATGCTGAAATAGCCTTGTGCGCTGTGCATGTGATCACAATTTGTCCGTAGAATTCGGAAGGTATCGTGTCGTTCCCAATGAATGCGAACCTGCTCCACCAACTCCAAGTGACGCTGCAACAGCACGTAGGAAGTGAATTGAATAGTATTATTATTGTCCATTATGACCCACTTGTTTATCAAAAAATTATAAATAACATCCACTACCAGTCACCTTTTAATAATACTTTACTGAAAATGCATACCTTTCTGTTGTCAATAAAATGTTATTGAAAAGTGCTAAAGGAAATTATCTATCAGAGCTCCTTATTGTTTGACCTCGAGCTGTCTGTGACTAAAAGAATTTCATTTCATATTCTTTGCCACAGATGAGTAACACCTGTGAACATGATCGTCATTGTTCATGAAGCTTTGCTACTTCTGAGCGTCATTTCCACTGCAGTTGAATGATCTAGCGGATTCATGACAGAAGCTTCCAGCAACGTTAAGGGAACCTGAAAATTACCTTTGGCAGCACTGTTAACCCATGGGGGCACAACAATCCAGGCCCAGAAGAAAAATGCGTTTCCATTGTTGTGCGCTTGACATATCGCAGACAGTGTTGCCAATTTCGCGACTTTGTAGCAAGAAATGGCGACTTTTGCCTTCGTCTTAGCGACAAAAAAAACTTTTTAGCGACAAAAATTATTTAGCGACTTATCTGGCGACTTTTGGAGTACTGACGACTTTTGAAGTACAAATCAAAACTATTTTGGGCCTGTATTTTCATCAACAAAATTAAGATTTTGACTATAGAATGGGTACTACATTGACTTTGTTCTAGATTTACTAAGTAAATTAAGTTCTTAGCAGATCATGTAGCATTGTTCAGCATTTAATAAACCTGAATGTGGGAATTGCCTACAGAGTAAGAAAACCTTGATTATAGAACAATTCATTATTCATTACTCACTAGCCTGTTATCGTCGGTAGCGTGTCGATCTAAAATTTTTCAACTTTTGAACTCCCTTTATTTTTTGAATTGACAAAAACATACGTAATATTAAGTATAATAAAATACATTTCTGTCCAGCAACCTCAGACATTATTACGTTTTAAACAATGAACAATAGAACTGATATCGAGTTACGGAGTGAGTAGATTGTTTCATGACCTCTAGTTCGCCTGAGTTTTAATGTATTTTCAGTGATTATAAATTGGTGAAACTTATGTTGTGGTGGCTTACATAATGGATTTACCGCAGAAGAAGAAGCAGTACGCTCAAAAATATCGGGATGCGTGGGAAGCAGAACCTGAATTCAATGGGTGGCTGAAACCAGTCGTTGGAGACTTATCCAAGGCAAGATGTCAAGTACGTGCAACAGAGTTTTATGCTAAATGGTGTGATATTAGAAAGCATTCGAAAACTATTAAGCATAAGCAAAAATTGATTTAAAAAAAAACACATGAACCACCTTACCTGTGAAAATTGTTCCGGAAACTACAGTCAGAATAGCAAGCAGAGCGGAAGGCGCCCTTTCTTTATTTATTGCGGAACATTGTTCTATTTTAGCTGCAGATCATTTAGGAATACTGTGCAAGAAGGTGTTTTCCGGTGATGAGGGCGCTACAAACATGCAATTACATCGTACAAAGTGGACTAACACTATAACTGACGTTTTGGCTCCATATTTTACACAATCATTGGTTGAAGATATAGGTAACTAAAAATACAGTGTACTAATAGATGAATCCACAGATGTATCAGTATCTAAAATGCTAGGTATCGTTATACGGTACTATAGTGTAAACAACCAAACCATTAGATCAGCATTTATCAAACGCGCTGTAGTAGAAACTGCAGATGCAAGAAATCTGACTGAATTCTTTGAAAGATCTCAAACTTCCAATCGCTGATATGGTAGGAATTGGCACAGATAATGCTTCTGCAATGGTTGGAACAAACAATGGGCTTTTCGAGAGAGAATACGGTTTGAAGCATTTGATATTGATCCGTTGCATTTGTCACTCTCTTCAGCTTGCAGTTTCGCACACCTCAGTGAATACCATACCTAAAAACATAGAGTTTCTTGTACGGGAAACCTACAATTGGTTCTACATTTCGCCGAAAAGACAAGAGGAATATAAAAAGATTTATGAGACAACAAATTGTGGAAAACAGCCACTAAAAATTTTGAAGGTCTGTGCAACACGTTGGCTTTCAATTAAACCAGCAATACGAAGAATTCTGGAGCAGTGGGAAGAACTAAAGCTACACTTTTCACTTGCCATGGTTCAAGACAATTGTTACACTGCCGATCTTTTGTACAAGACGTATTGTGACGAATCAAATCATCTTTACATGTTTTACCTTAAACATGCTTTAAAAGACGTACAAATAGTAATAAAAGACTTTTAAGGAGACGACAATGACCCCACTAAATTACTAGATACACTCGTATTTCTCATGCAGTCACTCGGACGAAACATAGTTTTTCCGACTGTTGATTTGTTGACAACACCAGTTCCAAGCGAATATATGTACGCAAATCCGAACCTTGGCTTTACGTTTGAACAGAAATTGTCTGGGTCAAGTTTGTCTGAAGAAAATAAAGTTTATTTGAAGAAGAGATGCATTCAGTTTAGTCTGAAACTCATAAAAGAAATTCAACAAAGACTGCCAAGTAACGTTACGATCCTGAAAAAAATGTCAATGCTGAATGTTGAAGAAACACTAAAAGCGAATAAAAAAATGCTGTAGCGGATGTAGCCAAAGAATAGGGCTTTAGTGGCGATTTCATAGACGGTATGCTGCAAGAATGGCATAATATCAACTTCATTAGGTGGAATAACACTACTAACACTATTCGATTTTAGAGTGAGGTTTTGCAGTATAAAAATGCCGCAGGGGAGAATCCTTTTTCTTTGATTTCACAGCTAGCAATGACTGTTCTATGCCTACCGCATTCAAATGCAGAAGTGGAAAGAATATTCAGTTCTATGAATATTATAAAAGCTAAAAAACGTAACAGATTATCGTTAAAGACAATTAATGCTTTGATCATATTACGAGACCAGCTGAAGAAACAAAATAAAGATTGTGCATCTTTTAACATACCGTCAGACGTATTGGAGCTTATTGGAACGAACAAAAGTTACTCTTTTGCGCCAAAACCAGTCGAACTGCAACATCATCTTTTGAGCGACGTTCAACCTTCTACATCAACTACAGTTCTGTCAGAGCATGAAACAGAAGAGTTATTCGATCGTCTGAGTGACGACGATGAATAGCTCACATACCGGTATGTATATGTTTTGTAACCTAATTCGAGTTCTTTCTTTCTTTCTTTCTTTCTTTTGTTACAAATATAGTTGTATATTTCTAGTATATTTGACTACTGTGATTGAAACAACAATTTATGTGTTGCGTCAATTATGATAACTTGTTTAATTAAACGTTAGCGTATTTTATATGTATGTTGTTGCAAGCGATGTGTCATTTAATTAAGGCAATATAGCAATTACGTATGAGACAATTTCTATTAATATTTTATTACCCCCCCCCTCCCCCACACAGGCTTATTGCACCATGCACAGCACGAAATTTTCAGTACACCGCTAGTAAAATCAGTTTGAGCAACCACTATGAATCGAGGTACAGAGGAATGAGAGACAGCAACTGCCAATGGGCACTGATTTGTATCAATGGGGCAAGTTGAAAATTTGTTCCAGCCGGGGAATTGAATCCAGGTCTACCGCTTGCTAATCAGATGCACTGACCAGTATGCCACCCGGACACCGTGTCCACCACAGGCGCACGGACTATCCTAGCGTACCTGCCGTCACTCAGATTCACAACTCATACCACACACTACTGACGTAGTACCTCTCCTCACATTACTCGTGGCGTCTCGCAGATTCCCGTAAGAGTTCAAGCTTGGTGTGCCTCTTCGTTGAAGGGATCATTGGCCGTCTTCTTCCTAAAGACCACACACACACACACACACACACACACACACACATTTAAGGCGATGACGGCCAATTATACCTTCAGTGCAGATGTACACCAAGTACGGGAATCAGTGAGATGCCGCAAGTACTGAGACTAATTAGCAGGGTACTAAAACAGTAATGTGTGGTATAAATTGTAAATTTGGGTCTGTTGGGGGGCGTGGTGGGGTTGTCCGTGTGGTTGTGGTGACTGCTGTGTCCGGATGCTGTGGTAGTCAGCGCATTTGCCTAGTAAGCAGAAGGCCCAGGTTCGAATTCCAGTCGGGTACAAATTTTCACTTGCCCCATTGATACACGTCAGTTCTCACTGGAAGCTAATGTCTGTAACTCCTTTGCATCTTTATTGAGTTGCGTTAGATGGGGTGCTACTGCTTAGGAGAGAGCCTGTCAGTGCGTTAGGATGCCAACGTGCAGCACATGACACATGTCACGACCCATGCCACGTCTAGGAGGAGGTGACAATAACGCGGCCCGGCTGTGTAGACGCGCTGACAATGAGCATGGCGCTGGCTGGCGGGAGAGAATAAAAGACGGCCTACGCGGGCGGCGGCGCGGGTGCGCAGCGCGTAACGCGGTTAGCGCCGCCCCCACCCCCGCCGCCAGCCCTTCTCCCACCCCCAGGCCCACCCCTGCTGGGATTTAATTGAGCCAGTGAAAACTGCCCCTAACGGCGTTATCCGGACCGTCGCCGCCGCCGCCGCCGCCGCCGCCGCCGCTCGGCGCAAATTGTGGAAAAACGCGGCGCCGCGCCGTACTGTGCTGGGCTGTGTCGCGTCGCGGCGCGCCGATGTGAAGCCGCTCTCGACGACCCAGCAAGCCCGAGTGTCGCCGGGGAAAACACTCGACTGCGGTCCCGCCGCCTCTGATTTAACGAGATTGCAGGTTTCACCTGAGGCCGCAGCCTGTTAACAGTCTGCCTGTCCACGGCGCTAATTCCCCTCACGTATCAGCCGCAGCGCATGACGCTGGGCCGGCTAAATAGAGCGCGAAGATTGCATGCTGTGGCGTCGTCTAATGGTTGCCATAAAACACAAACTTGTAAGGTCCTATGTTAAAGAAAACAACACTTATTGTTAAATAATAATTTAGTATAATTGGTAATTAATAAGTGTACAAAACTGATCATCAATGTTACGTCTGATGCGAGAGCGGTTGAGACGGTATAAGCAGAAAATCGTAGTGACTACCTGACGTTGACAGCCGTATTGCAGGCGATCTCACAACGTAAACACAGTGGTTCTTCTTATTGCAGAAATTTATTCGACCAGATTTCACAAAACACACAATGATTACTAGTTTCAGTGAAACTACATTGCTATCTTCTGATCATTAAAAAAATGTTCACAGAGACAATTCATTTCGTCAACTATAAAAAATTTCCAAGCAAATGATTTGAAGATGGCGATTTAATTTCGCTGAAAATGGTAATAATTGTGTATTTTTGTTCGATCTGGGCGAATAAACTTCTCTAACAAGAACAAAAAAATGGTTCAAATGGCTCTGAGCACTATGGGACTTAACTTCTGAGGTCATAAGTCCCCTAGAACTTAGAACTACTTAAACCTAACTAACCTAAGGACACCACACACATCCACGCCCGAGGCAGGATTCGAACCTGCGACCGCAGCGTTCTCGTGGTTCCAGACTGTAGCGCCTAGAACCGCACGGCACTCCGGCCGGCTCACAAGAACAATAACCGTATTTAGAATATAATGAAACGTAATTATAGAGATTTTTTCGAATTGATACCCTGTTCACAAAAACCAAGTGTATAATTAAAAAAAATATTTCTGTGAACCTGAGCGCCTTCATGCACAGTAATGTACCTGAAAGATGTTTGTTAATATTATTATTGTTATTATTATTATTTGCTTTCGGAATGTGCCGATACAGCCATCTCAACACTGGAAATTTTTTTTTACAAAATTCGTGTACACGTTAGTTTTATTTATACCGTGGTACGAATATATGTGGACTTAACAAAAGGATTCCACATAAAAAACGTTTTGTCAGCCATAGCATACTGGAACTAGGAAATAAGACAAATGTTAACAGAGGATACACAGAGGTAGAATGCTATGAAAATCCTACTGGTAACACAATAAGAGGTGATAAATCGCCATTGGTATCTGGGATATTCTCAATTCAGTCCATATTAATGACTACTTATCTAAACCGATACATACTTGTTCTGTGTTGGTGCAACGTGCCACAAGGGCGCAGCAGTGACCGGACGCCCGCTGCAGGTAAGAATTTTTTCTGCCCACCCGTGCACACAATGCACGGCCGAACTGGCCGGGCGGGGCAGACGGGCCGTGACAGCCAAGAAGTGCGCACGCATCTGTAACTTCGTGTCACGACGTAGTGTCTAAATACAGTCCACTTTTACCAATCATGTGCTTTCATTACAACCGCCTTTCCTTTGCAACGAGTGTATGCATCCGTATGGACTGGAAAGGGAGAGACAGCGCAGAATTCAGCGAGCGTTTTGCGGCTGCCTACAATACTATAAAAATGCGATTTCAGCCAAAGTTGCTACACATATACTTTACTGTCAGCCGACAATCGCTGTTGGGGTAAGAACCACCTACCTATCAAAGGGGTGGGGTTAGGAGTGAAAAGCGTAGCCCACGGAGCGTAAATTCGTAAATTTTATCGATCCAGTATTTGAGAATAAGAGCACTTAGCGACTTTACACATACACTTCTGACCATTAAAACTGCTACACTAAGAAGAAATGCAGATGATAAACTGGTATTCATTGGACAGATATATTATACTAGAACTGACGTGTGATTACATTTTCACGCAATTTGGGTGCATAGATCCTGAGAAATAAGTACCCAGAACAACCACCTTTGGCCGTAATAACGGCCTTATTACGCCTGGGCATTGAGTCAAACAGAGCTTGACTGGGTGTTGTGTGATGTCCTTAGGTTAGTTAGGTTTAAGTAGTTCTAAGTTCTAGGGGACTGATGACCATAGATGTTACGTCCCATAGTGCCCAGAGCCATTTTGAACCAAACAGAGCTTTGATGGCGTGTACAGGTACAGCTGCCCGTGCAGCTTCAACACGATACCACAGTTCATCACGAGTGGTGACTGGCGTATTGTGACGAGCCAGTTGCTCGGCCACCATTGACCACACGTTTTCAATTGGTGAGAGATCTGAAGAATGTGCTGGCCAGGGCAGCAGCCGAACATTTTCTGTATGCAGAAAGGCCCGTACAGGATCTGCAACATGTAGTCGTGCATTATCCTGCTGGAATGTAGGATTTCGCAGGGATCGCACGAAGGGTAGACCCACTGGTCGTAACACATCTGAAATGTAACGTCCACCGTTCAAAGTGCCGTCAATGCGAACATGAGGTGACCGAGACATGTAACCAATGGCACCCCATGCCATCACGCCAGGTGATACGCCAGTATGGCGATGACGAATACACGCTTCCAATGTGCGTTCTCCGCGATGTCGCCAAACACGGATGCGACCATCATGATGCTGTAAACAGAACCTGGATTCATAAAAAAATGACGTTTTGCTATTCGTGCACCCAGGTTCGTCGTTGAGTACACTATCGAAGGCGCTCCTGTCTGTGATGCAGCGTCAAGGGTAACCGCAGCCATGGTCTCCGAGTGATAGTCCATGCTGCTGCAAACTTCGTCGAACTGTTCGTGCAGATGGTTCTTGTCTTGCTCACGTCCCCATATGTTGAGTCAGGGATCGAGACGTGGCTGCACGATCCGTTACAGCCATGCGGATAAGATGCCTGTCATCTCGACTGCTAGTGATACGAGGCCGCTGGGATCCAGCACGGCGTTCCGCATTACCCTCCTGAAACCACCGATTCCATATTCTGCTAACAGTCATTGGATCTCCACCAACGCGAGCAGCAGCGTCACGATACGATAAACCGCAATCGCGACAGGCTACAATCTGACCTCTATCAAAGTCGGAAACGTGATGGTACGCATTTCTCCTCGTTACGCGAGGCATCACAACAACGTTGCACCAGGCAACGCCGGTCAACTGCTGTTTGTGTATGAGAAATCGGTTGGAAACTTTCCTCATGTCAGCACGTTGTAGGTGTCGCCACCGGCGCCAACCTTGTGTGAATGCTCTGAAAAGCTAATCATTTGCATATCACAGCATATTCTTACTGTCGGTTAAATTTCGCGTCTGTAGCACGTCATCTTCGTGGTGTAGCAATTTTAATGGCCAGTAGTGTAATTTCAAACCTTTACAAAATATTTTGTTGCCGACAACACCTACAGAAAAATGAGAGGAAAAATGTTTATCGCTTGTTACTTTCCCGCTGCTCATGCAGTAAATGTGCCACATTTGGCACGACGCTATACTTCATTAATTTTATACTACTAACCTTCTTCACGACACATTTTACAGACAGTCTGCACATATTCCGCTAAATGTACCTAAAAAATTATATCACAGTACGATACATAGTTCAGGAGTAATGACATCATAAACATTAAGCACAATGACAGATGCTGCATAGTGCTTGCGAGGGAGCACAGGTATAAATGAATAACCTGTGTAATGCCGGTTTCACAGGTAGTTAATAATAAATATACTTTTTATGTCTTGTAAGAATTGTATCAAAGGCTGCGGATAGAGTACTGAGTAATTGTGCAGGTCTGTGAGTACAATCTAGACAGGACATGAGAACGGTATAGAAGCACCAAATGTGAGTATTACATTCATATGTATCGATACACTAGTATTCAGACACATACACAGTAACATATCTACAGGCCCAGTGTTCCATATCCTGCATTGTAGCACGTGGTAATATAGTCACTTAATTCTGGTTTGGTCTCATTTGTATGCTGATTACCAGGAGAGTTAGATTAACAGGGTAGGGAGCCATATCTGGATGTGGGCACCATTTATACATTGCTGTATCGTTTCGATGCTGACAGGGTTTGGAGTGTGCTTGGGAACGGATGGCCAGGAGCCCGAAGATTACGTGGAAGGTTGCTTAGCTTGAGCCGATACAGGTGATTAAATTTCAGCCGTGCTGTGACTGTCATGAAGCTGCTGTTTTTTTCTTATTGTACCATGGTGCTCTTAGGATTATGTTATGAATTAGTGCGTAGTGACTGCGTTTGGTTTTAGATGCCCTCGATCATTCCTCTCTCCAGTCCCATGATAAACTCTTTTTAAGCATGGGTTTCATATCTGTGAAAGGAAGTTTATCATAATTAATTGCACTATGTAGAACGCTTGCTTTACTGGGACATCTACTTGTTCGTATCCAGGTATACCTGAGTGGCCTATCATCCATACCATCATGATACTGAAGTAGCTCCTCAGCATCCGATACACAACGTCGATAATTGCTGCAGCAATGGGGTTGCTACAACTACTGTGATGGTTTCTTATAATTTGTAGGGCTGACGTACTATAATATAGTTTGACTATTGTGTCCGCTGCGGTCGTCTGTGCTATCATGGTAAGCTATCAGCTCGGGTGTCGTAACCGTGGAGTGCGGATCAAAGGTGAAGAAGGTCCTTCGAATCTTCCAGTTATGGCAAATGAGCGTTCCAGATTAGTGTATTTTTTTTTTTATTTGGCTTTGAGTGTGTACTAAATTTAGCCATCGGCAACACATAGTGATGATTCACATATAATTGAATAAACAAATACAGAAATGCATATTTACAAGAATAAAAAGCTTAACTGTTACAGTTTTGCACATAATGTTTTAAAAATTGAATTGAATTGAATTGGAAAATAATTAAAAGTGTCTTGGCTTACAATTCACACCAGTTCTGAAATATCTTCATCAGCAAGACGTATTTATAATTTACGTACACCATTAAAACCTACAGATTGTAACCAGTACTCTTGATGAAGTTAACTATCACTTTATATAAACGAACGTCTTCAGTACACTAGAGAAGAAGCTGATTGAGGAAGATGGTAGCCCATACTCAGCAATGTCTTCAGAAAGACCAACCGTTCACGGTCAAATTTGGGGCACATAAATAAGATGTGGTTGATATCAGCCTCCGACTCAGGATCACACTCACATGCTGGTGAACTGTAAACGTTGATCCGATGTAGATGTTGTGGGAAAGAGGCATGATTGAAGCGGAGTCTTATGATGGTAGAAATCGTGGATCGGTCCAGATGTGTCCTCATGAACCACGGCTGTGAAGGAATCCGAGGTTGGAGCACTGCGTAGTAACAGCCTTTTGTCTGTTGAGAAACGTTCCACATTTCCTGCCATTGTTGTCTTGCGTGATCCTTGACTTCACGTAAGTAGTCTGTATAAGGAAAGTGCAGATCCAGGACGGTGCATAAGGTTGCCACTTGTTCGGCTAATGCATCAACTTCATCATTATAGAGGATACCAGAGTGGGAAGTTACCCACAACAAATGGATCGTCCGGCCCGTGCGTGTGCTGCGAATATATTCAGATATCACATCCAAGATATAACTGTTGGTTGTTTTGTTCCCTCGACTGTACTGAATGTTTTTAAGAACGCTTTGCGAGTTAGATACTATCAATGTCTTGGGGAAGGAAGTGCTAAAGACAAACTTAAGTGGTTCCAAAACTGCCACTGTCTCCGCCGTAAAAATAGAAGTGCTCATAGGCAGTTTGAAGGTTTTGCGGATCTGGATCTGAGGGCAGAAAAAAGCGCATCCTTTACACTCTTCTTGCGGAATTTTGGAGCAAGCGGTATATACACAGAGAAAACCCGGCCATTGTGCTTGAACGAGGCGATTGAAGCCAACGTTGACATTAGAACTGTCCAGCCAGGTCGTACTTAAATAATGGACTGGGATCTGGGAGCAGAGCGTTTGAAGATCATATTCAAAAACAGGTAGATGCGCTGAACGCCGTACAGAATGTATGACAGGTGACCAAGTGTCAAAGCTGGCACAAACGGCTGGCACTTTATTCCTTCTGGGGGATGCAATCCACAGTCGATAAATGCAGTCTCTATTTTGATAGACGGAACTGTCCATAATGGCCATGCCTTGAATGTAGAATTCGTCCGATAACATTTGGCGCGTAACGCTCAAGAGCATCTCCCGTGCTTCTATTAAAAGGGCGTTGGTGGGCGTCGATCGCATGGCTCCAAGACAGGTACGAATGGCTCTATATTGAAGAGTATCTAATTTGTAGAGATGAATCTTTGGCGTAGTGTGATAGAATTGACAGCCATAGTCTAATCGAGATCGAGTTATCCCTCGGTACACGGTGAGTAAAACACTCTGGTGCGCTCCCCACCAGACACGAGTGAGTAATCTGATTACATTTAAACCTTCTTCACACTTGGTAACGGTGGATCGGATGTGGGGCACCCAGCTTAACCGAGAGTCAAAAATCATCCCCAGAAATCGAACGTGAGATTTTATTTGGAAGGTGTACTTGCCACAGGTAATGTGATCTTCCGTGCGAGCTGTCGTCGACTTGGAGAAGGGAACGACTGCTGATTTCTCAGCCGAGATCTCCAGCCCATTAATAGAGAGCCACTCATCGATGTTTGCAATGGTTGTGGTTAATGCCGTTTTGGCCTGAAGATATGAAGCAGCAGTAGAATAAACACATATATCATCAGCATACTGTAGGATTTTTGTGGGGGCATTCTAGGTCGTGCGTATATAGACTATACAGAAGAGGACTTAAAATTGCACCTTGCGGCAAGCCCTGGGAGACATAAAAAGGTCCGATCATGGTACCTTTGAAACGGACGTAGATCGTTCTTCGAGTAATCAGGGTACCGATACCGTAGATCATCCGTGAAGGAATTCCGAATCCTGCCAGTTTGTCCAAGAGTATCGGTATTTGTACGTGATCATATGCACCCTTAACGTCAAGAAAAGCTGCCACTACTGTCTCTTTCGTTTGAAAGGCTGACGTGATATCCATATTAAGCAAAAACAGGCTATCCATGGTCCCTTTGCCTTTTCTGAAGCCGTATTGACTCCGAGGCAACAAATTACTTTTTTCAAGCCACCATTCTAGTTTCCTTTTTACCATTCGTTCCAGTGTTTTTGCAACACACGACGACAAGGCAATAGGTCTATAATTAGAACCGACATTTGGATCTTTACCACTTTTGAGAATTGGAATTATTACTTGCGTCTTCCGTGTTGATATGAGGTCTTTCTTCATCCAGTACTGATTAAAAATGTTCAAGAGAAAGTCTGTCGCTTCTATAGGCAAGTGTGCAAGCATAGAGTAGTGTATATGATCAATGCCAGGGCAACTGTCGCTCCATACTTTAATAGCTTCGTTGAGTTCTTCTTTAGAGAAAGGACGAAGGAGAACATGATAGCGGTCTTCTTCAGCAGGGAACCGATGGTTTAAAAATGGCACCATGGGAGGAGCGATTGTATCTATGAATTCCTCTAACTAGGCCGTGGTAGCAGGAGGGGAGGAAGACAGTCTTCTTCTTCTAAAAGCTTTTATTTTATGCCAGATGCTTGCCACACTGGTTTCATTATTTAGGGACAGGCAAAATTGTTTCCAACTGTCCTTCTTGGTTTTCTTCAGGAATTTGTTAACTCGCGCATTCACTTTTTGCACAACCAAGAAGTTGTCCAATGAAGGATTCTGACGATAGGTTTTCAAGGCGAGTCGTCACTTCGCAACTTCCCGAGAGCATTCAGAATTCCACCAAGGAGGAGAACGGTGCTTCATTACTGTAAACTCTTTTTTCTTAGGGATGCTGATGCCAGCTGCGACGTTCATAGCATTGAGTAAAACTGGGTATGCATCGTCGTCCCGTAAGTCACGTCTCGTATTTGCGAGTGCCCACCGAACCATTTCCTTATAAGAGGCCCAATTGGCTTCCTTGATTTTCCACTTGCTATTAGAGTAGCAGATGTGCGTAGTATAGACGTTGATGTTAATGTGAAACTCTAGTGGGAGATGATCGGATCCCATTGAATCCTTTTTAACGCACCAATTAGATATTTCAGTAAAGCAGGGGGTAAAAAGAGTTACATCAACTGCGGAGGGTCTACGCAGAGGTGAAGTTATCGTAGTAGGAGAGCCATCGTTGAGTATCACTAGGTTATTATCTTCGATAACGCTTATCAAGGTCCTGCCGTTCCTGTCTGTCACGTCTCCTCCCCACGCTACATGGTGGGCATTCACGTCTCCAGCTGGGATAAAGGGAGGACGAAGCTGACTTATTAATTGTCTCCAGTCATCTTCCACGATACTGTGGTGGGGAGCGTTATACAACGAGACAACTGTAAAGGTTTTGTGGGCAGTTCGTATCTCCACAACAACCAATTCAAGGTTGGTGACAGGTACGTGTAACGGGTGTGGTCGATGCGGCAGCGAAGTTTTTACCAGTATAGCTACGCCGCCCCACCCATCGAGACGGTCATCCCTTACTATAGAATAATTTTGAAAGCGAACAGTTCGTTCGAATGTGAACCAAGTTTCACATAGCAGAACGATATCAGGCTGACAGTTCTCTTTGCAAGCTCTCTCTATTAGAATTAGCCGATCTCGAATTCCATTGCAATATTTTTAAAGCCGCCATAATTTAGAGAGAGAGAGATTGAAATATGCAAGTAACCAGGTGCCGGATATCGGAATTGTTCATAGCACTATTTTGTCTCATGTTTTGCATGATAATATCAATCACATTTATTATCTTATCTATAAGTTCAGCATGACCTTGAGGCTGTCGTTGATTCGGCCCTTGTGGGGTTGCTAATCTGTGAGCAGCAGACTGGTATGGATTTTGGCTGATAGGAGTGAATGAATGTTGCATGGGATATAACAGGCTGCGGTACTGAGACCACTCACGAACGTTACTTTGGTTGTTTACTTGCGCCTGCCGCCGGGGAGGCCGGTAAGCGACGTGTGTCTGCTGGGGCACAGCTGCACACTGAGTTGCGTCCCCCCTTCCGCGTTGTTGACTCTGCATGCTTGCGGCGGGAAGAGTTGTGGGTTTTGAAAGTCCGGAGAGCTCAAATTTCTTGGCGCAGAAATGATCGGAGCCGACAAGTGATGTTGTTGAACCCCAGTGACGGATGCATAGGTTGGCATACGAGCAATAGACAGCGCATCCCTGAAGTCAATGTTGTTGAACGTAGCTAATTCTTGAGCTCGTCGCCGTATATGGTATTCCGGGCAGGAACGGTCCGTGGATGCGTGTTGTCCCCCGCAATGAGCGCAAATAGTGATAGGTGAGACACAGGATTCAACATTATGTGGACCACTACATTTAATGCATCTCATCTGAGATCGACATTGTTTGCTGATGTGCCCGTAACGAAGACAATTAAAGCACTGCCTGAAAGTTGGTGCATAAAGGTCTACGGGACATCTTGTTCCGTGAATAGACACGGCTTCCGGTAAGGTCTGTGAGTCGACGGTTAACAAAGAGGTCTGCAATTTAACGATTTGGTCTTTACCATATCTCTTCGTAAACCTCCGAACGCCTACAACAGGGAAGGGAGATTGTACGACTTCCAAAATCACCGCTTCTTCAAGGTTGGTGTCTACTTTCCTGATTACTCCCAGCGTATGGACAACAAAGGAAGGAATGTAAGCTTCTATATTTTTTGACTTTAATACCTCACTGGTAACTAGGAAATTAGTCTTGTCTGGTGTTTTCAGTTCCACCTTAACTTTTGTTTTTTCCTGCTGAAGAGATGTTAAGTATAGAATTCTTCACTTCTGGCGAGGAAATATGCAATAATTTCCCTAGTGCCATAGGGTGCAAGCAGCCTAAGTTTTTGTCCAAACATTCCATGTAAACTACGAATGGTCCCCTAGCTGTACGTTTGTTGACGTTGAGAGACCTCGGAGTAGGTGCAGGTCCCACAGGAGGGGTGTTAGTTGCAGCATGTTGGTTAGGAGTGAGCCCAGAAGCAGTTGCTACAGGGGGGGTCAGCTACATTTGAAACGTCAGTTACAGGTAAGAGTTGATTAGCGTCTGCTATGAAGGTTTTAGAATTTCTTAAATCCAGACTGACCTCACTTTGTCGCTTGTTTCTCGTAGCGGAGAAGCTGGAGGAATCCTGTTCCGATAAATCCATATGCTCTTCCGCCGGCTGTATTCCAGATTCTCCCCGAACAACTGCTAACGAGTGGCTGATCACAGCCGTCGTGTTGTCCAATGTAGTTCCTGGAGGAGCTGGTAAGCGTGCTGCATCTGGATGTAGCCGCTGGGAAGGTGGTTGTTGTTGATGTTGTCCCATAGGGGCGTCGAAGTCACCACCCCCTTCTCCATACACCCCACCATACATGGCGGGGCTTGCCGTCACCGATAGCAATGTCAGGTGTTAATGTGCCTAACAGAAAACCGTACCAAACGAAAGCTGTTACGCGTGTGCACTAGTAGGTAAACACAAGCGTCACACGGAAGAGCGACCGCGTAGCACGTCTTAACACTTCCGCGTCTGCAAGTGAACTGCAGATTAGTGTTCTGAAAGGGCAGTAAAAGGCGCAGGTTGGCCACAAAAACAGTGCCACCTTGGTCTGTCTATTGTTTTCCTTGGGAGCCAAAATTTTAAAAAACACCTAGACCACAGCTGACTATTCCTTTTTGGATTGGCTTGAAAAGATCAACACGCACTGTCGCGATAGGTGCAGTCAGCATCCCGGCCGTATAAACCAATAATTTAGGCGCCATGTTGTGGCAGTGTTCCTGAGTGTTGAAGCTTTATAAGTTTAAGGAAGCCTGGTGGTTTTCGATGAGGTACCCATTCAGCGTTTTAGCAATCACAACGCGATTAATAAGTATTGCGAAAGTACGACTGCGACTGCAGCTGCATCTGAACCACGAAATCATTAATGCTGGTGCTGAAGTAAAATGATCTACTGCCGTCTTGTTCTTATTTGTCAGACGTCCATTGTCCCCTTTTTCTTCTGTATCTCATTCTAGTGTACGATTTTCCCCTGTTGACAGAGCAGTGACTGCTAGTCAAATTACGTGTAAATTTGGAACAGTCTGAGCACTCTTTGACTCTCATTCCAATCACGTCACAATAATTATTATGTGAGGTCTGTTTGTCGGTAATTGAGGGCTTCATTCAATATATCCGTTTATTTCTTGTTAATTTGAGTTTGTGTGCTGCTGATATTTATGTGCCGTTGTAATCTTCCCACCAGCTTAATTTTGTATGAGTAGTTTGATCACAATCACAGTGATTAAGCGAGAGGCGATGGTTGGTTATGCCCTAAGTACGAGAGGAAGCAGATGTCTAGGCCACGACCAGGACAGGGAGATGCTGGTCAGTTGGCCGTTTAAGTAAAACTACGCATAGCGAGGAAGGAATAGACAGTGAGATCGTTACAGGCTGCCAGAGTTGGCAGCACAGTGTACTAAACTTAGATTAGATTTACTTTCATTCCAATTGATCCGTAGGGAGGAGGTCCTCCAGGATGTGGAACACGTCAGAAAAACAACAATACATGACAAATATTTACAACTAAAACAAATAAGCTAATGTACCATTCCACAGGTCCCAAGTAGAATGAGCGTCATATTTTAATGAACACTATATGAGAGAGTCATTTTACAAATACTAATGCACTGAATTTAAAATAAATTTTTTAAATTTATTTATAAGGTAATAAACATGTAATACAACTACTATAATACTTATTTACAATGAACACATTACTGCACTGAAATGGTGCAGAAGTTAGATTGTACTTACACACTACATACACACACACACACACACACACACACACACACATATTTACAACCAACACATTACTGCACTGAAATTGTGCAGAAGTTATAATATATATATCAGTCGGTTTTACTGAGAAATTCATCAATGGAGTAGAAGGAGTTGGCCACGAATAAATCCTTTAGGCTTCTCTTAAACTGAATTTCATTGGTTGTTAAGCTTTTTATGGCTGCTGGCAAGTTATTGAAAATGTGTGTTCCTGAATAATGCACACCTTTTTGTACAAGACTAAGTTACTTTAAATCCTTGTGAAGCAGTCTGTATAACCACCCCGTCCCCCCAAAAAATAAAAGCCCCTACAAACTTAATCATCTATTTTTCCTATTGTACTGCTACGCCTCTTGAAAGTTCGGCGCACGAATTTTTCAATTTTTGAAAGTTTTATTCTACGTGGGGTCAGGCAGCAGGGGCCAGCCCGTCTGACGTGCTAGTCGAGTAAACTACTCAACGATTGCGACATCAGTCAGCGGTCAAATGAATGAAACAGCTAACACAGTGTCACCAAGAGTGAAGTAATATTTTGTAACCTGGACGCTTGTGCACTGCCGAGAAATCAAACGTTGCGAATTTAACCGTGTCTAGGAACCCCTGCTCGGGACAGAGCGAGTAAGAAACAGTTGACATGGCAAGTACGATGAAGCAAACTTACTGGTCCCTTTCAGTAAGAAAACGTCAGCAATAACGGTATAAATAATCGAGCTTAAGGGATCAAAGCATCCAGTTGCACCGCGATTCTGTCTGCATTTATAACCGGAGAGAATGACGGCTTTTGACTTGCAGAGAAACCACGACCCACCCTTTGTGATGGAAATCTGTTGGCAACCTGCCACTGATTAACTCAGAGTTCCAGGGTGTGGCGCGCCATACCTGTGGTGTGGCAGCTGCGGAATTTGTGGGAAGTTTCGCCGACAAGGGAAGCTGGGGCCCAGCCAGCCTCTGCCCTCTGAGCGACTCGGCTGCCGGACACAAACTGTCTGCGATGTGGCTGGGGCAGGGGCGACTTCGGGCCCTCCTAGCCACGTAGACGTCTTCGGCCACCGTCTTGGCCCATCCCTGGGGGTGGAAACGCGAGGGGGCATTGGTGCTCGGCAACAGGACATCTAGCATCGAATAACGCACAGAAGTTCACGACTTTGCTCCGGAGCACCTGGGGTGGCCAGCACACTTCTTTGTGGGCCCATGAACCACGGACCTTCCCGTTCGTCCGGCCGTAGTGGCCGAACGGTTCTAGGCGCTACAGTCTGAAACCGCGTGACCGCTACGGTCGCAGGTTCGAATCCCGCCTCGGGCATGGATGTGTGTGATGTCCTTAGGTTAGTTAGGTTTAAGTAGTTCTAAGTTCTAGGAGACTGATGACCTCAGCAGTTAAGTCCCGTAGTGCTCAGAGCCACGTTGCCGTTCAAGGGGAGGCTTGCGTGCTTCAGTCATACAGACAGCCGTACCGTAGGTGCAACCACAACGGAGGGGTATCCATTGAGAGTTCCTGAACAGGAGCAGCAGCCTTTACAGTAGTTTCAGGGGCAACAGTCTAGATGATTGACAGATCTGGCCTTCTAACATCAACAAAAACGGCCTTGCTGTGCTGGTACTGTGAACGGCTGAAAGCAAGAGGAAACTACAGCCGTAATTTTTCCCGAGGGCATGAAGCTTTATTGTTTGATTAAATGATGATGGCGTCCTCTTGGATAAAATATTCCGGAGGTTAAAATAGTCCCGCAGTCCGATCTCCGGCTATGGAATTCTCAGGATGACATCGTTATCAGGAGAAACAAAAGTGGCGTTCTACGCATGTCAGATCCCTTAATCGGTCAGGTAGTTTAGAATATTTAAAAAGTGAAATAGATAGGTTAAAGTCAGATATAGTTGGAATTAGTGAAGTTCGGTGGCAGGATGAACAAGACTACTGATCAGGTGAATACAGGGTTACAAATACGAACTCAAATAGGGGTAATGCAGGAGTAGGTTTAATAATAAAGTAAAAATATAGGTGCGTGGGTAAACTACTACGAACAGCATAGTGAACGCATTATTGTGGCCAAGATAGACACGAAGCCCACGCCTACCACTGTAGTACAAGTTTATATGGCAACTACCTCCGCTGATGATGAAGAGACTGAAGAAATGTATGATGCGATGAAAGAAATTATTCAGATAGTGGAGGGAGACGTAAATTTAATAGCCATGGGGGACTGAAATTCGACTCTAGGAAAAGGGAAAGAAAGGGAAGAAGTAGGCGAATCCAGATAGATTATACAATAGTAAGACAGACATTTCGGAACCAGGTTTTAAATTGTAAGACATTTCCAGGTGCAGATATGGATTCTGTCCATAATTTATTGCTTATGAACTGTAGAGTAAAACTGAAGAAAGTGCAAAAAGGAAGGTAGCAATTTAAAAAGATTCGATCTGGATAAACGTAAAGAACCAGAGGCTGTAGAGAGTTTCAGGGAGAGCATTAGCGAACGGTTGACAAGAACAGGGGAAAGAAATACAGCAGACGAAGAATGGGTAGTTTCGAGAGATGAAATAGTGAAGGCAACAGAGGATCAATTAGGTAAAAAGACGAGAGCTAGTAGAAGTTCTTGGGTAACAAGAGATATTGAATTTAATTGAGGAAAGGAGGAAATATAAATGAAGCAGGCGAAAAGGAATCCAGACGTCTTAAAAATGAGATCAACAGGAAGTTCAAAATGGCTAAGCGGGATGGTTAGAGGACAAATGTAAGGATGTAGAAGCGTATATCACTAGGGGTAAGATAGATGCTGCCTACAGGAAAATGAAAGAGACCTTTGGAGAAAAGAGAACCATCTGTACGAGTATCAAGAGCTCAGATGGAAAACCAGTTCTAAGCAAAGAAGTGAAAGCTGAAAGATGGGAGGAGTATATAGAGGGCCTAGACAAGGGCGATGTACTAGACAGCAATATTATGGAAATGTGAGATGAAAATGAAATGTGAGATAGGATACTGTGTGAAGAATTTGACAGAGCAGTGTAAGACCTATGTCAAAACATGGCCCCAGGAGTAGATAACATTCCATTAGATCTACTGATAGTCTTGGGACAGCCAGCCATGAAAACACTCTTCCATCTGGTGAGCAAGATGTATGAGACAGGCGATATGCCTTCAGACTTCAAGAAGAATATAATAATTCGAACCCCAAATAATGAAGAAAAATCTAAATGACAAGATTGGTCTTTGCAGTGGATGGAGACGTGTGAGGAGAAATACTGACGGTGCTACCAGCAAAACCTGCAACGTTTAGCACCATGACGCACAATAACTAAGGCCTCCAGTACATTAATCTACATCATACAGACCAGATACTCTATGGAAAAACTTGTGTGATCTGGGGGAGTATAGGCAAAGTAGAAGCTGCAGCTGTTCCCATTGTCCCAACCGAGGGACTAAACTAGTACTTGACTTTAGTGATAACAGCACTGAACCGTAAGCAAAGCATAGCCTTCTGGTTATTTCACGGACGTGAATGACGGCAATCGCGAAAAATTCTATCTTGAGCTGACAACAACGTCGAAAAATCCTCCAAATCAGTGTTTACTGTACAGTCCGGCGTTGCAGTCCAAATGGTCAAGCTTATTGTTGACCCACCACTGCTCATAATAACTACTGCTCGCGACACCTTGAAGCTCTTGCCTAGACAACACAGCAGAAACACTCGTTCCTATCAGAGCAAAACCCTATGTGTCACGCACCCCTACTCAAATGTCTTCTAGAAGTTTATTTTCAGTATCAGGAACGATCTCCCTCAGTATCTCAGAAAGCTAAATAACATACGCAGCTTGAAAACGTATAAAGTGGCATATTTATTAAACAAAAAAAACTAAAGCGTGTACCTCTGTTCTGTACGTACCCCTTATCCCATTACAATTAAGTACCCTACCAGACATTGCTCACTTCCCAAATAATCTTCACTATCATCTACTGTCGTTGTTGTCATTACTACTTTCAGCAGCAGTATAGCTAATATCGCTGCTATTAGTCCTTAGCTAGTTATATTATTCTAAATAACATTCGATAAACTCAAATGTCCTCTCAAATCATTTTCAGTTATATTTAATTTCATAGCTACACGTCATGCAAATAAAACAAACTAACTAAAACTCTGGACAAAAATTATTTGTGCGAAGATGAGGAAGAAACGACATTAGATTGAACACGTAGAAATGAGTCGATGTCTGTAGCAAAAAGAAATGAACAAAGAATATAACCATTGGAGATCCGATTGCTAAGAAGAGTAGCTAGGTACATTCTGTCTGTTGGGAGAATGAATGCAGACATAAGAAAAGAACCGAGAGTGATAAGCTTAAATGAGCAGATTAAAGAGTACATAAACAACTGGAACGACTACCACAAGAAAGGAAGATGACATATTATCAATATTAATGATTATTATTACCCAGTAGGCACATGATATTTAGGAAGAGCAAAGAAAATCAATAATTTTAACCAAGAATTCTGAGCCGTGGTGCGCCTTTTCCGGCACACCAGATCCTTGGCTCGACACTATCGATTACCCCGCTGTACTAGGATCTTTGCCCCTGTTGCGATCTCGCTGGGTTTTGGCTCTCGGGGCAGTTGGTGTTGGACTCGCTACGAGGCGCAAGGACGTGCTTGCATGGACGGAAGAGGAAAACACGTGGACTCGGCCAGCAGCTGCGCGGCGGGTCTACCTCGTAAGACGGTCGCGAGTTTGTGATGGACCTGCCTGATGTCAACTCCGGGCGCTGTTCGTGGCATTGCTTTGGTGCCTGTTTTCTCGGAGAGACTCATCCCTGGAGACCATCTCGATCAACGCTCTCCATCTAACGTGTAAGTGCTTTTGGTGCCTTCGTTTCGTTGAAAGATTTGCGTTGCAGCCAGTGTACTTGTTGCTTGGTTGCCCTAATGCACGTGTTGTTGAAGTAAGAGCAACCGGCAGTATGTGTAACCACATGGAGACCAGCATTTACTGTTTCTTTTTAAAAATCCACTGGTCGGATTAATACTGGGAAGCTGATTAGCTCGAAGGCGTTTGTGTTATATTTTGTTTTGTTTTTTTGGTACATTACGCAGACATTTATGTATTGTCTGTATGAGATTTTCAGTGCATTTTGATTGCCATCAAACCAACGTCCGTTGTATATTTATGTAAAATTTGGGTGACTCCTATTGAAAGCACTTACTCAGTTAATTATTAAAGACTCGTACTCCGTAAAGCTAGTCATTTGTACGTAGTTCCTTTATATAAGTGCATTCATTTGAAAGTACTCACTCAATTATTAGTAAAGCTTCGTATTCTGTAAAAGTCAATCATTTGTACGTAGAATTTTATACGCGTGCATTTATTTGAATGCACTCAGTCAGTATTAGTACCGTTTATTAGGATTTATTGTTTATTGATCTCTTAACTTATAGTAATTGATGTTTGGTTGGTGTTTGCCCTGACTTTTGTGGTCTGTTTGTGTTCCAGTTTTCTGCAAGTTTGGGTGTGTGGGAGCGGCGCCACGCTCCGCTTCGGTGCACAGAAGCTGTGACGTGTCGTCTAATGGGAAGTGACTCCCGGTTGGGCCCCGGCGTTTAGGTGTTGTTCTGGACGGCTGGTCTGCTGCTTCCGGCATTTTAAGTTAAGTCACCTTTGCGCAGGGCAGCCTGGCGTCACTCCCCGTTTTGTAAACATTTAAAGTGATTCATGTATATTTAAAAAAAGGTATAGGGTATTTATTTGCTTGGGAACGAATTGTACAAAATTGTAATTTCTTGTATTGCTTGTGCTATTTGGGTTCTTAACGCGTTTCATAAATCACTTTAATATTGCAAATTATTTCTCCTTTAGATAAATTATCTGTGACACATTTCTTTAAATCACTTTCTGATTGTAATTTATTGTTCCTTGAAGTATTGAAATAACTGTGGCTCACCTCTTTAAGTGAGAGTTCGTAACTGCAATTCGCTGCCTTGCTTGAGAAGCAGGTTATCTGTGGTTTTTTGGTATTATCATAAGATGGTCACTTGTTGATTGTCTCTTATCTGTTTTATAAATATTGTCTTTGAATAAATTGTTAATCTATTGATTTCGTAGTTTTTGTGTTTAAGGAGTGGCATTATAGGGGCCTTGACCTTCCACGCTTAGTGTACCCCTCATCCCGACTTCCTCAGTCACATGGGCATAACAACCAAACACCTAATACATGTAGAGCGGAGAAGAACACATATCATATTAAAAATATTATGATTTCTTACGTAACTGCGATTTTAATAAGATTTATAATTCCATGAAAAACTCTGTTCTGATGTAAGTGGGGTCCTAAGGCAGTAATCTGTTCAAGAGAAATGAATGAATAAAAAATTAAACATAATATACGGAGTATACCAGGATGAATGGTCAATATTCATGGATATGAAAGGAACGATCATTTCAAACAAGAAACATTCGGACATATGCACTATTCTGAATGTCTTCCCATGTAGAACATATTTAACATGCGTTGTTATTTATTTTCTTTTGTTATTCATTTCACTGTCATTGTTTACAACACACCACACCAGTGTAGACGAAGTTGAGACGAATAATTTGGTATTGGAAAAGTGGTCTATCAAGTCAGAAAACTAGCTAAAGTTGGCTTACGAAAGCTATCTACACCACAGCTCACGTGCGTCGCAAAAGATTTCCAGTACTCTCTCAGTCTCTTTAAGCAGAATTTAAGTTTCAGAGAAAAAATGAATAGGACCTTTTTATAGCAAATGTAATGTAGTTTAATTTTATACTATGATGCGTTTTCTCTGCGGACCATATATTTCACGTTATTCAAGAAATGCGTGCAAAAGTAACTTTCAATGTGTTCTGTCCCAGAAACCATTCAGAATTGGGCATTTCTCCATATGTGGCTTTTTGCTTGAAATGATTGTTCCTGTCATATTCCTGGAAATTGACCATTCCTCCTGAGACAACCTGTATACATGCACTGGCGTATATGTTAAAACAGTTGTGTAATATACATGACATTACTTTCAGAAAGAGCTGAATTCAGACAAAGACATACTCAGTCAAGAAAGCGAGTTCCAAGCTGTATCACTGTGCCAAGAGCACACAGAACTGAGTGACACCTCAAGTCACCATGAGATCTCTTTCGTGTGATCTCATCTGCAAGAGTGGTGAGGAGTTGTGAGCCATCTTGCAATCTGATCTGCAAGAGTGATGGGGAGCAGTGAGCTACTGAACCACCTTGTATTCCAACCTGTAAGAGTGGTGAAATGGCGTACTGTCTGATCAGCGAGAGTGGTGGGGAGCGCTGACCCTTTGGGAGCAGAGTGGTGCCTGGGTCACTTTGCAATACGATCCAACCATGTGGTGGGTCAAAACTTCATCTTATATTATCACTGACAACACATTCCGAGTGTGATGCTAAGTCAAAGGGTAATAATTATCATCTCAGTCACGAGCATGTAAACGTTTACTGAGCTTCTGAAATTTGAGATTTTGTTTTCAAATCAAGAGCAGAAACATGCTACTGGAACTAATGAAAAACTGGTCTTCTATCTGCCTCAATAGCTCCACAGTCAGTGAGGCAGATTGCAAAGTGACGGGACTTGCGTACGATTCCTGGCTGGGTCACCTATTTTCTCCACTGGGGAATTGGGAGTTGTGTTGTCCTTACTTCTGTATCGTCATAATTGAAATTACTATGGAGAGTACCTGACGGCTCAATACAAAAGTTTTGTCTCAAGTACAGATAGTGTTGAGGATCAGTGGACAAAGTTCAAAACCATCGTACAGTATGCGTTAGATGAGTATGTGCCAAGCAAGATCGTAAGAGGTAAAGAGCCACCGCGGTACAACAACTAAGTTAGAAAACTGCTGCGAAAGCAAATGGAACTTCACAGCAAACATAAACATAGCCAAAGCCTTGCAGACAAACAAAAATTACGTGAAGCGAAATGTAGTGTGAGGAGGGCTATGCGAGAGGCGTTCAATGAATTCGAAAGTAAAGTTCTATGTACTGACTTGGCAGAAAATCCTAAGAAATTTTGGTCTTACGTCAAAGCAGTAGGTGGATCAAAACAAAATGTCCAGACACTCTGTGACCAAACTGGTACTGAAACAGAGGATGACAGACTAAAGGCCGAAATACTAAATGTCTTTTTCCAAAGCTGTTTCACAGAGGAAGACTGCACTGCAGTTCCTTCTCTAGGTTGTCGCACAGATGACAAAATGGTACATATCGAAATAGACGACAGAGGGATAGAGAAACAATTAAAATTGCTCAAAAGAGGAAAGGCCGCTGGACCCGATGGGATACCAGTTCGATTTTACACAGAATACGCGAAGGAACTTGGCCCCCCTTCTTGCAGCGGTGTACCGTAGGTCTCTAGAAGAGCGTAGCGTTCCAAAGGATTGGAAAAGGGCACAAGTCATCCCCGTTTTCAAGAAGGGACGTCGAACTGATGTGCAGAACTATAGACCTATATCTCTAACGTCGATCAGTTGTAGAATTTTGGAACACCTATTACGTTCGTGTATAATGACTTTTCTGGAGACTAGAAATCTACTCTGTAGGAATCAGCATGGGTTTCGAAAAAGACGATCGTGTGAAACCCAGCTCGCGCTATTCGTCCGCGAGACACAGAGGGCCATAGACACGCGTTCCCAGGTAGATGCCGTGTTTCTTGACTTCCGCAAGGCGTTCGATACAGTTCCCCACAGTCGTTTAATGAACAATGTAAGAGCATATGGACTATCAAACCAATTGTGTGATTGGATTGAGGAGTTCCTAGATAACAGAACGCAGCATGTCATTCTCAATGGAGAGAAGTCTTCCGAAGTAAGAGTGATTTCAGGTGTGCCGCAGGGGAGTGTCATAGGACCGTTACTATTCACAATATACATAAATGACCTGTTGGATGACATCGGAAGTTCACTGAGGCTTTTTGCAGATGATGCTGTGATGTATCGAGAGGTTGTAACAATGGAAAATTGTACCGAAATGCAGGAGGATCTGCAGTGAATTGACGCATGGCGCAGGGAATGGCAATTGAATCTCAATGTAGACAAGTGTAATGTGCTGCGAGTACATAGAAAGACAGATCCCTTATCATTTAGCTACAAAATAGCAGGTCAACAACTGGAAGCAGTTAATTCCATAAATTATCTGGGAGTACGCATTAGGAGTGATTTAAAATGGAATGATCATATAAAGTTGATCGTCGGTAAAGCAGATGCCAGACTGAGATTCATTGGAAGAATCCTAAGGAAATGCAATCCGAAAACAAAGGAAGTAGGGTACAGTACGCTTGTTCGCCCACTGCTTGAATACTGCTCAGCAGTGTGGGATCCGTACCAGATACGGTTGACAGAAGAGATAGAGAAGATCCAACGGAGAGCAGCGCGCTTCGTTACATGATCATTTAGTAATCGCGAAAGCGTTACGGAGATGATAGATAACTCCAGTGGAAGACTCTGCAGGAGAGACACTCAGTAGCTCGGTACGGGCTTTTGTTAAAGTTTCGAGAACATACCTTCACCGAAGAGTCAAGCAGTATATTGCTCCCTCCTACGTATATCTCGCGAAGAGACCATGAGGATAAAATCAGAGAGATTAGAGCCCACACAGAAGCATACCGACAATCCTTCTTTCCACGAACAATACGAGACTGGAATAGAAGGGAGAACCGATAGAGGTACTCAGGGTACCCTCCGCCACATACCGTCAGGTGGCTTGCGGAGTATGGATGTAGATGTAGATGTAGATGGATGAATGGGCATAGTGCGAAGGAATAAATTGAAAAAAAAACTGATTTTTCTTCATTTTCTGTTTTTTTATCGATGAGAAAAACTTCATGTATTACAAAGGTATGCAAATACATGTGTGCACATGGTCTATAATACATTTTTGTAGCTTTTCTTAAGGAAGTGGCGTGGGGCGCCGTTGCAGCAGCCTGTCGCGGGATTTTCATTCTGTCAGTACCGCCACCAGAGAAGCATTTCGAAATCAGACGAACTACCACTCACGTTTTCCAAATCACTCGTCACCCACTCTTTAGGATGATCTGGCTCTTTGAATTAATTAAGGGGCAGACTGCTTGACTCTAGAACAAACTCATTGGTCTGTATTTTATCGGCAGCACGTTGAATTGACGTAAATATCGAACGTTTCTGGAGCAAGAACTACCGGTACTATTGCAGGATGTTGACCTGGACGTTCGACAATGTATGTGGTTTCAGTATAACGGCTGACCAGGGCATTATGCAATTGAAGCACGGGAGATATTAGACCGTGTTTATATTGGTCACTGGATCGGTAGAGGTGTCCCTATTAATTGACCCGCTAGGTCGCCAGATTTCTTTCTGTGGAGATAAAAAATAATGGGTACCAGCAAGTGCCAGCAGGCTGTGAGGACATGGCCAGCCACGTCATAAACGCCTGTACTGACATTCCTGTGGATATGCTTCTGTCCTATTAACGGTCATTTGAAACGTAGATCAGTACGTGTATTGAAATTGGCGGCACTACATTTGAACACATACTTTAATTGGAAAGGTAGAGTAGCGTTTGCCTCGATCCACGGCCACAGTGGAGCGTTGGGTAATCCCCTGTTATTTATGCCTGAGGAATACAACGTTCCAAATGGTGATCTCAATCAGAAGTTATGAAATACTAACCTGTCCTGCCCTCGCAGTATGAATGTTGGATCCCATGTGCCATTCGATATTCAAGGGATATTGAGTAGCATGTCATAAATTACGATTATGTACTCATTTACATTCCTGTGATTACAGCGCAATTTGTGGCGAAACGAAGAAAATGCTCCAGACAAAACGTATGTGGATTTTGCCATAGAATCATAATCAGCAGTAAAAAATGGGGGTTTCCACTTAAGATTTCAAAGTTGCTCCCTCACCACCCATGCATGGGGTGAGGTGGGGTGTCGAGTGCGGTATCATTGAATGTCTTCATGTTCCACTCCAAGACAAACAAGTTGGAATCATAACGTTTTCATGATCAAATGTGTGGTTCTCATTTCAATGTCTTCAGTTAAAATGAACACCCTAGGGATGTAAGTGCGGTGCAGATATTTCTGTTGGTGACTGACGACGGTTTGTGAACACAATTACATCAGATTTTACGTCATTCTCACACTAAGAATTATGGCTCTTAGGAGTTCCATGTTTCTAGTTTGGTTAGTACCTCCAAGTGCATGTGCCTGGAGCAAACCATTAATGCTTATTTTCCCCTGGGCGGTAGATCAGATGTAGAAGTGTGGATGCCAAATTATTAGTTTATACTGACAGGCGTAGTCCACTAAATGGTGCGGCTATGACCAAGCAGAAAACATCAGGTTGTAAAATTTGTGATGCGTTTGTGGGAAGGATGTTAAATGCAGGGAAAACACAACCAACACACTAATACGTGTGTGTCTTAAGGTACAACATATAAAAATATCTGCACTTATGTTATACCCTGCATATATACACCAAGGACATCTTCCATCTGTTTCACATCAGTTACATTTTAAGGGAAAGTTCATGATTCACCTATGTTGTTGAGCTTTTAGGAGTACATTTGAATGTTAACAAATGTTTTCGAACTTCTAAAATATACCCGAATGTTATAGATTCTAGAATATTCTAGAAAATTTCTGAATTTCTTTTCAACGTTCTTGTAATTTTTGGTATGTTCCTGGCGTTCTGTAAATAAGTGATTGACAGAGTAGTTTATTTAAAAGTAGGGTAGTGTTGAATAATTCCGTGGATTTAAGAGTACTGGAGAGTAGTTTTGAGCATTCTAAAGTCATTTTGGTGTGGCATATTATCTCAAGTGATCTGGAATGTTTGCAGAACACAAATTAAAATGAAAACAATGTGAAGCGGGTCTTTTTCAGCTAGTACAAAAAAAACTTTAAGCGTAAAGAAAAAGAACTGGAACTAGACTTTGTGGGCCCTAGCGCTAAATAAATACATGCAAACTCCATAACACTGGCCAGCGCGATTCCACGATGTTTGGCAGCGATCGGATGACATCAAGACCTGCCCATTGGGAGGTTACATACCGGGTGGTTATAAGTAAAGTGCAGCTACTCACGGAGGTCCAGTGTGGGGGGTAATTTTGGTATTGCAGTGAAATTTGGCAGAGATGGTAACGCGTTAATGTGGAACACATTTACATTAGAACAAATTATTTCCAATTTGGTCACCAGGTGCAATTCCGGCGCTGTACAGCACCTCGTTGACGTCACTGTTGTTGAGACTGAACAAACTGTGTACTCTGTGGTTAATAATAAAATCAACATTGTGCGTTTCTCTCTTCTTTGACCTTTTCTGTTCACATCCCGTTCTTAATCCATTACGTATGGGAACACTTCTATACAGCTGTCTTGCATTCACAGTGCCGGATTTGCACCTCATGGCCAAAATTTTAACCAATTTTTTTACAGTGTAAATCGGTTTCACATTACTGCCTTAGAATATCTACCAAGTTTCGCTTCCATGCGAATCAGTTTGGCCCGGTGATTTTGTCTGAACTTCAAAAGCAACTGCCGACCGCGGTTGCGGAGCGGTTCTAGGCGCTTCAGTCCGGAACCACGCTGCTGCTACGGTCGCAGGTTCGAGTCCTTCCTCGACATGGATGTGTCCTTAGGTTACTTAGGTTTAGGTAGTTCTAAGTCCAGGGGACTGGTGACCTCAGAAGTTAAGTCCCATAGCGCTTAGAGCCATTTCAACCATTTTGAACGAAAAGCAACTAAACAAGTCTTTTTAGCCTCTGAGGATGCCTCTAGTATTAGGAGACGAAACATTATGCACAGATGGACGATTGGGTTTAACATCGACGTCATTAGAGGCGGAGCACAAGCTCAAACTGCCAGGGATGGTTCAAATGGTTCAAATGACTCTATGCACTATGAGACTTAACATCGGATGTCATGAGTCCCCTGGACTTAAACCTAACTAACCTAAGGACATGACACACATCCATGCCCGAGGCAGGATGCGAACCTGCGACCGTAGCAGCAGCGCGGTTCAAGACCGAAGCGCCTAGAACCGCACGGCCACAGGGCCGGCTGTCAGGGATGGGGAAGGAAATTGGCCGTGCCCTTTCAAAGGAACCATCCCGACAATTGCCTGGAGCGATTAAGCGAAATCGCGGTAAACATAAATCTGGCCAGACGCAGGTTTAAACCTTCGTCGTCGCGAATGCGAGGCCAGTGTGCTAACCACTGCGCCACCTCGCTCGGTTTTTGGGAACAGGAAGACCTCGACCTAACACCCATTCGACAACTTTCACCAAGGGAACGTAAAACTGGAAGTAAGTTTCAGAGACAGAATTCTTCGTCATAATTGGAACCCAAAATATCTTGGTGTCATCCTGGATCGTACACTATGCTTCAAACAGCACCTTCTTAACTTAGCTCAAAAGTTGAGGACTCGAAACAACATCCTCCATAAGCTATGCGGAACTACCTGGGGATCTTCAGCAACTACCCTGCAATCTTCAGCTCTGGGCTTGGTGTACTCAAGTGCTGAGTATTGTGCACCTGTTTGGACGAACAGTCATCATACAAGGCTTGTTGATACCCAGCTGAATACAACAATGCGCATAATATCTGGCGCAATCAGATCTACTCCAGTTTATTGGCTTCCACTGTTAAGCCGTATAATGCCTCCTGATCTACGCAGATGTACTGCTCTTATGAGAGAATTCCACAAGATCTCCAGGAATTCTAACCTACCCGTGCACAGCGACCTGCCGCTTTTAAATCGTAAGAGACTGAAATCACGACATCCAACTCTGTGCGATGCTGCTGACATGGTTGCTAAGGATTTCAAACCTCTTGAAGAATGGAAAGGGCGGTGGGAAGCAGTGACAGATGTGCACCTGCATAACATCTTCTCAGGTGTTAAACTTCCAAGTGGATTCGACTTACCACGCAAGACCTGGACTACTCTCAACAGAATCCGTACCGGCCATGGCCGATGCAGGGATGCTCTCTTTAAGTGGAAGAAGCTGCCTGATCCAGCTTGTGACTGCGGGGCTCCATACCAGACTGTTCACCACATTGTCAGTGAATGCAGGATTCGAGCTCATCACGGCGCCAAAGAGGACTTCCTGCTAGCAACTCCAGATGCAGTGCGCTGGATTGAAGGACTGGATATTCAGTTGTAAAGACAAACTTAAGTTTCTTGTGTGTTAATATGTACATATGTATATGTAATTTAATTTCATGATATGTCTGTATTAGCCATACGCTAAATAATAAAAACCAAGGGTTTGTGACCTGACACGCCTCACTATTAAACTGTGGCAAATTCATGTTGAAATAAAGCAGTCGCAAATATTTAATGGGTAGCAGCTGACTGCTCTCCCTGCAGTGAGCTGGTAGTACTGCTACAGAGCCGCGCACTGCAGCCACGTGACACTGAGGTCGTGCAGGACGGAGTGTGCGTATCCGGTGGCGTATAATTAACGAGACAAGCTGGACTAATGGAGGAAATCGCGACGGAAGGCGCTCCGCTGGGCCGCGGTAACGACCGGTATTGAAGCAAGGCGCAGGGCTAACGCTCCGAACCGCTCGCCCCTTATCCTCGGCCTCATCCCGGCGCAGCACGGCAGAGCCCGCAGCTTTCACCGACAGCGGCCGCTTTATCGCGAGGACTCGTCTCTTTTCATGCACCAACACGGCACATGCCGGGGGCATCTCCACCCTGGCCCCGGTGACGCAACGCTTCTTCACAATCTTTCCCGGTTAGACTCGAAGACAGGAGAAGGAGTGGTGGTTGGTCGGAAACAGGGGAATAACCCCTGTCAGTGAAAGCGAGGAAGAATTACAGTATTTCTCGAATGTAACGAAGAGTCTTATGATCACAGAATATGGATTCACAGCAAAACCAAAGAAATACTCTCTGAGACAAAGATAATTGCGTACCCCTGTTTATTTGTCCATAGGAATCTGCTGACGGCAGGATACGAAATTATATGTTCAAATGTTTGTGAAATCTTATGGGACTTAACTGCTAAGGTTATCAGTCCCTAAGCTTACACACTACGAAACCTAAATTATCCTAAGGACAAACACACACACCCATGTGCGAGGGAGGACTCGAACCTCCGCCAGGACCAGCCGCACAGTCCATGACTGCAGCGCCTCAGACCGCTCGGATAATCCCGCGTGGCCATATTATAATGAAATACACTACTGGCCATTAAAATTGCCACATGAAGAGGAAATGCAGATGATAAACGGGTATTCATTGGACAGATATACTATACTAGAACTGACATGTGATTACATTTTCACGCAATTTGGGTGCATAGGTCCTGAGAAATCAGTACGCAGAACAACCACCTCTGGCCTGGGCATTGAGTCAAACAGAGCTTGGATGGCGTGTACAGGTATAGCTGCCCATGCAGCTTCAGCACGATACGACAGTTCATCATGGGTAGTGACTGGCGTATTGTGACGAGCCAGTTGGTCGGCCACCATTGACCAGACGTTTTCAAATGGTTAGAGATCTGGAGAATGTGCTGGCCAGGGCAGCAGTCTAATATTTTCGGTATCCAGAAAGGCCCGTATAGGACCTGCAACATGAGGTCGTGCATTATCCAGCTGAAATGTAGGGTTTCGCAGGGATCGAATGAAGGGTAGAGCCACGGATCGTACCACATCTGAAACGTAACGTCCACTGTTCAAAGTGCCGTCAATGTGAACAAGAGGTGAGCGAGACGTGTAACAATTGGCACCCATACCATCACGCCGGGTGATACGCCAGTATGGCGATGACGAATACACGCTTCCAATGTGCGTTCACCGCAATGTCGCCAAAAACGGATGCGACAATCACGATGCTGTAAACAGAACCTGGATTCATCCGAATAAATGACGTTTTGCCATTCGTGCACCCAGGTGCAGCATGGTCCATGGCAAAACTCCTCGTCTTGACCATGTAATAATCGCTGCTTGTGGTCAGTTCATAGTGTTTTGGTTGAGATGACAGGACATGAAAATTACATCAGTTCACATTTCAGAGATTCAGTGTAAATGCAAGCAGTTAAGTCCGTATGCGTGATACTTCTGCGTTCAGTAAAATACGTCGTGAACATGTTACGGTACCTTTCTGTCAATCCACTTTATCACTTACATTATGTCGTACTGTCACGTTATTCTCTGGTGTGTTAACAATACGAACAGTAAACGTGGTATCATTGCAAAGGCAATTTTGTAGCCAAAAATCAGGCTCTGTAAGAAAAGTTCGTAACAAGACATTTAACACAATATGTAATAACTCTCTTATTCAGCTCACGTTACCTTTGAAAACATGTATACATTGTGTGCTACGTCTGCTATGTGAATTCAGCTGTTGATTGAAAGTTGTGTTTCAGGGAGGAACTAAGAAGGGTCTTTGCTTTTGTCAGAAAATGGCGTAATTTTAACCCATTCCTAAGTGCCTCATGGTACTATTCGTAGCTCCAGTCTACATCGGGTTATCTCTCCTGAAGTAAAAGTGGAAGGTCTAGGTTCGAATTCCATATCCGCACACTGTTTTAATTTTTACAAGTCGCATATTGCGGAATACTGAAGCAAACAGTTGACATTTATTTCCATAAACAAGCTAGTGAATACTAAGCATCACGGAACACATCATATTGTTTATTACTTACCAACTGTATGACCTCTCAATCAGAATGTAATGTACAGGATCTCACCTGAAACAAAAAAATGTTTTTGTGTGGTTAATTTGTCGCAAGAATTTCTAAAGAACATTTATATTGAAATTTATAGTAGGCTACTTTTTTATTAGTGTGTTTCAACTCAATTGGTTAACTTTTATCATGGTCTGAACAAAGCGAACTTGAAACGCAAAGTATTTTATACATTAGTGTGTAAAAATACTCATTAAATTTTATGTACTCAGAACCTATCCAATCTGTCGTGCGACATACCTTCTACGATGGCTAAGAAGTGAACCTATACGTGACATCCTACTAAATTCTTATTTTAATGCAAATCATAGAAAATACACAAAGCTCCCGCACAGATTTTAAATGGTTATACTCTCGTTGATGCGTAAATACTTAATTAAAAAAGAAAGGCATCATCAGAGATAAAATATTATGGTTATACTTTATGAATATACGCTATCCGAGTCTTTCAGCAACGCAACCATTTGGGTGGTTTTACAGCTGCGTTCTTTACGCCCTTTCCACAGCGGTAATCCTGTGGAGTTGTCCACCATCTTTCGCAGTGTATTTAAAATTTATTTCTGTAGCATCGTGCCGTTCCTGAAGCCATTCATCGTACGTAAATTAGGGAGAAAAGTCGAATGAGCAACCTGTAAGTGAATAGTGTAATCTATGTTCTCGATAAATAGATCTTCCTTTCGTAGTGTGTACACGAACGAGCGTTTTCCTAAGCGGGAGGAGGAGACGTCAAAATAACCAATCTAATGCTAGTCAAGATGAACAGATGTGTATTATATTTTCAGCACTCTACATTGCACGAAGAGATGCTCTGCTTGCTAAAACCCAGGAGACGTATATAATAATTTCGTTGTGATAGTAATTTTGTCCATTATTTGTGACACTGCACTTAAATATTAACGTAATTTCAGGTATCTACGGTCACATCAAATGTCCTGGATTATTAACTACGCTGGCTGAAGACCTGCAATAGTCCTGCAATAAGTTTCAAAGAAACAGTAGCGTACCATATCCTATGGGTATTTACTTTTGCTGAGCGCCCTGTGTTGGCCGAGGACAACACATGTCGTGCCATTGTCTGCGGACTGCAGATAGACCAGCATTCCACATCATTCAGTGTATCGTAACTGCGTGAAAATGCACGATTGGGGACCAAGCCTGTGTCAGATGATTCCAAAACTTCGGATTCTTCCTAAGAAGCACACGTAAGTGATTAAAAATGAAAGAGATCTTTGGAGATTTAAAGTGAGACATCAGTGCGTTAAAATTATGTTGTCCTCTGCGAGCGTAATACATGTCATGTCCAGTGTCCATGAAACATTAACGAATATAATCATTATCTTACTATCACTTGTTTCCGATTTTCTTCTTTTCTTCTAATTATTGGCACGGATTTCATTGTTTAGTGTAAGTAATTCCTTCTGAAACATCATCAAAATGACTTATCTTACATAAATGTCGGCGCCTTCATGTGTTTTTCCTATTACCCAAAACTACGAAAAATGGCTTTAGTTTTGAATCAAACATATTTCTCACTATGATCAGAGAAGGAGACGAGGTATAGCATACAACACAGAGATAAGCTTTCAGTTCAAGCTATTATTTAAATGTAAATGTGGCAGTTCCCTATGAATGTACCGTAAAGAATTGGCTATTGCTCCCCTATATACACATTTCCATTATGAAGTGTGTGTATAGTTTTAAGTGCTGCTGTTATTGTAGATGATTGTGATGACTCTAATACCATGTTTGTGTTTTTGACTAGGAGAGTGGAGGAGAAAAGTAAAACACGGAGCCGTCGCACAAGTTTCTCACGTCCAGTGGTACCGACCCAAAAATCTCTGTTCAAATGACGGGTCACCATCGACAGCGTCAGATGCCGTCACTCCACGAGACACTACGGAGAAGTCTGGGATATATCCCAGTCGTTTACCATTCAGCATTGATCAGGAGATTTACACCGTCAACTGCACATATATACGTTAAGATCTCGATAGTATTTTAAAGAGGTGCAAAGATTGGCATCTTGCTTAACCCTATTAGTACCACTGGAGTCCATATGACCCCACACGCACGTTGGAAATATGTATCTCCCTTGCTTTCAAAACTTCTATTTCCAAAATATATGGATTTCTCCCTCTTCGTCAGTTGTATCCAACGATGTTTAGTTCGTTTTTATATTTACAACACATTAAAAAATTTTCACGGTATTTGCACTGAGTACTACTAGCGTCAACATGACCCCCCAACTTAAATTGTTTGTTTTTTTCTTGAGTGTCACATTTACGAAAACACGATGATGAATGTTGTGTTGAACAGCTGTTACGCGAAACAACTGAAACAATGTAACTTTTATTTTCTGATTACTTTTGGACCCATTGTTTTGGTTTCTTGCATCAACTGTTGTTAACTTTTTCTACTGCCACTACGGTCAACAAGATCCCGTAACTACATTATAAAATCATATTTCCCTTGTATTCAAAGCTATTTTTTTTTTCAAAATATTTGATTTTCGCTCTCTGGGTCGATTGTATTCGATGATTCCTTGTTCAGTTTTATGTGTACAACACATTAAAATTAATTCACTGGGTTCAGTGGATTCAATATGACCTCAGTCTATATTTCTTTCTGTTCCTTGGGTAGTATTTATGAAAACAGAACCATAACTGTTACGCTGTACATCTGTAATGTATTTTTTATGTTATGTCAATGAAATACTGCCAGTTATTTTGGTGTAAATAACTCCGTGTCTATATGATTCGAGTGGTAGCCTACTCAGTGAGACAAACTCTATCAATAACTAACTATATCAATAAGTAACTATATCAATAAGTTAAAACATGATTCACTAAACTCATATAAATACCTGGGTATAACAGTTTGTTGGCATGTGAAATGTAATTATCATACGCTCAATCGTAGGTAATGCAAATAGCAGACTTCTGTTCATTCACAGAATAATGGAAGCCACAGTGCCTCTTTAAAAGAAACTGCTTCTGTAAAAAAATGTGCATTTCGTCTACGAATTGTAATCAAAACCGTATGGGACACATAAAGAACAGCACTAACAGCGAATATTGGTTATAATTTTTGGACGAGACAATTTAATAAGTTCAGCTTTAATTTAGCCTTCTCCACTGGCTTTGTTGTTTTTCAGGGTAGTTATTGCTTTTTTAATTTCTTCAGCTGTAGGTGGTGGGTTTGCTTCTGTATTTGCATGGAGATCTGGAAATTCTAGCTTACAGTTTGGTTCTTCAAAGTTCAATAATTTTTCAAAGTACTTTATTATTATTCCACAATTCTGGCTGTTGCTTTGGTCTACTTTACCAGTTTCATCTCTGAAGCAAGTACTTGGAGCTTGGTAGCCCTTTCGATGACTTTTAAACATCTGATAGAAATTCCTGGAGCTATTTTTTACAAAAATGTTTTGTATGTCAAGAAGTTGTGATGTCTCCAAAGATCTTTTAGACGCTTTATTATTCTAGCTGTTTCTTTCCTTTGCACTCTAAATGCATCAAGGTGTTCAGGCTTCTCAGAACATGTCCATTTCTTTCTGTAACTGCTTCTTCACAGATTTCATTCCACCAGACTTTCTTCTTCATTATTGTTGTCCCAAATACATTTTTCGCTGCCCTGTTGATTTATTTCGATATTTCTTCCATTTCCCTGATTTAGTTCCTTTAATTTCTTCCTGAAAATTTTTTATTGCCTCTTTGGTGATGTTGAGCCTGTCTGTATTATATTTAATTAATTTTTGTTGTCTCTTTTGATTTTTATTGGGGAGACGTTTCAGCTTAATCTTAGTCAGGTAACGATCAGAATCAAATTCCCTGTTTCTTGCTACCTTTACGTTCGTGATCTCTTTAAAACTGCATTTAGAAATAGCCACGTGATCTAACTGGAACTCCTCTAGCGTTGGATTCGGAGAGATCCATGTTTTTGACTTTTTTGGTAACTTTTATTTTTTATAATTTTTATTTTTGTGTTCTGGTAATTAGTTTCAACGTTGAAGTCATCGTCGGAAAGAACTTTTGCAATTTTTCATGGGAAATACCGCACATCTAGAATTTTAAATTTAATTCATATTGAGTAATAAGTAATTACGGAACACATTTGAAATATTTTAGAAATTCTACCAGATGATAACATCACCGTTGAAACTAGTTACAGAACAACAAAAATAAAGACAATTTGTAGCCTTGGTGGTTACTTACAACGAAATAAGTAATATCTGTACTATCAGTGAATAAATAAACACCATTCGTAGGGAACTATTTGTCACCTCAAGGGATGACTATAGTAGTCATAATTTTTCTTTTCTTTCCATTTTTCGTGTCTTTTCAGTGATACTTTGGCCGCAATAATGGAAATATCTACTGCTAAAACACGTACGTCTGTCAGGGAAACCTTATACACGCATTTTTTAAAGGAATTCTGTCATTTGATTGTAAATTACTATTATTGGATTTTATACAACGATTATTTCGGCTTCATAGCTATTTTCAAGTGAAAGTTGAAGTGTCACAGTAAGTCCGACATAGATAAATGCCATTTCTTCGTCTAAATATCGTGTTTCCGGTCTTATAAACACGCAGGAAGGTGTTGAACGAGTCTGTCCTGCGGCGCACGTTCAGAGCCCAGAGCTGAAAGGTCAAGTACTCGTTCGTTATAACTCACCAAGAGCTGCCGGTTCTCGATTTATGCTTTTTCTATAGGCTCAGTGACCTCGAGTAATGAAGTCGTAACATTTCTGTACTTAACATTCTGAATGCTGACAGTGGATGGAATATTACGATAACATTAGCACTACCTCGAAAATTGTCGGAGCACGATACGGTATATCGTCCAGGTTCAGCAGACACCTGGTGCAAAAATTTCAGCTGTTGCCGCAGTTCGCCTGCACTGTCTTTATACTGTGCCCTGAACTATTTTTAACACCAGCATTAAACATTGTGCCTAATATTTTATAGCTGATGTTAACGTTATTATATCTCCAATTTTCGGTAAAAGAAAGCAAACCTCTCTTTCCCCCCTCCTGCCACTTATCCCATCTAACATATTCGTAGAGACATTTTGTTCCCCGGCTTGTCATGTACCGAGTTCAGTTATCAGATTTTTCATTCATATGCCTGCCGCCGGAAACTCGTGCATCCCCACACCCCTTCTTACCTTTGTTTTTCGCCCCTTCTCCTCTCCCTTTTTTTTCGTGTAGTCCAATAATTGTCACCCTGTGTCAGTGGAACGATTAAGAGAATTTCAAAGCTAAAACACGGAAAGAAACAAGACTGAAATTTTATAAGTCGCATTGCCAAACCTATTATATAGAAGTAAATCGTCGGTATTAAAACATAAGGAGTTCAAGCAATGTAAATGAACAGATAAAATTCGAAATATAGATATTCGGAAAGAGCTGAAAAACTGGACTGCGAAAGAAAAACCGGATGAAAGTAAAAAGGATGATCTGAATATCTGCAAAGTATGGATCGAAAGATTACCACGTCAGAAAACGAATTTTAAACTAAAAGGGAAAAATCTCGGCAGACAAAGACAAAGAAGACTTGCCACAATTGGCCTAAAACGCAAAATGTAGAAGAAGAAGATTTTTTTCTCGTCTTAAGCTTGGTGCAGTTTAAGAGTATTCGTCAACGAATCAAAAAGCTGAAAAATCTGTGTAACCAATGACATCATATCACTATGACAAAATGCAAGTCCTTCATCGGGATCTACACAAAGCACATCTTAATCTTACAAATAACGCTGCAGTTTCCTCCCGACTTCTTATCGAGCTAGAAAGGAACATATATACAACGACATAAAAAATTTGAAAACCTACATCAAGATGATTTCGCTTTTAAAAGACCAACAAATGCGTAATAAAACTAAAAATTGCATTCGGTGTAACTTTTCAGTTCTATCCAAGACTTTCAAATCGTACTGACACTCTCTTACATGCTAAACAAATAAAACTGTTTGAGAAATGTGTGAAGCACACTGTCAGTACACAAATTAATGAAAAAAGATTGGAAACATCAGAGCTCAATCAGAATGGTCGTAATAACGGACAGTCACCTGTGCTTCCCGCCAGTTCTCTACGCTGGCCCGCAGCTCGTTGTCTCAGCAAAAAAGCCGGTCTCGTAGCCAGCGGTTCATGTGAGGAAAGAGATGAAAAACAGAGGGCGCCAACTCTGGCCTGTATGATGGGTGATCAAACACGTCTCATCGAAAACACTGCGGGAACGTCGTTGTTGCAGCTGCAATATGCTGCCGAGTATTGTCAGGAAGAAAGACAATGCCTAATAACAATATTCCTCTGTTCTGAACTGTCCTTCGCAGACGATTGATTCGAATGGCTTGATCCACTCAAAGAACAAGATTAGCGACTGAAACTCGTCGACCGCTTGCATCTATATCTACATACATATTCCGCTAGCCACCAAGCGGTGTTTGGCGGAGGGAACAATACGCGCCAAAGTCATATTCCCCCCGTCTGTTCCACTCGCGGACCGCGAGAGGGAAAAACGACTGTGAACGCCTCAGTACGAGCTCTAATTTCTTTTATCTTTGAATGATGATCATTGTGTAATTTTAAAGTTGATGGTAATAATATATGCTTTACATCCTCGGCGAAGATCAGATTTCGGAATTTAGTGAGCAGCCCCTTCCGCTTAGAGCGCCGTCGGCCTACAAGTGTGTTCTACTTCAAACTTTGTATGAGATTTGTAACGCTCTCGCGATGGCTAAATGTACCAGTCACGAATCTTGCCGCTCTTCTTTGGACCTTCTCAATCTCTTGAATCAGACCCAAATGGTAGGGGTCCCATACAGACGAACAATACTCTAAGACTGGACAAACTAACGTATTTCCTTTGTTGAAGGACTGCATCGTTCAGGATTCTACCAATAAACCGCAATCTAGTGTTCACCTTGCCCGTTAGTTGTGTAATCTGATCATTCCACTTGAGATCATTTCGAATAGTCACACCCAGCTACTTGATTGATGTTATCGCCTCCAAAGACTGGGCATTTATTTTGTACTCGTACATTAATGGGGATTTTCACCTTGTTATACGCAGTAGGTTACACTTCCTAATATTGAGACATAACTGCCAGTCATTACACCACGCATTTATTTTCTGCAAATCTTCATTGATTTGTTCACAACTTTCGTGTGATACTATTTTCCTGTAGAATACAGCGTCATCGACAGTCTAATGCCGCTGTCAATACCATCAACCATATCGTTTACGTAAATCGTAAAAAGCAGCGGATCTATTGCACTTCCCTGGGGCACACCCGAAGTTACACTTGTTTCTGCTGAAGTCACCCCGTTCAGGACGACATACTGCTCCATGTCTGTTAGAAAACTATTTATCCAACTGTATATGCCATCGGATAGACCGTAAGCGCGCACTCTTTCGAGCAAGCGACAGTGCGAAACTGAGTCAAAAGCCTTTCGAAAGTCGAGGAATATGGCATCAATCTGGGAGCTGGTATCTAGAGCCTGTTGTATATCATGCACAAAGAGGGCCAGCTGTCTCTCGCATGACCGCTGTTTGCTAAAACCGTGCTGGTTTCTGCAGATGACCTTCTCAGAGTCTAGAAAGGTCATGTCTGAACACAAAATATGTTCCATGATTCTACAACAGATCCATATCAGTGAAGTAGGCCGGTAATTATGTGCATCCGATTTTCTACCCTTTTTATAGATTGCTATGACCTGGGTCTTCTTCCAGTACCGTGGAACTTTCCGCTGCCCAATGATCTCTGATAGATAAGAATGGTGCTATACAAAATCTTACGCGGATACCGTCTGGGCCAGATGCCTTCCTGGCGTCTAAGCATCTTAACTGTTATACAATCCCAGATACACTAAACACTGTGTCAGCCATCCTTGAGTTTGTTCGATAATTCAAAGGGCGAATGGTGCTGCAGTCCTCTACCGTAAACGAGTTTTTGAAAGCTAGGTTTAGAATTTCGGTCTTCTGTTTATGATCATCAGTTACATTGTCTGTATTGTCAGCAAGAGAAGGTATTGAGTTTCTGGTATTTGTAGCGTTCATAGATTTTAGGTTCGACCAAAATTTTTTTGGGGGTTATTTTTAGAATCTGCAGATAAAAATATTGCTTTCAAATTCGTTAAAAGAATCTCCCATTGACCTTTTGACAGCTGCTTTCATTTCGCATAATTTCTGTTTGTAAGCGGTGCAGTGACTACGTTTAAAACAACTGTGCAAAATGCTCTGCTTTCTCAGCAACTTCCTAATATGTTTGTTGTACCAAGGTGGATCCTTTCAAAATGGTTCAAATGGCTCTGAGCACTATGGGACTCAACTGCTAAGGTCATTAGTCCCCTAGAACTTAGAACTAGTTAAACCTAACTAACCTAACGACATCACAAACATCCATGCCCGATGCAGGATTCGAACCTGCGACCGTAGCGGTCTTGCGGTTCCAGACTGCAGCGGGTGGATCCTTTCCCTCCCCTATATTTTTGGTAGGCACATACTTCTCTAGCACATGCTGGACGATACCTTTAAATTCCGACCAAAGATGCTCAATACCTTTGTGTTCCGCAGTGAATGCTTGGAGCTAAGAAGATATTCATTAACGACTCTTTCATTTGTTCAAATGGCTCTGAGCACTATGGGACTCAACTGCTGAGGTCATTAGTCCCCTAGAACTTAGAACTAGTTAAACCTAACTAACCTAAGGACATCACAAACATCCATGCCCGAGCCAGGATTCGAACCTGCGACCGTAGCGGTCTTGCGGTTCCAGACTGCAGCGCCTTTAACCGCACGGCCACTTCGGCCGGCTCTTTCATTTGTCCTGTACGTCCTGTTCCGTAGCTCCTGCACCATTGCTGTCACCCGTGACAGGTACGACATGTGAGCTGCATGGAAACAGGCGGAACCCATCGGCATGAGAAACTCGAATGACATCGCGTACTTTATACTGGTGAGAGACTCACTGTGAGCTCAGAACTGAAAAGTGCGACGTGACGCGATCGACGGGCATAGTAGAGACGTTACGCAGCACATCTGCGCTACACTTCATCGTAGTTTCACTGTGATTTCAATTTTGTGAACGATCGGAGCGTCGGACAAAAGCCCTCTTAGGTTGAAGAAGAAACTTGCACTGGACACGTTAGCGTGGAGAGCTGCGTCGGGCCAGTCTCCGAACTGAAGAGGACAATAACGACAACAGTATACGTTTCATAGATTTAGGAGGTGAAACCTCAGAAACGCGGACTGTTGGACTGTTCAGCAAAACTGCGTGCAGAAAGATCCGCTGCGGTACTACAGAGGAACGCGGGCGCTGTCTGGCGGCCAACTGCCCTCTGCGAAGCCCCGTAAACTCTTCTTCCGGTGCCTTATCTCTTAAACGACGAGGCGAGGTCGTCGGTCGTATTACACGGCGCTCGTAAAAGAGCAGGGCACGCCGAGGTAAATGGGCCGGCCGCGATGGCCGCCCGCTCGGGCAGGGGGCGCGCCACACGCCACACACCGCACGCGCCACTGGCCGCCTGAGAGAGCCTCCACTCGCAGGCCGCACGCCACCGTCTCCGCCGAGGGGCGCTTCGCGGCTGACACTGGACAGAGGCTACACTACGCTTCCTAGTCTCTGAGGTTCGGGGAATGGGAGTTGCACTGTCCTTACGTTCGTATCGTCATAACTGAGAATGCACTACTGAGGTGGCCGTACGGGCACGTCCCGAAAAGTGCGTATGGGTAGTTGTCATTTCTACTCAAATGATTCGTGTGAAAAGCTTTCCGTCAAGATTAAGGCCCCACGACTGGAATTAGCAGACTTTGAATGTGTAATGATAGTTGGAGCTAGACCCATAGACCATTCTATTTCGGAAATCGTTAGGGTATTACACTGGGTGATCAAAAAGTCAGTATAAATTTGAAAACTTAATAAACCACGGAATAATGTAGATAGAGAGGTAAAAATTGACACACATGCTTGGAATGACATGGGGTTTTATTAGAACCACCCCATATTGCTAGACGCGTGAAAGATCTCTTACGCGCATCGTTTGGTGATGATCGTGTGTCAGCCGCCACTTTCGTCATGCTTGGCCTCCCAGGTTCCCAGACCTCAGTCCGTGCCATTATTGGCTTTGTGGTTACCTGAAGTCGTAAGTGTATCGTGATCGACCGACATCTCTAGGGATGCTGAAAGACAACATCCTACGTCAATGCCTCACAATAACTCCGGACATGCTTTACAGTGCTGTTCACAACATTATTCCTCGACTACAGCTATCGTTGAGGAATGATGGTACACATATTGAGCGTTTCCTATAAAGAACATCATCTTTGGTTTGTCTTACTTTGTTATGCTAATTATTGCTATTATGGTCAGATGAAGCGCCATCTGTCGGACATTTTAGATCCTTTACATTTTTTTTGTTCTAATAAAGTCCCATGTCATTCCAAGCAAGTGTGTCAATTTGTACCTCTCTATCTACATTATTCCGTGATTTATTCAGTTTTCAAATTTATACTGACTTTTTGATCACCTGGTATATTGAGACCCATACTGTCAAGAGTGTACCGAGAGTACCAACGAAAATTACGCGGTTGAAATGTGTCAGTTACCATCAAACGTCCAGAATAGTACTATCCTTAGGTTTCGCGATAATGCAGTGCTCTGTCTCAGTTATCGTCGCTCACTGTAGAAAAGAAAATGGTTCAAATGGCTCTAAGCACTATGGGACCTAACATATGAGGTCATCAGTCCCCTAGACTTAGAACTACTTAAACCTAACGAACCTAAGGACATCACACACATCCATGCCCGAGGCAGGATTCGAACATGTGACCGTAGCAGCGGCGCGGTTTCGGACTGAAACGCCTAGAACCGCTCGGCCACCGCGGCCGGCGCTCGCTATAGAGGTAGTGTAAATGTGACAGTTAAAACTTCAACGGTCGCAGGTATTTTACACTTCAAGAACGCTTGCGCAGACACGAACATAAATGTCTTCTGCGCATTTCGTGAGACTTTCGTATTAAACCCGACTTCGTCAATATCATCAAACAATACATTCATTGAACTACATCCAAAATCACATTTAATGAAACGCTCACTAAACCAACTTCGATATTAATCGATCGCTCAGAAAAGGTTTCCCTCTTTCGGTGACTTTATACGCTCTGCCCACTGAGCACAGTTTGGATCCAGAAGGGCTGCAAGTCTAGAATGCCATTTATGCATTCACTCACAAATAATAAAAGCCTTAAACGATAATATACTGGAGAGCCAAAGAAGCTGGTACACCTGCCTAATAGCGTGAAGGGCCCCCGCGAGCACGCAAAAGCCTCACAACACTACGTGGCATGGACTCGATTAATGTCTGAAGTAGTGTTGCAGGAAACTGACAACATGAATCCTGCAGGGCTGTCCATAAATCCTTAAGAGTACGAGAGGGTGGAGATCTCTTCTGAACAGCACGTTACAAGCCATCCCGAATATGCTCAATAACGTTCTTGTCTGGGGAGATTGGTGGCCAGTGGAAGTTTTTAAACTCAGAAGAATGTTCCAGGAGCCACTCTAAAGCAATTCTGGACGTGTGGGATGTCACATGGTCCTTCTGGAATTACCCACGTCCCTAGGAATGTACGATGGAAATGAATGGATGCAAGTGATCAGACAGTGATCAGAAATGGTTCAAATGGCTCTATTCACTATGGGACTTAACATCTGACGTCATCAATCCCCTAGACTTAGAACTACTTAAACCTAACTAACCTAAGGATATCACACACATCCATGCCCGAGGCAGGATTCGAACCTGCGACCGTAGCAGCAACGCGGTTCTGGACTGAAGCGCCTAGAACCAGCCACAGCGCACGGCTGACAGTGATCAGACAGAATGCTTACGTAGTGGTTGTCACCTGTCAGATTCGAATCTAGACGTACCGAGGGTCGCATATCACTTCAACTGCACACGACTCACACCATTACAGAGCCTCCACCAGCTTGAACAGTCCCCTGCTGACATGCAGAGTCCACCGATTCATGAGGTTGACTCCGTTCTTGCAGGATCTTATTCCGGCGGCTGCGATGTCAGACATTTGATGTTTTACGGTCGTAAGGGAAAATTTCACTCCGTCGCTACCTCGGAGGTGCTGTGTCCCATCGACTACGTTAAGACTCACTTAAATCTCGATAACCTACCATTTTAGCTTGAGTAACCGATCTAACAACTGTGCCAGACACTTGTCTTGTATATCTATTGCCGAGCGCAGCGCCATATTCTGCCCGTATTTAAATTCGCATACCTATACCAGTTTCTTTGGCGCTTCACTGTATTTTTTGTGATCTTTCTAATGTATTTGACTGTGTAGATGATGTTTGTACCTAAGAAAAACTCAAGTTTAATTGGATTGATGGCTTTACAGGCAACAGATTTGAATTATACTTACAAAACAGAATGTAAAATGTTGTACTGGATAATTCAGGCAATGTGGGAAAGGTAGAAAAATTTTGTGAGCGGGAAAAAAAAAAATTAATGCGAGCCCCTCGGGGTTCAATTTTGGGGCCACTTACATTCCTTACTACGAGTATGACCTTCCATTTAGCATTCAATAAGCAAAATTGGTACCTTTTGCACATGATACTAGTATTATAATAAAACACATTAAACGGAAAGCAAAAGAAGTGTTGGTATTTGATATTTTCCTATGATTTATTAAGTGGTTCTCTGAAAAATGACTCCCTACATTTTGGAAAAAACACACTACTTTCAGTTCTGTACGACAAATGATGTAGCATATGAGAAGGAGTAAGTAAGTATGATGCAATGCTCCAAATTTTCGGGTGTGCATGTTGATGAAAAGTAGAATTGCAGGTGCCATATTACTGAGATTCTCACAAAATTAAGTTCAGTGCTAATCTTGGAAAAAAAAACTATCAAGCTCCGGCATAATTTGCATATTTCCCCTCAATTCGTCCGTGGTGTGGTGTATGTTCCCAGCAGATATACTCCTGGTTGACGACGTGCGTCAACACGACTTCGGATCTGCTGTAAGAAGAAAGGTGATCCACGGTCCAATCTCTATTATCCTGTTCCCAGTGCAACCGTAACTGATGTCGTGGTTGTTTCAACATGGGAAGACGTAGGAGTCTTCCACTGCGAAAGTCTAAGTTCAACATTGTATAACCGAATAGTGTGCTCCGAAAACCTTGTGCCTGCACCAGAACTGTACTTGGTCCTCCTCCTATCCAACCATACATAGTGCTCAAGTCTCCAAAAACATCCTGTGATTAGGCGAGGATGTCATCCATCTTGTCAGTTATTAATGATTTCACCATCCTTCAACCATTTTCGATAGATGCTAAAGCGAGCAATCGACTAGCATGCTAAAGCGAGCAATCGACTAGCTTCACCGTTTCGTACCCAGGCACCGGGCAATAATACTCTCACCTTTGTCAAAGTCGCTTATGTCACTGAATTTCCCTATTCGCGGTCCATACCGTTGCTAGACATCCGTGTGATACTCAGTTTCTACAAGAATGAGGTAGCAGTGATTAGGAACTGTCACCTTGGAACAAGAAGCAAATATTAGAAAAAGGGTAAGACAAGGATGTGCTCTCTCTCCTCTTATATTCAATGCTTACGTCCAGGAAGCTATAGACCAAGTTCGAGAAACTACTGAGGTGGGGATCAAAATTAATGGGCCGAAGATAGACATGCTACGTTATGCAGATGATATTACTGTAGTCACGGAGACAAAAGAAGATCTAGAGGAAGTCCTCAGAACAATGAAAAAAATTCTATGCAATCACTAAGGAATGAGAATAAACAGGAAAAAGACTAAAGTGATGGTATGCAGTACAGGAGCAGAATATGAACCTCAGAGAATGATGAGAATTGGAAGATAGGAGCTGGAAGTGATAGAGGAATTTACTTACCTGGGAAGCAAAATCACAAGGGATGGTAGAAGCTGGAATGAAATTGCGAGCAAAATACAAAAGGCCAAAATTGCTTTTAATCGGAGAAGGAACTTACTCACTAGCAACAACATCGGTCTGAAAATAAGGAAAAACCATGAAAGGTGTGGCCCTATACGAATGTGAAACTTGGACAATTGGAGGAAAAGAGAGAAGACGGCTAGAGGCCCTGGAGATGTGGTGCTATAGAAGGAGCTATTGAGGGAAGGAATCGGCGGGGGCGACCAAGGATATTGTACATGCATGAATGACGTTGGATGTAACACATACATGGAAATGTAGAGGAACGCAGACAGAAGAGAGGAATGGCGCTCTGTTGCTAACGAACCTCAGGGTTGAACACTAAAAGAAGAAAGAAGATGACCGTTGCTAGAATGATTGCCAATTTGTCTCTGCTTTGCGTGTATGCTTTCCTTACCGCGTCACGTGCCAACAACTCCACCAGTGGCATTCAGTCTCGGGGTGCGCAATGGTCCAATTGGTTTGATTTATGAGTGTACGGTGGAGAAAGTATTACCTGACCAAGACATTATTGCACTTGGCCTCCTGTGGCAGCCGTCGGAAATAAATGGCGGCATTACAGATAATAAGCACGGTAGTGACTAAGGAAAACGCATCTCACTGTGAATAATTTCAAGACAGATGTGCGTATAATACTGTTTCAGCCTGTACAAACTCACAATAAACTCACCCAAACGCCCTCAATCCCAGGTGCGGTAATAATAATATTGTGGTCGACAAATGACATGTTTCTTGAGTGTTATTATGGCGTGGACCCTCGGTGTCAGAACAGTAAGGCACTGCACAACGCACAGCGCCTCCCTTGTAGCGACTCATGTTTTTCAGCTCTGCTGGAAGCCTGTTGAAACTGAAGGCTGTACATCAGTGCACACCTTTCTGTAGAATGCCTAACGAAGTGTTACCAAAACACATATCGTTTTTCCGTCTAGTGTTCACTGAATGAATATGGCAGTTTCTTCTGTATGGGTCACTATAAGGAACATCAAATACCATAATTGATTAGATATCAGGAGTGGCAGATTGGGAATCACGAGACCTGAACCACGACCTACACGACTCATGTGAACTGACACAGCAGGCAGCCTGACCGCCTTATTCCTGGACTAAGTATATCCTGAGTGAAATCAGAGAATTGCCAAAGAATTTACAAGAGAGGCGAAACAGGTCATGCCTGGGAGTTAGGCAGCCCACATTGCCGATGTGTATGTCGTGAGCACTGATAATCCGGCGAATATCCCAATCCTAAAACCATACACCGAAGCGCCAAAGAAACTGGTATAGGCATGCGTATTGAAAAATAGAGACATGAAAACAATAAGAATAGGGCGCTGCGATCGGCAACACCTATATAAGACAAGAGGTGTCTGGCGCAATTGTTAGATCAGTTACGGCTGCGACAATAGCAGATTATGGTTCAAATGACTCTGAGCACTGTGGGACTTAACATCTGAGGTCTTCAGTCCCCTAGACTTAGAACTACTTAAACCTAACTAACCTAAGGACATCACGCACATCCATGCCCGAGGCAGGATTCGAACCTGCGACCGTAGCAGCTGCGCGGTTCCGGACTGAAGCGCCTAGAACCACTCGGCCACTGCGGCCGACAATAGCAGATTATCAAGATTTAAGTCAGTTTGAACGTGGTGTTATAGTCGGCGCACGAGCGATGGGAAACAGCATCTCTGAGGTAGCAATGAAGTGGAGAATTTACCGCACGACCGTTTCGCGAGTGTACCGTGAATATCAGGAAACCGGTAAAACATCAAATCTCCGACAGCGCTGCGGCCGGAAAAAGATCCTGAAAGAACGGGACCAACAACGACTGAAAAGAATCGTTCAATGTGACAGAAGTGCAACCCTTCCGAAAATTGCTGCAGATTTCAGTGCTGGGCCATCAACAGGTATCAGCGTGCGATCCATTCAACGAAACATCGTCGATGTGGACGTTCGGAGCCGAAGGCCCACTCGTGTACCCTTGATGACTACACGACATAAAGCTTTACACCTCGCCTGGGTCCGTCAACGCCAACATTGGACCGTTAATGACTGGAAATACGTTGCCTGGTCGGACGAGTCTCGTTTAAAATTGTATCGAGCGAATGGACGTGTATAGGTACGGAAACAACCTCATGAATCCATGGACCATGCATGTCATTAGGGGTCTGTTCAAGCTGGTGGAGGCTCTTTGATGGTGGGGGCCGTGAGCAGTTGGAGTGATATGAGAGCCCTGATATGTCTAGATATGACTCTGACAGGTGACACGTACGGAAGAATCCTGCCTGATCACCTGCACCCATTCAAGTCCATTGTGCATTCCGACGGACTTGGGAAATTCCAGCAGGACATCTCACACGTCCAGAATTCCTACAGAGTGGCTCCAGGAACGCTCTTCTAAGTTGAAACACTTCCGATGGCCATCAAACTCCCCAGAACTGAACATTGTTGAGCATATCTTGGATGCCTTGCTACGTGCTGCTCAGAAGGGGTCTCTACTCCGTCGTACTCTTACGGATTTATGGACAGCCCTTCAGGGCTCATGGCGTCAGTTCCATCCAGCACATCGTATTGCGGCACTTCTGCGTGCTCGCGCGTACCCTACACGATATTAGGCAGGTGTACCTTTTTCTCTGGCTCTTCAGTGTAGGTATTCCACGGGTAAAACTCCATTGCTTTCTTTCCTATGATAGTATGAATATCATGGAACGGAGCAACAGACAAATGAACGACATACATTTCATATAGGTCAGTGGGATGTGAAATGTATCAGATGTTGCCATTGATAGGTGGCACATATTTTGAGCTCTCTTTTAAACTCTCGTATTCAAAATAAAGTAATTAAAATTCTAAACTTTAGCACCATTTTAGATTTTCGTACCAACACCATCTAAGCTGGCCCGGTGAGATCGTGCACCAGCACTCTCACCTGAAGATGGCGGCCAGTTACTGCTGAAATATTGAGTCAAGATGACGTTATGATCCGGCTGCATACTCGAGAAGAATATTAACACTAAGACATGCTTTATCACGATTTTCTCAAAACGGTAGTGCTAGGGGAAAAAAAACAACTCAGTAGATGTTGGCTGTCTTCATACTTCAGCAAATTCTTAGCCTACAAATAACATCACCACCCAAACTGCGCATTGACAATTGCTAAGGTTCGGAGAACAAAAGGAATCACGTAACAAGTGACAATCACTTCCCTGGTTACTTCGGCTGTACAGCGTTCATCGTCATAAACAGACATTTTGTCCTCCCCTAGACCTTTCCATCACAGGCAAGTATATTCATCTATGTTTTATCATGTCAACTATCCAGGTTCCATAGGTATCGTCCTGATCAGTTATTACCTCTTGGTATCTGGTAAAAAAGAGAGTCCAAATGGCCCTGGTGTGCTGCTGCACAAGGATGTTGAAAAGTAGGTGACGTAATATAAGAAATGAGACTGATCTCTACAGAATTGCTAGGAGAGGAATATATGGAAAACATTGACAAGAAGAAGGAAGAGGATGATAGGAAATTTGTTAGGACATCAAGGAATAACTTCCATGATTCTTGAGAGATCTGTAGAGGGTAAAAACTTGGGGAGAGGACAGTGACTGGATCATAAACAAATAATTGAGAACATTGGCTGCAAGTGCTACTCTGAGATGAAGTGGTTGGCACAGAAGAGGAATTCATGGTAGCCCACATCGAATGAGTCAGAAGACTGGTGGTAAAAAAATGAAAGAACTTCCTTTGTCGGACGTCCTGGCTACAGGCCCCTCCCACTTCTATTTATTTCATTACGGTCGTAATACTGTCTTCCACTTTAGAGTGTTCCCTAATGCATTTGTTTGTTTCCCTGGCCTGCTAGTAAACCCAAATATGGGCATTGCTATTACCTGTTGGCCTAAATGTATAAAACATCTCCAAATGTAGCGTCTTGAGCATTTCTGTGACGCTTCCTAACTGGTTAAACAAAGCTGTGACGGACGAAACACTTACTTCGATTTTCTCTCCAGCTCTTATATTAATCCGATTTGCTTCGGGTGCTACTCCGCCGATCAGGTTTCAAATATCACTGGAACAAGAGTTTTGTAGGAACCTCGGTCGTGGTTCACTTAAGACGCCATTAGAATCCTTCCAATGAGCCTTAGTCCTTCGACTTCTCCCACACTAATTTATGAGCTAGCAAAAGATAATTACCATTTGAGACTGGTAGTTTTGTCAAACATCGAGTCTGTTATCAAGAACTTTCGACCGGAATGAAACAGCTTATGAAAGGATCATAAGCTTAATAAATTTTCCTTCTCATCTTACACATATTAGGACAAGCAGAAGATCCGCATGAGGATCAAACTCTGAAGTTGAGGATTGGCTAGTACCAAACAACAAACATCCATGGTTCAGAAGTTTAATGAGTTCGTATATATACTCACATATTATCGAATAAAAAAAAAGAACTTACGGGCCAGTGTGAATCATAACAGAATTTCCTAACACCGTAACATTATTTAGTTAATATCTCAAGAATAAATGACACTGTTTCTGTAGTAGACTATCCTCTACACATCTTTCGTAGTTATCGACTCAGCCATCTCCCACGTGACTAAAAATAACAACAGCGACAGGAGAGAGAGAGAGAGAGAGAGAGAGAGAGAGAGAGACAATATCTTCAAACAATTAGATCTTTCAAAATAGCTATTGATCAAACCTAGTATTAACACTGAGGAAGTACTTGGATTGTCTCACCTACAGTTCCCGAAAATTTGATGGAAATTTCGAAACAGAATGGTTGCCATATGCATAAATCAGAAAAATACCAGGCGTTCAATGACCAGCAAGTCAGTACGTAGCGTATCGATGCATTTCTGTGTCTCCCGTGACTGGTATTCATAATGAAGCATTAGCATTGAATTATTTTGCCGATGCCATCTGGGAAGCAATTCTCTCATACAATTTTCATTCTATTGACGGAGACACCCTTTTGAAGCATTGATAAATGTAAGGAAAGCAACAAACTGTTTACTGCTGTAATTCTGCAGGAATGTTTAGCTTTAATAACAGATGAATTTTCCACGACTGAGGTTGCAAATATTTATCAATGCAGTTAGTAAACAGGTAACTGGATAATGTTTAAGTAAAAATCCGAAACACAAAGCAGATAACGGCTAACGCCATAGCATCAATTTTCCGTCGCAGCTGAGGATCATCCGATCGCACACAAATGGGAGGGGAACTGCGAGAGTGATATGGCACGACTTCTCTTCTAAACCCATAGTCTGCTTGTTTCCGCTACGTAACGTTGCTTATAACTGGTGCCGGATAACATCCGATGAAAGTGGATTTGATAGAGCCTGATATCGGGCAACAATTTTTGAGTTAATACCAGAAGTACTTTAACACTCATCTACAACACGTCACGAGGTGTCTCAAAACCGAAGAGGTAAGTTCTGATGAGAAATAAGCAAACAACCTAAAGATTTTGCAAACGGATTCATATATCGTTATGTAAGTTTTGATAAATTATTTTTGGTATCTGAAAATGAGGGCAGCGTTCACCAAATATCGTATGTCTCTCTTCAAGGAATGAGTATGGAAAAGCATCGTATTTCTCGGCTTCGGATCACGCATACATCATCATGACCGGTATTATTAGTAAGTCTTCATCGGATGGTAAGATATATGACACATTTGAGGACGCAACCGCGAATAAAAGCTTCCTCACCGAATGATACAAGATTGATTTTGCGCTCAATCTGAAATGAAATACACTGCATGGAAAAAGTGGAACATCCAGAAGAGCCGGCAGCTGTGACTGAGCGGCTCTAGGCGCTTCAGTCTGGAACCGCGCTGCTGCTACGGTCGTAGGTTGGAATCCTGCCTTGGGCATGGATGTGTGTGATGTCCTTGGGTTAGTTAGGTTTAAGTAGTTCTAAGTGTAGGGGACTGATGACCTCAGATGTTAAGTCTCATAGTGCTTAGAGTCATTTGAACTATTTTAACCATCCAGAAGACGTGGTCGGACGTCGATGTAAGGTGGACACGTACACACCATCTGCACGTATGTAAATGATTTAGAGTTGTGAGAATTCTGTATGATGTGTAGAACAGCCACCAGAGTGCATTAGTTTTGTTCGTGTTTAGTGTTATTATCATGCCTGGTAGGTCGCGTGAACAGCGTCAGATGTTGAGTGATCACTTTCAATCCCACAGAGACGCTATTGGTATGAGACAGCGTTATCAGCACGTAACAGAGTTTGAGAGGGGCCTCATTGTGGGCCTCCATTTGGCCAGCTGGTCGAATCGTGCAGTATCCAGATTTGCGGTGCATTCAAATGAGACAGGGTCCAAAGTTGGACTTCTTGGATATTTAGGGCCGGAATACTTGTCGTCAGGGTTCCAGTCGATCACGTGTGGCCAGTACAAGGGACGATCGCTGTGTTTTGCACCAAGCAAATCGTAACCTCTTCACATCATCGCCTGCCATTCGACGACGAAGAATTCTGCAAGAATTCCTTGCAACGTTTTGTGTCATCCCTCACCATTTGTCGGAGACTAGCAGCACACAGACTAGGGAATTACCTTACCGTGTATAGGCTGCCCTTACATAACACCACAACACAAACGGCTGCGTTTCGAGGGTTGCCGTCACCGGGTAGGATGAACTGCTGGTGAATCACGTCGTACTGTGTTCGGTGATGAACTGCAGTTCTGCACTACTCGGGATGACCATCGTTGGAGAGGATGACTGACGTGTGGAGAGGTGCTGCTCTGCGTGACTACTGGCATCATGATGTGAGGGGCTCTGGTTTGACTTCAGATCACAACTGCCAATGACTGAGCGAACTCTGACGGCACAACTGGCGCGGCTGGTTGGTTGCTTGATTTGGAGGAAGGGAAAAAACAGCGAGATCATCGGTCCCATTGCATTAGGGGAGGATAAGGAGGAACTCAGCCATGCCCTTTCAAAGAAACCATCCCGGCACTTACCTGAAGCGATTTAGACAGCTGGCACGTCATGGATATCCTGTGTCCTCATGCGACAGTTCTGTAATAACGTTTTTTAACAGACCAAAGCTTCTCCACTCATGGCATGTGTCTCTATGAACTGTCTCCGTGATGTTGAGGTATTCTCAAGGCCAGATCTATTCCCGATTGAATATGTGTGGTACCAGATCCGACGTCAGCTCAGTCCTAGTAGTAGTGTCGAGGAAATCAAGGACCTATTATAACAGTCGTGGACTAGATTGCCTCAGATTTTATGACACGTTGCTAACCGAACCAGTACATACATCCAGTCCAGAGGGGCTGCGAAGTCATATTCATCAAACAGCTGATACTGCCAAGTTCTTTGTAAATTTGACTCGATTTTGTAATCACTAAAACAACATCACATACTCTCTCAACCAGTAACTTTCATTCCGTTTCCTCCTCACCTTCTGGCTGCTTCACTTTTTTTGTCAAGCAGTTTAGTGTCCCATTTATATTGACCATCCTAAATAACAGTTTGTCCAGATGTAAATTACACAATGTATCAAGCAATTGTTCTTTAGCCGTCAGGGGGATATCAATTAGCATGATTGCCTTCGTTGTAGCTTTGTTTTTACAAAGATATAAAACAGCGGTATGACTTTTTTAAATGGCACCCTGTATTTTTTATTCGGTAATTCATTTCCTCTCCTAAAGACCTATTCAAAAATGTATCACAGTGTACCATTCACTAAAACACAACGTTATTAATTACATAACACAACATTGACGTTGACGCTCCCAGTGCTTGGTGCAGGTACTAGGGGTAATGGAACACATCCACGTGCTGACGTTGACAGAAGACAAACGTAAACATAAGTAGAATGCACACCCGTCGTTCCGTCAACCATCGTCAGTTGAAGAGTTGTGTAAGTAGAATGTACACCAACGAAGAGAAGGTAGAAATGCTACTCATCTATGGGGAATGTAAGTTAGCAGAACAGTAATTGCAATACTGTATTCTTACGTACAGGTACATTTAGTTCAGTAGTTTAGTCCTTTTAAATACTGTTGTGTAGAGTAGGCATGCAGTAAAGACTGTCCTTCCTACAAATTGCATCAACATAATGTTTCTTTTATTGTTGTTGTTGTTGTTGTTGTTGTTATTGTTGTTATTAAAGGCAGGCAAAATGCTACGCAGGCAGCGCAACTGTACAGAGAGCGATATCCTGTCAAGAACCCACCTTCCAGACGGGTGTTTTCTCGTCTTGTTGCAACATTTAAGGAAGGGGAGGTTTCAACCCACGACAAAGCAATCGTCGTAGCACTCACACAGACGAACCTGCCGAAGTTACTGTTCTCGGTTCCGTTGCTATGAATCCACATGTGAGCACACGACAGCTTGAACGCGAGATTGGCATTCCTAAAACCAGTGTACATCATATTCTTACACGTCACCGGTTCCATCCTGTGCGCACCTACATCAACAATTGCACGGGATTGGTTTCCAGAATCGTGTACAATTCTGTCAGTGGGCACAGCTGCAAATCCTCACCAACCCGAACTTCTTCTCCAATGTTCCATTTACCGATGAATGTTCCTTCTCAAACAAAGCACAGGTAAATACAAGGAACATGCATCATTGGTCCAGCTCAACTAACGATGGCTTAGGCAGGTGGAACATCAGAGTCAATGGAGAGTTAACGTCAGGTGTGGGATGCTTCGTACTACAATTATTGGCCCTTATTTCATCAATGATAGTCTAAACGGCACAGCGTATGCCAACTTCCTCAGACGAATTCTTCCTCCTCTTCTGGATGAAGTGCTGCTAAGAACCAGAATGCTTATGTGGTATCAACACGATGGATGTCCAGCACATAATGCCTTGCGTGCACGTCGTGTTCTGAACCGAAGGTATCCTGCCAGATGGAGTGCTCGAAGAGGAACAGTTACTTGGCGTGATAGGTCTCCTTATTTGAACCCTCTGGAGTTTTCTCTTTGGGGATGCATTAAAGACGTTGTCTATCGCGATATTCCAACAACTCCAGACGACATGCTGGAATGTATCGTGCTTGGTTGTAATTCTCTTTAGCAGGCAACACTGGAAGCAGTAAATAATTCGTTCGCTCAACGAGTGCACCAGTGTATCGGTGTCCAGAGTCACCAGTTTGAGCACCTTTGAATGTTCTACTCCTGGGCAATGGTATAGGAGGGTCAAAATCAATGTTTTGTTATGTGTTTACTTGGTTTTCATTTGTTTTCTGACAGCTCTAGCAGGTGAACGAGTTTGTGATCCCGGGCTCAAAGTCATTGTTGTGTTATGTCATTAATAACGTTGTGTTTCAGTGAATGGTACACTGTGTCACATTTTTTAATAGGTCTTTAGGAAAGGAAATGCAGTGTGCCATTTAAAAAAGTCATACGGCTGTTCATATCTTTGTATAAAACAAAGCTACAACGAAGGCAATCATGCTGATTTATGTCCCCATGACGGCTAAAGAACATTCGCGTGAAACGTTTCTAATTTGCAACCGGACAAACAGTTATTTAGGGTGGTTTAGGGTGGTCAAGATAAATGGGGCACCCTGTATATACTACTGGCGAGTGTACTGCATGGTTCGATATACAAACGATTAATGTTTTAGCACAACCCCACATACAAGTTAGCAGGCATGCATTACACATTCTGCACACAAGGAAAGACTGCTCTGAGGATCTCTTAGTCAGATACCGAATTTTAATGTTGGTCACATGCGAGAAGATTGTGTTATGCTTCACATAAGAAGGAACTTCTATGAGCTCATGTCGAACTCCAACAGTGCGAGGTCGTGACCTATCGAGACTGTCATTTATCGCTTCGCCATATCGCTGGTCGCGTTGGTAGGGATCCCATGTATGTCACGCGAATATGGAATCGATGAATCCACGTAGGGTCTTAATGGCCCCACGCATCTAGCGCCCGAGAGGACCAACATGTTGTTCACTCGGCAGCGTAGCAACATACAGTAATGTCGCGAACTTTGCATCATCAAATGCGATCGTTTGCAGCGAGGCACGTATCCATATGGATAAGGCAGTGATGTGTAGAGCATCACAGACAGTCATAATGACAACCACTGTCGCTGCTCCCTCTGATGCACCCACAGAGGGAGTTGTGCTGGCGATGGTCCGCCCAGCGACAACACTGGATAGAGGAATGGCTCCTTGTCGTCTTTACAGACGTTCCGGTTCTATGTGCCGCGTCACAATTGACGTATCCGTGTGTTGCGGCTCTGAGGATAACGAATGTTGCCAGACTGCAATTTCATAATCACACGAGCACAGCTCCTGGTACGGGGTACATTGGCTATGCAACCACATCAACTCAGATTCGCATGGTTGGTAATCTGGACAGCAGACGTTCCATTTCTGACGTGTTGGGGGTGGTAGCTGTGCCTTATCTTAGAGGTCTCCGCGACCTTGGCTTTCAACAGCATAACGGAAGACCGCATGTAATCTGTGCTGGCCTGGCATGTCTCGATACAGACATTGTTCAACTCTGGCCCTGGCCAGTACGTTTTCCAGGATTATCACCCAATGAAAACGTCAGCTGTTTTATTCCAATGAAAATCAGTTTCCTTACATACACTCCTGGAAATGGAAAAAAGAACACATTGACACCGGTGTGTCAGACCCACCATACTTGCTCCGGACACTGCGAGAGGGCTGTACAAGCAATGATCACACGCACGGCACAGCGGACACACCAGGAACCACGGTGTTGGCCGTCGAATGGCGCTAGCTGCGCAGCATTTGTGCACCGCCGCCGTCAGTGTCAGCCAGTTTGCCGTGGCATACGGAGCTCCATCGCAGTCTTTAACACTGATAGCATGCCGCGACAGCGTGGACGTGAACCGTATGTGCAGTTGACGGACTTTGAGCGAGGGCGTATAGTGGGCATGCCGGAGGCCGGGTGGACGTACCGCCGAATTGCTCAACACGTGGGGCGTGAGGTCTCCACAGTACATCGATGTTGTCGCCAGTGGTCGGCGGAAGGTGCACGTGCCCGTCGACCTGGGACCGGACCGCAGCGACGCACGGATGCACGCCAAGACCGTAGGATCCTGCGCAGTGCCGTAGGGGACCGCACCGCCACTTCCCAGCAAATTAGGGACACTGTTGCTCCTGGGGTATCGGCGAGGACCATTCGCAACCGTCTCCATGAAGCTGGGCTACGGTCCCGCACACCGTTAGGCCGTCTTCCGCTCACGCCCCAACATCGTGCAGCCCGCCTCCAGTGGTGTCGCGACAGGCGTGAATGGAGGGACGAATGGAGACGTGTCGTCTTCAGCGATGAGAGTCGCTTCTGCCTTGGTGCCAATGATGGCCGTATGCGTGTTTGGCGCCGTGCAGGTGAGCGCCACAATCAGGACTGCATACGACCGAGGCACACAGGGCCAACACCCGGCATCATGGTGTGGGGAGCGATCTCCTACACTGGCCGTACACCACTGGTGATCGTCGAGGGGACACTGAATAGTGCACGGTACATCCAAACCGTCATCGAACCCATCGTTCTACCATTCCTAGACCGGCAAGGGAACTTGCTGTTCCAACAGGACAATGCACGTCCGCATGTATCCCGTGCCACCCAACGTGCTCTAGAAGGTGTAAGTCAACTACCCTGGCCAGCAAGATCTCCGGATCTGTCCCCCATTGAGCATGTTTGGGACTGGATGAAGCGTCGTCTCACGCGGTCTGCACGTCCAGCACGAACGCTGGTCCAACTGAGGCGCCAGGTGGAAATGGCATGGCAAGCCGTTCCACAGGACTACATCCAGCATCTCTACGATCGTCTCCATGGGAGAATAGCAGCCTGCATTGCTGCGAGAGGTGGATATACACTGTACTAGTGCCGACATTGTGCATGCTCTGTTGCCTGTGTCTATGTGCCTGTGGTTCTGTCAGTGTGATCATGTGATGTATCTGACCCCAGGAATGTGTCAATAAAGTTTCCCCTTCCTGGGACAATGAATTCACGGTGTTCTTATTTCAATTTCCAGGAGTGTATGTATTTTGTCCATATGTAACTCATATGTGTGCAATCGATTTGAAGACTGTATTATTTTATCTTCAGCTACTTCTTAGTCGTGCTTCATGAACCGAATGTAGTAAGAACTGTTAATGTTTTTCCGCCAAGGGTGGCACCAATAATGGGTCGGCAAACTTCTTTCAAATGTCCGTTTGGACGCAAAGAACAGAGTATATTTGCATGAATTATCAAACTACAGGCGCCTCCCTTGGTGGAACGGAAGTTACAGTACTTACGGGAATCGATGCAAGAAGCACGCCTTAAAGGTGCCTGAAATGGGACAATATTGTCTTGAAATCGATTATACACGCATTAGCTACACATCAAAATAAAAAAAAAAAAATACAGACGAAAGTAATTGACTTTAATTGGAATAAAAAACAACTGAAAGTCCTACGGATGTTCATACGTAGCGCACTCCACGAAAATATCGGTGATGGTTTGTCATGAGACTGGCCCTCCACCATTCCCCACTTTACCTAGAACTGAGCAGCATGGAGTGACGTACACTTACTGTCACTCAAGCTCTGTTCGACTCTGCGTCCAGCCGATGCAGAAACGTTGTTACTGCTAGCTGTGGCAGCTTTATGTACTAAATTTTATACACTGCATGCCCCCCAAATTACCCACAGTCTAATCGTGCATTCTTCCCACTAAACGGTGTACGTGCAACAAGGAAAATTTCGTTCTCAGCTATTCTTCCTTATGTTGCAAATTAATAGCCAGTAATGTATATTGTTGTTCAGCAGAATGGTAATTAAATACATGAAATAAAATTTTATTAGAACCTGTTGGGACGACGCTAAGTGGAACACTTCCGTCGATTATTCAACTGTAGCGTAACCAACGTGAACACTCGGAAGAACTGAAGCACAAACAGAGAGAAGGTTTACTGCCTCATAGCGTGCGAGAGACGACAAAAAGAACGCCTGAATCATCACTTAGACATGAGCTCTGAGCAGATGCTACGCTCTACTGCAGCGAGACAAGTAGTAATTCTGCCTTGGGATGACGCATGAATGCCTTTCCGGATGCAGACTTTGAGTAAAGGAACACTCTAAATTCCTAAAGCTAAACATTAGGTCAGCTAAGAGGGCTGAGAGGCTCAGAAGACGGTAGCACATTCAATCACCCGCGTGAGAAGTATCACGTCATTGACTACCATAAAACTCTCGCCTTGCTTGCACTCATTCTCGGATGTAGGGCGCTGCTTGTGCATCACTGATACCAATGAACGTCGGCTCTATTAGTTGATGGGTGCCCTGGTGAATACAACTGTCTCCAGCTGCCTAGACCTAGGAGTCCACTGCTACGAATCTGCAGCCGCCTGGTTCTAGAGGGAACTTCGACTGTGCGAGCTGCACTCCTGCCGGTCACAATGTAAACTGAAGACGACGCCAAGAATAAAGAACCGTTCTGCCGGTCTATGATCTGACCATCTGAGGAGCATAGCGCCTGTGCCCCCACTCTTGGGCAGTACAGGTACCGCCTTACCGGCTGTGTTGTTCACTCTTCCACCTTCAAGCCATTTCAACAACTGAAAGCAGAGGCATACCGATTTCTGGGACCGAGATCAGTCACAGCATCAGGCAAAGAGAATGCTGTGGCTCCAAGAGATGTCCACAGCTAGGACACGCTGTAGTGACGCACCCTCCTACAATAGGGCTCCGGCAATGCAGAGCCTGCGCCGGCAAATCCCTCGCCGGAGTTTGGTGTGCTACTCCGTGCCTTGGTGCAACGAAGGCTCAGCACAGCAGCCGCTAGACAGCGCCGGGAAGAAGACAGAGTCAATGTAAAACTCTTTTTAGTAAATCACTATGAACTGAACGATCTCTCCCTAGTATCAATGTGCGCCACAGGACCCCATCACCACACCTCCGCCTAACTATCTTACACTGTCGTAGGAGGCCGCATCTGGTAGGATCCCGCAAATTTGGTGTCAGAAAGTGGTATTCTGCTGCCCTGTCTCCTACAGTATATACAATATCGGAAAAAAACGCAACATCAAAAACTAATTAATGAAGGTATGAAAATAATAACTGTTCTCGAAAGAACAGATACAATTGATGACTGTGCAGCTTCTCTAGAATAAATGATAATTAACCGAAACCTTCAGCTGCCGACAGGTGTTGTCGATATACCTCGATGGGGACAGCTGAAAATGTGTGCCCCGACCGGGACTCGAACCCGGGATCTCCTGCCTACACGGCAGACGCTCTATCCATCATTTTTTTCATTTTATTGGGTATTTTTCGTTACGATTGGTCTGGGCGGACGTCAAGAGACAGTCGTTCAAGTTGATCGTTGATTCCTTTACTCAGTGGTTTTTTTTTTTTTTAATGACAGAGGGCGCGCAGCCCTTTGACCGAACACGCTGAGCTACCGTGCCGGCGTCCATCCGTACCACCGAGGACACAGATGAGTAACGCGACTACAGGAACTTATCCCTTGAACGCTACCCCTCAGACCAACATTATCAACTGTCACAATCTACATACGTAATGTTCCAACTAGATATTTGAGCACAGGTTGCCCGAACTCTTACGGGAATCATCACCTTAGTTGGCGTGAGTATTGAGTAGAAGGGCAAATATCTATTAGGAACTTACATATGTAGATTGTGGACAGTTGAGAATGTGGGTCTCACGGGAAGCGTGCAAGGGATAAGTCCCTGCAGTCGCGCTATTTGTCTGTGTCCTCAGTGGCGCAGGTGGATAGAGCGTGTGCCATGTAAGCAGGAGATCCCGGGTTCGAGACCCGGTTGGGGCACACATTTTCAGCTGTCCCCATCGAGGTATAACGACAACACCTTTCGGCAGCTGAGGGTTTCAATTAATTATCATTTAGTTAATGAAGAGTAATGAAATTATGGGAATACATTTGTCTACGTAATTCTGTCAGAGATAGCAAAGGACTTGGAAGAGCAGTTGAACGGAATGGACAGTGTCTTCAAAGGAGGACAAAAGATGTACATCAACAAAAACAAAACGAGGATAATGGAATGTAGTCGAATTAAGTCGGGTGATGCTGAGGGAATTAGATTAGCAAATAAAACACTTAAAGTAGTAAAGAAGTTTTGCTATTTGGAGAGCAAAATAACTGATGATGGTCGAAGTAGAGAGGATATAAAATGTAGACTGGCAATGGCAAGGAAAGCGTTTCTGAAGAAGAGAAATTTGTTAACATCGAGTATAGATTTCAGTGTCAGGAAGTCGTTTCTGAAAGGATTTGTATGGAGTGTAGCCACGTATGGAAGTTAAACATGGACAATAAATAGTTTGGACAAGAAGAGAATAGAGGCTTTCGAAATGTGGTACTACAGAAGAATGCTGAAGATTAGATGGGTAGATCACATACCTAATGAGGAGGTATTGAATAGAATTGGGGAGAAGAGGAGTTTGTGGCACAACTCGACAAGAAGAAGGGACCGGTTGATAGGACATGTTCTGAGGCATCAGGGTATCACAAATTTAGCATTGGAGGGCAGCGTGGAGGATAAAAATCGTAGAGGGAGACCAAGAGATGAATACACTAAGCAGATTCAGAAGGATGTAGGTTGGAGTAAGTAGTGGGAGATGAAGAAGCTTGCACAGGATAGAGTAGCATGGAGAGCTGCATCAAACCAGTCTCTGGACTGAAGATCAGAACAACAACAACATATGAAAGCGATTAACATTACAAGATCATATGTTAATGTAAGCGCGAGATAAGTCAATGCGAATGTAAAATTCTGGTACATTAGTAAATGGTGTAACCGCTAGAGTGTTGAATGCAAGCGTGCATTGTCCTGTACAGGTGCCGGATGTCAGTTCGTGGGATGGGGTTCCATGCCTGCTGCACTTGGTCGGTCAACACAGGGATGGTTAAAGCTGGTTGCGAATGACGCTGGAGTTACCGTTCGATGGTGTCCCATATGTGCGCGATTAGAGACAGATGTGGTGACAGAATAGGCCAAGCCAACATGTAGACACTCTGTAGAACATGGTAGGTTACAACAGCGACATGTGGGCGTGCGTTATCTTGTTGGAAAACATCCCTGTAATGCTGTTCATTAATGACAGCACAACAGGGTGAATTATCAGATTGATGTACGAATTTGCAGTCACAGTGCGTGGGATAACAACGAGAGTGCTCTGCTGTCATACGAAATCAAACACCAGGTCATAGCTCCAGGTGCAGGTCCAGTGTGTCTATCACGCAGGCAGGTTGGTTGCAGGCCCTCAATTGACCTCCTTTTTAAGCAACAAGTAGCTGTCACTGGCACCATGGCACAACCAGCTGTCACCAGAAAACGCAACAGACCTTCACTTCGCCCTCCGATGAACTGTCGCTTGGCTCCACTGATGGCGCAAATGATGTTGATTTCGGATCAGTGGAATGTAGGGTACAGGGCTTCTGGTTCGGAGCTGTCCTTGAAGAAACCGATTTCTAACAGTTCGGTTTGTCAGGGTGGTTCAAATTACTGCTCAAATTGCAGCTGCAGATGGAGTACGATGCGCCAGAGCCATACACCGAACCCGAAAGTCTTTCTTCTCGGTAGCTGCCGGTCTTCTTGCGACCGCCCATTCTCGTGGCCATCCCATCCAGCAGTCATACATAGGGGCTACATTTCTGCCACGATTTTTTGCAATATCGCAGAAGGAACATCCAGCTTCTTGTAGTCCTATTACACGACCTAGTTAAAACTGAGTGAGGTGTTAATCTACATCTACATCTACGTCTACATGATTACTCTGCAATTCACATTTAAGTGCTTGGCAGAGGGTTCATCGAACCACAATCATACTATCTCTCTACCACTCCACTCCCGAACAGCGCGCGGGAAAAACGAACACCTAAACCGTTCTGTTCGAGCTCTCATTTCTCTTACTTTATTTTGATGATCATTCCTACCTATGTAGGTTGGGCTCAACAAAATATTTTCACATTCAAAAGAGAAAGTTGGTGACTGAAATTTCGTAAATAGATCTCGCCGCGACGAAAAACGTCTTTGCTTTAATGACTTCCATCCCAACTCGCGTATCGTATCTGCCACACTCTCTCCCCTATTGCGTGATAATACAAAACGAGCTGCCCTTTTTTGCACCCTTTCGATGTCCTCCGTCAATGCCACCTGGTAAGGATCCGACACAGCGCAGCAATATTCTAACAGAGGACGAACGAGTGTAGTGTAAGCTGTCTCTTTAGTGGACTTGTTGCATCTTCTAAGTGTCCTGCCAATGAAACGCAACCTTTTGCTCGCCTTCCCCACAATATTATCTATGTGGTCTTTCCAACTGAAGTTGTTAGTAATTTTAACACCCAGCCCGAAGAATTGTGCTATTTATCGAGTAATCGAATTCCAACGGATTTCTTTTGGAACTCGTGTGGATCACCTCACACTTTTCGTTATTTAGCGTCAACTGCCACCTGCCACACCATACAGCAATCTTTTCTAAATCGCTTTGTAACTGAAACTGGTCTTCGGATGACCTTACTGGACGGTAAATTACAGCATTATCTGCGAACAACCTAAGAGAACTGCTCAGATTGTCACCCAGGTCATTTATATACACTCCTGGAAATTGAAATAAGAACACCGTGAATTCATTGTCCCAGGAAGGGGAAACTTTATTGACACATTCCTGGGGTCAGATACATCACATGATCACACTGACAGAACGACAGGCACATAGACACAGGCAACAGAGCATGCACAATGTCGGTACTAGTACAGTGTATATCCACCTTTCGCAGCAATGCAGGCTGCTATTCTCCCATGGAGACGATCGTAGAGGTGCTGGATGTAGTCCTGTGGAACGGCTTGCCATGCCATTTCCACCTGGCGCCTCAGTTGGACCAGCGTTCGTGCTGGACGTGCAGACCGCGTGAGACGACGCTTCATCCAGTCCCAAACATGCTCAATGGGGGACAGATCCGGAGATCTTGCTGGCCAGGGTAGTTGACTTACACCTTCTAGAGCACGTTGGGTGGCACGGGATACATGCGGACGTGCATTGTCCTGTTGGAACAGCAAGTTCCCTTGCCGGTCTAGGAATGGTAGAACGATGGGTTCGATGACGGTTTGGATGTACCGTGCACTATTCAGTGTCCCCTCGACGATCACCAGTGGTGTACGGCCAGTGTAGGAGATCGCTCCCCACACCATGATGCCGGGTGTTGGCCCTGTGTGCCTCGGTCGTATGCAGTCCTGATTGTGGCGCTCACCTGCACGGCGCCAAACACGCATACGACCATCATTGGCACCAAGGCAGAAGCGACTCTCATCGCTGAAGACGACACGTCTCCATTCGTCCCTCCATTCACGCCTGTCGCGACACCACTGGAGGCGGGCTGCACGATGTTGGGGCGTGAGCGGAAGACGGCCTAACGGTGTGCGGGACCGTAGCCCAGCTTCATGGAGACGGTTGCGAATGGTCCTCACCGATACCCCAGGAGCAACAGTGTCCCTAATTTGCTGGGAAGTGGCGGTGCGGTCCCCTACGGCACTGCGTAGGATCCTACGGTCTTGGCGTGCATCCGTGCGTCGCTGCGGTCCGGTCCCTGGTCGACGGGCACGTGCACCTTCCGCCGACCACTGGCGACAACATCGATGTACTGTGGAGACCTCACGCCCCACGTGTTGAGCAATTCGGCGGTACGTCCACCCGGCCTCCGGCATGCCCACTATACGCCCTCGCTCAAAGTCCGTCAACTGCACATACGGTTCACGTCCACGCTGTCGCGGCATGCTATCAGTGTTAAAGACTGCGATGGAGCTCCGTATGCCACGGCAAACTGGCTGACACTGACGGCGGCGGTGCACAAATGCTGCGCAGCTAGCGCCATTCGACGGCCAACACCGTGGTTCCTGGTGTGTCCGCTGTGCCGTGCGTGTGATCATTGCTTGTACAGCCCTCTCGCAGTGTCCGGAGCAAGTATGGTGGGTCTGACACACCGGTGTCAATGTGTTCTTTCTTCCATTTCCAGGAGTGTAGATCAGGATGATGGCGTCTTTATCGTCTTAAAGGCATTCTTGACTAACTTCAACTCTCCACGTTCAATCTCTAAGGAAAAACTAATGCTCACGAACGTTACAGCTTGTATATAAAGCAAACCCGATTTGTATTCTCATCGTGGCGTCACTCTCGTACAAGTGAAGTGAAACTTTAACAGACACCATCCTTCAGATGTAGAAATACGCTAACCAACTTTCGTTTATGTCGCACAAACCCCTTTCTGCTGCTGCGATTTTTTATTTCCTTCAATATATACACATGTATATTAGAAGTAAATCACCCACATTCTTTTCAATGAAACTATGCCGTTAGTCACCTGAAGCGTTTTAGAAGAATCACAGCAAAACTAAATCCGTATAACCGGACAGGCACATGAACTGCCTTTCTCCAGATTGCAAGTTCGGTGTCTCACCACTGCGCCATCTCGTTCGGCGTAACGACTTCAGGCAGTGGGTAAGTAGTGCACACGTTTAAGTTTGTAGTTCTTAAACAGAGCTCACCGCAGTCAGATGCCTTAATGATGATTAGATCACAAGCTTTTCGAATGCGCGCAAAAGAACTGTGATAACGTATGACGTAGAGACTGCTTCAGCAAAAGTAAAAATAACTTAAAAATTATGTAAAACTTTTCACTTTATTCGACCAACAACGGGATGTAGCAATAGCGGACATCATGGTCATTGATCCTCATGAAACCTTACCCAGCTTCCCAACTACATGCCAGGGATGAATCTGGAAAGGGGCTGTGTGTGCATACCCCAGTGAGCGGGGTTGAAGCTCAGTACCCGAGTTCCTCTGGTTTGATAGCTCTAGATCAATTTAGGGAAAAAAATGTGTGTTGTGTAAGTAGGCTGTTTAGGTTTTTATGTTGGTAACGCTACACAGTGCTCTGTATGAAAATCGTTGACTGTGTTGCGTGCAGTCTGTGGCTGGTTGGACTCATTGTTGGAATATTCGCTTGTGTAGTGTTGGGCAGTTGGATGTGAACAGCGCGTAGCGTTGTGCAGTTGGAGGTGAACCGTCAACAGTGGTGGATGTGGAGAGAGAGATGCCACAGTTTTGAGAGGTTGCTATAAGCGGACGATCTGGACGTGTGTCCGCCAGAAAAAGAAAATTTGTAGAGATGGATGTCATGAATTGACAGATATATATATATATATATGATGACTTTTGAACACTATTAATGTAAATAAATTGTTTGTTCTCTATCAAAATCTTTCATTTGTTACCTATGCCTGTCTGTAGTTAGTGCCTTCAGTAGTTAGAATATTTTCTTTAGCTGGCAGTATTGGCACTCGCTGTATTGCAGTAGTTTGAGTAACGATTCATGAAAGGTATAGGTTATGGTTAGTCAGGGTCATTCTTTTGTAGGGATTTTTGCGTTGCGCTAAAAATATTGTGTGTCAGTTTAGTGATGATCGGTATAAGTAAAGAGAAAACTGTTTGATTACGTTGAGTTTTGCTGAGCTGTTTGAAAATCAAATAACGTAGAAGTTTACCAGCACAGTCATTCATAATTTTTCTAATGGGACGTTTCAGTTGTCACTTGTGAAATGGTGAATGGTTACTATTTGGCTGAAGCGAAGACTACCTTAAATAAAATTTTAATCCAATGTATTTTGGACAATTCCTATTCACCATTACATTTGACTGTCGCTTGAATTTAACTTACAGTGGAAAACCATCGCTCTACTCTCGGTCAGACTTTCACTATTGTAATAGGATTAAACACAGAAATGAAACGTAACTCTTTATTCAGGAGAGAATAATTCATAACAAAGCTAGCACGCAAACTGACAAAAATTTATCAACAGCACTAACATTTTCGGCGAGAAAGTTAACCATGCAATTACTTCTCATCAACTGTTTATCAGATAAACTGCTTGCAATGAGTTCCGACCTTTATACTTTTATTTTTCAGAAAATTCTCAACATGATTAGTTAATTTCTATATTAATTACACTGATTTTCGCATCAAAATTTGCAAATTAATAACTTAGTCACCAACATGCATGTGTAATTGTCATTTGGAGGGGTAGCGCCTTTGATTGGAAATCAAAACGTTCTCTGTCCCAGAATGGAACTTCGCTACAGCTCAAATTTTGAATAAAAATCGTCAGCAATGACTCATGAAGTCCTCTGGCTTAAGAAGGCACCCTCATTCAGCCAAAGAGGGCAGAGGAGTGCACAGGGGCTCGGTGCACTCTCGTGCTCTTGGGGTGGGAAACTGCTGTAAAAGGAGGAAGAATCATCAATGATCAATGTCATGAGGATGCAGGATGCAATGGAAAACATTGCTTTAAAGACACATGATCTGTATCCACAGGACATGTTGCCTGTAACGGAAAAAGTGCCGAAGTGCCATGATGATCTCTCCATTGGCAATAGATCCCGGAATAGTCCCCCATTCGGATCTCCGGGAGGGGACTGCCAAAGGGGTGGTGACCATGAGAAAAAGAAGGAATAATCGACGAAGGGGTAACATTTTACGAGCCGCAGCATGGAATGTCAGAAGTTTGAAAGTGCTGGGAAAGCTGGAAAATCGGAAAAGTGAAATGCAAAGTGCTGTGCTCGGTCTAGATATGGTGGAGGTTAGTGTAGTAAAATGGAAAGAAGATAAGGATTTCTCGTCAAACGAGTATTGGGTATAATCAACAGCACCAGTATGTGGTATAAAGGCAGTGGGGTTCGTATGGACAGGGAACTAGGGCAGAGAGTGAACTGCTGTGAACAGTTGTTGTCATCAGACTTGACAGCAAACCAACGCCGACAACGATAGATAAGGTATACTTGCCAACTTCACAGCTGAAGATGAAGAGATACATAAATTATATGAGGATACCGAACGGGTAATTCAGTACGTAAAGGGACATGAAGATCTAATAGTCATCGGTGATTGGAATGCGGTTGGAAGGGAGAGAATAGAAGAAGGGGTTACAGGAGAGAGAGGAAAAACACTAATTCAGTTCCGTAATAAATTTCAGCTAGTAGTAGCGAATACTCTGTTCAAGAATCACAAAAGGAGAAGGTATACCTAGAAAAGGCCGGGAGATACGAGAAGATTTCAGTTAGATTACATCATGGTCAAGCAGACATTCCGAAATCAAATATTGGATTGTAAGACTTATCCAGGAGCAGGTATAGACTCAGATCACAATTCAGTAATGATGAAGAGTACGCTGAAATTTAAGAGACTAACCAAGAAGAATCAATGCGCAAAGAAGTGGGATACGTAAGTACTTAAGGAAGAGAGACGCTGGAAGATCTCTAAGGTTACAAATACTGCGATAAGGAGAATGGACATCTCTAAAAAAGGCAATCACAGAAGTTGGAAAGGAAGCCGGAGGTACAAAAAAGGCGAGGAAACAATAGAGAAATACTTCAGTTGATCGACGAAGGAAGGAAGTAGAAAAATGTTCAGGGAAATTCAGGAATACAGAAATACAAGGAATGAAACAAATCGGTATTGCAGGGAAGCTAAGGCAAAATGGCTGCATAAAAAAGTTGAAGAATTCGAAAAAGAAATTACTGTCGGAACCCAGCATATAGAAAAGTGAAAACAACCTATGGTGAGATTAAAAACAAGGGTGGCTACACTGAGAAGATCTCTATGAAGGATAACACTTGCTGATGTTATAGAAGAAGAAACAGGAGTCAAAAGGGAAGAGATAGGGGATACAGTATTAGAAATAGAATTTAAAGGAGGTTTGAAAGACTTAAGAACAAATAAGCCAGAAGGGTTCTACATCTACATCTACGTAGATTCTCCGCAAGCCACTGTAAGATGCGTGACGGAGGGTACCCTGTACCACTACTTGTCATTTCCCCTCCTGTTCCACTCGGAAACAGCGAGGGAAAAACGACTGTCTGTACGCTTCCCTGTGAGCTCTAATTTCTCGTATTCTATCTTCGTGGCCCTACGGGCAACGTATGTTGGCGGGAGAAGAATCGTTCGGCAGTCAGTTTCAGGTGCCGGTTTTCTAAATTTTCTCAATAGTGTTTCCCGAAATGAACGCCATCTGCCCACCAGGGATTCCCATTTGAGTTCCCGTAACATCTCCATAACACTTAAGTTTTGTTCGAACCTATCGTTAACAAATCTAGCGCCCTTCCTCTGAATTGCTTCGATATCTTCCTACAATCTGACCTGGTACGAATCCCAAACTCTCGAGCAGTACTCAAGAGTAGGTCGCACCAGCGTTCTATATGCGGTCCCCTTACAGATGAACCACCCTTTCGTAAAACTCTCCCAATAAACCGAAGTCGACCATTTTCCTTCCCTACCACAGTTGTCACATGCTCGTTCCACGTCATATAGCTTGGCAACGTTACGCCCAGATATTTAAACGGCATAACTGTGTCAAGCTCGACGCTAGTAATATTGTATCCGAACACTACAGGTTTGTAATTCCTACTCATCCGCATTAAAATACATTTTTCAACATTTATGGCTAGCTGCCATTCATCACATCAAACGGAAATTTTGTCTAAGTCGTCTTGTATCTTGCTACAATCACTCAACTTCGATACCTTATTGTACACCACGGCATCAACAGGAAACAACCGCAGACTGCTGCCCACCCTGTTCGCCAAATCATTGTGTATATAGAGAAAGACAGCGGTCCTATCATACTTCCTGTCTCATGAACACTCGCCGTCGAGAACAACATACTGGTTTCTATTATTTAAGAATTCTTAGAGCCCCTTACACATTTGTGAACGTATTCCATATAATTGTACCTTCGTTAACAGTCTGCAATGGGGCACCGTGACAAATGCTTTCCGGAAATCTAGAAATATGGAAACTGCCCGTTGCCCTTCATCCATATTCTCAGTATATCATGCGAGAAAATTTCAAGCTGAGTTTTTAACGAGCGATCCTAAAACCACGCTGATTCGTGAATGTAAGCTGCATCGCCTCAAGAAAGTTTATTATATTCGAACTGAGAACGTGTTCGAGGATTCTGCAGCAAACAGGAATTAGAAATATTGGTCTGTAATTTTGCGGGTCCATTCTTTTACTTTTCTTATATACTGAAGAGACCTGTGCTTCCTCCCAGTGGCTTAGGAGTTTGTACTGGGCGAGAGATTCACGACAAATCAAGCTAGAGTACTCTTTATAAAATCGAACTGGGATACCATACGGACCTGGTTTTGTTTTAAAGTCTTTATGTTGCTTCTCTAAGCCAGGTATGCTTATTTCTGTGTCGTCCACACGCAATTCTATGTGATGGTCAAATGACGGAACGTTTTTACTGTTCTCCTGCGTGAATGGTATCTTGAACGTGAAATTTGGAACTTCGGCTTTTGTTTTGCTATCTTCAACTGCCACACCAGACTGGTCAGCAAGGGACTGAATGGAACAGATAATATTTCTTTAGAATTTCTAAACTCAGTTGGGGGGGGGGGGGGGGAGTGAGAGGGATGGTAGTGGCAACAAAACGATATTCAGGTTGGTGCGCAGAATGTATGAGACGGACGATACACCATCAGAATTTCGGAAAAATACCATCCACACTGTTTCGAAAATTGCAGGAGCTGACAAGAGCTAGGATTATCGCACAATCTGTTTAACAGTTGCTGTCGACAGTAATCTACAGAAGAAAGGAAAAGAAAATTAAAGATGTGTTAGATGACTATCAGTTTGGCTTCAGGAGGGGTAAAGGCACCAGAGAGACGATTCTGACATTGCGGTTGATAATGGAAGAAACACTGAAGACAAATCAAGACACGTTCATAGGATTTATCGACCTGGAAGAAGTGTTCGACAATGTCAAATGGTATTCTAAATTCTGAGGAAAATGGGGATAAGGCACATGGAAAGAAACTTAATATACAATATGTACAGGAGCCAAGAGGGAACAATAAAAATGGAAGACCAAGAACGAAGTTCTCGGATTAAGAAGGGTGTAAGACAGGGATTTAGTCTCTCGCCCCTCCTGTTCAATCTATATGTATGTCGAAGAAGCAGTGACGGAAATGAAAGAAAGGTTCAAGAGTGGAACTAAAATTCGAGGTGAATGGATAGCAATGATAAGATCTGCTGATGACATTGCTGCCCTCAGTGAGAGTGAAGTAGAATTGCAGGATCTGCTGAATAAAATGAACAGTTTTATGAGTGCAGAATATGGACTGAGAGTAAACTGAAGAATGACGAAAGTAATGAGAAGTAGCAGAAATGAGAACAGCGAGAAACTTAACGCCAGGATTGACGGTCATAGAGTAAATGAAGTCAAGGAATTCTGCTACCTAGGCAGCAAAATAACCAATGATGGACGTAAGAAGGACGGCAGACTAGCACTGGCAAAAGGGGCATTCCTGGCCAAGAGAAGTTTACTAATGCTAAAAATAGGCCTTAATTTGTGGAAGTCATTTCTGAAAGTCTGGAGCACAACACTGTATGGTAGTGAAGCATGGACTGTGGGAAAACCGGAACACAAGAGAAGCGAAGCATTTGAGATGTGACACTAAAAAAGACTGTTGAAAATTAGGTGGAATGATGCGATAAGGAATGAGGAGGTTCTCTGGCGAATCGGAAAGGAAAGGAATATATGGAAAAGACTGATAAGAAGAAGGGACAGGCTAGTAGGGCAACTGTTAAGACATCAGGGAATAGCTTATATGGTACTAGAGGGAGCTGTAGGGGGTAAAAAGTGTAGAGGAAGACAGAGTTTGGAATACATGCAACAAATAATTGAGGACGTAGGGTGCAAGTGCTCATCAGAGATGAAGAGTTTGGCACAGGAGAGGAATTCGTGGCGGACCGCATCAATCAGGTGACTGAAAAAGGTATTTTATGTGTTTCTGTGAAATTAAATTTCGATGCTAACATGCCTGAAGAACGGTCTATTATCCGGTGTACAGGACGTAATCCATTAATCATTTGAACAGTGCTACACTTAGCTGAAGAGAAGGTCGTTCAAAGCTGCAATTCTTCGCACTCTTTTTCTCAAGCTGATGATGTAGCGGTACATGGAATGAGACAGGCCTGGAAGAGATTATCAGGAATGTTTTCCCCTCTACTAGTTGTACCTTGAAACGATATAACAGCGTTCTATTGACGAAGATTAATGAAAATGTGAAGTTTTAGCTTACGTCAGCGTCGACTATGGATGCTAGGAACATCAAAAGCAAAAATATAGGCTAGTATAACTAGTCACACTAACAGCTCTTCCGTCTGCGAATTTCCAGGACCATACCTCCTGCATCAGGTGAATGTCTTCCAATTAATAGTATGTAAACGGTAAGTTTGCATGAATTTTAGTGGATAACCTGTCTTTCTGAGTTTCTATAAAACTTTGTAGATATTGTATATAACCATTTGAGAAGCAGCTGAAGAAGATGACAAGGGTTGCTTACAAAAAGTCACACTTAAATACACTAAATACATCTGACAAAGGAGGTAATATCCTAAAGTCTTAAGCAGAGGTCATCCATTTTTTATTGGAGCCTTTATCTGGCCTGATTGAAAGTCACTATGTCCCCTTCTTTATTTTTATAAACTTCCTACCTGCTTCATTGCAGCTAAAAATGTTAAGAAAATAATTTTTCCACTCCCTGTTATCTCTTTACATTGAATACGTACGTCTCAAAATGACGGCCGTGCAATATTACACCTTCGTACGGCATAAATTACGGCAGCAGCTCGAAAACTATAGGTGAACTCAAAATCATTGCTGTCTGATTCATCTCATTATCGACGTTTGATCATTTTCAGAAACAAATATCATGAATTTCGGAGTCCATTCTGTTAAGTAGAATTATTTATAAGCTGTTTTGTAATTCACGAAAACAATAAAAATGCTGTTACAATTGTTTACGTGGTTAGACGTAACAAGATTGTATATCAGTATGGAGTTATGCTGCAGAATTTCAGAGACGTATATTATGATACAAGCATGAATGTGACTGTTCTTCAAGTAGAGTTTAAAAGAAAAGTCATGTGACTAGAAATTGTTTCTCTTCGTTCGGAGTAGTTGTTTCTCTTACCAAAACGATTACAAGGACTATAGCTACGCTGCATAAATTTTCGGTTTTTAATAGTACAGTACTGATAAATGAGTAGGTCCACCCCTTAGCTGTGTGGTCAGCGAGTCTGGGTGCCATGCAGAGGGCTAGGGTTCGATTCGCGGTCGGGTAGGAAATTTACTCCACTTGGGGACTGGGTATTATGTTGTCTTCATCATCATCGACACGAAAGTAGCCCATTTTGGGGTCGACTGAGAAGATTTGAAACTCAGCGGCCGAACTTCCCCAGGTGAGCACTCGCAGCCATCAGTGCCACATCATGAACTCATTTTCATTTTATTTATAAGTGCATATTAAGAAACCATGACAGGCAACAGAGATTCTGAATGATATCAGCAATTATAAAGGTTATAATTTGTATTCAGCCATCATACACAAGTATGTTACAAAATGTTTATGTCAACCTTATAGTTCTACTACAGCTACACATATCAAAATATCTGTTTTCGACAAGATAATATAAACTACTTCCCATAATCAATGCCTAAATAACAACTGGAAGATATTTGGCCTCTTATTTCCCTTCGTGTGTGTGACCTACAATTTCAGCACCTCTACCTTAAAATGATTTTGAGAAACCTCAAGCCCATGGGAAATATAGATTATGGTAATTGTACTGGAATTTTAAGCTTGGACGTCTCGGTTGTAAATTCAGGTCCTTGGATACTACCATTTCACTTCGATCTGTAAACACGTAAACCTAGCAGAATCGTAAAACGTTGCCAGTAACCTCTGCAGCTGCCAGCGACGACAAAAACACGATTTCCGCCCCCTACGATTTTCTAGACTGCAATTAGTTCGCGTGTTGGACAGAACCAGTGAGACGCCCGCAGAACGATTAAAATCCGGCGGGAGGGAACGCACGTCACAGGTAGCCAATTAGAAGTTACATCGGACACGCGACTTGCCCTGTCATCGCAGGCCATTCATCAGGCTGGGAAAGTCTGCGCGCGTGTAACACCTTGCCCGCCCCCACGTTTACGTTATTGACTTTTAATTCGCGGCGGTCGAGGTGAAATTAGCCGGCGTTCCCGCGAGCAGCACTCGCCGGCCCGCGTAATTCCTCTCCCCTCGACGTCCTCCTGACCAATCACCGCTCGCTCTCGCTTCTGCCCGCGTGGCGCGCTTCCCCAGTTCCAACATCCACCCCTCTTCCCACCCCACGGCTGTCGGTATTCACTCCCCCCCTGGCGCCGGCGATCCTGTCACAATAGCGTTTCATTTCACGTGGAAACAATGGGCTTCGGTAAGGTCGCCCAGTCGAAAATAAAGACCTGATGGGCTGTAATAACTCTGATATAGCTTCCGCTCTCCGCTACATCGTGAGCGTCACATCACGGGCAAGTATCTGTCCCTGCTCCTACTACTGCGTAAACGCTATTATGGCGCGGAAACTGATTAATGCAGACTCAAGTAGATTCTAATTGGAGCCAAAATCAAGTAACTTGCAAATTGCTTCTGTGCGGGATTACTTTTCGCTCGATGAGTATGTGACCAACAGACTGCCTGGAAAAAAAGGATGGAACGTAATTTATCGTCTTTTCGACATCAAATTCATTATAGAGTGACCAGAAGCTCAATTTGTACGAGGAAGGCATTAAGGAAGGAAGAATCCGATTCGGTGACCAATGTTTAACGTCCCATTGACATTCTGGTCATTAAAAATGGAGCGGAAACTCGAACTGGACAGGCTTGCTATAGAAAATTGGCCAGGTCCTTTTCAAAGGAACTATTTCAGCGTTTCAGTGGAGTGCTTTTATCTGGACGAGCGTGGGGAATGATCGAAAGTGACTTTATCAAAAGGTAAGAGATAAGAACAAATTATTTAGTTGTATGTCTGTCGTCATCTATGGTTTATAGATCCAGACAGAGAGAAAACTTAGATCAGGATGTACATACGTAGGCGTGAGAAAGGACAATACAAAGAAAGCAGATCCCGTCGCTGTCAGAGTATATGTCAATGATTCTAGAGGCAGTGGACAGCAAGAACTAAAGACCATTGGGCACTAATGAGAAAGGCTTGCTAACAGTTACCGAAATATAACAAAATTAAAAAAAAAACTAAAACAAAAAATCCTACTGAAAATGTAACTATGACTTGTGTTATAGCCTCTCAAATTGAAATGTAGTATCATAACACATATATGACGTCGTTCAGATTTAAATGTAGTACAAATTTGTACTACATATTTTCGTAATATTTAGCTTCAGTTTGAGGCCATAACTGGTGTAGTGATGGATCTTTTATGCTGTTCAGCTAATGCACATTAACTATGAGGGTTGTTCGGAAAGTAAATTTCCAGCACCATCATCATAGATGGCCGCCGCCTGTGCTATCCAATAATTCTCTACACTGGTCTATAGTGAAGAGACTGCGCCCAAGTGCTGTCTTCGTATCCAGCGTTTCATGTGAACAGAGATGATAATCAGGACGGGCCAATTACGACTGTGTTGTGGGTGATCGAACATTTCCCATCGAAAAGGCTGCAGGAGCGTCTTCACTGCCCCCGCAGAGTGCGGCTGAGAACTGCCATGAAGAAGGAAGTGCGTGGCAGTTGTGTTAGGTGGGCTGCATTCATTAAGGCGAAGCCTCTCAGCAGGCCCTCCTACTTGGTGGGAGACATTGTTGTTGTAGGCACCTTTACTCGCTCACAATGCACTCACATCTGAAAAGAGCGTCTTGATGCGATCGACAGGCGTACTAGAAACACTCCCCAAAACGCCTGTGAAAAGCCTTGTCGGATTTTCACAGTGGTTTCCATTTCACGACCGATCGTCCTCACTTTCCGAATAGCCCTCGTACATTTAACAATTGCAATCGATATAAACACAGTCATAGAAATGGATAAGGTGCACAAACTACAGGAGTGTAAGAAAAGTGTGTAATAATTTTATTTATTTCCACCGACTTTGGGGAACATCAGTTTGCATCCACCATAAATGCAGGAATACGGCAGGGAATTTTGTCCCTACGACTTGTCTTAGAAGTTAGTATGAAAAGCGGCAATAATGGTGACTTAGAGAAATATTCAATAATAATGATGGGAACAGAGTCTCTGAAATTTTGATAATAGTAAGGATAAAGTACAGAAAAGAAAGGTTAGCTCTAACTGGATCAGTAAACAGACAGCATTTGCGACAGTCGAAGAACATGAGAAGAGTATGAGGCAGGGGTGTAGCTTATCCCCAATGTTATTTAATATGAACATTGAGGGAGCTGTAAGCGAAACCAAGGAGAGATTGAGAAAGAGAATTTGGAAAGGAATTAATGCTAAGTGGGAAATAATAAAAAGTTTGAGATTTGCTGATAACGTTATAATTCCGTCAGAGACTGCAAACGACTACGAAGAGTCTTGAAGAGACATTATAAGATGAACATGAACAGAAGTGAAAGAAAGGCAATGTAATGTAGTCGAAATAAATCAGGCGAGGCTAAGAGAATCAGATTAAGAAATGAGACATTAAGAGTAATAGATGAGTTTTGTTGCTGTGCAGCAAAATAACTGATGATGACCGAATTGAGAAGCTATAAAATGCAGACCGGTAACAGCAAGAAAAGAAGTTCTAAAAAACAGAGAAATTTACTGACAGACATGAGTCTAAGTAATTGGAATTCTTTTCTGAAGGTATCTGTATCAAATGTAACCTTGTCGAGTAGTAAACACTTCCGATAAGATCCGAATAGGGGTTTTTGTAATGTGGTGTTACATAAGGTTGCTGAAGGTTAGATTGGGAGACTCGATAACAAATGGAGAGTTACTAAATCAAACTGGGGAGAGAAAAGCGTTAGGGCACTAGTTGTCTATAAGAAGGAATCGGTTTGCGTAACACAGTCTGCCTCATGCAATACCTGATTTTGTAGTGGACAAATGTGTGGAGGGTAAAAAATGGAGACGGATGCCTAAGCTAGATTATTGTAAGCAGATTCAAAAGGATTTATTGCGCAGTAGTTATGGAAATATGAAGATCCTTGCACAAGATAGAGAAGCGTGGAAAGATGTTTCAGCCTAGTCTTCGGACAGAATGCCACAAGAAAAGCCTTATCAGTATTTCTGAATCTACATTGCCGTTTTTATTATCAGCTGCGTCTTTGAAACTTCCTGGCAGATTAAAACTGTGTGCTGGACCGAGACTCAAACTCGGGAAGTCTCGGCCCAGCACACAGTTTGAATCTTCCAGGAAGTTTAATGTCAGCACACACTCCGCTGCAGAGTGAAAATCTCATTCTGAAAACATTCCAAAGGCTGTGGCTAAGCCATGTCTCCGCAATATCCTTTCACGAGTGCTAGTTCTGCAAGGTTCGCAGGAGAGCTGTCTGCAAGGGCCTAGGACTCCATCATAGATTGTCTCTGAGCAGGTAAACTTTTAAGCTGAATTGACTGGAAACTCGTACTCCAGCACCTCCATGCCTGTAGGATGTGTTGATAAAATTTCATCTTTATGCGGGAAAAAGTCAATTCCTACAGAAGAAGGCAGGTGTGCGTGCATGGTGGTTGTTGGCTTAGTCTAACGTTATGAGAATTTTCTACTCGGAGATCGCAAAACAGCATGCCCAGAGGAACTTCGAAAAAGAAGGAATTGTTTGACATGAGGGACATGGGTAAATCATACTGACAGACGGCACAAGACAGTCGGATGTAGTGCGATTGCTACAGAAGAATTAGTGGCCAGATAGACGTAGTACAAGTGTGTGGTGTGAAATGCAACCACGTCCTTCCAGAAACAAGAAAATTCGACTGGTTGTGAAGAATAGACGAATGACAGCTAACATTTGGGTACAGGTTACAGGTAGAGTGTCACCACGAAACGTTGGGGAGAGATTACTGGAGCTGGGTCGAGATCACGAGTTTGCATGCGTCATTTGTCACTGACACCAAACCACAGAATACAGAGACTTGGAACCGTGCATGGGTAGAATCAAATGGGATATACTGAATGAAATTCTGTGGTGTTCAGCTTCGAGAGTCGATTCCGGATGTAGCGGTCAGATCTACGCCAAGGTATTCGTAGACAACTTGATGAAATGTCGCAGGAAACCATGAGCCTCGAGACCCATACCTCTCCAACTTCTGGACCATGGCACAGGTATCTACTGGATATGACAACAGGACTAACTCGGTATTTCCTAAAGGCAGACTGAGGGCTCGTCAGCACATGGAAAGGTTATAAAACCTATTGTCATATTCCTCGTGACAAGGGTACCAAAAAGACGTATACCACAAAGTTAATTAACAGACACCACACTGCAGCCCATATCACAAACGCGTTGAGGAATGCTCGTAAGCTTGGCTACTCTGTCCGTTCCTCTGGTTTATCACCCACAGAGCATGTCTGAGACGCAGTCTTCATATACTAACACGGTATGCATTTCAAACATGGTAAGAAATTCCTGTAGATGACGTTCTTAGGCTGTTTGCTTACAAAAAAATGGTTCAAATGGCTCTGAGCACTATGGGACTTAACTTCTGAGGTCATCAGTCCCCAAGAACTTAGAACTACTTAAACCTAACTAACCTATCGACGTCACAAACAACCATGCCCGAGGCAGGATTCTAACCTGCGACCGTAGCGGTCGCGCGGTTCCAGACTGTAGCGCCTAGAACCGCTCGGCCACCTCGGCCGGCGTCTGCTTACATGCTACAACAAATAGCATGCGATCAGTAATCATACAAACACAGATTTATAACAGAGATGTGTTGCTAGAACGGAAATCAGATGGATGACTACTGTTCCACGTACCGAAAACCGATGCATACGGATCCAAATCCGAACGGGCATAGCTTTCATAATCCATTTCAGAAGAGAGGTATGCTGAACAGACTCATACAGAAAGCGAGGACTTCTTCAGACAATAATGATCCCCGCTTTGAGATTAATCATCGGACGACGGTGTTCCAGTGGTTATGAATTTAGGCTGTGACATTAAGTCAAGTATGTATTGGAAACCATGACGCGATGTCGTTTAATGAAAATGCCAGAAAGATTGCATTTCAACAGATGAGAATAATTCCGATTCCGTGATTAGGGAAGCTGTGAAAATTAGGCTAGTTTGTACATATTCAGTTGAGATGGTAACTATTCACTTAGTAATGCATGGAAGCGCAAACTTGATAAAGAAAGATCAGAGAGGAAAACTTCACATTATTTACCTCCTGATGCGTACAGTGGCATTGCAAGCAACGATGAATAGCAGACACAAACGTTGTCGGGCTGCCATCTCAGCATACCCATCTCCGTGATTCCATCATGCTCCAATCTACCCAATCAGATGCCATCATCTGGACATGAAAGTGGAAGTCCCTCCATCCACAATACACCCTCAAGATAGTCAGATATAGCCCCTGGCGACGATGTTGGGGGCAGTTGTCGAAAGCCTGGGTTTTTATTCGAATCTTACATGACAAGTTAGCCTAGAACTGTAAGAGGGAATCAAGAAGTTTCCATTTGAAGACCATACAGTGCAATATTGGTATGCCAATCAGGCGAAACAGCCACCGTCAGCATTGAGGCAATCATCCCAACAATGTAGCACTTTGAAAATACCCGTTTAGTACATCACCATGTCCTGCTCTGTGAAGGGGGCCGTAACTGCCTGTTGCACATCCTCGTCCGACAGGAGTCGTCAACCCTTCAGCGCCCTTTTTTAGGGAATCAAGGGTGTGGTAACCGCTTATGGAGAGATCAGGATATATGGTAGGCGCTCGAATGTTTCACACTGAAGTTGGAGTAACTTCTCATTACAACGTTTGCTATATTTGGTCATGCATTATCCTGGAGCAGCAGCACCCCCTGTCACATGGAACCCGGCGCACCATTCCACAATGGTGGTTTTCGAAAGACATGCTGTCCCATGCACATTCTTCATTGTCTGATGGATACTACTGTTTGTCCTTCAGCAACCAAAAAGAAAAGAAAAATTAACAGCACATTGGCCCTGATTCGATGTATTTGGTAATGACGCTACCACCGTTCGCATGTCCATATTCTTTAAAAACGTGTTAGAAAGACACAAATGCCTCACTAACCCATTGCCTACATGTTGGTGCTTATATATCCACATCAGATTGGTGTCCGCCCCGATAGCTGAGTGGTCAGCGTGACGGATTGCCGTCCTACAGGCTCGGGTTCGATTCGCGGCTGGGTCGGAGATTTTCTCCGCTCAGAGACTGGGTATTGTGTTGTCTTCATCATCATTTCATCTCCATCCGGCGCGCAGGTCGTGGCGGCCGGACCTTCCCCCGCAAGGGGCCTCCTGGCCAATGACGCCAAGTGCTACACTGCACATACATGGCATCTACAACTTCAAATGGAAACTTCTTCATCGCACCTTATATTCATCCAAAGTGTATTCATGGCTGGGAGACCACACCTCATTCTGACGCTATGGGCATCAGCTCTGTTTGGAATGAAAGTTTAATCAGTTAATGTGCGTTATGTGATGAATATTTCCACAAAGTTTGATTAATGTCAGACTATTTCTTCATGGCGCAACAGCAAGCAGTTTCGTCATCTTTCAAAGGGTGCTACTCAGAGCGGTACAAAATGGATATTATACAGGGTTATTCAGCTGCCTCTACATTTGCATTTCACGCAAGCCACAATGCCTTCAAAAACGACACGTGATATTTTCATATTCTCTCGTTTATTACATACAAACTATTAGTCCTGCAGAAAAAATGAACAGGGTCTCTTTGTAGGATAGTTAATATAGTTAAATTTTGTAAAGGGATATGTGTTCGCTGGAGTTCGTAGTTTTCGGGTTATTCAAGGATACTCGTTTACACTTTTATACGTTTTTCTTGAACAATTCGAAAACTACGGCCTCTAGCGAAAACGGATCCCAATGTAATACTGAACTACCTTAAATTTCCTGTGAAAAGATCCTGTTCGTTCATTCATTAGGACTAATAGTTCGCACGTAGCGTGGGAGAGAATATGAAAATCTTGCACGTGGTATTTGAAGGCTGAATTTTCTCATTTTGAGAAGACAAAAGGGGCCATATGTTTTACTTGCTACATATTTTCTAAAGTCAGAGTCGCATAAGTATTACTTTATTTAAAACAACCGGTTTTGACAATTTTGCTGTCGTCTTTAGATCTTAAAAATGTTTTTGTTATGTCTTCATTTTAAGTTAGACTTCACACCTCATGACAACTTGGTGTGGGGTCCAACTTAAAATGTACACATTTCATAATAAAAACACTTTTTAAGACCTGAGGAAGGCAGGAAAGTCTGTAGAAACCGAAAGTTTTAAATAAAGTAATATTTATGCGGTCTTTGCTTTCGAAAGTTTTTAGCAAATATCTCAAGGCGTTGGAGGTTGTATAAAAACCCATCGGTAGGGGGCAGCTGAGTAAATCTGTGTATTTTGCGCGTTCAAGAGATTAATTTACAAAAGAAAACATAGTACCATAATACAGGGTGGCGCACGAAATGTGTTACCATTCTGTTTTGGAATATAAACTTTATTGTCAATACAATCTGTAAGGAACATACACTACAATGAAGAGCCGTCCATGGATATTTGTTCTAACTCAGCACATGCTCAATATGTCCACCATTTCATTTCCTAACTTCCTTCAAAAGAGCACTGAAGTTAGTGATTACCCTACGGCACATATTTTCCGTAATTTCACTGAAAGCTTGAAGAATATGTCTTCTGAGCTCCATTAAATCACGTGGACGTTTCGGGAAAATTTTTTCCTTTAGGTACCCCCAAAGAAAAAAGTCACATGAATTGAGGTCTGGACTATTGGAGGGCCAATTTTGTCCGTCATTGAAGCGACCTGGAAACCTGAGTGAAATGATCCGCATGTCGAAATGCTCGTGTAACAACTCCAAGACAATGTTTGTAATATGTGGCCTTGCTGCGTGTTGAAGGCAAGGCAGTAGCAAGAAGCTGTGGAATGAAGCTATTGCGAAGCATGCTCAAATAACGCTCGCTGTTCACAGTTTCTTCAAAGAAAAAGGATTCAATAAGTCCGTGACTGGAAATTGTTGCCCACGCTGTAATCCTCGCAGCATGATGTTGTGGTTCATGAAGCACTTGTGGGTTTTCAGTGGCCCAAAAGCGTACATTTTGTTTGTTAACCACATCGTCTAAATGAAAATGCGCCTCATCTGAAAACCAAACGTTGCTGAGTGTTTCTTCCCTATCCTCCGCCCACTGAGCAAACAGTAGTTTCTGGTGCTTGTGAGTTTCTGTGCACAGATCATCTTGTATGGGTACATATGGAGGTCACTTTTAAGAATGCGTTGAACGGAGCGCCTGGATATTCCCAGTTGCACTGCTGCCTTTCTACACGATTTCCCTGGACTTCTCTGTACAGCAACTCGTACCGCTTCAATATTCTCCGGCGAACAAACAGGCTTAGGCCGCGGTCGCTTCGCTTCCAATACTGTTCCTTCCTGTACAAATTTATCGTACAACCTGTGGATGGTCTTCTTGCAAGGGACCGATCGTGTGTTAAACTGCTGTCGAAAACGCCTCTGAGTCACAACAAGGCTTTTCATTTAATGAAAAAGTAACACAATTGCCGATCGTTGCTGTGTCGTCAGTCTTCCATTGTCAACCATTGCTGCTTACTAGTCTCCTAGCGGCAGTATCGTGAATTACACGTCATTTCGTAACTCATTTTTTTTCCAAGCTCTGCTGGTACTGCTGTAGATATCCCAGCGGGACATCTAATGTGAGTCATAAATTGTGAAAGAAACAATTGGTAACACATTTCGTGCGCCACCCTGTACTACATGTAGAAGATATGTGGCAATACCGGAGGGCACAGAAGTGAAATCTGAGAAATACTGCTACAGTCTGAGCCTGGAAAGTAAGAAGGACAAGTCACTATGGGACCGGTGTTTTACGGCAGTTATTGTTTCCTCACGTTCACTTCCATATTCTACAGCTCCCTAAGTTTATCTTTCCCTCTGCCATACCCATCTTCTCTCTCTCTCTCTCTCTGCCTTTCACACACACACACACACACACACACACACACACACACACACAAACACACACACACATACACACGAACACACTGTTACTCGTTCTCTTCCTTTCGTACCTCTCCGTTTCAGTAGGTGAGTGGTTGAGTATGTGTGTGTGTGTGTGTGTGTGTGTGTGTGTGTGTGTGTTGTGCTGCTGGGGCTGAGCCGCTTTTGTCGGCACGTTGTAACCGCAGGTCGCAACAAAAGTGACAGTGGGCACGCCCTGGGGGAAGCTCCCTCGCGCCGTCAGTATCGACTGGCGGTTCGCGGGGAGAGGTGCGGACGAAGGCGCCGCCACCCTCTCTGTCACGTCTGGGCAGCCGCAGGCGACGTCGTGACACGGCGGAGGCGTCGGCGACGGCGACGGCGCCGGCGTCGGCGTCGGTGGCGTCCACGACGCGGACCAATCGACAGGCTCCCCCCTACCGAAGCCGCCGCAGGCGCTACTCGCAGTTTTCTTCGACCGTCTGCAGATGCTGCCTAAGACAATGCCGGCTACACCACCCTCCATCTGCTGCGGTCTAGTCTGCAGGATGACAAAGGCACTTGGCCCAGGAGCTGGAAATTAAGGCTTGACCTTACACACAATCAGTTTCTTTCTCACTGGAACAGTGGATGAGTAGGAGAAACAGACCAGTAATGTTCGGATACAATATTAGCAGTGCCCTGCTCGACACAGTTGTTTAAATGTTTGGGATTAACGTTGCAAATCTATATGAAATGGAACGATCGTGTGAGGACTGTGGCGGGGAAGGTGAATGGTCGAATTCATGTCATTGGGAGCATTTTGGGAAGGTGTGATTCATCTCTAAAGGAGACAGAATATAGGATCCTGGTGCGACCTGTTCTTGAGTACTGCTTGAGTGTTCTGGATCACCACAAGGTCTGATTAAGGGAATACATCGAAGCAATTCAAAGGAGGGTTGCTAGATTTGTTACTGGTAGCTTCGAACAAAACACAAGTGTTACGGAGATGCTCCAGGAACTGAAATGGGAATCTCTGAAGAGAAGAGGACGTTCTTTTCGGGGAACACTACCGAGAAAATTTAGAGAACCGGCATTTGAAGCTGACTGCAGAACGATTCTACTGCCGCCAACATACATTTCGCGTAAGGATCACGAAGATACGAAAAATTTGGGCTCATACGGAGGCATACAGACAGTCGTTTTTCCTTCGCTCTATATGCGAGTGGAACAGGAAAAAAAAATGATTAGTGGTGGTACAGGGTACACTCCGCGTACTCGAAGAACAGAGAGACTGTAATAGGGAAACCTGTTTATTATTAACTGATTTTATGTCAGTAGAGACGAACTATGGAAAATTATCAAAAAACAGTATATCCCCAATACTTAATCAGCGTTTTAAAGAGACTGTACCAATACACAACTATAATTTTAGATATAAATGGAACTATAGCACAATCTATAGTCACAAAGGTAAGGGTTAATTAAGCATGCAGCAATTCCCTTACGCTTTTTAAAATTTGTTTAAATGGTGGAATCCGGAAATGGACGAAGATTTCTAGCGGGGAAATTAAAATTACCAGAGATTCTTCGTTGAGTTCCCTTTTATGTGCAGACGAGGCCGCAATGCTGGCGTTAAATGAAGATGACTTGCAAAGTGGAACACATTTATTAGGCATCATTTGTGAAGAGTATTATTTGACGATTTCAGGAAAGATAACAAAATCAATGATTTAAAGAAAACAACTCTCTATGGACAAAATTTTGATTAATGATAGAATACTACAACAAGTGAAACATTTTAGCTGTTTATATTGCGATCCCCCCACATGAATATGACGAAGACAGAGAAGGAACTGGCAAAGTTTGGGAATATATGTGGAGCGATAAACAGATGTCTAAAAAATAAAACGAGGAAAGAAATTAGACTGAAATTTTACAAGACAAACCCAGTCAAACGCTTGTTTACATAAGTGAATCGTGGATTATCAATAAGTGCCAAGAAAGTCGCATACAGGCAACAGATATGAGTTTTTTAAGCAGTAAAGGAGTGCACAAAATAGATTTCGAAGTTAGATAATAACTGAAACGATTCAATATCCTCACTAAAACACAAAAAATACGAGGAACTGGAACGAATATCTGCACAGAATGAGTGGAGGTCAAGATCTAGCTCAATTGGGAGAATCGTAATTCAATTCTCTTAGCATCGCCTGAATTAATTCCACTTCATTCGAGTACCCTTGTTTGCTTTTATTCATGTTCGTCTTAACATCTCTTTTCAAGACTATCAGCTCCATTTAACTGCTCTTCGGCCTGCTTCATTGGCTGCATTTTTATATTTTTTTCCCACGTCAGTTAATTCGATGCCTCCTGTGTTATCCAAGGATTTCTACTAGCCTTGTCTTTTTACCTATGTGATTCTCTGCTGCCTTCACTATTTCATCTCTCAAAACTACTTATTTGTCGTCTACTGGTTTCCCTTCACTTTCTCTACTTCAATGGAACGTTGCCTAACGTCCTTCTGAAACTCTCAACAATCTCTGGTTCTAATTTATCCAGGTCACATTTTAATTTTTTAGCTTTTTGCAATTTCAACAATTGTAATCTGCAGCTCATAACTAATAAATTAAGGCCAGATAACACAAATCTCTGCATTACCATTACACAGTGTCAAGTCACATTAACGTGATAACCTGGCAAAAGCCTGAGTAATCGTCTTTCGCAAGGCGTATCGCTGTGAGACATGCAGGAAGAGAGTCGACGAGCTTCTGGAATGAACCGACGGGGATGACCAGATATGTCGACCACAGTATCATGTCCAGTTGCTCTAAGTTTCTCGCTTGAAGATCCATTGCACCCGATGGAGCTGGTCCCGCATATTCTCGACTGGCTTTAAATCCGGGGACTATGGTGAGCTCATCCAGGTGCTCTACGAACCACGCGTGTACGCGGCGAGCTGTGTGACACGTTGCATTCTGCTGGTGGTAGATGCCATCGTAGAAAAACAAGAGGTGGATGTAGTCCCGAAGGACAGATGTATACTTACGTTGATCCACTGTGCCTACCAGAATGACGAGACCACCCAGGGAATGCCATGAAATCATTCCACAGTCGACAGTGGTCACTGCTCTGGCCTGCACCCTCCCAAAGGTTGTTGCGGGGTGTTTGCTTTCCGATGTTTCACCCCGTACATGCCAGCAGCCATCCGCCCAATGGAGCATAAAGCGTGATTAATCCGGAAAGGCCGTCTGTCGCCACTCAGTGGACGTCGACTTGTGGTATTGGCGCGCAGATCCCAGCCTTCGTCGCCGATGAACAGGAGTCAGCATGAGTGCATGAACCTGGCGCTTGCTGAGGAGGCCCATACGCGGCAATGTTTGGTGGACAGTCGTTCAGAAGACACTGTTGGTAGCCCCTTGGTCCACTTGGGTGGTCAGTTGCCCAACAGTTGCACGTCTATTCGCCTATACACATTTCCGTAGCCGTCGTTTACCCCTGTCGTCTGTAGCCTGTGGTGCGCCACAATTGCCTCGCCGCCGGTTTTGTATAGCGCCATTTTGCCGCTCACAGTATACTGTAATCACGGCGACACGCAAACAGTGTACAGCCCTAGCCGTTTCGGAAATGCCCGAAACCCAACAAGGACTGCACTGCTTCCACAACCCCTCTCCCCCCAACCCCCACCACCACCTCCCACCCACGCTTCATATTCACTCCTTTGCTGGTGCTGCCACCTGCTGTCTGTGAGTGGTTATCCCACTTTGACGTTGAACATAGGCGGAGGTCACATTAATGTGGCTGCACTGTGAACAACCAATATGAAGCCTTCCAGAGCCCTAAGTCTCTGCTACGTATATAACCTTTCCTGATTCTTCAGCCAAGTGTTAGTGATGATTGAATTATTCTCTGTACAAAATTCAACCAGGCGGCTTCCTCTTTTACTTCTTTCACCCAATACATGTTCTCTTACTACTTTCCTTCTCTTAATTTTCCTACAACTGGTTTCCAGTCACCCGTCACAATTACATTGTCGTCACCCTAACACCCTTAAGAATTTC